>NC_140611.1:27717252-28432752 GCF_057381915.1 Diplotaxodon limnothrissa
GCTCAGCCTGCAGTTTATTTTATGGACTAATACAGGGGTACGGTGGTAACAGCAACTGGCTTTAGCCTCTTGGGATCATGCACATCTCTGCGATGCAATAGCTAGTAAGGTATTTAAGTTTGTACCAAAGAGGTGTGTTGCCACCAGCATAGCTACACTATTTTATGATTGGAAATCTTAACATTTGGTTACAAATTTATAACATTCAGTGGTGTTGATCAAGGGATAGTTGAGATGAACTGTTAGCACTGTGTGAATATCCTCTTGAAAACTGAGGAACTAAGAATCTTCCCATTGAACTTTTTTTTGTGATTTCCTACTTTTTTTTGAGCTAAAAGAGCACACCCAAACACATGAGATATCAATGGAAAGCCCAGGATGTCCTCTATTTGCAAATCAGGACTTAGTGGGGTAGCTTAAACAGGTCAAAAGATATAGACCAAAAACAAATGTCCATTACAGAGGACACACATGAGCAGGCTGGTTCTCAGGAGGACCACAAATAATGTTGAGAAGGAATACTATAGACAGAGCACAGAGGTGGTTATAATAAAGAGAACCAAAGAATATTCTGGAAAAGAAGAGAATATAGGATTGCTGTAAAGCCTTTGCAGCCTAAATGGATCAGTCAGGAGTCAATGGAGCTTTGCATGAGTCACCTCTGAAGGAAACACCAGTGTGAATGAAACCACGACACAGACTCCACGACAAAGAACACCTCACCACCAACTGCTTTACATAAATGCTCTCTCTGTCTCGGTCCAAAAGCCACAGTATATTTAGGACAGCACCTTTACTGTCACTCTCTCTACTGTTGCTTGTTCACTCACTGTGTCCCCGTTCAAGACTCCATTACAATATTAAAAGAGTCATAAAATTCAGAAATGAGACTGCTGTCCTCATGCCATGTCTACATACTGTCTGTTTGATGATGAAGGTCACATTCAGCTCAGTGGCAATTTTCCAGATACAACTGACTGGTGGCCAGGCGCATGGTGTCAGTGGTGGTTCACAAGAGAACAAGGGACATTTGCCCTGCCTTCTTTGGAGGTCTGTTGAGCTGTTGATGATGATGGCAGCAATAAGTGTGCTCTGCATACTTTTGCACAATGCATGCTGTATAAATAAAACAGCACCACCTTCTGGGTTAAACTCCAAATAAAACAAATGGGGAAATTATAAAATATTACCACACCTAATGTGAAACTCCATCTTTCTTCTTAATTTCAGTGTCTCACTAATTCTAGTTAACACCATTTGTATTCACTCAATATTATAAAACAAAACAAAATACTGGTTGGAGGTTTAGCAGGTATTAAGAAGATAAGATCAAACGGAATGCATAAAAAAATTACATTACAAAAAATACTAATTAATGCTATGCTCAGTTAAAATACCAACTCTGGTATGATTGTGATATGATAGAGTTAGACGCTGGGTGTCTTAGTAGACAGTAGGTCTGTTGCACTTGGCAAAAAGCCTGTGGCACTTTGCCAGTGGGCTGGTTGTTCCTGATAGGCACTCTCTCTGCCCTGGAGAAGAATGGAGTTGAATAGTGAACAGACAAGCAGAGCAGGGCAATGCTGCAAGTGGATAGTTAGGATGGTAGCTTGCAGCACTTTCATGTTACTATATAGTATTTTGTAGCCTGTTAGGCAAAAACAGTTTATGGTTTCAAGAGTCTATAAAATAACCCAAACACTACATCCATTAATTAATTTATAGTACATTTTTCCTATTTCTGTGTTATAAACGTTGCCTTAGTTCTTTGTTGTAATATTAATACTCAAACAAGCATTGGTCGACATTTTTTTAAACATTAGAAAAGATCTTTTTGTAGACAAACAAAAATGAACTTGGCTTTTCTGTCATTACACTGTAACATTTAAGACAATTTTCACAAGCATTCAGAGTGATCCTTATATAAAAGGTTGAAGGTGACAGCCACATTTGAAATCATGTTCTGATGTATTTGTAAACAGAAACCTCACACCATCATAAATGCAGATTTTTATTTTTTTCAGTACTGCATCGTTTGTTAGGATGCCTGGGTCGTTGACCCAGGGTTTTGAGTTTATCATATTATTCATCCTTTCTAGTCTTTGGTTTCTTTGTTAGAGTTCTATCTTATGGTTTATGTCTCTGTGTCTGCCCTGGTCCCACATCTCTGTTCCCTCTGTTGTAGTGCCTGCCTGCGAGTCTGTGTCTGTAAGTTCAGTCTGTGTTATGTTTCCTGTTTTACTTTGAAAGTCCTTGTCTCATGTAAATGCGTCTGGCTATGCTTCCTTTGTCTCGTTAGGCCTGATTTGCCCCAGCTGTGTTTCCCTCCTGTTAACCATTCCCTGATTGCTCCCTCTGTGTATTTAAGCCCTGTGTTTCAGTTTGTTCGTGTCGCGATCTACTGTTTACTATGCTGTGTGTTCTGTCTGTTTGCCTGAGTTTGTTTTTTGGAGTCTCAGTTTTGTTACCTTTTTTGAGTTCAGCATTAAAGCTGTTTTGAGTTCACGTCTGTCTCCGGAGTCTGCACTTTGGGTCCTTTTCCTGCCTGCACACAGCCGTTCCATAACATCGTTTTGCTTATCCTATAGAAAGTAATTTTTTACTTCAGATCACCTGCGAGATGTGTTGTCACCTAGGTGCCAGCTATAAACTAAGTGAGCATATATATCACAGCAGTGTTAATATTTTAAAGGAAAACACTAGCAACAAGGATATTCAGACAGAAATCAAAACAAAACCATCAAAGTGGTCGTTATGTAATCTGTAAACATGCACAATGTGTATATCTGCAGTTTTTTATTCATATCTAGACTTTTTTTCACTGCACATCCATAATTGATATCTACTTCATAATGTCAAACTAAGGCGTATTACATCTCCTGTTTCAGCCTTCCACGCGCTGACATTGTTATTCAGCCTCAAAGCAATTTTGAGGGCGATATTTTACTCCTCTCTGCTCCCTTCACCTACGTCTAATGATTATTAAAAAGGAATGAATCAACAGTGACAAGCTGCTTTTTCCACAACACCACTGATGTGAGATGTTGAAATTAATCCAGTAAATATCTTGAGCTGTTTATGCACAGAGCTCTAGCTAAAGTATTACTGGAAAGCAGTGGGTTGTTTTACATTTTTTAAATCAGAAAGCTTGAAAGGGGGCAATTTTCCTCTGTGTGTCCTCAGAATAAACCATTCTTGGTACTTTTCCTCCCCTGACTCCCCCATCTAATTTAAAAACTGTTTTTCGGGAAAGAGGTTATTCAGAGGAGGGATAGTGGGTGCCATGTAAGTAAAGCAAATATTGGGGTTGCCTTCTTGAGTTATTAACTGCTGTTTCTGCTGACAATAAAAGCCAATCATTATAAAGTCAGAGGATTCAAAGCCTGGAGCCTGTTTTTATTTGCTTCCTACATGGAAAAAAATAATAATAAAGAAACGCATAATTCACATTCACAGAAACATGCACAGTTACACTGTAAAGGAGTACAGTTTAAACAGTGTCTGACTGACTTTCACTATGCTACAGTGTTGGAGATCTGGGCTCCAGTCTCCTGCTATAGAGCATATTAATAATAATTAACAGTCACTGTCACATTTTCTATGCATATTTGTCTTGTGAGGCACAATCAATACAAGACAGGCAGAGAAAAGAAAACTATAGCCTACTGCGCACATTATTATAACTGAGAGTCAAAACACAAATACACATTCTTGATTCAAAACTTGCTCCATACGGGCATCCTCACGGCCTCAAAAGAGTAAGCGTGCTGTGTGGGTAAAACATAAATATAATCCGTTCAGAGGAATAACATAATTTTTGAATTGTAATTCATACTTAAATGCATCTGTCACTTGTGACTGCAAAAAGAGCTCAGTAAAGTGAAACTGCATGTTCTCCCAGAGGCTGAAAGGCTCTGCTCCTGTCCTTCTCCACTATCACCTGCCCACTATAAAAAATAGTGCTTGGTGAGTTCAAAACTACTAATGGGATTACTGCTGAGTATTGTTATGTATTTATTATTTGGGAGTTTTTATAAACTAATATGAATTATCTTTGCTCAGCAAATTATGAGTAGTTTCAACACTAATTATAGGCTGTTCCTGTATAATAATGCTTGACTATGAAAACAGCAATTAGTTAAAGCAAAATCTAATGCACCAATCAGAAGCATGTTGAAGATAAACTTGGAAGCTGTGGAAATATTCTAGTTTATTTTCATTTGTTTCAAGACAATTATTCTCCAAGTGTGAATCACAATGTGAGTCCAGCTTAAATAGATGAAGTGAGAGTGATGAACTCTCTATGAACACATCAGCCATAAAGATTCATTCCAGACAATGTAATCGTCGAGCTAATTAAATAGTCCATTTGTCATTTCCATGGCTCTTATCTGCTTCTTCTTCTTTTGTCTGGTTTCTTATCATCCTTCCACTTAGAAATTTTCTTCCTACCTGTTATTTTTCTTCCTGTTCACCTTCCTCCACCTCCTACACTCAATGTTCCTCCTACTCATTCTCCTCCACCTTTCATCAGGCTTCATCTTTCTCCTCACTGTGCTCTCTCTACCACCTCATTTCCCTCCTACAATCTGAGCACTTTTACATGCTGCCATCTCGCTGTGTGTGTGTGTGCGCGCGTGCGTGCGTGTCCGTGCATGTGTGAGTCACACAGATGCTGCATTGCAGGGCTCTCCTCTGAGGGCCATCTAGCTGCAGAAGCCTGAGAGCAAGAGAGGCTAGGGATTCAAGCTCTTGTGTCCCTAAGTATGTGCGCTCTTTTATGTTGCATGTTCAAGGTCGAATGCGAGTAGACGTGTTAAGCGCGCAGTTATTAGAGAACGAGATCATACACATAGTTGTTCAACAAATAGTCTGATATGAGGGGAAATCAATATAATATAAAACTAGCATTTTTTTACAGCAAGTCAGTTGAAAGGGACACTACCCCTAATAAATAAATAAATAAATAAATAAATAAATAAATAAATATATATATATATATATATATATATATATATATATTCAGGCCTATGCTGTTCTGCATAGGCCTGAACCCCCTCAGTGAGATCATTAACAAGACTGGCTACGGATACCGACTACAGAACGGAGCAGTTGTCAGCCACCTCCTGTACATGGATGACATCAAGCTGTATGCCAAGAGTGAACGAGACATCGATTCACTGATCCACACTACCAGGCTATACAGCAATGACATTGGAATGTCGTTCGGACTGGAGAAGTGTAGTCGGATGGTAACAAAGAGAGGGAAGGTAGTCAGAACTGAGGGGATTGAACTACCAGAAGGCAACATTGCAGACATAGAGGACAGTTACAAGTACTTGGGGATCCCACAGGCGAATGGGAACCATGAAGAGGCCGCTAGAAAAGCTGCAACCACCAAGTACCTGCAGAGGGTCAGGCAAGTCCTGAGGAGTCAGCTGAATGGTAAGAACAAGATCCGGGCCATCAACACGTACGCCCTGCCCGTGATCAGGTACCCTGCTGGGGTAATAGGCTGGCCAAAGGAGGAGATAGAAGCCACTGACATAAAGACAAGAAAGCTCCTTACCATGCATGGAGGGTTTCACCCCAAATCCAGCACCCTGAGGCTGTACGCTAAGCGGAAGGAAGGGGGCCGGGGACTGGTGAGTGTCAGCACCACAGTCCAGGATGAGACAACGAACATCCAAGAATACATTAGGAAGATGGCCCCAACTGACCGAGTGCTCAGTGAATACCTCAGGCAGCAGAAACCCAAGAAAGAGGAGGGAGACGAGGAACCATCATGGAAGGACAGGCCCCTGCATGGTATGTACCACCGGCAGATAGAGGAGGTGGCTGATATCCAGAAATCCTACCAGTGGCTGGACAAAGCTGGACTGAAAGACAGCACAGAGGCACTAATCATGGCAGCACAAGAACAAGCTCTGAGCACAAGATCCATAGAGGCTGGGGTCTATCACACCAGGCAAGACCCCAGGTGCAGGCTGTGTAAAGATGCCCCAGAGACAATCCAGCACATAACAGCAGGGTGCAAGATGCTAGCAGGCAAGGCATACATGGAACGCCATAACCAAGTGGCCGGCATAGTGTACAGGAACATCTGTGCCGAGTATAACCTGGAAGTCCCGAGGTCAAAATGGGAGATGCCCCCAAGGGTGGTGGAGAATGACCGAGCTAAGATCCTGTGGGACTTCCAGATACAGACGGACAAAATGGTGGTGGCTAACCAACCGGACATAGTGGTGGTAGACAAACAGAAGAAGATGGCCGTAGTGATCGATGTAGCGGTTCCGAATGACAGCAATATCAGGAAGAAGGAACACGAGAAGCTGGAGAAATACCAAGGGCTCAGAGAAGAGCTCGAGAGGATGTGGAGGGTGAAGGTAACGGTGGTCCCCGTGGTAATCGGAGCACTAGGTGCGGTGACTCCCAAGCTAGGCGAGTGGCTCCAGCAGATCCCGGGAACAACATCGGAGATCTCTGTCCAGAAGAGCGCAGTCCTGGGAACAGCTAAGATACTGCGCAGGACCCTCAAGCTCCCAGGCCTCTGGTAGAGGACCCGAGCTTGAAGGATAAACCGCCCGCAGGGGCGTGCTGGGTGTTTTATTTATTTATTTATATTTATATATATATATATATATAACAAAACTTATCACAATAGCAATTCATTGGTAGGGGGTTATGTGCCAGATTACTTCTTGGCTACGACCAGTAAATCCTTGGAAACTGCTCCCACTCATAACTCCATAAAACAGGAGTTTTGATACTTGACAGATGAGATATAACTTTTTTGTTGAAAGATTGCCCGCTGGATTGTGAACCCCATATTTTGATGCTTCTGGTTTAGCTGTCATGTCATTTGCAGTCTTGATTCTGGGATTCAGGAATATAAAACGCTAGGTTATTAGCTAATAATAGCAAGCTGCATCGATAAATTTTATTGACCCGATAATTAGAATTCAATTTGATTCAATTTTATTTACATAGTGCCAAATCACAACAACAGTCCCCTCAAGGGGCTTTATATTGTAAGACGCTAGAATAATACAGAGGATACCCCAACAATCAGATGACCCACTGTGAGGAAGCACTTGGCAACAGAGGGAAGGAAAAACTCCCTTTAACAGGAAGAAACCTGTTAAAGGGCTCAGGGAGGGTCAGCCATCTGCAGCAACATCCACCAAAGAGCACCAATACCACAAATACAGCTGAAATAGGTGCACTAGGTGAATCCTAGTGGACAGTACAGGATGCAGTTACATATGTTGGCACACTTGTCAATATAAAGTATCTACACTTAAAATCAAGTCCTCAAAAAAAAATCTAAAACTGTTTTTGTATCATATTACAAACATTTGAATTTCATGAATGAAGCTAGGCAATTTAACCTTAAAGTCTGTCGAGACTGGCTAACTTTTGAAGCCAGCGTCAAGTAGCTCTTCAAAGGAATACGGTAACTGCAGGTCACCACTTGAGCAAACGTAGCTGTTTCCGGGTTTTTCAGTCTTCAGACAAACTGGCAACTGGTGAATCCTCTCATCTAACTCTCAGCTTTCCAAGAGTGTATAACTGTACCTTTAGAAGTATTTTATATGGCAGATTACACTTGGCAGTCACACAGCTGGCTATACTTTAGCATGGGTAACACAGTTTTATTCAGTTTCCTAAGTAAAAGCTTCTAATTATGCATAAAAATGCATCAAGGTAGTACTTTCAGATTTGGGGAATAATTGTTGTAAAAGTTGTAGAAAACTCACAGAAGAAACCAAAATGTTAAAATTCATCAGCACTGTGGGTTTTTTTCTTCTTAATAATGCCTTTTTTCTAAAACCTAAAAAGAGACCTATCTTATATCAGCTTTATCAGGTTTTTAAGACCTTATTACAGCACCTGACGTTTTGTAGGCTTTTGTAGGTGCAGACTAAATGCTGCAGCAAAGACTTTACATCTGAGGATTTTTGTGATTTGTGATTTTTGGCGTGTAACCCTGGTTAACATAGCTAACAACAAATAAAAGCCTGTTAGTAAAAACAGTCATAAGAAATATATTACAGGTGATAAATAGTCAATAAATAGATCATAATGGTTAGAAAATTCATTAAAAACATCAGCAATGATATAATTCATGGTATAGGATTTCATTTGTGTTTAAAAACATGTTAAAAGGGTACAGAACTTGCTAATTCATGGTGTTTTATGTTAATTCAGGTAAAATGGCTAAAATATGTGTTGAGACTCTTATTGTGAAAGGGCACGCTGCAGCGTGACTCCTGTGATTAGCCACACCCAATCGGGTTGTTCCTTCTTTTTGATGCTCGAGAGGGAGAAATGCAGACAGTCCTTGCAGAGCTGCTGCTTAAATGAGTGAAAAAATAGTAAAAATAAGCCAAAAATCTACTTAAAGCCATTTTTGTACTCTGGAGAATGTATTTTTGTTTTTCCGACCTGTCCTTGCCTTGGTGACGTTGTGAACATAACCGAACGGGACTTGGCCATTAAGGTTTGGATCGGGAAATGCTGAGCTAGAATCGGAGTTTGATCCGCTGAGCGAGAAACAAGATGGCGAGCCACCCACGGACCCATTGAACTGTACCGAGCAGGAAAAAGGAAAACGCCCCCTGCTGGACGTTGAGCTCTTTCGCTGATAAAACTGGTAGGATTAATCCATACACCTCTGCAAAAGAACAGCGGACTTTTCAAAGCACTGGATAATCATTCGGAGTAATTCCAGGACTAATAGTTAAAGGACACAAAGACAACTTTCTTTTGTTTATTTGTTTGTTTAAGGGATTTATTCAGCCTTTTGCTGAATTGTTTTCAGTTTTACATTTATTTATTTATTTTTGTAATTTATTTTGGTCAACCTTACATTTTAATGCTGTAATGGTGTTAATGGAAGTGTAAATAATTTTGTTGGGTTAAAACAAAATAAGAACTGGTTGAGAATTTAAAGGTGAACCTAGACCAAGATTAAATTAAATCTTGGGCCTAAAGAACTGAACTTGATTTAAAATAACACAGTGTTAATGCAAATAGATCAAAGGATAAACTTGAACTTAGAACTTGAAATAAATAAAACAATAACCTAGGTTGAGAATAACATCCTTCTAAAGCCAAATAAAAGGTTTTGAGATAAATAGGATGAACTAACAGAACATACTGAACTAAGAAGGGGAAAGAAAACATCTTGTTTTCCTTAAATGTGTGATGTTGAATGTTTTATGTAATGTGTCTATAACTGTCTATTCTCTGTCTTCACAAAATAATAAGCCGGCAATTTAAACGTATTTACTGGTCTGTGGTCTTTATTACATGCTACGCTCATTACTGCTCTAGTAGTCGAACCTAACTGGTCCTAGTATACTGTAACGACTCCAGAAGTGTTACAGGCGCACGAGCAAAAAAAACATGTTGAACAGCATGAAATAATACTTCTCTATATAAACAACAACAATGTCGTCATTACTACTGGATACAAATGCTTAAATGCGCAATATATAAAAAGTGAATATGTATACATATGCAGTGTCCCTTTCCACTAGAAATACTCCAAAATAGTGCCTATCATACGTGCACATAAGCATTTTGTTTTTGTTGTTTACACAATATATGTGAATCATATTGTGGCATAAACCAGCCGAAACCAAAATAAAGCAGCAGGTCCATTTACATGAGTTCTTGAGGCTTACTGTCACTTTTAAACAATATTTTTTTTGTCCAGTGAGTCTATTTTATCCTGTTTCTATGGAGTCTTCTATAAAACGACATCATGATTATGTGAGAAATAATGGGACACACCATCAGCTGACCTCGATACATACAAACATGCTCTATACAGACAGACACTTTTACCAATCATCCATAGCCAACCTCACTACCTGGAACACGGAAAACAAAGAAAAGCCATGAAAGCGTGACTGCTTTTCAGTGGGTCTTGGTGCTGATTGTCTCACTAAAGCAGCTCTTCTCTTCCCACTCAGTACCCACTTCCCACTCATAGCTCCTAGCAGCCTGCACTCACATGTACATCCACCCACACAGCCATTTCATCTGTGGAGGTAACAGGCATTCTTTCTCTCCAGCTCTCTCTTGTTGTAAATGTTTCTTTTTCCTCTTTTTGACAGTTATTCATCTTGTATGTTTGAATAGATGAATTTGATTCTGAACAGGCTTAGCACGATAGTAGATGAGGTTTGGCTGGTTTTGGCTTAATTCGTTTAGATTTGGTGAGTTGTTTCAAAGTAACAATTTACTTTTTAATCATTATCATACCGACAGCAATGATTTTGACAGTTCCAGAACAGAACCAGGAGCCTGGGCCTTACTGCACGCATATCTTTCTCTGCATACTATTTTTTCTAATCATTTGGGCCCAATTTAAAAATCAGCAAAAAAAACCAGCTACCAAGTCTGGCATTATGTTTGTTTACACATACGGCGGAGTCATTACCTGATTAGGTGGGATGGAACTTTGGAATAGGAGTCAGGCTGGATCCAGAGAAACTATCTTCTCTCCCACTATCAAAAGACTGACGTAGAGATTGTCAGAAGAATAGAGAAAGCCAAGTGCGACAGGCCCTTTTGTTGCACCTGTAAGTTAAGAAAAACAAGATCAGTACTTATTTGAATTACATAAGCCTCTATTTGTCTGCAGTTGTGAATGTTTTCTTTGTTCTTAGAATTATTTGACTGTCCCAAAAAATAAAAAATGTTTGTGTGTGACATGATATGACATGATGTATTGAAATTAATCACTAAGTTGCCACAGTAATAGTCAAAACTAGGACAATAGCACATCCAAGCATAGAAACACAGATATTTCTACTATTTTCCCACGCCTGTGTTTAACTCATGCAATGTAACTGAGCAGTAACAGCAACTCCAGCTTCCAAAATGTCCACATAATTCAAACGAGATCTTGCAAAAGCAGCTTACAGACAAACTTGACACAAAAGAGGTTTTTATTTTAGAGCTGCTGCATTAGACACATTCTATTCATATAAATGATGCATAACAAACAGAGTAAATGGCTTAATCACTGAACATTCATTGCAGAAATAATTTGCATATAAACTACTACAGTTTGTTTGTGTACTAAACCCAGATGGATACGTAGTGATGTGGTGAAATTATTAATCATCACAGTGGGCAAGAACAAAAATGCTTCTAAAGTACATTCACTTTTTTATACTTTTTCCATGTAATTATAAAATCAGTAAAATTACCCTTTTTAATCTACACAGCCCACAATCTCAAAGTGAGCTTTTTCTTTTTCCAAATTCCTTAAAAATGAAAAGCATATCTGGATGCAAACTTGTATGTTTATAGGATATTGCTCTGCAATGTACAGTAGGACAAAAAGTATTTAGTCAGCCACCAACTGTGCAAGCTCTCCCACTTAAAAAGATGAGAGAGCCCTGCAATTTTCATCATATGTATACCTCAACTGTGTGAGACAAAATTAGGGGGGAAAAAATCCACAAATTCACATTCACTGATTTTTTTAAAGAACTTTGCAAATTATGGTGGAAAATAAGTATTTGGTGACCTACAAACAAGCAAGATTTCTCGCTC
The DNA here is from genome assembly GCF_057381915.1 of Diplotaxodon limnothrissa. NCBI lineage: Eukaryota > Metazoa > Chordata > Actinopteri > Cichliformes > Cichlidae > Diplotaxodon > Diplotaxodon limnothrissa. The sequence goes on from NC_140611.1 coordinate 27,728,830, forward strand.
TCACAGACCTGTAACTAGACCTGTAACTAACTTCTGTAAGAGGCTCCTCTGTCCTCCACTTGTTACCTGTATTAATGGCACCTGTTTGAACTTGTTATCAGTATAAAAGACACCTGTCCACAACCTCAAAAACAGTCACACTCCAAACCTATTACTTTATATTCTAGCTAAATATGTAGCTATATTTTACAGGGCATCTCTGGGCAAAGGCTAAAACATTCTGTATGTGGAACTCCTAGATAAAAAGGAATAAGCTGGTCCTATTTTCGACAGCAGACACAGGGAGATTTGTCAGAAGGAAGGCAGATCATCAATGAAAACTGCAGACTGTACTCGCCTGGAGCTCAGTTGACTTTTCAGCTCTTAGCAATTACAGCAAACTAAAGTATACAGCCAACAAAATGCATGAGTTTGTTTGTTTGTTTGTTTGTTTTGGGGGGGGGGGGGGGGGGGGGGGCAAGAATATGCACTGATTTAGTAAGTAGCAAGTATGTAGTAAATTGAATATGTAGTTTTAAATCTGATTTTTTATTATGTTTCAGATAACAAATCTAACAAAAACTAACCAAATCTGTCATTATGAGTTATATAGGCTGCATTTGTGAGAATGTTTTCAATTTCAAAATGAACTTTAGAATGCAATACTGTGTGTAAAATCTGTAATCAGTGTGTAAAAAAGTTTGTTTTTTTTTTCAATTTCTTAAGGAAGCTACACAAATCTACAACACTTCTACCCACAGCTTTGCTCTAATGATATATCTACAAATGGGCATAACTACAGCTCCCTGCAATTTTTTTTTCCTTTTTATCACAACTATCACTAGTTCTGATTACAGCATTACTGCAAACAAAAAAGCAAATACAGCTAATCAAATGCCTGTTATGTACAAAGCTATTCAGCATTTCTTTTTATTGTATATTACTATACGTTAAAGTACTGTATACTCTCAATGATTGATATAGGTAGATCACAAGAGACTTAAATCATTTGAATGCAAAACAGATGGAAACCTAAATCATAAGCATCATATATGACAATGATCAAGCAAGTGCTTTTAAGCAAATATAAATCAGTGATATTAACACCTTAATCAATTTATAGAACTGTAGATACATCTCTATTGGTAGCATGTTGTCTTTAATAGTGTCCAAAATAGATTTTTTTAATATCTTTTTTCCCCCAGTATATAATTAAATTAACCCCCTGCAATTTAAATAGCACCATCAGCTTGCATAACTGTCTTAGCCTCTATGCACACTCAAACTGTGCTGATAATTACTTTGGTAAATAATGCAAAGCAATCAGCTAATGCATGAACATGTTGAGGGTAGAACCAATATTGTAATGGCAGAAAGACATCTCATCTGACAAAAAAAACCCCCAAAACAAAACATTGCAGTGATCAGTGCTTTCATTAACTCCATTGTGACAAATAGGCTTTTTTTTTTCCTTTTTCTAAACTGCAATTCAGTTTGGTTGTGACAATATAGCCACAAGGTGAAGGTGTTATTGACATTTGTGGCTTTTTTAAAAATATTTGTTTACAATATGGAAAAAAAATATATACAGCCTGGTACTGAAGCCAATATTAAATATATAGGCATAGTAAACAGTATGGTAGTACTGTATGTCTGTAATATGTAAAACATGGGGAATGGCAGGTAGGGTCACAATTTATTAAAAAGGCTTGGAAGTTGGTAAAATTACTAAACAAAACTTAGATTTGATTCAAAAGCCTACAAGCAGTGCTGCAGACCTCCTGCATCATTTTCATATTTCGCTATTTACTTTATTTTTTCAGTTTGACTGAATTTGCTGTAACATTTTTCATACTCAGACACATTAAATAAATTCTGTATATTTGCCAATTGCACTTATCAGAAATTTGATGACTAAAGATAGCACACAACATAGACACAAAAAAACCCACAAACAAATTAACTGTACAAAAAAAGGATGGGATACACTGAAAAAGAGGGTCAACTAAGGGTCTTCTATTGAATACCTGTTTCATGTACCTCCCAGTAAAATCTCACAAAGTTAATGAAGTAGTTAATGAAGTAGTAGTAAGTAGTGTATTAGTGCATTTTTTTAATTTACTAGTTCATACATTTTCTACATAATGCATGTAGTATCTCTACTCTGCTTATTCAGTTGTTGTACATTGTGGACAACAGAAAAGGCGAGTGCCCGAACTGAAATCAGTGACGGCCTTCGGCTAAGAGAGTCAAAGCCTCAAAGATACGAAAACAACACTTACAAAAAGCAGGAAACACATTTTTTATTCGTGCCTCAGCTTAGCAGCTAAGGGTCACATGTGAGTCACACCTCAAACAATGACCTTGGACAAGCCTTTGTGTTCTCTGTGCAAATATTCATTTACACAGTTAAAGATACAGTGCAGAAGCAAGATTCAACTGGGACACTCAGCTGATGGCATCTGCAGCCATGTGGTATGCACTCTTACCCCTCAGCTTACGTGTTTTTGTATAGTTTAAAAGTCTTTTCAATTGCTTAAAAAAAAAACAACCCAATACACCATTAGCAAATGTACATGACACAAGCAACTATTAAAAGTTAACTACTAAGTGTATAGCCTGTATAAACAGATTCTTATTGTGAGATGTACTCTGCTGCCCTACATGATCAACCCATCTAGCTTCAATTATGTATGGTCAAGAGTTTCTAATAAAAATGCAAATGAAATGCCTTGAAGTGAAATAACTCATTAACAGTGAGACAAAAAAAACCCGAATAAGACAAACCATTGGTGTAAGACTGGGGTAGGTATGATTTTGAACTGTGGTGACACAGCTTCAGACAACAAAGAAGCCAGAACCAGGTCTGGTGAAGCTCTGGAGACACTGCCAGTCTCTGGCAGCCACACTCACCAATTAGTCCATTAAGTTGTTATAGTGTTTGCCAAGCATCAAAGGTCTAAATCACACCATGGTGTTTACTCCACTAGGGTTGTCCTTTTCCCCCTTTTGTACTGTACAGTAGATTTTTGAGTGCAAAGCACCAACTGACCAATGATTAGAATGAAAAAAGATCTTTTTTGTTGTTTTCAATTTTTTTGTAGTAGTGAGTGATTTTTTTTCAAAGAACACTTTAAAAAAAGCTGTAAAGGGATTTCCTCCTTTTACTAACAAAGGCACTTAAATCTGTGTTTCCAATACACAAACTGGCTTTTGCATTTTCTATAATCGTATTTCACACATAAACATAACAGAATATGTGTTACATCACTCCACTTCAGGGTATAACATGATAAGAGTAAATTACATATGGTGTATGTTGTAGATGGAATACCATCACTGTAACCAGCATCACTGGATTTACTTTACAACGGATACAACAAAGAATTTCAAAATAAAAGATTTAAGAATAAAAGTGAGTCCCCATTACCACTCTTCAACTCTCTATCATTCTTTCTAAAGATAATAACATCTCTTGTGGTACTGTCACATACATTCCTTTGATAATAATCTTTAGCTTCTGGAAAATAGAGAATTAATTAATTTATTTATTTATTTATTGACCTTACTACCCTGCCCTCTAAGAAAGGTCTGATTTCTAAACACACCTGACTCTAATCCACAAATGAACCTTTTTACATATTGTCTCATTTGTTAGTGCTTTTTTTAAAGTTGGGTTAGAGATGGAAGAAAAGCCATAACCCATTTCCATTAAATAAATGGTTGATAACAACAAGCTCATTGTCTGTCCTCTCTGAAACCAGCGTTCCAAGCCTCTATCTAAAAGTTCCAATTAATTTCTAACCCACTCATTCTTTACTCTAAGTTGAGGAAAATAGTTCTGGTACTTATGTATGGTACTTAAACAGCACTTTTCTATTCTAGCTGAGCACTCAAAGCTTTCTAGAATAAGTCTAATTCACCCATTCATTCAGCATTTTTATTTGAGTGTAGTCTAACCATTCATGCGTACGCTTCCATGGGGTTTAGCATCTTGCTCAAGGATACTTTGTGGACTTGGTAAGCCAGGCATCAAACCACCAACTGTCATGATTAGTAGACAACCTGTTCTACCTCCTGAGTCACACTGGCCCCAAAACCTGCAATTGCACTACTTTCTATCACAAATAAATCCAGGCTTACTTTTAAATTATTAAAAATGTGAGGCTCAATACTGGAATAATAAATAGTGGTAATGCAATTCTTCAGTTGTTCCACTTCTTTCAGCTCGCTTTAGGGGTCGCCACTGTTGGAGTCAAATTGTTAAATGTTGTCATTGTGTTACTTAAATTTGTAAGTCTTAGTTCAAACTGTAGGATCAGATCGGAGACATTCCTTTGTTTCTGACCAACTCTCCAGCCAGTTTGTTGGTGGGGGAGGCTATAGTATTTTATAATAGGCAAATCTATGTGAGGGTTCTGTAAGCTTCCTGCTTTTATGATCCTTTTGGTAAGCAGGAGGTCACACAAACGCACCTCCAAACACAAACACACACAAACGCATGCATACACACACTCTCGCACAGGCATGCACACACACATACACACACATACACGCACAGTACCTTATCTTTTGTGACCATAAGGGTTGTTTGTTTTTTGTTTTTGTTTTTTTTACAATGGGTGGTGCTTGTGTGTACTGTAACTGTTTTCAATAAAAAGGCAGCAAGGAAGGCTGTTTATTTGGAGTTGGCTAGGAGACAGGTGAGTAGCGTTTAGCTCCAAGAGCCTGGTTCCGACCAGCCTCCCTTGCTAGCAAGTAAAATTGCTGTTCGTCTTGCTTCCTTGTTGTCATTAACAGGAATAAGTCTCTACACCAGCGGCCTGTGGAAGCGCAGCGCCAACAGCCACAGTGGATCATTGGCCTCCATCACACCCTATCGCCTATCTATCTATCGCCCTATCTGTTCTGTGTACTGTTGATCGTAGCTGTGTTAATTTCTAATAGATGTTTCTCTCTGATCCACAAATGACAACTACCTGTGACCAACCCATAACCTACTTGTGTACACCTCCAGCATACACAGTCTTCTACATACACACACACAAATACGCACTCTATAGAGTGAGCCCATGAGAGTTTTGGACTCATCCCTTTAAGCTACTTTCTTTCCTCTCAGTGAAGGTCACTTTAGCTTCCTTCTTATGTAACCTTGTACCTATAAAACACACACACACAAACACACACACACACACACACACACACACACACACACACACACAGAATGATCACACATTCTGATCCTGCAAATACACACATACTGATTAAGCATACACACACAAAATGAAAGTGCTTTGTTCTGTCTCCTGGGACTGCACATCCAGCAGCTACCTGTCAGCCCACATTTTGTGCAATCTGTAGGGGGTTATGTTTGTGCGTATGCATGTGTGTGTTTCAACTGACCAAGCTTGCTGCTTCCTGCTTTGAAAATGCAAGAATCTCATTTATTGTGAATGGACTGGTGCGAGGAGTCGAAATGTATGTGCTGATGCCGCAAGAGCTTTCAGGAAAAAAAAATCTTCTGAGTCTTGGATTATTCAGTAATACTGTAAAATTGGCTCCCAGTAGGTTCGATTGTGAATCGTATGGTTATGTAAAGCTTTAATTTTTAATGAGTGTATGCTCTGCAGGTTAAGGTCTTTACTCCTGCCTGTATGATTCTGCAGAACAACTCTTATAGAGTACAGTATCAAAGCAGACCTATGTGTATTGTGTAGGTATGGTGGAACCTGTGTATAATCTGCTGCTTAACACCGAGAAGACCAAGGAGCTCATCATGGACTACAGGAGGAATGCTGACCCACATCCACATTAAGGGGACGGCTGTGGAGCGTGTGAGCAGCTTCAAGTTCCTGGGAGTCCACATCTCCGAGGATCTCACCTGGACGACCAACTGCTCCAAGCTGGTCAAGAAGGCTCACCAGCGCCTCTTCTTCTTGAGGACTCTGAGGAAGAACCACCTGTCCTCAGACATCCTGGTGAACTTCTATCGTTGCACCATCGAGAGCATCCTGACCAACTGTATAACAGTCGGGAACTGCTCTGCCTCGGACCGGAAGGCGTTGCAGAGGGTCGTGAAAACTGCCCAGCGCATCGCCGGAGCACCACTTCCTGCCATAAAAGACATCTACAGGAAGCGGTGTCTGAAAAGGGCTGGGAAAATCATCAAAGACCCCAGTCACCCATCACATGGACTCTTCACCCTCCTGCCCTCTGGGAGGCACTACAGGAGCCTCCGGACTAAGACCACCAGGTACCGGAACAGCTTCTTCCCCACAGCTGTCAGACTCCTGAACTCTGCCTCCTGACATCTGACCCACGTTAACACATGGACTGAACATACACACACCCACAATGGACAACTGTACCCTCAAACACACAATAATAACATGGACTGAACCACCACTCACAACCACTAGCACTTTATATAGCCTCTGTAGGAATTATATCTCACTTATCTTAACTGCACTACTGTATAGCTCTGTGTAAATAATCATTCTGTACATTCGATAATTTTTAATCCTACAACCGTTTACAACTTGCATAGTTCCCATTTCTGTATAGCTGTATATCCCAGATTCTGTAAAGTTATTTATTTCATATTCTGTATAGTTTTTCATATTTATATCCTGTTCATAGCCTGTACATAGCTTGTACTCACTACAGCCTGTACATACTTATAGTTATAGAATATTCACAACATACCTCATACCGTGTACATTATAACATACCATAAGACCCATTTCTGTAATATACTTACATATCTATACTATTGCTAATATATCTATATCACTAAAGCACTTCTGGATGGTTGCAAACTGCATTTCGTTGCCCTGTACCTGTGCATGTGCAATGACAATAAAGTTGAATTCTATTCTATTCTATTCTAATCTATGAAACCTCAAAAAACTCAAGAAGTGACAAAGTTAGTTGGTCCATCACCTCAATCTTGATTAAAGTTTCTTCACCTCTCTTGCAAAGATTGCTAACAAATCATTTTTATGATCCTGCAACATTTCCAGAGGAGGCTCACATTTTATTTTTGAGAAATAACCCTCAAGTTAATTCAGGTCAATGGAAATGATGCTCAGAAGGCCTCCTCAAAATCTACTGAATATGAGCCATTTGTTCGTTTAAGACAGGACATCTAGAACTTGTGGTAAGCTGTATGAGATGAATGGATATGTCCAGCTACCTTACTGTGCTGGGATGGCAGCTTGAGAAAAGCAACATATGCATATATATGTAATTGATATCTAAAATGAAAAATCTGTGCCATTTAACAGAAATTTCCCAGAGCTTAAACTGAACATAGTGATTATTCTTCTTCTGCTGTGGCCTAATGGGAAAGTATGAATTTCTCTGTTCATTTAAAGGTGTGTGTGTTCATGCACATACCCAAACTACAGCATTGATAACACTGCAAAAATTAAGACAACAAACACAACGAACAACTACCAGCACAGAAAAAGATTTTATCTTCTTTGACACCAGCTGACATTATCGGCTACAATGACAGCACAACTTCTGTGTTATTAGAGTAAAAATGTGTAATTAAGTCAATAAGAGACTTATGTTTTATTTTTATGTAAATAAGTGAATGAGATGGTGTGACGTATAAGGGTTTTTCAATTATAAATTCATTTTTTTCATTCATTTTCCATCAGACAATCCAGTTCAATGATAACTGTCATTCAATGCAAAGTGTATGACTTGATACATGAATTTTCTTTTTGTGATTTCACCATCTATCCATTAATTATTTCCCCCATGAAAAAATTGTATGCATTTCATTAAATGGAGAGCTCTTTTAGCCCATTCAATCTGTCTTAACTGTAATGCTGTCATATTCAGATCTATCTATCTATCTCTCTATATATATATATCTCTCATATATATATATATATATATATATATATATATATATATATATTATCTGCTTTAAAGCCTGAATTCAAACACAATACCTATTTGCTTTATTTTCGAGACTTAATTAGAAGTGCTGGTGTCAGGTGGCAGACAACAACGTTTTTATGGTAATTCAATAAGCAACAAATGTTTTACCAGCATCCACATACATCTAATGTATTAATTAGATATAATTGTAAGGAAACACGGTGATGTGCACAACCACTGTTCAAAACGGAAGTGACAATATGACTTGTAATAAAAATTAAACACTGAATTGTTCATGTTACCTATACCATTCAACTTTTTGCAGTCCTAAAAGGCACACTGACATCATACTGTAGACACCGATCAAAAAAAAAAAAAAAAAAAAATCAACATGTTTTGACTGAACAACAACGCGGCTCCATGGTGTAACCTAACACATGTGGTTTGGACGTGCAAATCCCTGAGGGTTGCATCAGAAAGGGCATTGAGTGTAAATGTCTGTGCCAAATCACAAATATGCAGATCCATCTGTCAATGTGACCTCTTACAAATAAGAGAGCTTAAATAGTTGTTCTATCTTACTGAACAATGGCATATAAATAAAAAAATAATAATCTTATTCATCACATTTTAGACAGCTAGATTTGAAGGATGGGTGTGATTTTTGATGCTATGACTGATTGGAAGCAGATTGATTCATTTTCCTAATTTAACTAAAAAAAATTACTTTAAATTGAATTTTACTCAGATTTGAGGTCAGTGACTCTGACTGAACAGATGTGTGAACAGTTTCAATTCCTCTTACGGGGACAGAGACCAAACATCTCAAGACTTTATCTGTGACCCATTAAACCACACATGGTTTATTATAACAGCATGTCATATGACTTATGTGACCATAAAACTGCACAGAGTAGTGCAGATAAATATGTCATTTCATTTGCTCCTAAAATAAAATGTTTAGAAATGTTCAGACAAGATCCTTTCAACGCCAGTCTTTCCATGTAGGAAGCAATTTTCTTTCGTGGCCAAACTGTTACCATAAAATAAAGCATAAAAACAACTATCTATCAAATTTAAACTTTCTGGATTCTAAAAACCGCAACCAACACAGTTCTGGTAGTAATTTACAAAGGCACCACAAAGTGCACAAAAACAAAGAAAACACAAATTTTTTCGTGCAGAATATCTCATCCTTTCATTTATGTGCATTTCATAACAATTCTTGTTAATATGGATGAGCACCCTGACAACAAAAGAAAGAAATGAAGATAAAGAGAGCTGAGAACACGAAAGTGGAAATCCAGAATGAGTAAATTAGATATGAAGAGAAGAAAAGATGAAAAGATGCAGGGGAGAAGTAGACAAGGAAAGAAAGAAAATAAAAGAGTCTAGCCTTAGGAATGGAGGGAGTCTGGGCCATTACGTCACTGCTGCAGTGGCTGACAATACCAACATTACATTCTCTCCCTGTCTACAGTAACCTCCACTCACAACATATTGCTACAGACTTCATCAATTCTTTATCATAACTATTAAGGTTGCTGATTCTAAGTGACTAATTTAACATTAATTTAATTAACATTAAAATCAAATGAAAGGCCATTATTACTTTTTCAAATGTTATGTTATGTAGCTTTACATTATTATATATGTGGCCTTTGTTAAGTGAGTTCACTACTGGTTGTTCCCTAGACCTTAGTAAGCCAAATCCTGGACTTTATAAAGGTTCCAGCACTTCTTGTGCTCTGTATCGATCAAAAGCTGATCCATATCTCTGCAGTTGTTGTGGTAATCCTGATGCGGGCGAGTTTTTAATATTTTTGTTCAACTTTGTGACACACAACTGAGAATGTTTCCCTTATAAAACATAATATGTAAGTGAAACATTCTCTGGTAAGGATTGCCTGACTTTCTGGTTTAGCCACCAAATTGTGATGGAGCAAAGGAGAAAGTAGAGGCTAAACAAACGAGAGAAGGTCAAACAGACCTGCTGGGAAATGCCACTAACGTTTTCCCCTCATGGTGACAGCAGGGAAAGCGAGACGTGCAGAAGGGTTGCATGTTTTCACATCAGGTGTTCTCATTGTGTTTGAACATACACGGAAACTGACAAACATTACCCTGCTCAGCCATACTGATTGTTGTCTGTGTGTGTGTGTGTGTGTGTGTGTGTGTGTGTGTGTGTGTGTGTGTGTGTTTCTAGAAGAGAGTGCAAGAGGAAGTGAGAAACACTAACGTAGACCCTGGAGCTGAATGATTATTATTGATTGAACGGCTATGAATATTGTAGAAACAGCAGCATTAAAGGTGGCAGTGAAAATTGTCACCTGTAGCCAGTTAGAGTGAATAAATAATTAAATATGAGTCTCACTGGTGTGTTGTCAGTAAGGAGAAAACTGCTTAGAGCAAAGGTTCACAAGTTTGTTACATACAGTGGTTTTATGCTTTAAATGTCCTGGTTTTTACAAATGTGACTGCATTGTAGGTTCAATTTTACACAGACAAAAAAAAAAAAAGCAATTTCCCACTAATGTATATTCAATAGCCCACAATAACAAGGTGCATGGTACAAAGTAGAATAACAACTTTTAAAAATCCGGGATGAGGATTATGTTTAGGCTCTCTCTGTATGTGGCATCATTTATCCTTCTCTTAATATCCACGGGTTTCTTTGGTCAGTGGGCAGCAGTCCTACCAAGGTGGTTCACATAATGCCGGTTTTGTTGGATAGCAAATGTAAAACATATTTTCACTTTGGCATCATGGGTTATGGATGGGAAAGTTAATCTTTTTAAAAAATGAAATCAACTCAATAACACATCAAGGCTCGCAAAATTTCAAAATCTCTGGTAGCCCTTCGGGAAGGCATTCTTCAGTTTTTGGTAGCCCAAAATAAATTTAAGTAGCCCGAATAAAAAAGAAAGCAATTTTTTTAAATGTTTTGTTTCCATTACAATATAATATTGTAATGGAAACAAAAATTAATCAAAAAAATTGTTAAAATAAAAATCACAACAACTGTATAAAAATTACAATCATCAACTCAAATACTTGGTTCAAATGGAACAGAAATTTCTATTAACTTGTAAGAACTGTGTAGAACATGAATCAGTCTGTGTCAGATCCTGAATCTGAAATTTCCACTGAAGTCACGGGTAAGAAGTAAGTGAAACCAAGGCCATTTGCTTTTTGAAGTTTGCAAAGACTGCTAAATTTTGCCAATGGTTGTTCACTCTTTGCAATATAGCACGCTGTTCTAAACAGCTTTTTCAGGAGTTCTTGTTGTGCTTGGTTTATTTTTAGTATGTTTTTTGCAATTGCTGTTTGTTCTGGGAAAGATACTGCAGACTGGGCAATAATACATTTCTTGCATTTCTCATGGGTTGTAATGGGGTCTTTCTTAAAATTACTAGTCCCAGTAACAAAGGCGCTTGTCGACTCAGAAATCAAATGAAACTCACAACACACCTGGCAGAACATCATGTTATTTAGCTTGTCATATTCCAGCCACAGAAATTCTTTTGTCCATGAAACCAAAAAAAGCTGCGCTTTGTTTTTGCCTCATAGTCTGATTTGTCATAACTTTTCCGTTTTGTGGTAAGCTTTTCTTTGGCTGCCCCTTCTTCACCCTGACCTGTCTTATTTGGCTGAGCAGAACTAAAATACCAGCGTAAATCCTGCTGCTTTTATACACGTACTTACATAACGGTCAGCGATTCTTTGCGCACTCAACCTCTCACATGTTTAAGCTTGCTGCGAGAGATTTCACTTGTCATGTTTGAATAGTAAGCTAATGAGTGATAAGACGATGTCAGAGGAATTGGTGCGCAATTAATCGTCACTCACCAATCAGTGCTGCTGCTCTCTACACACCTTTCGCGCAATCACAAAATGAAAGTGAAAGCAAAAAACAAGCGCAAATTCAAACGCGATTTCAATATGTCACATATTGACAGTGGCTCACCGATGCCAATGACATAATTACTCAGCTACATTGGCGAAAGAATGCAAAAGCATAGACATATATTTTCCTTCCTATGATAGCCCGACGGGCAGGGCTGAGTTAGTTTTTGGTAGCCCGACTGGAAAAATCGCTAGCCCCGGGACGTTGGGCTAGCGATTTTGCGAGCCCTGCAAATAAAGTGTTCAAAAACAGAAGAGGCCTGAATGCTGTAATTTCACTATATTTGACAGGGTGGCAGTAACCGACTGATGACCAGTGACAACAAAGACTCTGTTTGTGTAACATTTAAAAAAAAACAACTATGTCATCTTTTTCAGTTGTATTTTTTCCTAATATCTTTGAAACTGATTCAAAATACATCAATTTAACTTCAAGACACACTGCATAAGAACACTTTGATGTTTGATCATTTGATAACAGTTATCTAGCATTTTTTTATTTTAAAAAACCTTTATTTGCTGGTTGTCTTGAACTGACAGTGATGATAAGCCTTGAGCAAAGCGAGTTATTGCTCTTAGTATCTGGCATGACAGTGTCTTGTTGGTGTGCTGGTAGTCTTTAGCTGCCAAACATAGGGCAGTGTAAAAAAAAATACATGTTAGTACATCCAGTAGTGTGAGCTACACTTGTTTGTGCTTGTCATGTTCTTGGTCCTAGAGCATAGCCTCTAAGATGAAGAAAACAGAAGTAATCATAGACAACGAACTGCAGTGAATTGAAAGAGCACTAAAAACATGTTTAAAACGATGAAAATCACTGAGCACTGTTCAGTACAGCCAATGTTTTCTGGAATTTGGACTCCACTATAGTTCTCTATGTTTAACCAATTAGCAAACTATGAATTAGTGAATTTTAATGCATATTTTAAGTTTACAATTTTGAAAGAAATAATGTAAATAATTTTTAAAACTAATAAAACCCCTAAACATTTATTTTGAATACCTATTTAGCCAAAATACTTGAAAATTTTGGCAAAAATTTGGATTAAAAATTTAATAATTTCTTTAAGAAATTACTTCTCTGCCATTGTTGCTATTGTTGTGTGATAGGGTCAAATTGTAGTATTGTATTGTAGTGTTAAATCATTAATCTCTGATATTGATGTGTTGCTTCTGAAATGTTAAATAGTCAAGTTAAAGCTAGTGAACAGCTGGGATATACTGTATGGAAGCTTCATTACACCACTGAAATAATTACTACATCAAAATGACTTCAATTATATATATATATGTATATATATATATATGTATATATATATATATATGTATGTATATATATGTATATATATATATATGTGTATATATATGTATATGTATATATATGTATATATATATATATATGTTAGGGGTGCAACGATACACAAAATTCACGGTTCGGTTCGATACTTTGGTGTCACGGTTCGATATTTTTTCGATACCAAAAAAAAAATGTTCATGCCTTTTTAATTTGTCATTTATTAAAATTATAAATATATATTTTAACACAAAAGTACAGTTTTTAAATTTAACCCTAACCCTTGTGCGTGTTGTTTTTTAGCTCGTCATATTGCAGCCACAGAAATTCTTTTGTCCATGAAACCATAAAGCTGCACTTTCTTTTTGCCTTATAGTCTGATTTGTCATAACTTCTCCGTTTTGTGGTAAGCTTTTCTTTGGCTGTCACTTCTTCACCCTGACCTGTCTTATTTGGCTCAGCAGAACTAAAATATATATCTGTCTGTGAAGGTTCTCAATCATCCAGGTCATCGTAGTGAAATATATATCCTGCCGCACTCACATAAGCTCAGCGATTCTCTGCGCGATCAACCTCTCACATGTTTAAGCTGCGGGAGATTTCACTTGTCATGTTTGCATAGTAAGCTAACGATTAATAAGACGATGTCAGAGGAATTGGTGCACAAATTATCATCACTCACAGATCAGTGCTGTCGCTCTCTATCTATACACAGTTCGCACGATTGCAAAGTGAAAGCAAAAAAACAAGCGCAAATTCAAACACGATTTCAATATGTCACATATTGACAGTGGCTCACCCAATGACATAATTACCCAGCTACATTTCTGAAAGAATGCAAAAGCATTGACATATATTTTTCCTTCCTACAATAGCCCGACAGGCAGGGCAGAGATAGCCCCGGGATGTCGGGCTAGCGATATTGCGAGCCCTGTATCTGATTGAGGAATCACTCATCTTTGGAAAAGAGAGTTTATTACAGAGAAATGTCTCTTTCCAAAATAAAAGCTATACTATCCGCTTCTTCTGGGCTATATTCTCAGCAGCATATTAAACATATCAGGTCTCCATAAGGAGAATCCTGTGCTAACAGCTGTCTAAATGACTCGGCTAAAGTTTGTAGCATGCATGCTTGTTGTTTTTGTCTTTGCACTAGGATGATGTCGGTGTAAATGTGCAGTCATATTCGTTGTGTTCCCACTAGTGCTTTCAGGTTAATCTCGTTGAAATAACCTTAACGCCACAACACGGCAAATCTCCGTTAACGAGCTACCCTATACAGAGGGGCTAGACGGCCAACACGTTAACGAGCTAACTGCGCTAACACACTAGCTCCAACCCATGTAATTGAGCATTGCATGGCACATCCAACATACTGTTTTACTTTAGTCCATGACTCGCTTACCTTCAGGGTCATACGTCACATGAAAACCAAAATAATTCCAAACGCCAGATCTGAATGAGGGTGGGGAGGTCCACTTCTGTCTCGCTAGCTTGCCCTGCGCTCTTCCTTCTGACCATGCTGTCTGTGTTGAGTGCTCAGTGAATCTGCGTTCGACTACTCCGCCTAGGCTGCACTCTCGAGCCTAGGCGGAGTAGTCAAATGCAGATTCACTGAGCGCTCAACACAGACAGCATCGTCAGAAGGAAAGTTGATAAAATAAATTACAAATTTTGTATTGTTCTTTTTTTTTTCTCCCCTTTGGTTTTCTTTCTTTCTCTCCCCCTCTTTCTTTCATTCTTTCCCCCTGTCCTATCCCACAGTCATGTCTGTCCCGTTTGCAACTGAAAATAAAATAAATTCATAATTATAATAAAGGTCAATCAAATGGACCAATATGATGATCCACTTAAAATAAATCCTCTTGGCATCTTTCTTGGCCTCAAGACAACAATTCTGATGGCTATAGATCCAAACGGGACACAAAAAAAAAAAAAAAAAAAAAAAAAAATTGAAAAAAAAAAATTGAATTGTTCGATACATATGCGTACCGAACCGAAAGCACTGTATCGAACGGTTCAATATCGATACGAATATCGTTGCACCCCTTATATATATATATATATATATATATATATATATATATATATATATATATATATATATATATATATATATATATATATATATATATATATATATATATATATATATATATATATATATATAAAAAACACCCAGCACGCCCCTGCGGGCGGTTTATCCTTCAAGCTCGGGTCCTCTACCAGAGGCCTGGGAGCTTGAGGGTCCTGCGCAGTATCTTAGCTGTTCCCAGGACTGCGCTCTTCTGGACAGAGATCTCCGATGTTGTTCCCGGGATCTGCTGGAGCCACTCGCCTAGCTTGGGAGTCACCGCACCTAGTGCTCCGATTACCACGGGGACCACCGTTACCTTCACCCTCCACATCCTCTCGAGCTCTTCTCTGAGCCCTTGGTATTTCTCCAGCTTCTCGTGTTCCTTCTTCCTGATATTGCTGTCATTCGGAACCGCTATATCGATCACTACGGCCATCTTCTTCTGTTTGTCTACCACCACTATGTCCGGTTGGTTAGCCACCACCATTTTGTCCGTCTGTATCTGGAAGTCCCACAGGATCTTAGCTCGGTCATTCTCCACCACCCTTGGGGGCATCTCCCATTTTGACCTCGGGACTTCCAGGTTATACTCGGCACAGATGTTCCTGTACACTATGCCGGCCACTTGGTTATGGCGTTCCATGTATGCCTTGCCTGCTAGCATCTTGCACCCTGCTGTTATGTGCTGGATTGTCTCTGGGGCATCTTTACACAGCCTGCACCTGGGGTCTTGCCTGGTGTGATAGACCCCAGCCTCTATGGATCTTGTGCTCAGAGCTTGTTCTTGTGCTGCCATGATTAGTGCCTCTGTGCTGTCTTTCAGTCCAGCTTTGTCCAGCCACTGGTAGGATTTCTGGATATCAGCCACCTCCTCTATCTGCCGGTGGTACATACCGTGCAGGGGCCTGTCCTTCCATGATGGTTCCTCGTCTCCCTCCTCTTTCTTGGGTTTCTGCTGCCTGAGGTATTCACTGAGCACTCGGTCAGTTGGGGCCATCTTCCTAATGTATTCTTGGATGTTCGTTGTCTCATCCTGGACTGTGGTGCTGACACTCACCAGTCCCCGGCCCCCTTCCTTCCGCTTAGCGTACAGCCTTAGGGTGCTGGATTTGGGGTGAAACCCTCCATGCATGGTAAGGAGCTTTCTTGTCTTTATGTCAGTGGCTTCTATCTCCTCCTTTGGCCAGCCTATTACCCCAGCAGGGTACCTGATCACGGGCAGGGCGTACGTGTTGATGGCCCGGATCTTGTTCTTACCATTCAGCTGACTCCTCAGGACTTGCCTGACCCTCTGCAGGTACTTGGTGGTTGCAGCTTTTCTAGCGGCCTCTTCATGGTTCCCATTCGCCTGTGGGATCCCCAAGTACTTGTAACTGTCCTCTATGTCTGCAATGTTGCCTTCTGGTAGTTCAATCCCCTCAGTTCTGACTACCTTCCCTCTCTTTGTTACCATCCGACTACACTTCTCCAGTCCGAACGACATTCCAATGTCATTGCTGTATAGCCTGGTAGTGTGGATCAGTGAATCGATGTCTCGTTCACTCTTGGCATACAGCTTGATGTCATCCATGTACAGGAGGTGGCTGACAACTGCTCCGTTCTGTAGTCGATATCCGTAGCCAGTCTTGTTAATGATCTCACTGAGGGGGTTCAGGCCTATGCAGAACAGCAGTGGGGACAGAGCATCTCCTTGGTAGATCCCGCACTTGATGGTGACTTGTGCTATGGGCTTGGAGTTGGCCTCTAGTGTTGTACGCCACATCCCCATTGAGTTCCTGATGAAGGCTCTTAGGGTCCCATTGATCTTGTACAATTCTAGGCATTCCAGTATCCAGCTGTGGGGCATTGAGTCATAGGCCTTCTTGTAATCAATCCAGGCAGTGCACAGGTTGGTCAGTCTGGTCTTGCAGTCTCGGCTGATTGTTCTGTCTACCAGTAGCTGGTGTTTTGCGCCTCTGGTATTCTTGCCAATTCCTTTCTGTGTCCCGCTCATGTATTGACCCATGTGCCTGTTCATCTTAGCCGATATGATGCCTGACAGGAGCTTCCATGTAGTACTGAGGCAGGTTATTGGTCGGTAGTTGGTCGGTATATATATATATATATATATATATATATATATATATATATATATATATATATATATATATATATATATATATATATATATATATATATATACACACACACACACTGTTTTTAAAATCACAAAGGAAAGCTGAAGTGTCTCTGGGACATGATAACTTGACGGACAAGCTGCGGAAGTGACAGAAAGCAAAACATGCAAAGGATTACACTGAGATTCGAAACAGACAGTGAAATGCAGGTGATGTGTGTCTATTTGATTCATGTTTGCTACTGTTAGCTTGTGATGTTTGCAGCTGTTTCATCACATCATTATCTCCCAAAAACACTTCCATTTTCTTTCATAATTTTTTTCTTTTGGCTTTTGCAGCATTTTTCTATTTACTTATTTTTTCCTAAGTAGTGCATTTGACCTCTCAGGGCCACCGTAGCTATACTGCTTCATCCAAAACTGGATAAAAAAGATAAAAGCTGAGGTTGGTGATTTCATCATTTATTTTTCTTCCAACTTTTCAATTAGTGGCATCCAATTGGATACCAGTTGACAACACTTGAAAGCAGAAGTAATTTTTGACAATCAGAGTGAATCTGCAGTGTCTTCATTAGTTGGGATAATGCACGTTTCCAATCTGCACATTAACCACGTGAAAGTCATACTGCCTGTCTGGGACCGTCTAGACATGTCCACACACACACACACACACACACACACACACACACACACACAAAGCACTAATCACACAGTTGTTTCAGGCACATGCTCTCAGACATACTGAACAAATGACAGATACACAATGCATGTTGTTATACTTTCACAGACTGCTGGATTCATCATAAAAACAATACCTTCACAAATTCAGGTACACATACACAAACAATTCCCCAGCATGACAAGGTGGCTCAAAAGGAGAAAGAAGTGAAACAAGAGAAAAACATTTGGTTTTTTCTGTTACTGGTCTGAAACAGCAATTGTGTCCATATGAAACAGGCACAGTGACGCAGCATCTTTGCAGCAACACCCAAAAGCATATGCGGTGGAGACAGAGAGGAAGAGACAGAGGCTGAGATGACAACACAAAGAGAAAGGGGGAGAGATTGAGAAGCTCACCTGGCTAGATGAAATGTTGTTCGAGGCTCACAAGAAAGGATAACATCCGAGACCTGAAAGGATGAGGGAGGATAAGGGGAAAGAACAGTAGTGGGGGGAGAAAAAGAGGGAGGAAGGGAGAGAGGGAGGAGGGAGATTAGATTAGGCTGCCAGTACTTTGGGTGTGCAGTGGCAGGTGGCACCTCCGTTAACACAAACACACACACACACACACACACACACACCATCATCACTACATCTTAGGGACAGATGGAAAGGAAAGGGGAGAAGTATAGGTGAGAAAATTGCTGAGCCTGCACAGGAGTGAAAGAGATGAAAAGACAGTAAAAAAAACGAAGGCCCCATCAGGGTGTGTGTGCCTGTTGATGCCACATCTGCAGCCACAAAGACTAGCAGCTATGTCTGCCTCCCTGTTTTCTACTTCTTAAAGATACACACAACCTGCAGTTCCATTTGCAGACACACAAAAATTAGCTTTAGTCTGACATGCACAGTCCAAACATACCAGAACACCAGGACATTACAGGCTACTGTGGGTATCTTCGGAAAAGGGCAATGAGTTAAGAGCAATGAATAGCACTACGCTAGCAACAGACTGCATAAACCATCAGTATCAAAATACTTCCTACTAGTAGACAAAGATTGGCAGAAAATCCGATCTGTAATCCGATTACTATTGCAAAAAAAAAAAAAAAAAAAAAAAAAAAAAAAAAAGGTGATTAGATTACTGTTACTTTCCTGTAAAAATAATAAAACAAGATTTAAAAACAGATTTTTTCATTTGATTCAATTTTATATGATGGATTTTGCAGAAAAAATAGAATTGGGCTGAAAGGTTTGTTGTTTCATAACATATTTAGGTTGTTTATCATGTTTTTAAAAAGTAACTAAGTAATAAAGTAATGAATTACTTTTGAAAATAAGTAATCAGTAAAGTAACTGGATTACTTTTTGGAGAAGTAATTAGTAATTAGTAACTAATTACTATTTTCAAGTAACTTGACCAAAACTTCTAGTAGAAATACACTATGTTGTCAGAAATATGAAGAATGGGTCGCTCTCAGCTCAGTGAATTTCAACATCGAAACGTGATAGCAAGCCACCTGTCCAACAAGTGCAGTTGTGAAATTTCCTTGGTACTAAATATTCCACAGTCAATTGTTAGTGGTATTATAATAAACTGGAAGCAATCGGGAACAAAACCTCAGCCACAGAGTGGTAGGCCATGTAAGAGATCGACAACTTTCTACATCGAGTCCATCGCTAAAGACCTCCAAACTTCTTGAGATAATCTGAAGACTATATGAACAATGTGTAGAGAGCCATGGAATGAGTTTCCATGGCTGAGCAGCTACAATCAAGCCTTACATCGCCAAGTGCAATGCAAAGCGTTGGATGCAGTGGCGTAAAGCACCCCACCACTGGCCTCTAGAGCAGTGCAGATTCCCATCTGGCAATCTGATAGACAAGTCTGTGTTTGGCAGTGCCAAGACAATGATATGTGTCTGACTCCATTGTTTATGTGTAAAGTTTGGTGGTGGGGGATTATGGTGTGGGGTTGTTCTTCAGGATTTAAGCTCGGCCCCTTAGTTCCAGTGAAGGTAACTCTTAATATTTCAGCATACCACGATATTTTCGACAATTTCATGTCTCCAACTTTGTGAGAAGAGTTTGGGGATGGGCTCTTCTCGTTCCAATATGACTGCACACCAGAGCACAAAGCAAGGTCAATAAAGACATCAATGAGCAAGTTTGGTGTGGAAGAAATTGACTGGCCTGCACAGAGTACTGACCTCAACCCCACAAAACACCAAACCATAAATGTGTTTCAGGAAGAATGGGCAAAAATTCCCATAAACAAAATCCTACACCTTGTGGAAAACCTCCCCAGAAGAGTTGAAGCCGTTATAGTTGCAAAGGGTGGGTCATCATCATATTAAACCCTGTAGATTAAGAACGGAATGTCATTTAAATTCCTATGTGTGAAGGCAGATAAGCGAATACTTTTTGAAATATAGTGTTTCAAATATTCTATCCCTTTTGATGAATTTTCTTTACAAATTGCTTCATTCTCATTAGTGATCTGGAAATAAGGTGTCAGAAGTCATTCATTTTATTTATTTTATAAAGTACTCTTGCAAACCATTTCCTTTCCTTGTCTTATCTTATTGCTGGAGCCCTACACGCTTAAATGATTATCAGCTATGATGCAGCTAAGTGAAATCTATTTTTAAGGTCAAATCATCACAGTTTCTGTGGTAAAAAGCATGTAAAATTATCGAAGAACATACATTTTTACAAACCCAGTCTCAAAATCACCTGACACCTAACTACCTGACATAATGAAGAGCAACATTAATGCCAGGAGGCAGTGGTGACAAGCTGTTAAGCAAAGACACTAAAAATCCGATCTTCTTGTGACCAAAATAAAGAATATGTATGGTAGAAGTATAATACTGCTGTACATTTGGAAAAACCATCAAACAGCTTTTTCCTTTCCACTTTATACCCGCTTGCCATCCCTTAAAAGATGAGTATTTGGCTTAAAGCGCTGACTAAGAGTCTAATTGGAAAATAATGACTCAGCAACAGCCCTACCAAAGTCCCTTCATTGAATTCATCACGCTCCTGTTAACAGTCAGGGCAGTGAGCTGTAGAGAAAAAACTCATCTTAAAAACTTGCATTCTCATTCATCACGTCATTACATTAATTTCAGCCATTATATAATACTGCAAAGAAGCATCTCCAGAAACTCTATAATGTAAAGAAATGCTGTTTATGAATTCCCTGCTGCAGACTGTTCACAGGTTATCACGAATAACTTTGTACTGTCAGACATAGATTACACATCACTGATTCCTTCACTTCTGGAGTATTAAATCCATGTCCAGAAAAATTAAAAAGGGATCTTACTACCCACCCCCATACCTGAACTGGACCATCTCCAGACATCTGCTGTGCCACGATATTCTGCCCATGAATGGAACACAACTGGAAAAGGTTCAAAAGCTCCTGATTAACGTACGACAGTAAAAAGACGGCAGTGTTTATACTCTTGCCGCTGAATGGGCCGAAAGGGAGAATAGCTTTCAGGAGAAAGACCTTCATCAGAAGGATTCAGATATTTCTTAGAAAATTCCTTAGAAAATGCAGCTTTTGCACAAAACATATCCAGGAGTATTCCTGAATGAATTTCCAAATATGGCTGAGAGAGGGAAAAAACTATTCTACTCCCACATTTGGAGAATTCATATCCTTACTCCTAAAGTTTCAATCTAGTGTAGTCTTCCTTTCAACACCTTTTGGCATAAGCTCCCCTAAACAAGCTAAAGGTGCGATTCTATAACCATGTGCTTTGGCTCATGAGTCACTTGATACCTCAAACATAGAGGTGATGTTCAATGTAATATCCAAAAAAAATTTGACTATGTTATTCATATCACAACAAAAAAACAACCAGACAACAAAATATAAACAATACATGAAAATCAGCATTGCAGCAGATTTCAGTCACAAATTTAATCTACTGATTCATTTTCTTTTAGCTAATAGATTTTTTTTAAATTCTGAAAAACAATGTTTATATTTATCTCCCTCTTTTATGGAGATTATTTAATTACACCAATTCCAAAACTTACACCAATGACCCCCCCCCCCCCCTTTTTTTTTTACTGTGCCCTAAAATACAGTTAAGTTCCTCTCTCTCACTCTCAGACTCAGAGACACACACATACATATGGTACATCAGTCCCTTAACTAATTAAAAGAGAATTCTCTGATGTTGTGCTTTTGCAATTGCGAATAATTCTTACCCCAGTGGCTGTAGAGCAACCATAAAGCTGCACCCACAGCAACAACTACGTGCTCTGGTATGTCCACTGAGGATCACTCAACTTTTGCAAAAACAAAGCTCCATGTCATTTGAATTTTATAATGTGTAGGTCAGTGTAATATTAGCAATTATGGAAGAAAATATGTGACTTTGCTATACTTCAAAAGTTAAAAAAAAATCTTTTCAGCATTAAAGATGAGTCTGGACTTCTTCATTTGTTTCCTTGCTGGTAGCTGTAGTTGCATTTGTATATGTGTGTGAGTATATTTCTGTGTTTACACAACGTTATTTTGTTACAATATACCATCTACTTGCCCACTTTGGCTGAAGTGGCTACGACATTTTTCGACATTAAGAGGCTGAGAAGAAATGTCACAGTTGTGTGCGTTAAATATAAGGCATTTCAATAGTTAGTGTAAATATCTGTGACCATTAAAAAATATTATTTACTGATTTGCCAAATCTGAAAGATGACTTTCAGACTGAAAGATGTGCCCAAGGACAACAGCTCAACATAAAGAGGAAGCTGGAGGTTTGAGAGACAACAAAAAGATGGAGATAGGCAGGGTTTTTTTTATAGCTAATCTCCCTTTTTTAATCAAAATTATGAATGTGTTAAAGCTGTCACGAAAACAGCTATGGCATGCCATTCTTAGTTATTCACTTGTACTTATAATGCTAACTTCTCAAATCCCTGTCATGCAGTAGGCGTGTCAGTCAAACCCGTCAGCCAGCATTTATTCAGTGTCTGCGCTTGTTTCACAGCTTTATCCAACTAATGCCAGTCTGCATCTGGTCACAAATGAAAGCTTAACAGACAACTTCTCATGAACACAACAGTCCCTTCCATTATCACACAGTCTCTGACTGAATTTCCATCATCATTTAAAACGCCCTGTAATCAGTCACAAGCAATAAGACTTAAATCGCTTCACTTTTTACCTTCAGTAGGAAATGGCTCCAACAAGCGTTCAAATTGTATTATTTCCCAAAGCAACACTTACAAATAAACCGTATGTAAAAGCATCATAACTGAATGTTGTGAAGCTGTATGACCTGCAAGACATCCAACTTCAGCATTTATTGGTGCCTTTTCTCTGTACCTTGGTTCAAGTTCCAGGTCAAAACCACAGTTTTATCAATTAAAAAACAAAGAAATGCACTGCAGGCTTCACCTGTAAGCTTCCTTTAAATGCTCCACTCTAAAGCAGACATTGTGTTTGTGTATGCTATGAGCTACAACCACAACAGGTTACTTGCAGGATGTGTGTTGGATCTGCCTGTGTGTGTGCTTTCAGAGGCCCAGAAAATCTCTCGTGGCCCAGGTGCAAAATAACTATGAATCACCATCACATCAAAACCGAGACAGCCAAACAGTCCCCAACAAAGGGAATTAGAAGTTGTCTTGGGGACTAAATTTAGCCAGTAACTCTGTAGCTGCCAAACATCATTTCCTTTTATTGGAACTGATGACAGGTATATTTCAGCCTGGAAGAAATGCCCACTTAGGACAAGTTAATTCCCTGAAAAGGAAGAAAAAAACAAAACAAAGGAATAAACTATGATGTGATGAGATTAGATTTAAGCAACAAAAAAAGAGAATACATGCAAATTTGATCTAGTTCTGGTTTGCATCTTCAAAATACCTGAATTGAGTTAACAGCTATTATAGGAGGACATCGACATCCTCAAGGTCTTTTTCTTCCTGTAAATGACAGGCAGTTTTGTTTATAGTGCATCATTTTGATGCATTATAAACAAAACCTGTACAACTGTCTGTGACCGTCCTCAACTGTAATGACAAATAACACAAAGATCACTACAGCCACCACTGATACTTCATTTATTACACCACAATCCCTGTAGCTTCATTTTCACTCAATCAATCTGGCTTGGTATCTAGTTAGTTACATCCCTAACTGTGTTGTGGTAAACATGGATTAATCTACCAAGTCAAAACTCCCATGCAAACAGACAGCTCCACTGATGGGAACAGACTCTGGTCTCTTAGAAAAGCGGCCAAAGCTCCTTATGCCAACAGGATATGCACACCAGGAGGCAGCAGGGCAAAGAAAGCAAGCATGTAATTGGGGTTAGCAAAAGGCCAGAGGGAACAGAGAAACAGAAAAAAGAAAAGACGGCAAATAAAACAATTATGCCATACATCTCTCCTCATTGTTGATTCCCTGTCATGTAACCAATGGGCCCAGTTTTTCTCCTCTCTGCTTGGACAAATTAAGTCAGAATGTCATGACGGGGAGGGGAAAAAAACAGTCACTTTTAACCAGCTGATACACTGACTGTCTATGTGACCGATGTAGTTTAAATTGTTAGGATCTTTGACCTTGATCTGACCTTAAAGCTGTCAGCAGAAATATGTGCTTAACTCCTTAGAAAATCCACAGTAGTTTAAGCCTTTCATAATCTAGTGTCCAACAATTAGTCAAGATAGTGTATTTATTTTAGACTAGGATATGAGAGCCAGTGTTATTCACACTCTACAGATTACTACAGACACGACTTTAACAAAGTCAGGTAGATGACGTGTCTACGAAAACTTTAAACTTCTTCTGTCCTATGGTGAAATAGGTCTTCTCTTTTTAGTTCTATGGTGAAAAAGGCAGACATATTCAACTCATAAAAGAGAGAGCACCTTCATGTAATCAGTACCAATGAGTAAAAGTACAGAGTCAGACGTGTTGCATTTTTACATTTGAGAATTAAGTCAATGTTTCACTTAAAAGTGGCTTATAAAACAGCCTTGATTGTGGAAAATAATCCTAATTAGTGATGTTTTTAAACACTAAATACAGAACTGTGACAGTCTTGTCTTGAGTCTTCATGGAATGACTTTCCATGGCTGAGTTTCCAAGTCTTGAGTCACCCATCATTTCTGTATATGTTGTTAGTGTACCCGTTTCCCATTTTCCAAATTTATTGAAACGTGCAAACAGAGATGGAAATACAGCATACGATACACCGAGTTTGCACAATTCAAACAAGCTTGAAAATCAATATTTGGTAGGACCAACTTTATTCTTCCATATATCCTGAACTCTCTTAGTTAAGCTTTCTTATTAAAGTAGTCTTCAGGAATAGTTTTCCATGCTTCCTGAAGAACATCTAAAGCTCGTCTTTGGAAGTTGGCTGCCTTTTATTCTATTCAAGGTTCTTTACTTGTCACATGCATAGTTATACAAGTATAACACACAGTGAAATGTAGCCTGACACGCTCCTCGACATGTGCAAAACTTGGGGTGTATTCCTCTATCAAGATGATCCCATACAGCTTCAATAATGTTGAGGTCAAGGCTCTGTGGAGGTCAATCCATGACTGATAGTCCATTCTATGTTTTTCTATCCAGGTACAGTTTTAGTGCATTGGCAGTATGTCTGGTGGTGACAAATGAAGGTGGTGACAACTGCGTTCCACATGGAATTGCATGTTGGATCAAAATCTGATGATACTTTTCTGCATTCATGATTCCATAAATTTGACATATTGACAACAATTGAAACCAAAAACTTTAAATCTTGATTTCTAACTCTGTAAGTCCTGTTGCTACAGATTTTCAGCTCAGGTCTTGAATAATATGGCATACCTCAGCTTTTCTAAGGCCTGCCACTTCTTTTTTGTCCTCCACTTGCCTGGTTTCCTCAAACTTTTAAGTACACACTATACACCAGCTATGCCAAGATAAAAACAAAAAGGGTTGTTGTCACTAGCAGTGTCACAAGCTGCTAGTAACAAAGTGCCTAAGGCAAGTTTTATTTACCCCTTGAGTTAGGGACATTTTTTATGCGTGAATGATTTATAGATTAATGTTAAGTGGCTTAACAAACAAATAATTCCTATGAAATTCTTATGGAAATGGTCAGGTACAAGGACTGGACTGAAAACAAGTGGAAAAGCAGCCAATGTTTAAAATGAAAGACCTTCAGAGAGCCTATTGCTTTACCACTTTACAAGAAACTCTGTCCCATTGAAAGCAAAATATAAAGAAATTACAGGTGACTCTGGACTTTTGCACAGTACTGTAGCTTATAACTTACACTATCGGTAACTTATACTTGATTTACTATCCCTCCATTACTGTGTTGTTCCTTTACCTTTAAAGGATGCTGTGTAGTCTATTTATTACATGTTGTCATGCATGAATATTCCCAGAAGTGCTGCCACATTTACCCCACCATTGTTTGTACTTTTTCCTTTCAGCATGTGCATGTCTGTTTCTCTGGGACCACTAAGATGTTGGAAAACATGAGGCACAGACATTCATCTGGTTGGGTCCTCGCAGGCCTCTGTGGTCTGTTTTGAATCCACATCAATGCACTGTGCTGGGTGGGGTTTGGAAGATGCTGATCCTGCTTTCTTCAGCTGGAGCAGGGACCATATTAAAAATGACCACTAACAGGCACTGTGATGATTGATTGAACAGGAAACATTTGTTAATTGCAATAATTTGCTTAAGCAAAATTCTACTCATGCAAAAATGCTGTTTATTCTTGGTTAATGGCTTAAGAAACACATTCAAAATCTGGAAGACAATGCAGTATGACTTCATATTTATTGTGTCACATCTTTCATTGCACAGGGTTTAAAGTGAGGTCATGTTAATAACTGGTACAAAAAACCCATAAAATGTTCAACATTCTGCAATGAACATGATATAATGAAAATACTCCAGCAGTATGAACCAGCACTCTTTAACTGCTCTGCTGAGCAGCTTGGCCCCATCTGTAATTATATTTTTAATTTGTCATGTAGCCAGCAGAGGGTGCCAAAGCTAGGAAAACTGTACATTAACTCCTTTGGATAAAAACCCCACCCCAAGGAACTCAAGACCCTGACATCCGTGGAGGCAAAATTTATGGCTGAATGATGACTCAACACCTACTTCAGTTTGCCTATATGTCCAAAAAACATTAAGAGTGAATACGAGATCAATGCCAAGCTGTAAGTTTGCTTTAAAGGAGTGATGCTTTTTGAGCTCAGGTCATTTAACCTTGTAAAATAATTTAAATGACCTAATCAATTAGCAAAACAACACACAAAACAATACGCCAGATGAAGTGACAACAACTTTTACACAAATGTGTAAATGTGGTCACAGCACTGAATTCCAACAAGAAATTATTAATGGGACAAAATTAAGAGAATTAAGAGAATAAATACAGGCAAAGAGCCACCAGAAATTAGCTTTGTGTGAAGAAATTGCAAAAGGCATCAGTGATTAGAGCAGGGCGATATGACCAAAAATATTTTTCAGGATATACATTTGAAAATTTGTGATAACGATATAACTGACGATATAATTGACACTAGACAAACTACTTTATAACTCCACAACTTTATTAGTGCAAAAAAACAAAAACAAAACATCAATGTATTTTCAATTAAACAAGCTGTTTTTTTTATGTGCATTAAAGTTATATAAAAATTTAACAGCGCAAATGCAAATTCTTTGCTGACAGTTTAACCAAAAGGCATTTCCAGTGGAAATTGGCCGACATATCCTCAGCATAACCACGTATAATATCCACAAAACTTAAAAAGAGGTTATACACACACAATATGGTAATATTATGTTGAATTACGTATCCCTCCGCGAGGCTCCTGATTACGATAGCCGTAATGCTCCGACAATCCATCAAGCGGTGCGGCTTCATAGCTTAGCAAAGCCGTACTAAAACATTTGACAGATTTTCGAGCGCTGTGTACCACATAAAATCGTTTCGAGGTCAGTAAACACAACCAGAATTCATACATAAGGCACACGGGATTATATGGGGCACTGTCGATTTTCAGAAAAATCAAAGGATTGATTTTAAGTGTGCTGTATTTTCCAAAAAACACGGTAATAACGACGGCCCGCTAGCATGCTCTACCAAAAATAGTGCTTTGTTGTGTATCTGACGGACGAAAGCTAAACCAGTTCCACACCACTGACGTTGCAGCATTTTTACAAACCAATTCTGGTTCATCCGTTTCATTCAACGATCCGCTTTCGCCCTCCTCTTTCTCCGTCGCCGCCATGCTTTTTCCGTCATGTGCGTATGAAAACAAAGGTACTGCGCATGCACGTTTTACCCATATTCTATTGCAATATTTCATTTTCTTATCATTGCCCAACATTATACCGGTATTACCGTGAACGGTATGATATGGCCCAGCCCTGTTAGTGATATTATTATAAAATATGCACACTGCATTTAGTGTGAGTGTTTTAGAGAGCTAAAACATGTCGGACAAGTGGTTTCTCCAAAGTGAACCAAAATAACTTTTAATTTCCCCTTGAAAATGAAAACAGAAATCAGCTGGGGGATGAGAAAGAAGAAAAGCTTTTTTTTTCTACTCTAAATTATGGAAGTGAATTTCCTCTCCCCAACTCTTTTTTTTCCTTGTTCAGTGCAATTTACTGTGTATAAAAAGAAGAGGAGAAGATACTAGCAATAACAAAGTGTTCACGCACAATAAAGAATAAATGACCTCGCTAAAATTAGATTTTTTTTCCTCTCCTTTTTCCTCTATTGACTAAACCCACTGCTGCCGAGACCTCATTTACCTCTTTCAACTCTGTGTTTCTGCGCTATTTCCCTGCGCTGAGACACCATATGTATTACGGAATAAAGTGCCTGCTCTGTCGGTGTCAGACACAGAGCTTCAGTTGGTGGTGCTCTTTACAAGAGAACAAGTGTTTTCACAGCTTCTTTAGGAGTTTGCGTGGGCTCCACTATAAACAGCACCAGTCAGTTACATTACCAATAAGCTAATGAACACTCCCCAGTCTCGCACAAACATATCACTACACAAATACCTACAGTGCAACGCACTCCCAAACAGGTGCACCAGGTGTGCATCGGGCACACATAGACTGCCTCCGGCTGTGCCCACTTGCTGCTGAGTGCAGGTGGATGCAGCTTTCATTTTCACTGCCACGGTAGAATTACTGCATGTGGCAAAACAATCTCATGATCAGCCTTCACATTTTTAAGAGTACCAGTGCTAATGGTTTGTTCAATAGTGAGTACTTTGATACAGTATGTGCACTGGCATTGTCAAGTCTGTGAGTGTGAATTTTACCAACTGCATGTGTGACATCGATGTGTGGAGATGTTTATATATACAGCAGTCCACAAAGAATTACTACAGTGCATTCATAGTTTTAAAATGAGTTTGGGAGATTTGGGAATTACATCCCAAAACACAACACCCGATAGTTAATCCATTATGATTAAGTAGAAGCTTGTGTGTGTTCTCTGCTGGTGAATGACGATACAGTACAGTATTTATAGCTGTGTCAGTGACCATATGGATAGCCAGATGTGTCCTACAGTGGGTGACGCTTTTACTACATCAAGACACAAAAAATGTGCTGGTTAATTTCTATATTTAACTGTTTTGAGGGTTCAGCAGCAGATGCAGTGACAAAATGCTTGAGACGACAGATTTCATTTTTATGACAAAGCTCTGTCGATCAAGTGTGAACCAACAAGAGACAGGGAGATTTGATGGACTCGCTTATACGGAGCTCTGGTGTAGCCTGCAAATGTTTTATCATGGCAACATGTGCGGTGTAGCATGTTAATAGGCCCATAATTGGAATACAAACATCCATGTTAAATGGATTTTTATAATCACCCAATGCATCTGAAACAGAAAGTCAAACAAAGACTGAGGTGTGCACAAGTAGCGTACATAACACTTAGAAAACGTACCTTCGTGGACAAAAGACATGTCCTGTGTAATTATAGCCTTAATATAATTTCTGTCCTCTGGCCTACATATATAAAAGATAATTTTAGCACTACGATATTATAGAGAACACTGTGCTAATACACTTGACTGTAGTCCAATGTTGTGCTTCGAGTAGCTAGAATGAAATGCCATATGGGTGCACTGCAAAGTCAATTCTACGGACTTCTCAGGCAGTGTGCAGAGTGTGTTTTTGAATATATCAGTATCACAGCGGAAACTATCAGGGGAGCAGTGAAACACTGAGCCACAGCAGGCAGCACCCCTACTACTGAATTAATAAACAACAGCAGGGAGAGAAAGCCCTGATCAAGTGCATGGGTCAAGATTTTCTTCAGCATTTACATTTTAACAGAGACTTGTGGACAGAGATGACTAATATCAACATCGTCTCATGTAAACAAGTGTAACATGCCACGCTAATTACACATATGTGGTTGTTACACTGCTTACTGAATGCAATTTTGTTTAAGGGAGAGATTAGTTTGTGACTCTAAATCCCTGTGAAAAATATTAAAATAATAGAACAAGCCTTATATGTAGGGGGAGAAAATCATTCTCATTCAGATTCGTAATGATTCCTCTTATTTACACTGATAAAACTACATTTTAAAAGACAAAATTCACTAGCATGGTCTCGCAAAAAGCAGGCAAGTCAGGAAATGGATGGCGTTGTAAAAAGGTATGACTGTGAGGTGAAAAAAGTTGAACCCAGACTAAACCCAGACTGCTGGAAACAAACAAGTGCAGGATCCATTTGCAAATAAGAGAGACCACATCTGCCCCCTCCCACCCAGGCCCTTTCCACGGCAGACATTTTGTCATGTCACAGTAGGAAAGGCACCAGTTTTAATTAGAAGAATAAAGAATGGCCGAATTCCATTTCTTCAGTTTCAAGTGGCTGCTATTGTATTCATGTTGGTTTTACTGTCACACTGCCGTGGGTTACTGGAACATTTGAACAGAATAATATTAGTAACACGTGTGCTTTCTTTCCTACTGTGACATTCTCTGAGTGTTTGGGGTGAAAAAGGGCTGACGGAGAGCAAATTTCAGCTTGAGCGCACCTGGAAGCAACACGCTAAATGCAGTGATAATGAAAGTGCTGGTTAGTGATTAGCTCCTGTCACAAAGATCGGAGTGGTAATTTAATCTTTAAGAGACTGACTCACGTGAAACCCACGGTGAGCTACCTGTTAATACAAAATTTTAATAAAAGCACCGCAAAATTCCTACACATTTGTACAGGTGTGTGCACCATGTCACTGTATCTCTGTGAGGTTTAAATAAAAGCAATATTAATCATACTTACGGCTGATACATCATGAAAAAAAACATATCTACTGTGTATGTGTGTATTTAAATGAGTGTGTATGAGCTATGTATTTGTGTGGTGCTGCTCAAGCGAGTGTGGAGGGTTGCTGTGGGTGGTAATGAGCTGCTGCTCAGTTTCCACAGCAACATCCTAACTCAGTCAGTCTCCATAGCAACTGATAACAGCATTAGCTGATTCAGCCTAAGTGAAGGTTCATGTCAGAAGGAGGGAAAAGGTTTTTTTTGGTCTTTTTTCAGGCTGCTACTGATAAACCTTGAAGGGAATGTAGGGAGTTAGACTCCTGAGATGTCCACTAAATCTGCCGGACCAAATTTTGGGGGACAATCCCGTGTTTGACTGTTTGATATGGTGAGGTGGTCAACAGATAATCAAACCAAAATCTTGGAGCAATTACAGGTTTTTGAATAACTCTGGAGTACTTAGAGTGAAGATAATCCACTCTAAACTCAAACAAACAAAAAGTAAAATAAGTATTTGATCCCCTTTAACCCAGCCAGAATTCTGGCTCCAAGAAATTGGCTTTGTACCCATGTGGCACACAGCCAATCAATTACAGATACTCCTGTTCTCAGCTTGTTATATGTACAAAGCAGATGTGTCCGGAAGGCTGGAATGGCCTACAAGAAGCTAGGTGAGAAGGTGACAACTGTTGGTGGAATTATTTGGGAATGGAAGAAGTATAAGATAACCATTGATCACCCTCGGTCCTGAGCTCCATGCAAGATCATGCCTCATGGGGTGAGGATAATCAAGAGAAAGGTGGTGTATCAGCACAAAACTACAAGGGAGGAGCTTGCTAATGATCTGAAGGCCGTTGGGATGCAAGGTCCTCCTGTTTAAGTAGGCACATGCATAGGCCCATCTTAAGTTTGCCAGTAGGCACCTAAATTATTCAGAGGAGGCTTGGAAGAAAGTGCTGTGGTCAGATGAAACCATAAACAAGCTCTCTGACATCAACTAGAAGAGAAATGCTGAGTATCTAGAGATTATCCCCACCGTCAAGCACAGTGGTGGTAACAATATGCTTTTAGCCTGTCGACACAGGTCGACGCTGACATTGCATTGATGGGTCAATGGATGGGACCATGTACCATAAAAGCCAGAAAACTGAAGATGGTGAATGATGTGTCTTCCAGCAGGACAATGACCCAAAATACACCGCCAAACTACAAGGCAGTGGCTAAAGAAGAAGCACTTTAAGTTCATGCAGTGGCCTAGCCAGTCTTCAGACCTCAGTCCTATAGAAAAGAAGCATCGAGTTGCCAAGTCGCAGTCAATAAACCTAAAGGATTTAAGAGTTTCAGTAAAGAGGAGTTGCCCAGAATCAGTCATCAGATGTGTGCAAACTTGGTCACAAACTAAATACAACGATTCCACGACCAAGTACTAAATCAATTTATAAGCTTTAATATGTTTTTACTGGATTTTCAGTTGATATTCTGTCTCCATTAAAATGAAACTGTCATAAAAATAAGATTTGATTTCTTTGTAAGTGAGCAAGTGGATCAAATAACAATTTCCCCGACTGTAAACAGCCACATTTCCTATAAAGGAAATCAAAGAAAGAGGAAAAAAAGAAGCCCAATACGGTCTATGACCAAACTAATTCTGCAAGATGTCAAGTAATCGATAAGGCTCAACTGAGGTATAACTTCAACCAGTATTGCACTTTTACCCCTACATGATATATAACGCAATTAGAAAAAGCACAACCCCCATCAGCTAAATACAATAACTTGACCTTGGTTATAATTTTCATTTACTCTCAGCACATTTATCATTGCAAAGAAAACAGGGAGGAGCCAACAAGGTTTGAATGTGGTTGAGAAAATGGAAGGGAGTAGAGCGACTAAAACACCAGTGACCTCTAAAGTCCTGAATTCAGAATGACAGACCACATAAATCAAGACTTTGTTAATATAATTTCTTGTCTGTTTTGTCAAGCCTGCACACATCTTGAACTACAGAAACATTTTATCAATTTTTAGATAGAAAAGAAAGAGTTGGCAGAAAGAGTTGTAAAAGGTCTGTCATAATCATGACTATCTTCCACTTTAATTTTTAATCACCAAATACATCTGAAAGAATTTAATTTAAAAGATGATCAAATTTATATACAAAACAGAGTCCCTGTTTATGAAGGTATGAACAGAAAATACAAACAAAAAAATAATGCAAATGTATGGTCACATTTCGTGTCAGCATCACATTAAGTGTATTTTTTCCAATAGTGACACGAGAGGCACTAAAATACTGGTAAGCATGAATTGACTGTACTTAAACCAAGTGCTTGTTTAAGCAGAATAAAGCTTATCAAGTGAGCGAGGAAACTTATCTGGTTGTGTCTTTACCTTAAACTGAGAACATCTCACGTGTGATTTAATGTTGTTCTGAAGAATAAACCTATGCTCTGCTGCCCCTAGGGACTGATACTAAATGTGCCACTTCAGTAAGGCTTTAGACTTTACATCATCTTATCAAAATAAAGTGGAACCCCGGCTTACGAAGACCCCATTTAACGCAAAATTCAAGTTACGAAGGCACTTAATGGCAATATTTCTGCCCGTGGTACGGCAAAATGCCTGCGTAACGAAATAGATAAAATAGAAACATTAAATTCAATTCCATAATGTTACATGTACATGTACGCATGTATACGTATGCTTTCTTCAACCTCCGCCACCTCCTCCTCCACCAAGAACTTTGTCTTCAGCCAGCATCGCCTCACTCAAAAGGCGATGGAAAAAGGTGCTTTGACTTACAAAAGACCCTTTGGAACGAATTAATTTCGTAAGTCGGGGTTCCACTGTATTAAGAACACATTTCCACACTACTGTACCTCTCAACCATGTTTTATGAAATTCAGCCAAATGGTTTTTGTGTAATCATTTTGACAGACAAATGGAATAAGAATACCACGGTAAAATTCAACATATTCAACCTTCGGTTTATAATTTCTGGTTATACTAATGCAGTCAGGCGTTATTGTATTTGCTCCAAAAGACAAAGTACTGTATTCACATTATTTCAAACCACAGATAAAGCACAAATTGTAACCTTAATCCAATCCAATAAAAGATACTGAGAGGGTCTTCTTACATATTATTTAGTAATTTGGCACCGTGTGTCTATTTTGTTTTACCAGAAAATGGTTAAATCTTTGTGTTTCAATCAGTTGTTAATAAAACCAAATAACTTCATGTTTTTTAGCTTATCAGCTATCAGTGCCTTCCCACTCGATTTCTCCCTGGCCTAATGTAAAAGAAATGAAAAGGAGTGAGCAATGCTGTATCTACACATCCTAAATGGATCATCAGTGCCTGGTTGCCATGGAAAAATGGATGTTTAATGCAATGGCTGAATAAATACACCCTTTTCTGAAATATACACAAAGAGGGAAACAAAGGAAGGAAACGGAGCGGATCATTTTTGATCCAGTCTTGCATTCTCAAGGCTATGCCCTGCAAGCAGTGGCTACATATGAAGAGAGAACTGGCAGGGTGAACAAACCATTCTCCCTCTTCCCCGGGATTCTTTTAGCCGTCTTCGTGTCTCTGGCCCATGCTACCGAAAACAAGAGAGGGCACATAACATCAGTTATCACAACATGGAAGAACACCGCAATGAGCAAATCAAAGAAAGGGAATGCCTGCTGACAAGAGGCAGATAGATTGAAGGCCGTGAAAGAGCAGCATGCTTTACTCTGTGTGTGTGTGCGTGTGTGTGTGTGCACGCGCGCGCATGTGTGATAATAGTGGGTGGTTTGACTTAATGGCTACCATTGGGTGAAAGCAAAAAATATTAGCTAACCTAAGCCTGGTGGTTTTAGTTGGCTTACTAAAATCAATTAAGGCCACTCAGAGTGGGGTTTAGTCTGGACTGCTAACATGCATGTGGGCACATCTGCCTCGCTCAAATACACTGAATATGGGCACACCAGGTGAGATCACAGCTTTGTAAAAGATTTCAGAATAACCTTTAAGATTAGCAGGACTAAGCTTAATATGTTTCACAAAACATTATGAGCTTTACACATCATGGAAATACTTAAAGTGAGAAAGAGAAAAACAATAGCTGTTTAATATGCATCCTCCTCGATCCTACTCCAAAATGACCAAATTATATGTCTGAGAGGAGCAGCTAAAATTGAGCCCTAATATCTTCTTTAGTAAGCCAAGAATCCTGATAAAGCTGAGATCCCGAAATCCTCGCCACAGTTGTTTATCTAATATGTCACAGGTCTGATATGACAGACACTTTTATTTAGTGCTACATCATGTTTCATTGCCTTGTTTGGATGAAGGTCAAAATAAATGCACCCTCTATTAATACTGTTTGGAAATACAAATGAACACATTTTCATTTCTGTGGAAATAATTTGCTATAAGACAGTGAAAAATTGGTTTGCAGATATTTCATTAGTTTATGATACTATCCATCTGTTATCTCTAAGAAGTCATTTATAATTAACAATATGACCTGTCAACAACAAAGGTTGTCTCACACTCCAATTTTTCCTCCTACCACTCTTTATCAGTCATACAAAAGCCTATTGTGTGTATGCATGTGATCTACCAGTACAGTAATCCCATCCCCTGTTCCTTTGTTGTAATCCTAGAATTTCCTCTAATAGGGAAGTTTCCACTCACATTTAGTCATATATACACTAGCTCTTAATCCTGGTAGTCTAATAAGCGTTGTATTTTTGGATGGCTTTGTGTGATTTTTTTTTTTTTGTCAGCCCTTACATTTTTGCCGCTACAGTTTCATTATGAATTACGGTTAAGTCCATGTTTTGTTGGACAAATGGAAAACTTTGCACTTTTCCCTCTGCACACCACCACAGTCGCTTTTAAATCAAACAATCACAACGCGGTTGCAGCTTCAAAGACACTGTGAGTTTTACAAAATTTTGCATTCACTGTTGAGGAATTACAGTCACTTTTGTGCACAGTCCCCCTTTTTTTGGAGAGTCAGAATTAATTACACAACTTACTGATAAGCAGTATCCACGGACAGGTGAGGTTCGTTCCCAAGGAGATGTCAATGCAAGTGGGGAAGACGTCATTAGGCTCAAATTAATAAGTTTGTTGATTATTAAGAATAAATGCACTGACCAACTCACCAACATCAAAAGACCTGAAAGATGACAAAATGTGAACAAGGTGAATTATTAAAATATAAATAAATACAACTTCACCATATCTAACCAAGTCAATGAGACTTTTAACACGATATGATAGTCATATCATTGTCAAATTCTGTAATCGAGAGATGCCGTCATGAAGGAAAATACAGAGGGCTGCAAACTGCAAACCGTTCTTTACACTCAAGATTGAAAAAGACAGACTAGACTTTGCCTGAAACCAGCTAAAAAAGCCCGCACAGTCGTGGAAAAATATTTGGACAGTTTAACTTGTACCAGAATGATGGGAAGAGTAAATTAATGCAGCATGATCTGAAGCATACTAAATTATGTGTTGTAATGGTGGAGACAACAATCAGCAACTGAAAGCGGCTGCAGTAGAAGCCTAGCAGAAAATCTCAAAGAAGGAAAAACAACATAACAAAATAAGCCTTATTTAACATTATTATAGTTTGTCGAAATACTTTTGGTAAATAAATGGTAAATGGCCTGTATTTGTATAGCGCTTTTACTAGTCCCCCCTAGGACCCCAAAGCGCTTTACACACCCAGTCATCCACCCATTCACACACTGGTGGAGGCAGCTATAGTTGTAGCCACAGCTGCCCTGAGGCAGACTGACAGAAGCGAGGCTGCCATATCGCGCCATCGGCCCTTCTGGCCAACACCAGTAGGCGGTAGGTGAAGTGTCTTGCCCAAGGACACAACGACCAAGACTGTCTGAGCCGGGGCTCGAACCGGCAACCTTCCGATTAGAAGGCGAACTCCCAACTCTTGAGCCACGATCGTCCGATTTTGGGCCTCTGAGAATAGAATACTATGTAGAAAAATAACTGTAATTCCTAAACAAATAAAGCAAAATTTCCCTGAAATTAAAGCTGAATATCTGTACTCCCATCAGATATTGACTGTTTAATAAAAAAAATCCACTGTGGTTGTGTACATAGGCAAAAAAAATGCAAAAACTGTGTCAAATTATGGGCCTAAGTGTAAAATATTGAGGCAGGTGGTTAAAAGAGTAAAGTTACTAGAGAAAATGTAAAGCTAATGGATGAGCAAGCTATACAAGTTCTATGTTTACAGTTTTTTAGTTTATTCTGTCTAAACCTGCCCAACCTAACGCTAATCCAGTTAAATGTTTTTGCATTTTGTGGCACATTGTTTAATCAGCACCCGCTGATGCACACATCCCGGCCCGTGGTAGAAACTGTGCACTCACAGTTTTTGGACAGTATGCCAGTGACCTTCTCATGGCCTCCTCTACTTGGCACAGGATATAATGGGCTATCATCTTCCAGTTATGTACATGTGGGATTTGGCTTTGCCTCTGTTCTCTGACAAAGTAATAGGCTGTCTGTTTACATAAGCACCTTCAGTTCTGTTTTTACCTTTTTGACAAACCCCTAATCGAATATGTGGATTAAAATGTGCACTCACAGTTAGTTTCTCTGCCAAGCAATCGACAAATCTCTTATCAGTGATTAGATTTTGTAAACTTATCTACCTTTTATATTCTGACTACACAAGTGCCTCACCATCACAGAGTATATTATGTGATGAGTGACAGCCAGATCAAAAAAATAGGGTTTCAGCTGAAACTCTGGGAAGAAAAGGCATTTTTTTTTACCTACTACTAAAGAGTTAAGCAACAGGTTGCTTCAGAAAAGGAAGCAAACACTCTGAAATGCACACAATAAAAGCCCAGTTATAATCCTCGACTGTGCTGCTGTGACAGTGGATATCTCAAAATAAAGCTCCACAGTGTTTGAGGTTGCATGGATGAAGCTTTCCATAGGAGCTGGCGTCAGTCATTTGACAGGATAATCCTGTCAAGAAGAGAAAAGTCTGCCGCAACACATCAAGTGAAACACAGCCATCAAAAGAGTTCACAAACCACCAGATTAAAGACTCATCTATTCTAATCGACAACCATGTGTAGTTTGTGCAATTGCATCTCTGGGTGAATGCCTGCTTGTGTGTATGTGCTTTTGTTCCATGTGTGGGTTTTCACATGAGTAGGCGTGAGTGTTTATGACATAACTGAACGAGGGACGACTTGCTTCCCCGAAGACAAAAGCTGAAGAGATGAAACAACACTTCAAAACATTGAAGGAATAATTCATGTTTTTTCTCATGTCTAACTTGTAGGCTTTTACGTTCTGAATTCCCACAGATCCCCAACAAGTTCAAAATCACAGATCACACACACTCTACAAAGCGTCTGGTGACACTTCCGACAATATGGTGGGAAAAGGAAAGCCAACACGCCAGGCGATGAAGAAGAAAAAAATTCATATGTTAGCTGTGGCCAAATAGTGATTCAGCATTTAGTCTATTTTATATAAAGTATTTTGGATTCCATTCCTAATAACAAATAGTACTAGCTTCATAAGTTGTATAAAAATCTGTCTCCAGGTAATAGAAATGCAGAGAAAATCACATAACTACAGCAATAATCAACAAACGGACTGTGCAAAGGTTTCTTTATATTTTGCTAGGACACTGAGAAACATATTGGGTGCAAACATGCACGGAAATACAATATATGAGGCAAAACTGTGTTTGTACAATTCTAACAAACTTGAAAGTCAATATTATTGTGCCCACTTTATCCTGCAACCCAGCCTGAACTCTTATTGACAACCTTTCTTGTCATTTCTTGAAATTGGCGTCAGTAATAGTTCTCCAGGCTTCTTGAAGGACACTCAAACCTCTCCTTTGGATATTGGCTTCCTTTTGTTACCTTCTCTGTCAAGATGATGCCACGCTGTTTCGGTGATGTTGAGGTCTGGGCTCTTGGGAGGTCAGCCCATCACTTAAAGTGTTCTATTATGCGATTTTCTCTCCAGGTATGCTTTTACTGCATTGGCAGTGTGTTTGGGATTAAAAACTAAGCTGCATAAAATGGATGGATCATGTTGGCTGGACAATGGTGGATCAAAATCTGACAGTATATCCAATTTTGGTGAGATCCTCAACACTGCTTCTTGACAGCCACCCTTCCACTGAAAATATTTCTGACGTTCAACTGAAGAGCCAGATACATCTCTCAGGTCCTGTGTCAGGTCTTTGTTAGAGATTTTCTCCCATTTTTAAGGACATGACTTTCAGATACTGGTGAGCTTCTGTAGACAGGCTTCTCTCTTCCTCCACTTGCCTGTTTCCCTCAAATTCTTAATGTACACCATGTTGAGATATGTCACCTTTTCAGCTAATAGCGCTAATAAGAGTAAACTTATTGATACAAAAATCCCATTTCATGCCTCCCAAACAGTTACCTTTGCCATTTTTCATACATTCAATTAATAAAATGGGAACAAATTATGTGTTTTTGAGACAGGCTGCTAAAAACTAAAGTACCTAAAGATACAACAAAAAACGGGATCTTTTTGTCCATGTAGCCAAAACACTGGTTCATTTCTTGACTTAGGTGCTTTCAAAATGATTGAGTGATTGATAGGTCTGTGTTAAAAGCAAACAAATAAAAGCAATCCACTGAAATCGGCCAGGTACAAATAGCAGACTGAAAAACTTTGAAAGACCTTCAGAAAGCCTGGAAAACTATTGCTCAAGACCAAAATTACAAGAAAGCCTGGCTCCTCAGAAACAATACATAAAGAAATGAAGGGTAGCTCCAGACTTTTGCACAGTTCTGTAATCCTCATCTATTTTCTCAATCGTAAGTACCCTATCGCTTCTTGGTAATTTTGAAAGTGGTAGCATTTCATCACTCATGTTGGTAGTGTAATTAAATGCATCTCTGACTATTCCTGGCATTAACTAATTGACATATCTGAGGCGCATTAATGCCGACAGTGATGGACTCCTGCATTTTCATGACATAATGCAGTCAACATGTGTTGAACAACATGTGCAGGTGGAAAGAAGGTCTTAAAGCGCTATTCACTTAAGTGCTCTCTGACTGTTTTTTTCATTAGCTTGAGAAAGAAACACAAAAGATAATTACTCCTCTGCAATGTTGTCATTCAGCAGCTCCCCTGTCTGGTCTGTTGCAGACCTTAGGGGGCGTCACCATCAACCTCTGTGCTCCATCAAGAAAAGCCATTAAGACGAGCGGGCAGAAGACAGAGCAGTAACACTGAAGCATTTTAACAAAGCGATGTGAAATGCAATTACCCTGACAGAGGCTGTAACACAAGCAATTTATGCAAGCTCACTGACATTCTGCATCTGCATGGTGAGATCCATACTTACAGTATGTTAAGTATGTTTTCTCCCAGACTGACAAAGAACACGTGTAAACAACATATTTTTTGTGGGATAATTACATTATATTATGTTATGTCTGACACACCTTACATAAGATGAAATGCAAGCTAAAAAGTGCAGCACATATTGGCACCTTTAAGCCAGGGCTTCACACGTTTACATTTAATTCTGCTGGGAAGAAACCCCATCAAGAAGATTTCAGACTCTTTAGCTTTCTCTTCATGATTGACAGGGTCTCTCATTTATGAGATGGACACTGCTATCGGGCTTCATGTTGTGAGGCCTATTATCATTGCAGGAAATCAAAGAGGAAAATGTAGATAAGACTGAAGGATATTTATGATACATCTGTTTCATTTTAAACCCTTTCAAATAAGGATGTGAAGGGTAGTAGGGATTTTGTAGGCACTGGGCGGGAAGATGGCTGTTTTTGGATCATCTCAGGGGTTTTGGCTCTCCGATAATGAACGGCAGTGAAACACTCAGGGATTTGACCAATATACTGTATCAGCGCACTAATGGATTTCATCATCCTCATCAGTGAGATTTTAGAAATATTCATCACTTCTAACACTCTGATGAGCTTTCCAGTACAGTATTTGTTATTCTGTTATTTTAGTTTAGCCTTAAATGGAATAAACAAAGACAACTCAAGTGGCTAGGCCCTAGCCGCTAGGGGATAGCCACATGGGAAAAATGCCTTAATCAGCTGAGTCTAAGGTTCAATTCCAGACCGATCAGATCTTTACTGAAAATCACTCATCTCTCTTTCTCTACATTACCTGTCAGTTGAACAGTGGCTATCAAATATAAGCAAAAAGGCCTAACATATATTACTCAAGCATTTGCCAAAAAATAAATAAAGAAAAGATTAGTGGGGTTATTATGCTATTGAGATATTTGCAGTATGGCTACAATAGAGTTTGATTATTGCAAAACAATCATAATCCTGAAGTTCATCTCCCACAACAGTTCTTTTACGGGCTGGCCGTTTAGCTGGATTTCTATGACCACACACTCTTCTATGAGCCTTGTTATCAGGCATTCAGCAAAACGCAAGGAACCACTGAATCGGCTGAAGCAGGTTGAAAGAACCTAAATGACGGAATTATGTCACAAAATAAAGCCACTGGGATGCAGTCAACATCACACACCAGAGAAAATGCTGAGGGGGATGTTTTTTTCTCCTTTAGCACAAGCATTATTTAGCTGTAAACGATACCCACACACTTAAGCACAGACTCCCACACAAAGACTGAGGGATGTTGTACACAAACACAGATGCAAAAACAACACACACAAGAGGAGAGGAAAAACAGGATAGTTAGGTGAGTTGTGAGTCATCCTTATGTTTTTCCTGCTTCAGCCCACACATATATTTATATCATATCAGCTTTCTTTCTCGTTCTACATACCATATTCTCTTTACTTTGAAAAAAAAAATCCATCCATATACACTTCTGACATCAGAATGGTGTCAATAAAGTTTCGTGTTTTATCGATTTTCTATATTTGACTTGAAGCACAAATGCATATATGAATAGTAAACACATGCACCTGTTCTTTTTCTCTTACATATCAGTGCTATATGCCACGTGTGCCATATTCTTTGACAAAGATTTGCTTGGACACTGGAACTGCCAACAGTACGTGAAACTGTGGCTTCTTGCCTGATGTTATCACTTCCTGTCACCTGTGAGTGATTTTATGATGACAAAAAAATAAACACTGTTGTTTTTCAAATTATGGCGCTGCAGTAAAAATCGCACCATCATTACACCATACAAGTCTCACCTTGTACTTTAAACTCTAGGGGTTTTTCTTGAGGACTGGATATTATTTATCCTCAACAGGCTTTGCTGTAAGAAAGTTGACATGCAACATTGGAAGGACGGTGACTCATTTTCCATATTCATGCGTAAATACAAAACACTACAGTCCAATTTTCATGTGAATTCTCATGCCAGAGCTCCCATTTGAGAGTGTGAGGTGCTGGCAATAGCAAAAGCAAATATATTCCATGTCCAAAGAATTTTCAATAAGGAGGAAGCAATTTGTGAATTTAAAAATAAAAAAACAGCCTAGTGCACTTTCAAATAATTGAGAGGTTTTTCTGTCAGAGTACTACATTCTGAAATATCTGTGTAACTACATTTTAAATCTCTGTGTCAAGCTCAAGCTTGGACGCTTTTGGTTTTATCCACATTACTAAAGAGATGTGCTTTAGGTTCAGTATGCAACCAACAGCCATTGTCTATACTCCAACCAGAGGTGTCAGGAAGACAGAGAGAGTCTGGATGTTGGGGCAGGCGGTTGTGGGTTTGACTTGACTGATCTCAGCCTCCTGCAAACTAAAGACCACTGGGCTTGACCCCAGCTGTCCCTCGGGGCATAAAAATCAAAGCTGAGGAACAGAATTCCACAAGACACATAAAAGCATATATAACATCACGCTGCTCAGCGTGTAGAAATCTGTGTGGAAGTGGATGTCCGTTAGCTTCAAGTCAGGCGAGGTCAGCACGGGGGCATGCCACTCCTGAACCGTAGCCAAAAATGTAAATTAGTTAGCTCAGACTTGTCAGCGTGATTGCTCTTTTGCTGACAGGACTGTCAAGAGCACAAGTGAAGTCAGCATTCTGCTTTCCATTAGCATTTCAATGCTGATCTGGGATTACGGCTTACACGCTTTATTTCCACTGATAATCTGCTCTCAGAGAAGATTGCAATGGAAGAATTGGTAAGATGTTCACGGTATAAACAAGAAAAATTTGTAAAGTCACTAAAAGCTGCATCGCATTGGTTAAATGTGACATTTGACAGGTATGACATGGAAATACTACCTAAGTGAAATAACTGCTTTGTATATGATTGCATTAAAGGTTGGAGTGGTGACCAAGTTTTGCGTGCTTCAATCCTTCAGCCTACATATTGTACAGATAGCTTTAGTTGACAAGGAGGAACCATTACTGAATAGGACAATCAATCAAAGCTTCAAATCAATCAAAGCTTCCCAGTGTCAATAAACTGCTGTCATCAAGCAAGACATTGCCTTCCGGGTGATGGTTGCCCTTCACCTGTCCCTGACCTGAAAGCATTCGTTCATACCGGTGCTTTGCATAGGCACTGTCTAAACACCATGCACAACAAAGTCTGCTGAATACCGAACGTAAAGCTGGATCTTATCCTGGTGACACAGAACTCCTGCCATGCATCCTTGACACCGAACTACCCACTGTTACAATGAATATAAGTGGTCAGCTAAAGTACTATAGCAAGCTCTTAATCAATGACCTGCTAGTTATTTATGAACCCCATATGCTTTTCTATTTCCCTCTCTCCTCAAAACAGGATCGATTTCAAGTGCAAGTGTGTAAGAAAGAATCCTGGATCTCAGTGCAAAAGTTTATGCCATCAACAAGAATAAACAACTATTACTAGTAACTGCAGTAGCAGTCCTATTGAGTCATTAACATTAATAAACTGTTTTCATATATGTGAACTGCAAAGCTTCTCAGATGTGAGGACTGCCAGTATTTTTGTCGTATTTAATACAAATGTGGATTCTAAAAAAAGAAAAATTTGCTTTACAAATTTTTGAGATAAAATCAAAACCAATCAACCTATAAATTAAATAACTGACCAATTACTCAGCAATGAGAAAATCTGTGCCCCTAGTTGATCCTTAAGATAATTATAAATCACTACTTTACAGGCACGCTGACCAGTGTGCTAATCTCTACAAAAACCTGGAATACCTCCCTTTGCCAGAGGGACAGAAAGAAGGGAGCGAGATTGGCAGTTAGCTGGCAGGCATGTCGGTTGAGTGTTAGTGTGTTGGCGCTGCAGCCAAAGATACCACTGAGTGTCTATCTTCTTTCATACAGGGAGCCTTTCCCACTTTCTCTGTCTCACACAGACACAAACAAGCACGGAGCATTACATCAAACTCCGAATGTGACAAAGGAGGACTGCCTGTGTGTGTGTGTGTGTGTGTGTGTGTGTGTGTGTGTGTGTGTGTGTGTGTGTGTGTATAACTGTCCAG
The DNA here is from genome assembly GCF_057381915.1 of Diplotaxodon limnothrissa. Lineage (NCBI taxonomy): Eukaryota > Metazoa > Chordata > Actinopteri > Cichliformes > Cichlidae > Diplotaxodon > Diplotaxodon limnothrissa. The sequence goes on from NC_140611.1 coordinate 27,773,517, forward strand.
GGTGACTAAGTATCTTTGTAGGAATCAGGATTAGGTTGCCTCACTGACACACAAGGCTTATGTAAAGCTGACCCACAATGCGAGGCGCCACACGTGAATGTGAACTGCCAGGTTGCAGTGCTATTCCCATCCTAACTGGCACCTCAAACGGTATTGTCACTCTTACAGCCAAATGAAAGTTTTCAGTTTTGCTTATTAGATCCGATCAATTTTAAGAATGTTTCTGCACACTTATTGGCTGAGATTACAAACCACAGCCCTGCAATATATACATGTAAGACAACAAATACTTTACTTAGAATTCTTTCAATATTATTTCCAACAACTTAAACAGGGGTGACATTTAATACCGAAACCATCAACCCTTCTTTTTACACATTTGAGCCAAAATGCTTAATTAACCTCATAATTTCAGCTTCAGTTTACTCTCAGTTAATCTGAGATTTCGACAACAGAAAGACAATTAGACTTTTTTTTTTTTGCTTGTTTGTTTTAATACATATACTTCAACGTCAACTGGTTATTTCAGCAAAAAAAGGGCTATCACTAGAAAGATTTTGCATCAGAGGTCAACTTTCCGGCTAAACACAATCAGAAACGCAATCAGTAAACTCAGACTGTTTACCTTCTCATCAATACATAAAGCCCATATAAAAGGAGTCATTTATGCTAAAATAAACACATCATTAATCACCAATGCAAAGGCAATGTGTCGATATTAATGCAATTTAAAGGAAGCAAATCATAACCTTTACTTCACAAAGAAAAAAAACAGAAGGCATGTTACATATGTTCCAGTTTTGTTGCTTTTTGGCCTTTTTTTCTCCAGAATATGTCAAAGTATAGATCCAAACATGGAGTAAGCTCTTGAAATGTTCCTCTTGTCCTCTTTGCCATAGAGATATAAGGATGTGATGGCTGAAGCATCTTGAGAAAGCTGAATTTACGTCCAACAGGCAAAATGTAGACCTAGGTGGAACGACCAGCCGGGTCCTTCACAAACATGAAAGCATGAGCCCCATCCCTCACCAAGGAGGAGCTCACAGCAGCCTCCCTGGCTGTGCATGACTCAATATATGGCAGCCTCATCCTGAATGCATCAGGCATTTATATGTATGTGTGCACAAACTGTAAATGGACTTGATGGAGGAAAATCAATAGCCAGTGCCTGTATGTAAATGAGACTGGACTGAAGCCTATGTACTGTGTAAGGAACCCATCATGTATGAGCTTACTTAATAGCCATTTCAGTATGAAGAAAAAGACCTCTGAGGTGTAACAGCCCTGGCTTTTTTTTTTAAAGTGTTATTTGTTGTGCTGGGTTTAATAAAGACATCAAGTCTTTCAAAATGCCTTTAAATGAAATAAACTAAACTGTAATCTAACATTAAATGCAGTGGCGACGGTGACAACAACAGACATGCACATACAGGGCTTCAATTTGTGAGATCAATCAGGGGAAGGACCCGCCAATATGACTCAGCACCTGTTTTTTTCCTTTTGCACCCCCTTTTTCCTTTCTGGGGTGATTGGAAATTAATGTCATATTTCTCTAGGGATTCCCTCTGATGATTTTATCACAGTTACCTACAGCTTTCCGAAATGTGTTATAGGCTTACTAAAGCCCAATAGCCTTGCACTGCCACCGCAGCAAGCCAAGTTCCCGCAGTCACCGCAGTAGGTGAAGCCTTTAAGTAGCACAATGCAGACATTATTCCTGAACCCCATCAAAAAATTAAAAAGTGGATCAATTAGGTCAGTCAGTGTGGATTCTACCTATCTTGGGATTCTGATTTCTAGATCTATTCCTAAGATGTGATTTATTATCGGATGAATTTCGCAGCATTTTTCATCTTAAAACCGGCTCACACCACAGCTCAGACAGCACACAGACTCACAGGAGCCCAGATTCACTTCTCCTTCGGACGAACAATGCGTCCTTTTTCCATCCACACAGACACAGAGGGGCACCTCATCATTTCAGCTTCAGCTCACTGAAATGTCAATTTACTGCTGGGTGTAAGGACTTCTTTTTCTAGCCATTCAATGTCGCATGCTTTTTAAGTCGCTGCCAATCGCAATATATTATGCTGCATTAAAACGATGCTGTTAAAAGCAAAGAAGTGTTAAATTCTTTACCTGTTCGGCGTAGTGTCTTCCAGAGGAACTCCCGGTCTGTCGGACACACACAGGCTCCGCAACCTACATTTACCGTAATGATCCTACTAGTCACGCCGATAGACTGCGTCGGTGTTTAAACTAGCCATTACGGTGTTCTGGTGTACCCTTTGCTAGAAATTACCACAGAGGTGGAGCAGCAACAAACTGTACCGACGCGTTTCAGGTTAAACGGAAGTGTAAAACCTACTGTGTTGACGTAAAGGTACAACGCCAGCAGGTATTGCAAAGTAAATAAGGCTGGCGAAATGTCGTCTCGTCAAGTATTACGTTCTTTAGGTTGCTATGGCAATAAATCAGTATAAAGGCACACGTGCAGTTCGGGGCATGGGTTAAAAATACTGCATGAAAAATAGTTTGGCTTCCCAGAAACAATGTTCTTAATGAAGAATCACTTCCCATCTGTTACTTGTGGTCATCCCAGTTCAACAGTAAGTATTTTTTATTTATTTATTTTTTACACATGGTAAATCGGTATTCAGATATTCTTTGATATAAGAGCGCCTCCCAGAGTGCAAATGCTGTAGTTACAATCTGCTTTTCATAGTTCAGTGCACACATCTTCCCCCCTTTTCATTGGGTTAATAATCTGCTTATTCGTTTATAGGGTTAGGGTTAATTTTACTCAGTTGATGTAGAGCTCATGGAAACAGTCTATGTGTATGCATTATATTGTTCGTTGACTTGTGTAGTCTTCTAAGAAGCAATATGGCCCCCATGTGGATACAAGAGGTTCTTTTTGCCTGCTATTGAGATCAGACAATCCTACTACTATTGCACTGATGTGACACTTCGAGCTCTTCTTCAGTTTTCAAGGAGAGACAAGGTCTCCCACTTCTCAATTGGAAGTGAGTGCAAGCGACCTTGATAGTTTTACGTTTTTTTTCTGCTGACTCCAACAAAGAGTGTTGTAATGCTGTGTGACCAAGGAGGGGGATCTTAAAGAATGAAAAGATTTACCTCAGCTGACACCTGAAGCCATGTGAAAGCACAGATGAGCCCTATTCACCTCTATGAACTTGGAATCATCCAGTTATAATCTGTAAATTAATTTAATGAAATCCAAGTTTCGATTTCTAGAATCTTAGCACCAAATCCCCAGTATAAAGCAGCTGACATGCATACAGTATGTGAGAGGGATGACCTTGACCACCATCTGCCCATTGCCTCCTTCCCAGGTCGTTATAAGAGGAAGCTATGCATACGGGATCAAAAATACCAGCTGTTTCACTTTAAGACTGTGGCCTTAAAAAGTGACGACCTCCATAAAAGGTAAATCATCCAAATCACTGAAATGACCTCACAATGTTCTGTCCATCCAGCTTTTATAAATTACATCTTATTTAAGTAGACTTGGCGAGAATTGCAGACATCCTTCACATTATTGAAATTAAAACCTCGGAGCTCTCAACTGAAGAGACGCCTCACTTGACTTGTTCGTTTTCAGACTAATGGGCACTGACAGCTTGACAAGCAATGATGTGCAATATTCTAATTTCAGATTTTCTATGTCATGACCCAATTACACAGGCAGCTTGTTTTCTACCTCATCTCCCTTCTGTCGTTTTACATTTTTGCTCCTAGTTAAACTCCTCCTGAAATCCTTCCACACACCTGTTGGATTTTCCAGTAGTGACGGGCTGCAAGAATCCTGAAAGGAAATAATTTTTCAGATTTTCAAAACACCGATATTACTGGGGGGCACCTCAGTCCAGCCATGTGCAGACATTATCCCTGTAATTTGACCACATATTCAGGGGGATTAAAACATAGTATTTTTAGGTGTATTGCTCTTATTGCTCCTATGTGTGCAAATAATAGGGCACTGCAAAAAGAGTTTTAAAAGAACAAAACAAACAACAAAAAAGAATAAAATATTCAGCAACTGCAGTACCACAAGTAAAAATCAGACATTTTAAAATGATGCATGTATTCACCTTTTCATTGGGTCTTATTGGTGATCTTGGTTAGGTTGCATCCTTCTTTTCCTTTCCATTGTTTACCTGGAAACAGCTTGCCTGAATGTGATTAGTTGCTCAAATTTAGACCACAGATGGACTACAAACTGTCTACAGATATGTGGATATGAATATACAGATATCTTTTTATGAAGATTTGAGTGGACCCCGAATCAAAGCATAGCCCCAAAAAACAAAAGCCCAGTAGGAGTCGTTAGTGCAGCTTCTCAATCCAGGAAAAAATAGCAGCCATGTCCCTTTGCTACAGATCTGATCACTGAGATAACTATGGAAGTAGAGCATGGCATCTATATTGGAAAGTTTTATATTTTCCAAATACATTTTCTTTTTTGTGGAAAAAAAAATACAAAAAGGACAGCATCTTCAAACAGAAAGCACAAGTACACCAAGTAAAAGTTAAAAATTAAATAAAAAGTTACTAAACATATCCTATATTTACATTTTAAGACAGCTGTAGAAATAAATAGCGTTGACAGATACAAACATGAAAGAAACGTGACACTACTGCATGGGGGCCCAGCCCTGGAGCAGGGTGCTGCCGGTGCGTCGAGCCACCTGGGGGGCTCTTCAACTGGTGGGGGAGATTGTCACATCTTGCAGGAGCTTTCCTCTCCTCAGGAGCTCCCTCTGCAGGAGGGGGAGATACAGGAGAGGTGGAGGAAGATCTCAGCCTGGGTGTTTATTGTCTTATGTAGTCTGGAAGATGAGTGGATGGTGGGGTGGGTGCAGTTTTCTCTGTGGTGGGGTTGGGTGGACTGTCCCGGGCTCTGTGGGGCCGGGCGGCGCTGCTGCACTGGGCCCCGGTCTGGATGGGCCTGGGCCCCCTTTCCCTGGCGGGTCGCGGAGTATGGGGGTGCCTACTGGGGTCAGCGGGGGAGCTGGCCCCAGGGAGGGGTCACTTGCCCCTCCCTTCCTTCCCTCCCCATCTCCAGCTGCCTCCCTCTTCCCGCTCCACCACAACCACCCACACATGCAGGGCCTTGGAGTAGGGGTATGTCACCAGGGTGCAGAGGAGGCCACCCCCCCCCCTGTCCCCTTCTGGCTGCCTCTGCCTCAATTTTATCCCACAACTTAGACATTCACATTACTCACACTCTCATTACACATACATATAGGATCTTGGGGGTGGGCACGATACACGGAGTCCAAAGTACCATCAGGGTATACACCCCACCCCTGGCATCGTTGCCCACCTCTCAATTTTAAATACACGTAGACATTGAGGGCTAGCAGGAGGGACCATGCGCTTACCTGCTGCTCTCTGGCAGGTAGCTCCAAGCCCTCCTGGGTTTTAAATGCACCTTAGAACACACATGCATCAACACTACAATGAGCGGGTGGAGGGAGGTTTGGAGTCTTCTCTCACCCCCGTTCTCTGCGGCCTGCTGGAGCAGGGGGGCTAGGACTAGGAGGAGGAGTTGGCCGTCCGACTGCGGTCTGGAGTGTGGAGCCTTCCTGCTGCTGCGGAGTCGGGGCGGTCTGCCTCCCCCCACCGCAGGGAAAAGGGAAACACCACCTGGGTCTGGGTGCAGTTCCCCCCTCCAGGGGCGGGGGCACCTAGACCCGGTTTGTAGAGTACGCTTGGGGAGTGTGATCGTGTGTACAACGTCTCTTTATGTCTGTCTCCACGTTGGTTGAGTGTGGAGTGAGTGCATATGAGAGCATGAGGGTGGGAATGGATGTTTGTATCTGTGTGTGCCTGTATGTCTGTGTCTATATGTCAGGCTGGGTGTCAGGCGCCACCTCTCTGGGGACATCTCAGGCCCTCCAAGGTTTGGAGGCCTATCTCCCCCTACCACCACTTCCCCTGCCAGTGGCAGACCCCCTCAGACGTCGGTGCGTTGGTGGTTCTTTGTGTCCGGGGATGGGCGTCCAGGTACACACCGGCTCACTCCTTGGCGGCCGCTTATCGGGGCCTGGGGCTTGCTCGGGCCACTTCGGAGGTGGGGTGCCCCCGGCCTCTCGGCCTGGGGCTCGGTCACTCAGGCGCAGCTGGCTGCCGGCGGAGCTCACGGGCGCGTCACTGCAACTCCCCCTGGCTTCTGCTCCGCGGCTGCTGAGTGAGCCCTCATCTGGGACTCTCCTCAGCTCTTTCCGGGACAGTGGCGCAGCTGCCCCTCTGTTGGTCTTCCTTGGTCTCTTGTGTTCTGGGGGCCTCTGGATGTCTGGAGTTTTGATCTCCTCCATACCTGCTTCATGCCCTGGAGGACGGGGCTGTGGCCCCCCCACACCCTCTAGCAGATTATTACATGAAGGAACCTTTTAAAAAACAAGCGCGTCCATGCTCACAGGTGTACACACGGGTAATCACACCCACAAACTACACCCTTTTTGGCTCCTACCTCAAAGCACACTGTGTTCTGTTGATCTTATGTGCTGCACAATAATGTTTAATATTTAGTATTTACTGTCATATTCCCATATATCATTGTGATGCTGTTTATTCTATTACTCTTGTTCTCTTCTGCTTGCTTTCTTTTTTCTTTCTCAGCAGGTGATCCAGGTGATTGATATATGCATTTTTTTTTCTCTGCCCGTTCTGTTGGTTTTTGTCTTTTGCCCTTCTCCCCCGTCCCTCTTCTCAGCTGTTTCTCTTTCCCTCTTTCTTTCTCCCCTTCTTTCCCCCAGTCAAGTCTGTCCCGTATTCAGTAAGTGAAAATAAAATAAACAATAAAAGGTGAATCAAATGGACCATTACGGCAAGGCTGGGATGGTCAGTTTGGTAAAGTAAATCCGTTGGGCATCTTTCTTTGCCTTTAGACAACAATTCTGATGGCAAAAGAGCCAAACGGGACAGGCAAAAAAAAAGAAAAAAAGAAAAAAAAGAAAAAAAAGAAACGTGACACTACAGTGGAGTTGCTGATAGATATATTACTTTACATACAGTACCTCTTTTACATTAAAACCTGAAACTGCTGCAGAAGTTAAAACTACTGTGACTACTGTCACAACCCTAACAAAATGATCACTTTTGCCTAAAAAAAAAAAAATGTAGTTTTTTTTTATTACATCAGATCACAATGCTCGTGGAATGTATTAAATATTCCCGGTAAGGTTCCTAGGGCACATGTTCTGCTCGTTGTCCCTGATGAGAGGAGATCTGGAAAAGAAATGATGCAAATATTAAATTAAGTGATAAAATACTGAAGGATGTTTTTCAGAGGCTTAACCTTCTAAAATACTCTTTGTACTCTTTATGAATGATCCAATAAATTAATAATTTGTGTGTTAAAGTCCAATCACAATAATAGTAATAATAATTTTATGTTATGAATGACATACTGGAGAGATTAATCAAAGCACAGACAATTCAGTGTATGACTGGAATAAGTGGTTAAACAAATTAAACTTGCTTAAAATTGAGAAAATACACACACACACACACACACACACACACACACACACACGTAAATTTTTTTAATGAACTTACATTCAAAGACAAAAAAAGAAGGCACGGCAGTATCAGCTGCTGTTCTTGCTTTGTCCCCCAGAGGGCAGTGTAGCATAAGAAGCCTGAGTTGGAGCTGGTTGGGAGTTTGAGTTCTTTGACGTGGAAGAGGCTGAACTAATCCCTAAGCACCCATACGGGACTTTTTCTTGTTTATCAGAGAGCAGAGCGCCTTCCTCATCCTCATCCAAAGGAAAGACTCGAGGCTCCCAGGGTGTCTGAGGCTGACAAGTAAGACAAATCAATGACATTCAGAAAAATATTGAATATTATCTTTATTTGTAAATTGAATATGACAGGGGAGCGCATTTTTGTAAGTAGTCACAACTGGCTACATACATTTCCTGCAAGGCAGACATTAAGTGTAAAATAAAACTGCAGAAAGCTTTTTATTTGTCCTTTTTTTTCATAACAGTCCCTTCAGTGAATATGCACATTGAGGACTATAATACATCTGTGCATGGCTCAGAGGTCTGTTTAAAAATGAATAAATAATGGTTGTGCTTTAATCATGGTTTGTATGGCCTCTGGAGTGCATAAGAAGTGCAATGCAGTGAAGTAGGGGTTATTTGTAGTGTGGAGAAGGTTGATTAGGTAAGTCTGGTTTAGGGACAACTCATTCGCTCTCCAATCAAAGCAAAGTGGAATAGAGGACTGCAATCAGGGCATCATCACAGGAAACAAGAGTGGAAACAAGTATCTGTGTAGGCTCTCAAGAACCCACCAAGGCTCCATAGCTCACACAAGATGAATGAGATGAATGTTGCTGCTTTATATTCTTTGTCTCTGCTGAAGGACACGTGAAACGGCTTCATTTTTTCACAGGAATGTTACAGAAAATATCCTTACAGCAATGTATGGGTGAAAGTGCTGCAGTCTGCTGATTTTCCTTTAAATGATTTACAACGCCTTGTGTTGGAAACAACAGTCAAGCGTAAATACGGTAAACAGCATATTGGGGACACAACAGCGTAAATATGCATGACTCCACATGAGCTGCCTCCTGTGTCACCTTGATCAACCATCCTGTGATATTCTCAGTTTGTCTTGGGGATTTCAGGTTTCAGCTGTGGCGCTTTTGATCTTACCAGCCACTCCTCTGACCTCAGCGAATCATCAAGATCCAGCTGAGCGCAACTCCACTCCACAGAACTCTCCTCTCCTGATGTGTACATCCCACCCCCACTGCCTAAAAGCCTGCTGCCAGATCTGGAATGAGAAAACAAACACACCCCATGAAACACTGTCTCAAATTTCCAGGTTTTTACATGCACACAAACAAAACAAGTCTGAAACCAGCTGCACGCCTTTGAGAGTTCACTGTTTAAAGCTTTCCAAATGTAATACAATGATTAGTGGTGGCATTAATCCACATTCAGGTAACATCTATTGGAAGATCTGAGGTTATAACACGTTCTTCTGTCTGCTCATTAACTAGCTGGATTAACTTCCTCAGTTATTGAGGTTTATTGTATATTTTTACAGAATTGTTTTATTTCTGTAGGCCCTTTAAAAACATTCTAACATTTTCTAACATTGTGGTTCACCTTAGATTTTGCATTACTCTCATTATTGCTACATTTATGAGTTTGTGTGGGTATCCACACCTTGTAGGGCGCCTACGGTGTTTCCTCTTATCCCAGGACGACCAGCGTAACTTCTCTTTTTGCTCCAAAGCCAGGTGCCGCTGAGCAAAGACTTCATCACTGAGAGCCTCAGCCTAAACACAACAGACAGACAGACAGACAGAAGGGCATTAAGATGCTGGATTGTTCACAAATGAAAATAAACTGCTCATGTTCAAAGAAAAGAAATGCTCTGTTTCATGCCCCTCCACCTTCTCTGGCTCCATCTCCATCAGAGGCTGGATGTCAACTACTCGCCAACTGCAATAAAGATAAACTAATCATTATAATAATGATAATGGACAACTTCCATTTACTTTTGTCATTTTTAAACAATAGCTTTACAAATCAGACATCACTCTGGTAAAAGTGATTGTTTATAATAAATAAGTTGCAAAATACAATTATGCAGAATCACAACTACTGTAAAACCAGTCAATAAGACTGGTCATTAGTCTTCCTAAAGGAGTTATGGTTCATAGTGATACATTGTAACACTTTCAGGGGTGTTTCCATTTCATACCTGGGTATTAGAATTTCTTTGTATTGCAGCTTTTCTACTTTAGCCAGTGGCATGGGAATGACAATGTTGTTGATGTTGTACACGTTCTCTCCCTGGCGTTTGCGAACAAAGCCCTAGAAGGAAACGTTCCCAGGTTGAATCAAGAGCTTACCAATCGTTCAGAAGAGTTTACATATTCAAAGTCATTCTAAATCTTCAGATGTCCTGACAAAACTTTTGTGGTCATCTTTCTTTACATTTCACACATATGCGCATATTAAGTGACGTAGGTGGATCTATCCTATCCTGTCATATCCATCCTATCCTAACCGCGCTTCATCCTAATCTGAACTAAATCTGCTACTTCTTACATTTCACCTATATCATTTTCTTGGCTCTTTAGTTTTTAATAATAACATATGTTTTGTGTTACCTGTGAGGCCTGCTTGTGTGATGCATGTGAGTAGCTCTCCTCTAGCACATCATCTGAACTTTCTGCTGGATCACAGAGCTGGTACAGGGCATCCTCCTCATCTGGGTATACAAACACAGACATATACAGGCATGCTTTACACTAAAACCAGCAGCTACATTGTTAAAACAGCTCTAACAAGAAACATCAAGAGCACAAATTTCCACTAAGGCAGCTCACTCTGGGTCGTATTTACGTTTAGGGAATAGTATTGGATTTTCTATATATTCATTTAATTTTCTTTGTTCTTTTGAAAGTATTTTAAGGTGTTAGCATACGAGTAAAAACAAGTGGAAAGTGCAGACTTTTGTTATTTGCCCCACTGAAACTCATTTTAATATATTTGACATGATTTTAAGTACAATTTGGTTTTATTTATGAGGACATTCTATGTGTAAATGACATACAGCTATATGATACTTAGAATCCCCATAGATCATTCCCTATATGTTGATGATACAGATTCATCTATGTTTCGTTTTTGAGTTCTAAGGCTTTTTTGGATGAAAGACAAATTTTGATGTACTGTTAACATGACAGCGCTCTACACCCCTACAACGCTTAACCAGAATTCAATCAAAACGTTTCGAGCTAATGTGTTTGCAGACAGAATGACGACACGCACACACGACCAAAAACATAAGCTGTGGAAGAAGTAATGAAACCCAAGTATGAGCTTTCACTGCGTATACACACCTTCCAGCAGCCTGCGGATGCGTCTTCTCTTCCTTCTCCTCTGACTGGCTTTGCTGTGTCGACTCTGAGCAGAGACTAACAACCTGATGGGTGACAAACCCATAACTCTGCTTTTACGATGCCTGCTGTTCTGCTTGTATTCCTGACCTACAGCGAAACACAGAGACAAACACAAGAAACTGAATTAATAGACTGTCAGAATGATTTCGAGTTTTTCATTTTTATTCCAATCTACTACCAATCAGTGAAAACATTAATCCCCAATCATTATTTATATGAGTTTTACTCACCAAACTGCTGCTTCAAGTTACTTTAAAGGAACAGGACACAGAAGTGGATCTTTTTTTTTTTTTTTTAAATATGGCTATAGCAATTAATTTGTCTTTAAACACACTGAGTTCTCCATGTTACACTGTAAAATATACCACAGTTGAAAGTCATTTATCATCAGTCTCCACGTCATCCGTCCACATTTCTGCATCTTGCTTGATTTGACGGTTTATGTAATCTCATCCCATTCCAGCTGAGATCAGCTTTGATAAGAAATCTGCTTCCATGTGGCTATTATCTGAGCTGGCATTTACCTGACAGACTGCCTTCTTCGGGTATTGACAAACGACAATAAGATCATTCAAGCTGACACAAAATCGACAAGCGTTGCCCGGTCTGATGCCTTCATCCGTTGTCAGTCTGCTTCCTTTGTGTCTCCTCCTTTATGCTCTCCCCCTCTCATCTATATCATTCCACATTTCCTCAACCTTTACCAGAGAAATAGTGGAAAATCTAAACTTTGAATCATCCATCTACAATATGGAAAACCACGTATGCAAGATCCTCTTAAATTGTTAACCTTCCAGGCTGCCAAAGGTATGCAGCGTAAATGTTACAGGAAATTATCATTCATTAGCTTCAGACTAACATACCAAGGTGCTTACAGACATAGGTGAAATGCCAAATGATTTTATTTCCATCTACTGCTCAGTTGGATGCCTCTTACAGCCCCAGTGGGATATCTGACACGCTAGGAATGAATTATGATAGTCGACGGGGAGAAAACAAGCAGAGTGAGCGGATGACTTTGAAGCAGCCGGTTATTGTTTGCCTTCACTGAATACAAGCAAATGGGTGAGCTGTCTGGATATGATGAACTGTCATTTCATTTTTAATTATGCACAAATTATTCTTTAGAAAAACTGAAAGACTGCATTTATTACCTCAACTGTTGCATTAATGAATCCGAGTGGCTGCTTAGAATATAAAGACACGAATGCTACCACTGATTTAGCTACAATTACAATTAAAGAAACTTTTGCTTGCCTGTTATAGGTTATATTACTTTAGCAAAAACAATCTGATCCAGTCGCTTTGATATCGGTATTAAGAGCACATGCACAGGTGCGGCTTTTTAAAGTGCACCTCTATCCTTCGTTCTTCTTAATCGCTGAATGACTGATCACACTATAGTAAGCTGCAAGCATGCTTTGGGCCTAAATATCAGTATGGTGAAAACAAAGGAGACCAGCAGAATGAAAGAGAGCACCACACAATGAGGCATAATTTGTAATCAGTACAAGTATACAGAGCGATCTTACTGTTGTGCAGCGGCGTGGAGCTGTGTCGCTTGTAGTTTACTGGACTGTTGACAACTAAAGGTCTTTGGGACCATACTTCTCTGCCTGGCACCCTCTTTACGTGGTGGCTCGTAGGTGTGCCTGGAAGAATATGATAATTTTTAAGTGTGGGGACACAAGAATACAACACCTTTTGCAAATTCAATTCAGCACACAGTTTAAACAGTAGCATCTCAACACGCGTCGCCCTAGTTGTACAGAATCTATGCATACTAAAACAAAAAGAAAAATAAATTTTAAAAAGTTTTTAAAAATTCTTTACACACCATCCCTGCTGCCATGTATTTAAGAATGGTTGTGCCAGAAGTTTCTTCCTGTTAATAGGGAGATTTTCCTTCCTACTGTCACCAAAGTGTTTGCTCATAGGGGGTTGTTGAGTTTTTCTCTGAATATATTATTCTAGGGTCTAGGGCTGTTCAATATAACGATATATATCGGATGACGATATAAAAACGTCTATTGTTTCATTTTACGCCATCATTTGTTTCATGGTGTTGCAAAATAAACTGTTTACGGCAATATTTTTTCATCGTTTTGATGGTCACTGTAGTGGCTATATTAATTTCTTAAAGTTCTCTCTTTCTCTTATATTTAATATAACCACATTACAGACAGACAAGTGCCTGTTTTTATGCTTTGTGGTTAGCAACAATGACGGTAATAGCATCGCGTGTCCGCTTGTTTATGTTCCACATAAACCTTTCACAATAAAGCTCAAGATCCTGTTGAGACTTTTCAAAATAAACTGAATCACGTGAAAGAGCAGATTATTTACGGATGAGAATTAAAAAAGAGCCGCCAAGAGCTAAAAAAATAAACCTTAGACCTAAACGTTAGAACAGGCTTTTCCCCGCAGCACGCCGTGTAATAAATACTGACAAAGAAAACGGCGGCCGTTACAACTTATGTCTAAAAATGTATAGTTTCATGCATCGGTTAAAACACTCGACTCCAGGTACACGACGCCCAGCTGGAAACACTTCCCGCAAGACGAGCTGCCCGAGATTCACAGAATTTACAGAAAATGTTACATTTTTGTGATTTATATCGTTATCGGGACGATAGAATTCTTATATCGGGATATGAGATTTTGGTCATATCGCACAGCCCTACTAGGGTCTACCTTACAATATAAAGCGCCTTAAGGTAACTGTTGTTGTTATTTGGCGCTGTATACATAAAACTGAATTGAATTTAAAAAAAAAAAACGTTTAAATAACACTAAGAATCACGATCACATTACATTAGTAGTCACCAGTAGTTAAAAATATTATCATTGCAAAAGACCACAACAGAAGACCAGGAGATTAAGGAGCTTTATCCCCCTGAAAACATTTGGACTTGTCCCTATGTTGACTTCATCTGAGTGATCGTTCTCCAAAGTGCGATTAAAAATGTGGTTACGGTCCATCACGACAGGACTTGTGCTTTCATTTTAAGGTTTAATTATTGTGATGCCAGTTTTAAAATATTGCATGTAACCTGACCTGTTTTCTTGGCTCTGTGGACCAGTTCGGTTAAGTTTTGGCAGATTATTCTCATCTGCTGTGTGCAGTGGGGTCTTTTTAAAATTCTGACTGATCACACTATAGTAAGCTGATATGACAAGACGTATAACTAAAAACATCTACCTTTTATACCTTATAGTTTATTATAACCCTACAAACATATCTCAACTGCCCCCTACTTTAGCAAATCTTGTTGGGTTTTTTTGCTCTACAGGCCTGAGATGACAAATACATGGCCAGGGTGTGTGACCCTTCAGAGTCAGTCTACCATGTCAGACAGGAAGCCTAATATTTACTCTTACTGACTGCAGTTCAAAAACAACATTGTAATCAAATGATCTAAAAATCTTGATTAGCTTACAAAGTTTGCTCATGCTGACCAATGTAATGTAGCTACGTTTCTCCTACCAAACGACAGAGACGACACAGGGTGACGTCGAAAGCTGAAGGTGTCGGAGGAGACCCCGCTGGAGCTACAGTCGGGATCAGAGCACGAGACTATGGGATCACAAGAGGAGTAGCATGAACAGGAAGATGAGGACAGCGAGGAGGAGAAGGTAGCCGTGGACTTTCTTGAGTGCTGGAAAAGGAAAAGAGAACAAGAGATTAAAAAGATTACTTTAAAAAAAATGCTCAAGATAGGCAGAGCAAGATTAGCAACAGGAAAGAATTTCTTTACAGTTTACCTTTCCTTTCCAGGATATAAGTGATATGGATGTAAGGAAGCTGATCTCTGATGGAGTGCACTGATTAAAGTCATTAATCTGTTAAACGCTCTTTTTGTTATTGAACAATGTCACAATGATGATGGCTCAGCGCTGCTTATTATAGCAGCTACAATTGTAGTGTTCAGAATCAGAAAGATGCAGAAACTCTATAAATATCCCGGCACTGTGTGAGACATGCCGATGCTTAAAAGTCCTTCAAGGTCAAGAACATGTGAATGAGAAATTAAATAGTTAAGCTGATTTATAGATTCCTATGCTGTACACATCCTCATTACCGCAACAGTGTGAAGCTAAGAAGCACTCGACACACACCGCCACTGCAATCTTTTATCTGCAGTAAGAGGACAGCATAATGTACTGGCCCCGCAGGCTAAATAAAGGCTTGAGCTTTTAAAATAGCACCCTGCATTTGTTGATCTGAATTAGAGATATTATTTCTTAATTAAAAGCAGGTGTTCGGCTTTGAACAATAATTCCTATTTAATTTGGAGACCTATTTTAGTGATGGCACTCCACTACTGAAGCTAAAATAGGTCTCAAAGGCACTGCTTTAAAGCTACATTTCATAAGAATCTCTGAACTGCTTTAAGAAGTACATAAATCAATGTATTTGATATGCTTGCAGGGTAATAAGAGGCACAATTTGACAATTATATACAGCATGTAAATGGTTAAACAGACTAGAAGAAGAAGGGGGTCGACATATGGCTTACCAGTGGACTGCCAGAGCCGTATGAGTTGAAAGTGAACAGCCTGGGCTTGTGGTAGGTGACCAGGGGTCGGGTTCGGGCACACACGCATGACGCATCAGCTTTAAAGAGCCGCCTAGTCCCTAGTCTCTTTCTCTTGGAGCTCACAGGCAAGAAAACATTTCCTCTCTGGCCGCTGCAGAAACACAACCAGATGAGGTCACGTGTTAGGTTTGTGCTTTGTAGCAAGTTCACAATGCTCGAAAAGCAACTTCTTTCAAGGTGTTGATTCCTTAGATCTTGTTCATCAATCCCTACTTATACCCACTTGTTACTGTACATGAATAAAAGAAACAGAATGCCTTTCATTTATTATGGGGCTTTCATCTTCACAGGCAGGCAGAGAGTTAAAAAGGCAACAGGAAGGGGAGACATGAAGGGATTACTGAAGTCAGACTCCATGAAGAGACCGAAGTGGGTTCAGTGGGTTTTACGACAAGCTGGGACGTGCTTTCACCCTATCGCCTAGACTTTAAAGAGATAACAGACAAACTTCTATCACCATTAGAGTCTGAAATATGTCAGATTTTCACATAAATTAACAGTATTTAAAGACGTTTTTTGTAAATGTGTCATTTAACTGCAACTTGTAAAAAGCACACAGGATAATATAGGTATTAACACAATCTGACTACTTGTGTGTGTGTGTGTGTGTGTGTGTGTGTGTGTGTGTGTGTGTGTGTGTGTGTGTGTGTGTGTGTGTGTCCTCTACCTTGGGAGGGTTCTCCTGTCTTTACAGGTCTGGGACTGTTTTGAGAGCGGTGAAAAGCTCAGAGGGGGCATCAGACTGTTGACGATCTGGCTAAGCTGAGCACTCTGCAATGAAGACATCAGCCAAATAATGCACATAAGAGTGAGATACAATCCAGCCGTTCAGACTTCCCCTGAAGCATTTTCTTCACAGAAAGATCACATCGAGTTAGATGTCTTTAGCCTTGGCTGATTCTTATTATTTGGTATCAGGCTGATAAATATAAGCAAGCCTTGTAATCTTAAAAAGGAGCACAGTACACATATGAGAACTTTCTACCAAGGCGAATAAAAAGAGTATGAACCGAGAGTGAATAGAAAGTCCCACATTGAATGAGCTCAGAAAACATGTTGAGGCAAAACACATATTTTGGTATTTAGGTACATACCACTTCTAAAGCAAGTGTAAATGGAAATACAAATAGAAGTTGTTTTTCTTGGGTGGGTGAGCACGCTGGGGGCGTGTTAATGACTTTATATAATGGATCGCCTAAGGTTGGCATGTGGTTTTCTTTCCATACGAATCATATGGATTGCAAGGATAAGCAAACGAGTAAGGTCGGTGCTCACTGAACATACTATGTGTCTTATACGATTTTAGCCTGGAGTTGAAGTGACAGGTTTTGTGTCCTAACTAATCATATGGTCACATGAGTCGAATCAATGTGATTAAAATCAAGGATCATGAATCTAAAAAGGACCACTTGATGATCTTTTCAACAAATTACCCAGCTCTAGGTCATAAACTTAAATCACAACATGTCTCGGTGTGGGTTGTGAATCAATACGTTTTTGTTTTTTTACTAAATTTGATTCTTGTGTGCACATAAGTACAGCTTTAAAGCTATCAAGAGTAGGGATGGGTACCGGTATCCGGTGCCATAACATAAACGGTAGTAACCAGACCGAAAAGCAGCGCACATTTCGGTGCTTTTTTTCCTGAGACGTCATACACTTTGGATTCTAGCCAATCATTTTACCTTTCCGAGGATAGTAGGCGGGCCCAGGTACATACGTTCTTTTAGAGCAGAGCTACAGAATAAAAAGTCTGGCTGTACTTCACAGCAAAAGATGCAAACTCAGCAGCCTGCTTTAAGCTGATACTGTGCAAAGGAGGTAACACCTCGAATCTGATGAAACACCTGGCGACGCATAGCGTTTTTTTGAAAGCCAAGAAATGCACAGTATTTGATAGCTTGCTGCGAGACCTCACACCGTGCACATCTACTGCGGGTGTGGTGCCTGTTATCGGATCCGGAGTTAGCAACATCCCCCAAGAACCCGAAGAGGAGAGTCCTGGCCCCTAGCCCTGCCAGTGTAGCAGAAATGATGACGGATGATGATGGCAGCAGCAGCCGTTCTTCTCTGGGCGAGTAGCTTAATGTTGTTCGTGTGTAATTTACGTTGAGTAGGCTAACCACGTTATTAAATTAATACACGTAAGGTGAACTAGCAAACACCGTCGTAGTTACATGTGGCTGTCTTCTTGTTTGATGGCAGATACTCCCTTCACCCTGGCCAAAAAGGCTAAAATGACCAAAGAAAAAGTGGGAAACAGCTAAACATGAGAGATTTTTGGACAAAATTGGTGTTTTTTTCCATTGATTAAGCACTGCTTCCAGCCAAGAGTGATGCCATAAATCCCCTATAGCTGCAGAAAAGGCTAACATTGTTATCTTTTTACAAAAAAACAGCTAAACATGAGAAGTTTTTGGACAAAGTGTGTGTTCTCCATTCTTTAAGCACCGTTTCGAGCACCGTTTCGAGCACTGTTTAAGCACCGGCACCGTTTCAAAAGTACCGGTATCGGATAAAACCTAAACGATACCCATCCGTAATCAAGAGTGTGCACCATCTTAAATACATAGCCAGATGTCAGCTACTATCTGAGCTTCAACAGCTGCAAAAAATAAATAAGCAATTTCATAGTTACAGACTTATTACTTAACGGTCGACTTCATAAAGCACAAATTCATTCATTTGACCTGCAGCCTCTAATTTAGCATATTACCAGAGGTCAGAAAGTAAGCATACCATAATTAATTAGTTTAATCCTCTCAACCTGACATTGGGATATGAAAGATCACAAGACAGAAAAGGGTAATCTCCTAAAACAGCATCTATAATTCTAGATTACTAATCCTCTTTATTTTAAACTCATGCCTGGTATCAGACGTGCAAGTAATAATCCCTCCCTCCTACCTGTCTCTCTATATTGTGCAGAAGCCGTGTAGGGCTGCAGGGTTCGTTGTCCGGATCAGAAGCTGTGCAGGATAAACCTGCCATTTCCTTCAGCAGGGTCTGCTGAATCTGCCTGTCAGTCAGTGGCTGGGAGTCTGCAAGCACCACCCGACCCTGAGAAACACAGAGATCCACAGAAAGACAGAGAAGAGAGGATCCAAACACTGATTAAAACATACTACTTATTGTAGCTCGGGCAATCCATGAAAGTTTGTTTTTTGTATCCCTTTTCTTGACAAGAGTGTGCAAGCTTAATGTCCTATAATATAACTGACCAACTGTCTGTCAGTCAGTTGGTACAGACACCTTTTGTCATACCTTCATAGAGCATATATGCTTGTGGACCCCCTCCAGTTGTAGTATCCTCCCTTCTAGTTCATCCAAGCGCAGTTCCAACCAAGTCCATCGGCTGCTCAGCTCTGCTCTCTCTTCCAGCCACTGCTTCTCACAGCTGCTGCTGCTGCTGGCAGGAGGGACAGGGTGATGGATGACAAGGGAGGACAGTTACACCCGTACAAAAGCACTTTAATATTATATTCATCCCTGTCAAAGGCTTTACACCCCCCCATTCAACCCCACAAGAAGAAAGACGAGTGTAAAGCTGTAAGCCTTGGATTTTTATTTCATCACGCTGAATACAATCATGAAAACCAGGTATGTCGGTCTGAGAACAAGATGATTAATCAATCTGCAATTTTGTACTGCAGCTCTGTCTACCTGACCTATTTTATACAGGCATGTAAACTGTTTAGCATCCAAACAGCATGGGGGGGGGGGGGGGGAGAGAATTTTGCTCAAGCACAAAAGCCTATCTAGGCCACAGAATAAAGCACAGTTGACTTGTGTGGTGTGTGTCTATAGCATGTTTCCATGGCACTAGGCTGTTCAGTTAGCATTTATCTTTGTGTGTGTGTGTGTGTGTGTGTGTGTGTGTGTGTGTGTGTGTGTGTGTGTGTGTGTGTGTGTGTGGTTGGCTGACTTCAGCAGGGCAATAGTTGCTATGGCATTGCTCATGGACCTTGGCTAGGATAGACAGAGACTCCCCCACTTCAAACAGGAGAGGAAAAGGTTAGGCTAGTCAGCAAGCAGCTACACACAGTGCACCTGGCAAATACCCTTTGATATTATGAGTTAGCTATTTCACTGTTACCCTGATTAATCAAATACCCTAAATGCTGTTTGCTTCAATGAACACAGTTAGCCTCACTTTATGGTCAATACAAAAACAAAGAAAGAAAAAAGAAAAAACAGCCAAACAGTCCATTAAATGTCCAAAATGGCTTATTTCTCCAATAAGTTTCACTCAATCCCAAGCTAGTGTCTCTTTGTTGAGCAGTAGGCGCTCTTTTTCCTTCACAGACAATGGCCAGACCTGGCAGCCCTGCAGCTCACTCCAACTGTATAATGAGAAAATTCCAGGAATATTTGTGGAGCATTAGGAGAAGAGGAAAGGACAGAATGGGAACGGCTGCTTCATACCTGTTACTGTGCTTGTTCACAGACTGCATCCATTACATCCATACTTCTATATTGCATATTTGAATCCTGGCTGCGCCAGGAAGAAGACCCCCTCCCCCCAATTTGAGGCTCTTGCAGAAGCATCAAGATTTTAGGGTGTGCCTGGCATTTAAACTTGACCACTTAGACTCTGAAAAATACTGCTGTGCAGCATGTTTGAAAATGAAAACAGAGCAACATCTGGAAGTGATTTTTTTCTTTTAAGTCAAACTATATCTGTGCTTCACAAGTTCATACGTCGAATGATAAAAGTCTTTACTATTTAACATTTCTAAAAGAGAGCAGTGACCCATCCCCTCCCCTGCAGCGTCCTATCCTCTTTGAGAAGGAATCAACCATAAAAAATGTTTTAAAAAATCCCCAGGCAAGGTTTACAGATGAAGAACGGAGCATTGTTCCATGCAGGAGGAGAGCAGTCTCTACAAAGGACAAGCTGACACTCCTGAGATGACACAAGCTGGCCAAATAAAAGCACACGCGCAGACACACAAACAATACTGTCTCAGTACTGTTGTCAGACCCAGCAACCATTATTTTAGTTAGTGTTCTGGACTGAATCCAGGCTCACGGGAAACAACTTAAGGGGTCAACAAGGTTTAATCTTATTGATGAAGGGTTTGTGAACTATATTGAGATTTCAATAACTACTGCACAGGCTAGGATCACGCGCTTATTCCCTAGACCTGAAATAAACCCTTAACCCCATCTGTGCAAGAGCTCCGGCTGCAAAGACTGCCTGTCGTCTAAAATGCATGTTTATCATCTGAATCATCATCCCAAGTGACCGTAATCCTTTTTATTTTTTTTAAACATCCTGCTAGGCAAGACAGATCTCCCTGATTCACTTAGTTTTTTTGAACAGTTATAGCTACTAAAATAAAAAGCAAACAAACTTGCAAACCAAGCCCAAAACCTGAATTCAGGTAAACAAAACAAAAGGGCAATCAGGAACTAGACTAAGCAGCAATTTCATTTTTAAGTGTAGTTTTTCTAGATGTTAAAGCTTTAAAAAGATTGCATTTGATATTTTACACATTCAGTCAAAAAAACAAAAAACAAAAACAAGGACACCACAAACATCTCAACCTTGAATCTAGACACACGCTTTAAAGTATTTTTTCACTAGAAAGAGGAGGAGCTGAGGAATGTGCACACAGAATGGCTGGCAAGTTGCTGCCTTGTTGGAAAGACTGTGTTTATTTCCTACCCTGTGGGTAAAAAGAGCTGGCTGCTCTGTTGAATCTGTTATGACTGCAGCATGGAAAAGGAACGCGCGCGCTTGTGTGTGTATGGTAAAAAAATGTCATAACACTCCCCCACATCTGGGAGGACAAAACTTGCACTTATGACAACCACACTGTAAACCTCACTGAAGGCCAAGTAAACAGCACGGTGGACCTCGTAACACTTTAGATGATTTTTTCCAAAACTCGCACTGTTATTCTAAAAGGAGGAGTGGATTTCTTATGTCATTCTTGGCATTTGTAACCGTGCATGACTTAATACTGACTTAATATGCCCTTCCCATATTGTCAAGCAAACTTGACAATCCATTCACTCCACTTTTACATCAGTCGAAGTTAAAAAGCTGCTCTCGTCGGGTTTTTAACTGACCAGACGCCCAGTGCCAGAGCCAACCTCTGTGAACTTTCAACAGTAATTAAGAAAAGAGCAGTGATTTTTACTGTGAAGAACAGCTGCTTTCTGGTAACCAGATCCCAGAACAGTTTGCCAGTGACACTACAGCTGAGTTTTGGAACCTGTTTTCATATACTGTTGATATGGCTTTAGCTGAATAAACGGTTAAGCTGTGCCGTTCTGTGGAGTTTTAAAGTCTGAGCACTCTTGCTGGTTTATTTAGCTGTAATCAGCAGCTGTAATAGCCACACGCTCACTGTGGCACTGGTTGAATAAACAAAAACAGACCTGGATACTCACATGGATGAAATCCTGCTACGAATCTTTTCCTCCACTGGCTCCTCATCTGAGCTGCTGCTGGCTGTAGCCTCAGAGTCCAAGGCCTCCTGCAGACCTCTCAGTACCACCTGACTGGAGTGGCTGAACTCTCCGACCTCTGAGAAGGATGACGAGGCTATTGGCAACTCTAGCCAAGGAAAACTTAGTTTACTGCTTTCTTGTGCAGAGTTGAAGCAGTCAAAAGACAAATCTCCATGTTGACTGTGTTTTGCCAGCCCCTCCAGCTGCTGGTTGCAGTGCCGCACAGTCTGCTCTCCTAGCAGGATCTGCAGTCTCTTTCGCAGTTTCAAAGCCCGGCTGCGCAGGTCTGTCTGCCGCGAGAACTGCGCCTTCACGGCTTCCTCTAGCACAGCTCTTGACGTCAGCTGGTCAGGGCTTACCCTGTCAATGCAAGGCTGCGCTGAAACTGGGGGAGGGCAGACCATCCCCGCTGCTTTCTCCTGTCTCAGCGAAGGTGGAGGTGCAAACAAATGTGTGTGGCCCGGGGATGTTAACTCCCCTTGGGGATATGGAGGACAAACACTCGTAAGGTTAAGAGAGGAGTGGTACACATCACCACCATATGGCTGGCATTCAGGAGCGGCACTCCATCCATGTGGCAGACAAATGTGTTGTCTATTGTGTTCAGGCCCAGGAACTAAAAACATGTCCGGTACATCTGGGAAGACTGAGGCCACATGATGGGAATCTCTGGAGCCTTTATTGAAGGACAGGAGGTTGACAAGGGAGTTTGGACTGGGCAGGGACATCGTCTCACACTGGCTGTCGGATGTCTGCGGGCATGGCGAAAGCGGAGGGTTGGAAGAAGCGTCCAAGAGGCTGAAAGGTAGGCAGGAGTCCAGGAAGTGAAATGAAGAAAGGTTCCACATCTTCTGCTGGAGGTCATTGTCATCATCATCTATGGGTCTCATGTGAGGCTGTAGCTCTATACTGCACATGGCTCTCCCATCTGAGTCAGTTCTGACAGTGGCAGGGGGTGAGGACAAGTGGATCCCGTGGCCATTTTTAAGGATTTTTGTCAGAGCTGGGGCCATACCCTTCTCTGAACCACTGATGCGCTAGAAAGCCAAGGGTGCAGACTTCACAGGCTGTGCCTGAAATGACCTGACAGCAGCAAAAACACATGTTGGCAACTGACAACACTGAGATCACAAAAGCCACAGTATCGCTAAAAAAAAAGTCACTTTTTTAGATAATAAGGGATAAACTGAAAGCGCAGACACCAAATAAAATGCACTTCTAGTTTACGTTTACGTTACATTTTTATAATTAAGGGGTAATATATATATATATATATATATATATATATATATATATATATATATATATATATATATATATATAGAATATGGTAGTAATAGCAGTGCCAGACACATTTGGGATGATCGACTCATAATTTTGGTCGCATGATTCCTTTACAGCCTCTTTCCGCGTTTTCCACTTATGACGACCAAACGAAAAGTCCTGCCGCGGACGTGATTGGAAGAAAATACAGAAAAAATACCAACCCAGTACGAAGTTACGAAGTGTGAGCCCCCGGTCCTTGTACTCGTCCATCACAGGTCAAAGGTAACGGTAAACATACAAATATAACGGCGGACTGTAACCACCAAAGCTAGCTGAGCTATAACGGTAACGTTAACACTCCATGAAGTCTCTTTGAGGTGGATCTACACTCACCTGAACACAAGGTAAACCGTTGACTTTAACATCGCTTATGTGCTTCGGAAAATGACATCTGATCTTTCTGAGCATTTAGAAAGCAGAAAAATCTAATCAGGCGAGCTTCTATGGCTTTCCAACAGCTTATCAAACGGTGGCACTTGTCTTTTCCCAGACTTTCGGCGCGGTGGTTCTCCTGTACATTAACCGTTCAGCTCCTTCTCCTCCTCCTTCACCAACTGCCGAGAGGACGAAACACATCTGAACGATCCTGAGAGAAGGGGCTGGACCTGATGCCTTCATGGTCATCTAAGAAGCTCAGATCTCTCACAACTCAAAGTGAAAACTTGCACATACAGTGCCATGAGAAAGTGTTTTCCTCCTTCCAGATCATCAAACAAATTTTCATATTGGACAATAAAAACCTGAATAAATACAAAATGCAGTTTTTCATTGATGATCAAATGTATTAAGAAAAATGTGGCAAACACTTTAAGAAAAGTTACATTTGATCATCAATTGAAAAAAAAACATGTATTGCTTATAATACTTATTGTAGCGTTGAATATTAATTCAGACTTTACACTACTGTAAAAACATCTCTTATTTATAATATTCTAAATATAAGATAAAGGATTTCCATTTTATAACGTCCATTATTCCTGATGTATTGTAGGCTAATCAAGTTCCCTTCTCATTATAAGATGCAACATTCCTGTACATACCATGTCTATATACATATATATTTGTATGATTCGAAGATTAGAACGTGATTTAGTTATAGGTGTAGTAGTCATAATTTATTAATCAATGTTATTATTTGATGATTATTATGCCTACCATTATACCTTTCCCAAATTTCCGACAGGACCTGAAGGTGACTTCTGAGATTATTTAACCTCGGCTTGCATCAAAGGGCAAAAATCAATCACAGCAAAGGCAATTTTTGTACTTGATGTTTTACAGCTAACTTCTCTATTACAAATATATATTATTAACAGCAAGTCTTATTATATTGTTGTTCATTTCATAAACCAGCCTCACTTTATAGGTTCCCACTAGAAAATTATCATAAAGAAATACATCAACAAATGCCAGATACCTGTGTACCTGCTAGAGTGTTAAACGCATTTAGTTTGCTGCTTACAAATGCTAAAGAGAGGTAAGTTTAAATATGGAAAGATATCCTCTCAGCAAATATTTCACCATAGCATTGTAAAACACAGTTCTGTTAACATGTGAGATTAAAAACTACACCCTCATACACAGTTTTTTTAGACATTTCGAAAATTCAACAATTTAACAATAATAATAATAATATATATATATATATATATATATATATATATATATATATATATATATATATATATATATATATATATATATACATATAAAAATAGTAAAGATTGACAGCAGTTTGTTTACAAAGTTCACAATTTAAGCCTGACAAGCTACTAAGTTTAATGTGCTCCCAGCTATATGTAAGTCAACGACATCCAGAAATGAGTATGTGCTAAGAAAAACATGTGCAGACCACACAGCACAGAACACATAAAGGACTCCTTTAGCGAAGCCAGTGACTCTCACCTAACTGCTGGACCTTTGAAAGGAGAGGGAAATTTCCATTTGCTGCTATTTTCCTTATGTGTTTGCATGGCAGTACCACTGGAATAACAACTGAATTATGGAAACTGCAATGGTATACATAGTACTTTGCAACTTGCGCAGAGATGGTGGTAAAAATGTCATGACATATTGTGAGGTTGTAACTGATGCTGCCAAACGTAACAGAAAATCTTCAAGCAAACACCAAAATCAAGGCTATTATGAAACTCAAGTTGTTACTTGAAGCCTGAGAAGCTTTTTGATCTTTTCTCTATGATCTATACAAAGCAAACAAACCAGTTACATTTCTTGCAATGCTGAAAACAGCAAAAAGGTCCATTAATCATTATTAGAAAAATGATCTTAATGAAAACATTCATAGTGGAGGCAGCAGATCAGTCTCTGTTTTTGACCTTCTTCATAAGAAGCACCAGATTCATACATTCTTAGAAGATGTTCTAAATTACATTCTCAGAATTTACATGTTTTTCAAATGCTCATATAGCTAAAATTTTGATTTTGAGGTTAAATTCAGATGTATTGGTAAAATTGCACCGTATGCAAATTAATAAATTCATTACTAATGAATAAATGCAGAGTGGTTTATAAACACATAGTGAAAGAAAAAGGTGAATTAAGAGGAAACACTCACTCCCCCAAGCAGTCTAGGCCTACTGCAGCGTAACTAAAGGGGGATTCAGGGTAACCTGATCCAACTGTAACTATATGCTTCAGCAAAAAGAAAAGTCTTAAGCCTAACCTTAAAAGTAGAGCAAATTTTTGTCTCTGGAACCCAAACTGGGAGAAATATGTTCTCTTTCCAGTACCCTTTCTGTACACATTTTGGATGAACTGAAGGCTTTTAGAACAGCCCGATAATAATGGTCCATAGCAGTCTAGCTTAGAAGTAATAAATGCATGAACCAATTTTTCAGCATCACTCTGATTCAGGATGTTTCTAATTTTGGAGATATTGCACAAATGCAAGAAAGCAGTCCTAATATTTGTTTAATATGCACATTGAACTGTATTCTGGTCAAAAATAACTCCAGGATTCCTCACATTGTTACTGGGGGCCAAGGTCGTGTCATCCAAGGTAACTGGTTTGACACAGTTTTTGGGGCTGATTACAGTAATCTCACTTTTTATCTGAATTTAGACGCAGTTTCAGTCAAATTTGAAAGTGTCAGTTTTGGAGCAAGGGTTACTTTCTTGGTCGCCACCCTTTTGTCCATGGTGAAAAATCACTTGCTGCGGACAGTGACATTGGTGTTCCAGCATTTCGTGGCAGGGTTAAGCATTGGTGGTTCCTGAAAATCATTTGAGGCTGACAGTCTACCAGACCTTGGCAAAGTGGAGACACATTCAAAACACTCGTATTTATGTGCAGTTGTTTGAACTAGAAATGGCTCCAAGACACCTTCCCAACTTGTGTAAATCTACAATTCTGCTTGTTAGATCTTCACCTTAAGGTATTATGACATCTATGCCCATAATGAGTGTATGTAAACTTCTGAGTTTTACATGATAAAGGTTTAAGCACCAAAAAGTTTAGTGCAAATAACAGGACAGTGACTTGAAGGTAAAAATGAAGGTATGCATGACAATATCAGCCAGTGTTAAATGTACTGTTTTAGTATTGAATTTCCAATCATCCCATTTCTTTCAAGTTTAAATTGCTAATTTGTTCTTCTTGGTTCATGGCACAATATTGTACTAAAACGATGCAATGATCATTACTTTTTGGCAGCATAAGAAACAGAAATTAACCTACAGTTGAGTAATATAAAGTGTGCCATTTATCCCGAACATATAGGATTTAAAGGTTTAAAGAATGGAGTCCCAGAGAAAATGCTTTGTAACATTTTTATTTAAATAAGCTCATCTGACTAAAACGCCAGAATCAACACCAAGTTAGAAAACATTCAAATAAAAAAAATAATCCACGACAGAAATAGCTAATCATGATACATCTTTACATTCAAATATTTAACAACAGTAACGATACAGATTATTATTCCTCACACACTTTCATTCTTTAACATACACAGGCATACACACACACACACAGGCACACACACACATACTTATTTAAAGCCACAGGTTTATCCCTCTAAAGTCAATGACATGTAGCATACGAGATGTTATGCTACATGTCATTGATTTGGACATAAATGTTGGCAACAGACTACAAAGTCATTCCTAAGTTTCTACTGGCATGAAGCTAAACTTCGTTCACCCTTCAGTGGTTTGCTGTTGTCATGTTGAATCAATACTTTACGTAAGAAGATCACAGCATTGGCACACACATGTTAAACGTTCACTTACAGAAACGACATTATCTGTGTTTTTGCATGTCTGCTTGCTACATTTTATTTGTGGTTTATCCCTCCAAAGGATGCTGCATTATTTTTTTTATTGCGTTTTTCCCCATATCTGGTGAGCACAATGGAAACATCGTGAATGCTTTTATTTATCATTAAGCAATTTTGTTCAAGCAAAGCTGCAATGCATTACCAGCCAGCAACAGCATAACTCTGGCAGCAAGAGAGGCAGACACGATGCTAACTGTAATGGATCACCGACCTACACACTGGAGCAAATTAGTATTGGTGGTTGTATGTAAGGCAGGAAAAACACATTAAATACAACATCAGCACGGTGGAAAATGCACGTGTTAACGTGAATGGGCCATGCAAAAACACTGAAACACATTTTACTCGAGAAAATGTGTACGTTTATAATGTGCTGACACACACAAACACGTATTTAGTGTGCAAATAGGGTTTGCACACAGTGACAGAAAACCCATCCTGACAAATCCCAACTGTTAGTATGAAAAAAATGGTACGTTTCTAATAGTTTGCGTGTTCACAGTGGCCCACTCAGAAGTAGTCTCTTCTCCTTGAATCATCACTGATGAAAGATGGGTTCCACTGGGCTGGGTAGATGCATGAATGGCGAGAGCCTGGGAGACCCGGGAAGGGGTACAGGCCATTTCTGTCCAGGTCTGAGTTACGCAAGGCAGGCTGAGGGAAATAACAGAAGAAACAAAAAAAGGACTTTATCATCAACCACACACACAGAGAAACGAAGCCTTAACTTAAACAAGAGACAGAGATATGTGAGAAGCGAGAAATGACATGTTCCCTTACAGAGTAGTAGATATCAGTCATCTGTAGCAGGTTTTTTGTGCTGCCGTTCTCTTGCATCTCTATTGTCTCTCTCCCCCACTCCATGGATATCCGGTTATTTTTAGGGAAGTCTGCGTACGGGGACATCTGCAAGTCTCCACTTTTAAAGATGATCTTATTGATGTCATTTTTGTCTTTCCTGAAAGATTCCACATTGAAAAAACTTAAACTTGATGGGTTTTTGTTTATAAATATAGCCTGTATATAAAAGATGGATGTAGCCACCATGATGGAAGTCTCTACTTGAGTATTTTTCCTTTTTTTTTTTAAACTCAGATGTCATGAGGATCTAGTATTCCCTGAATTTTGTGCTTTTCTGACTCTAAATGGGGCCATTTAGATGTCTTCACCACAAATTCATCAAGAATATACCTGCTGAGGTTATAAATTGAGCAGAAAGACCTTTTGACTTCTACAGACTTTTTGCAATAGGAGGCCTCACCTCCTATTAATCATTAAAAGAGTGTTATTTTATGGCACTTCCACATTAAGCCCATCTTTTACATACAGATTGGGTTTATAATATAAAATAATATTATCGGGCAATATTCATTACATTTACTTTCTTGAATTAACAATAAAGCAAACTTACTTGCAGCAAGTGACAATGAGAGCAATGACAAGGATGAGGAGCAGGGCGCCCCCTGCAGGTGACACTACCACTGCAATCAGCTTGTAAACTGCAATTGCAAATAGAAACACCGTAAATATTATTCTTATTACAGTTAAAAAATAACACAAAATTACACTTAAGAAATTTAGCACATTTAAAGATATAAGAAATTCTATTTAAGATGAATATGATCGGTGGGCTTCACTTACAATTTCCACAGTTGAATCCTCCAAAACCAAACATGCATCTGAAATAAAGAAATGGAACCTTCAGTTGCCTTGAATATTTTCAGAAAACAGTACTGACAAGAAACAAAAGGAAGCAAACTTACGGGACACAGGTGCCATTTTCTAGTTTTAAGCCATCTCCACATTCTGAAACAAGACATTTTGTTCAGTGACTTGAAAGAACACAGTTTGGTAAGTAGGTTTCAAAGGCCTGGCCAGTGCTGTTTTATTCATTTTTGGCTTCCTCAGTCAAATTCTCATATAACGTGTAGCAGTCAAATTTTAGGGGAAACTGGAGATATTTTGAGACATTAATTTCCTTGATTTAACCTTTTCATTTGACTTCTCTCAGGTTGGTGACTCAAACAAAAATGCACATGTGGCAACATGTAAATAAAGAAGAGCTTACCTAAGCAGTACAAATCGTCAGGATTGTGTTTGTAGTATCCCTCACGGCACTGGCAGCACGCGATACCACTGGTGTCCGTGCAGCTGGAGCGCTCTTCATCACACTGGGTTTTCTGAGCCGCACAAAGACTCTCCGCTGGAACACAGTGCGGGCAGAATTAATCTCAGCTATAAAAATCTGATCATAAAACACAATTTTTGTTAATAGTTCCCCTTTGTTTCATTGAAAAATGAATAATTTTGACATGCAGAGCTTGTACAGTATATTTTAGCATTTAGAGGCACAGCACCAGTGTCCTGTGACATGATTATACAATTACCGGTAGTGTCATGTTGTGAAATGAAGCTGTTATATGATGCTTTGAAGTTTCTGGCTTATACACATGCAAAGCTTTTTACATATCACGCCACAGTTCATTAAATGTTTTTATGGCTAAATTCTGCCCTCTGGTGGTTGAAATGAGACTGCCCTAAATAAAGTTTACAATAAGACGTGTTCACACGTCTTATTGTAAACATCATTATTGTGTTTCTGTTGCATCAATAGAACTTCGTTTTGAGGCAGCTGAAGTTGCAGATGTTGCAGACTTTGTAAAGTTACTTTGATGTTAACAAAGTTTTACACGACAGGGCACTTAGATCATCCAACCATAGGCTCCTAGCACAACCTAGGACTCGAATGAAGTCGAGAGGCGACCGGGCCTTTGCATCCGTGGCACCCAGACTCTGGAATAACCTCCCCGTTCATATTCGCACTGCCGAGTCTATCCAGTCTTTTAAATTACGTCTTAAAACTTGTTTTTTTACTTTGGCTTTTGATTCTGTCTAGTTGGCTGTTTTAGCTTGTTGCGTTGTTACCTATTGTTTGTTGTCCTCTTCTATTGTTTGTTTTAACTGTCTCATGTTTTTATTGACTGTGAAGCACTATGGTCAACACTGTTGTTTTTAATATGTGCTATATAAATAAATTTTGATTTGATTTGATTTGAAGAGCAGTTGGAAAAACGATTTAATTAATTAAAACAAACACAGTTAATGATTTCCACTGAGATTTCTGGCTATCACACTCACCGTGGTAAGTGAGCTTGTATTTCAGGACCACCTGGCAGTGGGCTAATGCGGAGCTGCAGGTTTTGAGAGACATCTGGATTCTGTTGTTGACCTCAGTGGTTGTCACATTAGCGGAGGTGGAAAACGTGTTAGCAACCATGACACTAACACCATCCTTCTCTCTATGGGGAGGAGATCTGAGGTCAATATGGAGAATTTGTTGGTGTTGTAAATAACAAGAAAACAAGGTTCTAATAGATAAGAGAGATCCCTTTTAACTAGCTAAGTTTTAGCATCATCAAAAGAAGAAGAAGAAGAAATGTCAAAAATGCAGATCTTTGAAGTAGAATGACGAAAAACTGAGAAACAAGTAGACTTGCACTGGAAACATTACCTTATAGGATTGTAATTGAAAGATTCGTTTTTTCTGAGGTTACTAACAATAATTACAACCACTTTCTTTAATTGCATATTTTAAATATATATCAAAAAATACAGAAAATGTGCAGAAATTCAATGCAAAAACGTACTGCTTGGTCACTGTTGAGCGCCTGTAACCTGGGTAGTCAGAGAGTGAAACATTGAACTGCAGGAAAGACAAAAACAGGAGCATGTATAAGATATAATGCACGTAAGCTTAGTGAAGCACAGAATATGCAGTGACGCGAACTGCCTCTCACCAGCTTGATGATCTGTCTTTGGATATCAGAGTTATGTAGTGATCCGTTGGCACTGATAGTGCAGAGAAATGTCTTAGCTATTAAGGGGGGGAAACAGTGTGAATTAAAAAACATAAAAGGCCTCTGAGAAAATAACTTTGACTGGAGAAAAAAACAAACTCTAATGTCCTTTTTCTTTACCTCGGCTGCATGTGCGTCCATCTTCAAGGTCAAAGCCCAGCGGGCATTCACAGCTGAATGAGCCATTCGTGTTAACGCACGTGGAGCCTTTGGGGCAGGGTTCTTGCTTTTGCTTACACTCATCAATATCTAAACACACAGGTGTAACAATATTATATTTGGGAAGGATTTCACCAAACTTTTACACCCTTATCACACTCTCTAAAAAGGGGTTGATGCAACATTTCATGCATTTTGTTTTTTGAAAGACAAAACATGGAAAAACACACATAGTACCAATATTGTTTTTAAACTGTTGGGTCGAAGAGCAGAAGAGCTCACCCTTGTTGCAGGTCCGTCCCGTCCATCCTTGCTGACAGCTACACCTGAACGCATCCGGTTCATCACCCATACAAATCCCTTCATTGTTACAAGGGTTGGACACACAGGGGTTTCCTAAAATTTACGAGTAGATAGAGGGTGTGTTAGCATTAATCAGGGAAAATAGCATCCTTAAAAAAGCTTCGGTTTGACCTTTTAGGGCATGCGGTTTCACTCTGACCTGTCATCCATCCTCCTATGTGCAGTTTTATCTCTGTTATGCAAAGTCTATTATATTTGATAGATGATTTTTTGAGACTTCTACAACTAATTTCCATATTTTTCTGCTTCTGTAAAAGATTCATTGTTCCAAGTAGTGAATTCATCCAATCAGAAAGAAAGATCAGTGCAGAATACCAGACCCATTCACTGGGAGCGGCACGTTAAAAGCATTTCACACAAGTGCATCACTTGAAAATTCATCAGCAAATTCTTGAGACAAGAGAGAACAAATCCGTTTAACAGCATCTCATTGTGAAGAAGAGTCCAAGTTATGTGTATTCATCATTGTTATGTCAGTGGTACTTTTTATTTTATTGCTTAGGACGGCTGCAATCCTCTAACTGCCACCACAGAAAGGTAAAGACTGCTTTTCAGTAAATTAATCTGTCAATAAATTAAGGTTGAACTCTTTTTTGCTTTATTGCAACATGCAAGAAATCAGCTAATGCCATCTACTCAGATTATTAGTCACGTTCATGACCAGGAAGCACAGTGTTTGGGGAATATTAGAACCTGTGATACGCTGAATCGTTATTGCACAATCCTCTATTAGTTATAGTAAGAAGAAAACATGCAAATATGAAGAGCAACTCATACAAGAACACGATAAACACACATTTCTGCTCTGAAAACTGAATAATAAGTCCCGTCATTTGAAGAGAAAGAAGCTGACTAACTCACTTGGAGGTGGAAGTGGTGGTGGTGGACTGGTGTGCTGAAAATCAGGGGGTGGTGTTGTGACCACCAGCTCTGTAGGACCTCTGTCTGTCTGATTCCTAGTGGTGTGCAGAGCTTCCGTACTCTTGGTTGGGGTACTGTGGGTGTAGGTTGTAGTGATGGACTTGCTGTGAGCTGTGGTGACTCTGCTAGTTCCCGTGCTTGTTTCGATCTGCAGGGTGGTGACATTAGTGGGGTCAGACATCCCAGTCACGGGGCCCTCCGTGTGCCTGGGTGGCGCACGTTGGGTCGGTTGCGCTGCCAGAGTGGAGGCTACCGTGGAGGACGAACTGTATAGGACAGTGGCACTGGTAGGGGACTGTAGAGGAGAGCTAGTCACGGTGCTAGTCAACCTTGCGGATGAAGTTGGAACTAGAGGAGGTGTGGTAATAGCCTCAGTGGAGGTTGTGGTGCTGGTGGTGGTGCTGAAAGCGGTTGATATGATAGGGTTTTCTTCTGTTATCTGCGATCTGACGAAGAGAAAAATTAAACCTCAAGTCAAATTAAATCAAGTTCTGCTTCTACCTTCTTTAAAGGTACAGACTTTAAAAACTTCAAATTATTATTAATATTCATCAATATTCTTTTTTTTAGCATACCTTTCTGTAACAGTGGCAGGTGAGGTGGTGAGGAAGACGTTAGTACCCAGTGGTGGCATATCTGTCAGAGACTGATTTGTTTCAGACGTACTACTACTGACAGTAGAGGGCACTGCAGTCAGACCCAAGTCGACATTTCCCTCTCTGGTCTGCGATGAAAGCCCCTCAGTGCCACTCTGAGTGCTAGAACTGTGGTCTCCAGTTGAAAACTCTGTAGACGCTCCAGAACTAGAGCCCAAGCCTTGCTCTGTTCCTGAAATATTGGTGGGACCTCCTGCAGGTGAGGTGAAAGGAGGCGTAGAGGAAAATGACATTTGAGATTGGTCAGTGCTGGGCTCTGTCACCCTGATAGATGACGTTGAGTCAGACGGCTCTTCTGATGTCGACGTGTGCTGTTGTTCGGTGGCATTGGGATGTCCAGTAATACTCTGGGTTCCACTGGAACTTGCTGGGCTCCCAGTTTCTGAAAACACTCCTTTGAACGAGTCGGTCACGTCCCTTCCAGTAATCCCTGTGGACGGGGCACTGTGGGTGTAGTTCTCAGTCTCTGTTGACTTAGGAGAAATACCCCAAGTGGAAGGAGGCTGACGGGAGTTGGAGTCTTCTGTAAAGGCAGATGAGGTGGTGTTGCTGGAGGAGGAGGTAACAGACAGCAAGGTCCTCTCCCCAGCTCGGCTGGTGGTGGTGTAGGTGCTGTCGGTGAGGACGTCTGTGTGGGAGGCTGTGGCATCCCCCATTTGGAGAGTAGTGTCTGGGTTGTCTTGGAGTAGGTGGCCCTCCTCTGTAAACACCTGGGGCCTATCCTCCTCTGACACAACATAAGAGATACCTGACGTCTTGTCTGTGTAAGTCATGTCCTTCCAGTCCCTGCTGCTGCTGCTGCTGTCCTTCCAGTCCCTGCTGTTGCTGTCGCTGCTGCTGCTGATGCTGCTGTCCTTCCAGTCCCTGCTGTTGCTGCTGCTGCTGCTGGTGGTGCTGCTGCTGGTGCTGCTGCTGGTGCTGCTGCTGCTGCTGCTGTCCTTCCAGTCCCTGCTGTTGCTGCTGCTGCTGCTGCTGCTGGTGCTGCTGCTGGTGCTGCTGCTGCTGCTGCTGTCCTTCCAGTCCCTGCTGTTGCTGCTGCTGCTGCTGCTGGTGCTGCTGCTGGTGCTGCTGCTGCTGCTGCTGCTGTCCTTCCAGTCCCTGCTGTTGCTGTCGCTGCTGCTGCTGCTGCTGCTGATGCTGCTGCTGATGCTGCTGTCCTTCCAGTCCCTGCTGTTGCTGCTGCTGCTGGCCTCAGTGGCAGTTACAAAGTTGGAGGTAAGTGGCTCAGTAGACAGTGGATTTGCAGTCTCTATAGACCCACTGCTTGTTTCTGTAATGGACTGTGTCTGGTCTGTGCCTAGGAATAGAGAAAAAGATCACATTAGTAAATATTCACCAATATAAAATCATACACTTTTGAATCAGTTATGAACATTTTTAAAGATTTTCTATCATTAAGGAGGTCCAGTTAAGGCATGTTAAAATGTTACTTTAACCTCCTAGGACCTGGTGTCCACATATGTGAACATCACATTTTGGGTTATTTAGACTAAAATACTCAATTTTGCTCTACAAGGGCCTGATATCCACTTACGAGGACATTATACTGTAACTGTTCTATCGAAATTTTAAACGAATATCCTCATATGTGGCTCTCATTTTTCTTAGAAACAAAAATCAGGTAAAAAAAAAAATCTGGTAATTCTTTGTTTTTACATTCATCAGGTCCCAATATGCCCAAATATCAAAGAGAAAGTAAAAATGCATGCCGTGGAAGAGTTCGGGTCTTAGGAGGTTAAATCAGGGGTGTTAAATATAAGGCCTGGGGGCCAGAATGACTTCAATTTGGCATAAACCTTGGACTTTTGACTGTATTTGTACAAGTTTTACAGCTTTTCCTACTGATAAAAACCTATCCCAACAACAAAGTAATTAATTACTACAGTTAAAATTAGGACAATAAAATTACAAAAAGTTATTTTTTCACCAATAACTATTGAAATTCCTGGGCTGTATGCAGCCCACCATGTAAAATGAGTTTGACATCCCTGTTTTAAATGATCTGGTAGTGATTTATTGGTAGTCACTGGACAAAATGAAGTCTGTTGTGCCACATACGCCAACTCTTGAGAAATGAATATGCACTGGCTTTCTCCTTTTCTACCATATACAGCTGGTAACTTCATGAAATTTGGCTTTGCACTGCTGCAGCCACCTAAAAATTTAAAGGCAATCTTTTTTTAAATATATACCAGCATCCTTCATCACTAGACTCAAAAGAGTGTTGCTGTACTCGCCTATATGTTGTACTTTACCTCCACCAGAGGGTGTTATCCCCGTCTCGCCTGTACAGTCTATAGTCAGAGACAAAATGCTGTCAGAATTTAACTTGCAGCATGGGCAATGCTTTTGGGTGGAGAACAACTGGCAGCCAACTTGTCTACTCTAACAATGGCTTGAAGTCCTAAATATGGTGGGGACTGTCTCTGTTGGGAATCAGCCATTTCCTTCCTAAAGCTGAGCGAGCACAAGGAACTGGCAGAAAGCTGTCACAGTGGATCTGGGTGTGTGCTCATATTCAGTCTTTTTTAGTCTGTGTGAAAACTGTTAAGTCATAAAAACTCCCAAAACACTACCACTAAAGGGGAAGAGAATGACTTTTAAAGTAGTGACTGTTGTTTTAAACACTTTTTTTCCCCCCAGGCATGTCCTTTTTACAGCTGACAGTAGAGCTAGAAAGGAACCAACAGCAGAGAGCAAGCGGGATGACATCCAGCAAAGTCTCCAGCTTGAATAATTCTCGCAAGGTTACAGTTTCCAAACATCCAAGATAATCTGAGCTTGTCCAGCACCTCTGGCCACATGTAAATAATTCATGTTCAACACATGTCAAACATTTCAGCATTCAGTTATCTATTTACACATCCAACACACGGGGGCTTAAAATTATTTTTAGCACCAACTGCTTGATAAGATGACGGCTGAACTGGGTTTCCATGTTTGTTACTGACTTTGCCTGCTGCTTGGCAGCGGTTAAACCTTTGTTTCCCTTGCAGAAAATACACTCAAAGGATTGCCTATTTTGGGAGCAGGTAGGTTTTTTCCCCCCATTTGAGAATGTTTTGATTCTGAAAAGCTTAGAGTTGCTCAACTTGAATCCCAAAGATGGATAGAAGAGTTAAAGCATCAGAAGTACTTAAGCAATGTGAGACAGATAGGGATAAAGAGTGAGAGAGGTCTTTTTTTGCCTATCTTTGTGCAGTGCTGTCTTACAGCTTATCTGGCTGCTGTCCTGGACTGGAACAACACCACTCTTGAGATGAGTGTCAGTGCCACCAGCAGACAACATCCAGAACCAATGAAAGGGAGGGTTCAACAGCTAAACAGCCAGTCCACTGGGAGTCTAAGGGGAGAACTGGGCCACCAGACTCTATTTTTCCCTCTCACTTCCTCTGCATGTGTCTCTCTTATTATTTCATTTTCTCTCTCTGGATACCGTCTGGGCAACAAAACTCAGACAGGAACGTGGTGTTGGCAGCAAATGACAGACACTCCCAGATCCTCAGCTACTATCTATCTCTTAACTGTTAACACAGTTGTAACTGCAGTCTTTTAACATCTGTTCCACTTCAGAAGCTCTATGGCTCGCATATTAATTCAAGCAAATGAAATGCCTTTTGCATATTAAAGACCCTCAGATGACACCACAGTAGTGCTTTGAATAGACTGGCTTATACTCATTATGCAGGCCAAAGAGGGCAGCCAAGATGATCTTGCTAGGGTCATTGAATAAACATTAAGTGAGGAAAGTGAATCATTTCAGCCTCATCTTTCCTTTGCAGCATCTACGAAAATCCTGAACTTTATTTATACTGCAAAATGGAAGTGTGTGCAACTTTAAGAATCAAGAATTTTATCAACATAATGATTAAAAATATCTCTTAAATTCAAAGAAGCACGTGCGCTATAGTGCAACATTTGAGGTATCCTATTACCATGGAGACAAATCTTTTAAGTGTTTATTACATAGTGTGTAATTTCTGATTCTTACTTTGTACACTATATATAGTAGTTTATATAGTAATTAAGCAAAAGTTGCATTTGTAGTTGTAAAGTTGAAAGTTTGTTGAAGTTTAAGGGCAAAACTATCAAAATAAAATGACGTAGTCATCGGTCCAGCCATTACTGGATGTTTTATGGTACATTATTATGCGTGATACTGGCTGTGATATTAAATATTATTTTCACATATGGCCCAGCATCAAAACCCTCCTTCTTCCTGCTGGCAGGAGTGTAGCTTAAACCAGCTGTGGTAGAGAAGAAATGTTCTTCCAGCACAGCAGCGTTATGCCTAAACCCTTCATTTAAGGGATAAGAGTATTATCGGCTCTGCAAAGTAGAAATATCAGAAGTTAAAGTCCTTTCTCTATCTTTTATTGCTTTGAGTCAGTATGGCAATAATTCAGGAATTTTATGAGGCATGCTTTTCTTCTTATAGTACGATGGATGATGTTTGGCTTTGTGCACAGGAAATCAGACCCAAATTCTAGTTCTTTCATCCAAACTTCTGAAGGTAGTCATGGAGTGCTTAGGATGTGGATTCCCTCCTCCTCTTG
This sequence comes from Diplotaxodon limnothrissa, assembly GCF_057381915.1. Taxonomy (NCBI): domain Eukaryota; kingdom Metazoa; phylum Chordata; class Actinopteri; order Cichliformes; family Cichlidae; genus Diplotaxodon; species Diplotaxodon limnothrissa. The sequence continues at coordinate 27,811,676 of NC_140611.1, forward strand.
CACCAAATGCTCTAAATACTTCAACTGCAGGTTCCTCTGTATTAGTAACGTCTCTCCCAAGCAAAAAGTAGCACGCTTCAGCTCTCATGCTCTCATTCCTGTCCAGACGAACTGCATGTTTAGGATTGTTTAATACTGCAGCATAAATGAGTGTCATACAGCAGTTTAACCACTGGATGCTCGGGTCCAGGTGGGTATAAGCCGATGAACAAATGTTACGGCTTTCAACACCTCCTGCTAAACAGGAAGCCAGCATCAAGTTCGAATGCAGATAAGATGTGACGAGTGATAACCTCGTCAGTAGATTATCCAGTGTTTACTAAGCATTGAGCGAATGCATCTGTTCTGATAACCTCGTCAATTTTTAAAGCTGTCACAGTTCATGGCAAATACTCTGTTTACCTACAGTGGTGAGACTTGAACTTGTGTAATGGTCTGAAGGAGCTCCAGGAGTTGAATATGAGCCCCAAACTATTAGCTTTAGGGCCTCATTCCTGATAACACTAATCTCAAGATCTTTGGGTTTTGAACCAGTGGTTGTACACAACAGGGAACTTGAAATGAAAGTAAATGTGGTAAAATTGTTTTTGTTTTTTAAACCGTTATAACACCAGTCAATAGATATACATTACTTCAGCTCTATACTGTTTGCCGTTGGCAAAGCAGCTTATGAAAATTAATTCTAGCAGCCTTTCTAAACACAATTTCACAAAATACATATAAATATAAGTGTGTGAATGTGTGTTTGAATGGGTGGATGACTGAATGTAGTGTAAAGTGCTTTGGGGTCCATAGGGACTAAGTAAAGCGCTATACAAATACAGGCCATTTACTATTTACCAAATACCATTTCTTAAAGTGGGAAAAGCATCTAACTTGCATGTGTGTAAAAGTTTTGATGGTCATAAACACATCTACAAGAGCCATTTCAGGATGGGATTAGAAAATAGGCTTTGGGACAGTTATAGTGAGGCATATTTCTGGAATACTGCACACCTGGCTAAACCTGGCACACATGCACGATGAAACTAAGCACGTGTTATTATTTCATTTTCAAAAATAAAACAATACACAACACAGTCACAAATAACCGAAATGGAAACTTTGTGTTTAGACATTTTTCTTTTAAAATCATACTTGTCAATAATAGAAGACCACTAACTTACAAAATAATGTTGGAGGATCTCAAATGAACTTTTATGGATCCTTTTTTGTTACCTCACTTCAACAGGCCGAAATGAAAAGGAGATCTTTTCAATCATTGTGCAGCACTTGCCACTGCAGGCCTCACACTCGGAGCTCTTACCGAAGTTTCCAGCAGTAGCAGCGTGAGTTTCTGCAGCGTGCCTGAGCAGGAGGTTTCTCTGTGATGGTGTTAAAGTCTCGCTGGAGTATGAATTTGAAGTTGCGCTGTTTTCCATGCTTCTGACTTCATCCGTGGCCACCGAGTCATCCAGTGCTGGAGTTGCCGTATTCGTGCTGTTGTTACTGGGGGTCCCAGCCCGGAGGGGCCCCGGCAGACCCAGATGAAGGACCAGAAGAGACAAACCGAGGACGTGATTCAAAAACCACGTTTCCATGATTTTTTCAAGACCCCCCAAAACGGTCGCCGATAGTTTCCGTGAAGTCGAGTGAATGTCGGAGAGTCTCCCGGGGACACCATGGGAGGAGCGCTTCGGCGTTTAGTGAAGTTTTAATGGGAAATGAATAAATCCTGGTAAAGGTCCGGAGGAGATCCGCAGCTCAGACGGCGGGGAGCGGAAGATAACAGAGCCGAGGCAGCAGCCTGTTATCTCAGCCCGGGCTCCTCCTCCTCCCCGCACGCGCACACACACACACACACACACACACACACACACACACACACACACACACACTGAGAGTCCCGTTACTGAGCCCAGTAGCGCCTGTGTTGTCTGCAGGTGTCGGAAGCTTTGCCCATAAATACTTTCCTTTTCAAGCCACAGAAGACGTGAAGTTTTTAAGAGCTGTTAGTTACTCACATCACCGAATAATCCCTCTACTCTGAGTGTTACGGTAGCCTATCATTACCTGCTGATAATAACCTGTAATCACAGGCTATAGTTGTAAAAATCACTTCTGTTGTTATATAGAGTCTTAACCACAAAGACACCCATCTCTCTCTCTATTTTTTAAAATATTATTTTATTGTTTATTAGTTCGTATCTTGCGATTTATTTCCCCACGGAACTTTTCTTTTCATCATTCAAAACCCTCATATGTTGGCTTTCCAGTTTTCTGTTAGTGCAATCACGTCACAGCAGGTTTTAAAAAAGTGAAAAAATCACGTGGAATTCTCTCAGTAGGTCAGTCCATCTGCTGCAAGAATCCTTGGTCTTCATGTTTACTGCTTAGTTACTCTTTTGTGACTCAGACTGTATGTTTGTAGTCATTGTCAAGCTTTAGAATGAGCTTGTATATACATATCCACAGCACATTCCACTTTTCCAGACATTAAATATTTCTATTTTAGGTAGAGCCAGACTGAACTACCGGGCAGACGTTCATGTGCTCTGGTTGGGATCAGAGGAACATCTGGGGGAATTGGAGTTCGTTTTATGGGTAGAATAACAGATAACTCTTTAGGTGACAAACATTATTTATAGCACATTTTATTCCAAGGGAAACTGTAATTAATATGTACTATTCTGCAGTTCATTTGTTCATTTTTAGGCTATTAAGCAACAAAAAAAAAAAAAGAGAGAAACATGCATAAATTTGTCTTGACACATAACTGATTGTAAACATAATCAGCCTCTCAAACCAGTGCTGTGCAACACACATTGTTGGAACTTTTGCTTCAGTGACTTTGGTGGTTGGTGCAAACAAAGCAAGCAAACAAATGAAAGATTGTAATTTAATGCACTTTCACCAAACCACAATATTATTATTATTTTTTTTATCTTCTGCAGACATTATGCTCTAATCTCATTCCTGCATGACACAAAGCCCAAACATCCTGTAGGTCCAAAAGTGAGTAGAGTTTAGTCCTGTCTCCATCGTGTATTTAATTCCCACTGCTCACATTTCAAGCCATTGTGCATCAACTGAAAGTCACTAACTTTTCCAACCGCACAGGGTTTCTTCTTAGTCACTGCAAAGGCACAAAGCACACCAACCCTTCTACAGCTCAGCCCAGTGATAAGAAAATAAGTAATCAGTAGGTTTACAGGCTTGTGTGCCTGCTGGCGGGCCGTTGCTTTCACAGAAACAGGATAAGAGGAAGTGGTTTTCACAGCTTTGCTCAAACACTGACTCTTGAACTTTGTGATACTTCCAGATCATACTTGTAACTGAAAAAAAAACACACCCCAAAAACATTTAGCATGCATTTAATTCACACCATATAGTGTCTTCAAAGGTTTTTGTTTCTTTCTTTTTTTAACCAGGAGAGCTGTTAAAGTGCTTTACACACATGGGGAAAAAAACCCTCATTATTTGATACTTGCTATGAACACATTATACAGACTTGGAATTCAAGTATTTTTAGTCCCATTGTCACAGGTGTATAACACCAAGCACCTATCCATGCAGTCTACCTTTAAAAACATTTTTTTCAAAAAAACTGATTGTAAAGAGCTCTCTGAATTTGAGTATGGTAGCGTAATAGATATCACTATCACAACAAGTACTTTGTAAAATGTCTCAATATTATTATTGCAAAGCAAAAGCATTTAGGAGCTAAAACAATTCAGGCACATAGTGGTAGACCATGCAAGGTAAGAGCAGGGTTACTGCGTTCTGAGGTGTGAAGGGCATGAAAGTCGCTGACGCCTTACAGACTCAGTGACTGCAGAGCTCCAAACTTCTTAACATCAGCACAAAAACTGTCCACCGAGAGCTTCGTGGCATGGGTTACTAAGGCCGATCAAGATCCTGGCAGGAAGAGCATCCAGCGTAAAACTGTCAAATAAAAACACATGGAGCTAATCACTATGGCAATCCCTTATGAGAAGGGAGCAGCTGAAATTAGCTTTAGGTTTGATTGGAAATAGATCGGCATTTATAGAAGACTTTTGCAGTTTTACAGCCCACACAGCTCCTTGTTCTGTGTATGCAGCAAAATGATAGAGATATTCTATCAATGAGCTGTAGTGAGTGTAAAGTACTTTGCTGTGCTCTGCTGGGTTAGCAGCACCAGAGTTTGTGACAGCAACATACTGAATAAAGTGATTGTGGATTATCAATCATCCTCACCAACCTCTGGACCACTAACTGGACAGGTTATTGGGGCAGAGATTAGCTTTTCATTATTGCTATTATTATTATTTCAACAGCTGTGACAAAAAAAAGTCCCATATATAAGATAAAGTATTTGTCATCTATAAACTATACACTATGTTTTAAAAGTTTTGCATTTTAAAAGGCCATTTTAGAGTAATGGAACGGCAAAAAAAAACAAACAAAAAAAAACCCAGTTGAAAATGAAAGAGTTAAAGTTGAAGTTTATATTAAGAGGAAATAATAAATCTCTGCATTTGTCTGTTTGCATGAAAACCTGCACATTTTAGCTATCGCCTTTCTCTGATGTATCTTATTCTTCCACATAACCTTTGTGCAAAGCTTTGATTTCCTTGAACCACCACAGGAAAACAATTCGAGCCACTGAGATTCTTAACATGTGAGCAGTATTCTGCCCGTAGTGCAACATGAGACACCGTTTGAGGCAGAAAATGTGGTATTCAGGCTGTCAGCTGCGACGCATAACTGAGGCAGTGTTTAATTCGGTCAGTGAAATGGTGGTTGGACCATATTGTCGGCCCTGATGAACGACGATTGATGACAGCGGTGACGAGAGGCAAAGTCAGCATTTTCCTCCGTCAGCTGCTTGGTTTTCAGCCCCAGAGTCCCAGACAAAGAGGGCGTCACTACGATCTCATCCCGGGGTGATGCTTTTCTACTGAAAGAGAAGAATACACAGAAAAATTAATTTCAGGCGTAACGATGTAGAAAATAATCAAAAACTGAAATCAACACCATTTACAGTTTAAAACTTATGAGGTTTTCGATTTCATTGCAATTTTATAATAAAAGCACTGTCAGATTATGGTTCAGCCATAGAAATAACTCTTAGCAAATTAAACTCACATATAAAACTCAAATTGGCTTCTTCATTATTTAATAGACATCAATGATGCAAGATTTTTCAGTGCATAAATAAAATCATAAATACCTGCAAATGCTACTCAGTGTTGATTTGAACCATGTGAAAAAGCTGAACTGAGCTGCAATTCCTGCAAATTAATCAAAATCCAGACCGTTACGTTTCTACCAGGAAGAAATACATAATTTTCTGCTGTAATAATTTTGCATTCAATGTTGCTAAAATTTTACACCTTTTTCTGCTGTGAGTATCTGAAGCTCTGCCACTACACAGGAGGTAGTAACTGCGCTGTGCCATTGGCAACATCTCCATTTGTGGAACAAATGTCTGACACTTGTTTGACGCTTGTGTTCAAAAATGTCGTGAGTCAGACGGCTGAGGCACGTACTGATGTGGTGAGTTTATTGCACAGATGCAGGGTGTCACATCCAGCTATTCAAGAAATCCTAAGCCACAACAGCTGCCAGGCAAAGAGGCTGCAAGTGAACCTCCCAGCCGACTATGCTACTGGGTCACGTAACGACATATGGTATGGTAACCAAATCTAAATCAGTAAATCATCTTGCAGGAGCTTTCTTCTCTTCAGGAACTCTCTGCAGGAGGGGGAGATACAGGAGAGGTGGAGGAAGATCTCAGCCTGGGCGTTTACCGTCTTATGTAGTCTGGAAGATGTGTGGATGGTGGGGTGGGTGCAGTTTTCTCTGTGGTGGGGTTGGGTGGACTGTCCAGGGCTCTGTGGAGCCGGGGGGCGCTACTGCACTGGGCCCCGGTCTGATGGGCCTGGGCCCCCCTTCCCTGGCGGGTCGCGGAGGGTGGGAGTGCCTACTGGGGTCAGCGGGGGAGCTGGCCCCAGGGAGGGGTTACCTGCCCCTCCCTTCCTTCCCTCCCCATCTCCAGCTGCCTCCCTCTTCCCGCTCCTCCACAACCACCCACACATGTAGGGCCTTGGAGTGGGGGTATGTCACCAGGGTGCAGAGGAGGCTACCCCCCCCTGTCCCCTTCTGGCTGCCTCTGCCTCAATTTTATCCCACAACTTAGACATTCACATTATTCACACTCTCATTACACATACATATAGGATCTTGGGGGTGGGCACAATCACGGAGTCCAAATCACCATCAGGGTGTATACCTCACCCCTGACGTCGTTGCCCACCTCTCAATTTTAAATACACTTAGTCATTGAGGGCTAGCAGGAGGGACTATGCGCTTACCTGCTGCTCCTTGGCAGGTAGCTCCAAGCCCTCCTGGGTTTTAATTGCACCTTAGAACACATATGCATCAACACTACAATGAGCGGGTGGAGGGAGGTTTGGAGTCTTCTCCCACCCCCATTCTCTGCGGCCTGCTGGAGCGGGAGGGCTAGTAGGAGGAGTTGGCCGTCCGACTGCGGTCTGGGGTGTGGGGCCTCCCTGCTGCTGCGGAGTCGGGGTGGTCTGCCTCTCCCCACCGCAGGGAAAAGGGTAACACCACCTGGGTCTGGGTGCAATTCCCCCCTCCAGGGGCAAGGGTACCTAGACCCGGTTTGTAGAGTACGCTTGGGGAGTGTGATTGTGTGTACAGCGTCTCTTTATGTCTGTCTCCACGTTGGTTGAGTGTGGAGTGAGTGCATATGAGAGCATGAGGGTGGGAATGGATGTTTGTGTCTGTGGGTGCCTGTATGTCTGTGTCTATATGTCAGGTTGGGTATCAGACGCCACCTCTCTGGGGACACCTCAGGCCCTCCAAGGTTTGGAGGCCTATCTCCACCCACCACCACTTCCCCTGCCGGTGGCGGACTCCCTCAGGTGTCGGTGTGTTGGTGGTTCTTTGTGTCTGGGGGTGGGCGTCCGGGTACACACCGGCTCACTCCTTGGCGGCCGCTTGTCGGGGCCTGGGGCCTGGGGCTCGCTCGGGCCCCTTTGGAGGTGGGGTGCCCCCGGCCTCTCGGCCTGGGGCTCGGTCACTCAGGCACAGCTGGGGGCCGGCGGAGCTCACGGGCGCGTCACTGCAACTCCCCCTGACTTCTGCTCCGCGGCTGCTGGGCGAGCCCTCATCTGGGACTCTCCTCAGCTCTTACTGGAACAGTGGCGCGGCTGCCCCTCTGTTGGTCTTCCATGGTCTCTTGTGTTCTGGGTGCCTCTGGATGTCTGGAGTTTTGATCTCCTCCATACCCGCTTCACACCCTGGAGGACGGGGCTGTGGCCCCCCCACACTCCCTAGCAGATCATTACATGGAGAAACCTTTGGAATGCAAGCATGCTGATCCACACAGGTATGCACACATGGGTATTCACAGACGCGGACTAAAGCTTTCTTGGCTGCTGCCTCAAAGCACACTGTGCGCTGTCTATCTTGCGTGCTGCACAATATCGTTTATTATTTAGTAAATATTGATATCTATGACTAGCTAGTTTATTGTGATGGTGCTTTGTTTTCTCTATTATTATGTTGCTCTTTGTTGTTTGCTGTCTCCTCTGTTTGTTTTTTTTGTTTGTTTGTTTTTTTTTTTTTTCTTTTTTTTTTTTCTCCATACAGGTGACCCAGGAGTTCTTTTTTTTTTTTTTCCTCTCTCTTCCCCCCCCTTCTCACCGTCTCTTCTCCCCTTTGGTTTTCTTTCTTTCTCTCCCCCTCTTTCTCTCATTCATTCCCCCTGTCCTATTTATTTAAAAAAAAAAAAAAAAAAAAAAAAAATGACAAAGGATGAACTGAAGCTCTGCCATCACGTAATGTCGCATACTGCTGTTTCTGATGTCATTTAAAAAAACAAAAAAAAAACAAAAAAACAAAAAAAAACAAAAACAAATCTAAATCAGTAAATGTGAGATTGCAGTTTAGGAAGGATTTGGTTGCACATAATGAAATAAAAGTCAACGATCGAATGACACACAATCCCCCCCAAAATAATTAAATAAATACAGGATCAGCAAGTTCAGTTTTGTAACACATTACTTATAGATTGCTTTTACTTTAGATAAATGATGAATGGAAATTATTTCAGTGCTTCACTTCCTTTAAAGAGTGACATAAGTCTTTAAATAAGACTACAGCTTTAAAATATTTTTAAAAAATATTTCAAAGGCCTTATTAAACAACTCAAGATACAGGAAAAGTTATTTGGTTCCCTTTAAATCAGCTATTCTTACTATTCTTCCAGTATGTACACTGCTCAAAAAAAAATTAAAGGAACACTTTTTAATCTGAGTATAGCATCAAGTCTGCTAAACGTCTGGGATATTGATCAGGTCAGTTAAGTAGCAGAGGGTGTTGTTAACCAGTTTCAGCTGCTTTGGTGTTAATGAAATTAAAAGGAGGGTTTTTTTTTCCACGTTTTGAATTTGTCACCACTGACAGCATGAGGTGATACCTGGAGAGATTGTCCAGTCCACTGTTTCCCAGCACAGTCTCAAGAGCATGAAGGAGATTTCAGAAGACAGGCAGTTACTATAGGAGAGCTGAACAGGGCTGTAAAAGATCCTTAACCAATCAGTAGGACGCATGTATTTTTTTGTGCAAGGAGGACCAAGATGAGCACTGCCAGAGCCCTACAAAATTACCTCCAGCAGGCCAGTATTGTGAATGTTTCTGACCAAACAATCAGAAAGAGACTTTATGAGGGTGGCCTAAGGGGTCGACATCATCTAGTGTACCCTGTGTTCAGTGTCTGGCACTCTGGAGACCAATTAGCAATTGCCATAGAATACCAGAATTGGCAGAACCACCAATCGAGCAAATTCTGCCTGAACACATGTGACAGACGTGAAAGACTCTGGAGAAGTTGTGGAGAACATTATGTTTGCCTGTAGCATCATTTAGCCTGAGGGGTTGGATGGTGGGTCAGTGATAGTCTAGGGAAGTATGTCCCTGGAGGAACACACAAATGTCTACACGCTAGCATTGTCACCCTAACTGCCATTAGGTATCAAGATTAAATCCTTTTTTCCCCACTTTGGTGTCTTTTGTTCTTTTTGTGCTTTGTTTTCCTCATACGACTCATTATGCTTGTATTCATGTTTATTTTTTAATAATACAATAATTTATAATTTTAGTCTATGAAGCGCTCAAAAAAGCACTTTAATCTCTGAAGTTTCAAGATCAAGTACAAATATTAAGTGGAGATGAATTTATCCTGAATCCACTTAGTTCTTCTAAAAAGAAAATAAACATGTGGAAATCACCTCTTGGTAGTCCAGGACTTGTTTTCCCGATGTAGAAGAAGAGCAGCAAGGCAAATATTATGTTTGTTAAGGCATAAACCCATTGAATAACAAACATAATCAATATGGAGCTCAATGCCTGAAAGAAAACAAAGGATACGTTCACATTATTCCAAAACTATCAAGAAAGCCATGAGAACAAAATCAAAATATTGTACAGCAAATGTCTGTCATACCCCAATGAGAGCGATCCAGCGGTTACACAACTTTGCATAGAAGGAATTGTGCTTGGGTTGGATTTCAAAGCTTTGGTGTTCTGCTTTATCTCCAGTGCCTGAAAGATTTAAGAAAGGGTCAAACAGGTAGGTAGCTTCTATGATACAGTATATACCTTAATCTATTCTAATGTTTGATAGGTAAATCTGATCACCTGTGCTGTAATTGTGAGTCTCAGCAGGCAAATCCTGCTCAACGTGACCAATATCTTTATAGCCCGTGATTTGAGGCTCCTCTCCAGCCTTGAGCTCTCCTCCTCCACCCGGCCCCTGGTCTTCCTCTGCTAGTGAAGCAGAACTTGTCCCCTCTTCTTTCTCTTCTGAGGAAACACTGGAGTTCGAGTCCAAACCAAAGCTGTCCATTAGCTTCTGCTTAGCAGTAGCCTTTCTGTTCTTGGATGTGTTGTACATGTCTTGCATGCAGGAGGTCTTCTCAGCTGCAGAGTCCACATTTGAAACAGGTGGAAATATCTGGTCCATGTCCCTAGTGAACTCCAGCAGAGTGCCTTTACTCTGCGGACTCCCGCCATCACTGCCATAGTTTGGAAGATTGGCTTGAATCAGTGACGTGCTGCTGTGCCTGGTGGACCTGCGCTGGTTTCTTTTGCCCACTATGGCGGTGTCCCTCTTATCTTTATTCTGAAGGTGGGAGGTCATGGCCACGCTGAAGTAGGAGTAGTCGACAAAGCTGTAGGTGAGCATGAAGTTGATGGTGACGATGGGCGCCAGTACGTTGACTTGGCCGATGAAAATGAAGGCCATTGTCACCAGGCTCGTCAGAAAGATAGCCGCCACCGGGGTCTTGTTTGGGCCTTTCTGTCAGGGAGAAAAGGTCACACGATATTAGCGATTCCTGTTACAATGTACCAAATGCACGTATTGTGTGCCTCTAACTCAACACAATTTGTGTGACAAAGAAAAATGTCTTATTCTTCCTGGGATTTTGTACATTTGCCACAGCTAACCCTTTGCCAAGTAAAATCGATGTTAGTTTTGAGCAAAGGGGGGAAAACACCAATCCAGAGGAACAGAGACACAATGAAAACGAACATAAAGCTGAATCTGAGTTAAATAAAACACCGATGAGTGATCTTTTCCTGCTGTTGTCCACTGAGTTTTCAAAAGTTCATGTTCAGTGTTTGATTTACCAACAAGTAACAATCAGATTACTTATTCATGTTGCTGACAAATGTAAGCTTTATAGCTTGAAAAAAGTGGGTCGTATTGAGTAAATAAAAAAAAATCCATTACACAAAATCTTCCTATGACTTCATCTGGACTTCTTCTGGCCAGTCTGACATGAGATAGCTGTGAGAAAGCTATTTCGACTTTTAGAAAGGTTCTGGTGCTATTTTTCCATGAGTATGCCTACATTACATTTAATTAAATCAAACACACACTGCATAAATAAAGAATACGTTTGTGTTTACAACTTAAATAGTGTTCAGCATTCACAATTAAATGAATGGAATAAAACAATGCCCCCAACAATAATTGCTTTTCTCAAAATGGAAAAATGGCTTTAACATGTGGTTTGTTAACTAGTTTGCTTTTATTTCCCAGGTCCTATCTCACTGTTTAAGGAGCACTGCTGTGTGCTGGAGGGCCTCCAGAGCATACAGCGGAGCAGGGCCCTGCCCGTCTCCCTTCCTGCGTTTGTTCTGGGGCTTTGATTTGGGCCAAGATGTCTAGGGCCTCATTCCAGCCTGCTGAGAGAGGTCAGATACTGCTGCCATCCAGAGAAGTCTGAGGAAAACTGGGGTGGAAGAGGTCAGGTTGTTAACGTGACTATGTGTGCATGTGTTTTGCAGCAATGTGTCGTAACTCTTTGATGCAATAAAGTCAGTCCACTCACTTCTGTGGAGTGCTTGCTCTATAATTAGGCAGACCTGTGACCGTGTCCTTCTGAATCCATACACCACAGCCCCCTTTAGAGCCAGACTTAGCACACTTATTCATTTACAATGTATGTGTGTGTTACTTTGGGCAATCAGAGAAACCAACTTCAATCCCAATTACTCTATACAACTTGTATTTGATTCACAGAATAATACAGTAAGCATGCAGTTACAGAGTACTGCAGTCAAAATGCAATTTGTTATAGTTCAGTTCTAGGGGAATTTCACTGTGTCAAACTTATTCACAGTCATTTTGTGTCTACATGTGGTGTGAAGATATACAGAATGATGATGCCCTCATTTTAATTCAGTCTGCAGATATCTGTTTTAATCAACTAGCACCCTGAAATTAATCTTTGACTAGTTATGGTGACTTCAAGCTACTCTCAAGTTCATCCTCCCCCACGATATGCACACTGACACTGAAAACCAATCCTTAGACTCATAAATCATCCTTTAATAATGAGTCTTTTTGGTGAATCCTTTTTCATTCCAAGTAAGGCAAGCATCAGTTTTAGATGTCATAGTATTGGACGTTATTCTGCATGTAAGGGAATTTAGTAGCTGATGAATACACCTCAGTAATATCAATTGACATCAAAAACACTCTAGCTAATAGTTTTCAGTTCACACATTCCTCCCTTCATGGCTCTATCCACCCACCCCTCTTCCCAAAAAGGCCAGACAGGGAATGACCCTCTCCTGGGCGATGCACTGAAGGATCCTGGGTGCTCCATACAGGCCGCCCATGCAGGAAGCCAGGGAGGAGATGTAGAGGCCCAGCAGAAAGAGGAAACCCACCAAGGAGACCTGGAGGAAGAAGGAAAACAAACAGAGGGTGAAAAAGGATGGGTGGGGATGAGAGCTCACAACAGTTACGCCCAATCCAGTTCCGCTACAGCCAGCCCCTTATAAAAACAATGAGAAATCACCACTGATGGGCAAGTCAAGGACTTGGTCAAAGCAACATCTAATGGTCGTATTTTATTAAAACGTCTAACTCATGTGCGATCATTTTATAATGAATTTGAGATTTTTACCATTTTGCAGTAATGCTATGCTGAATGTTTGCTACACCAAGAGACAAATGATCAGTTTATTTGTTTGGAGCTGGGCAACACTTTCTGAAGACAATTTATGCATTGATTTCTCATTCCCTGTCCTCAAAACAAAACACTGTATATGACCGATTTGTTAGAAGTGCACAGTGCACAAGGCATCAAAGGCCTATTAAAGCTGTATAGTGGAGGCTTTGGCGAAACACATGTTATTGCAACAGGGAAGGCAAGAGAAGACTTTGCTTTTTTTGGTCAGACAATGCCGAACCACCAACTGCACATGTGACGGTGGCATGGCTCTGTGGAAAAAGAGGTGCTAAACGGGGGGATCTGCATGCCCAACATATTCCTATCCTGAAAAACCTGAAATATTAAGCTGCACATTTTCTACATTAAGCAAAAATAAGACTAAATCTTTTAGCACTATAGCAAGTGGTCCTCCCAGTTCTGAAACACTTATGGTTGATAGACTAGACGACACAGTGGTAATCCTCCCCCAACTTTTGAAAATTATTGCTGCCACCCCCCCTCCCAAAAATCCCCACTTCTAAGTCTAAAATTGATAATTATTTCCACATTTGAATATAATATGAATATAATGTTGCTATGCAGTATTATATAGTCAGAACACAAACTAACCACACCACTAACATAGTGAGACACCATGGGAAGTCCCCTTACCTCTCCCCTTTTGTTGGAAGGCCCCCCCTCACAAAGCCGAATGGAAACACAGAGAGGAGTTTACCTTTTCAGCTATCAAGAAGTCACAGCGTAGAGCTTCTCTGGTGCAGATGGCCCCCAGGAGAAAGACAAAGACCAGATACAGGAACCACCTGTGGGTCACCAAAAGTACAGCGCAGAATTACTAACAACTATTGAGTCACAACAAGTGAATGTCTGATAGCGATGTGTTTTTAGAGCGGGTTACTTTTGTTTTCCAGTGAATGGAAAAGAAAAACCCACTCAGTGTACTGAGAAAACCACAAGAGTAAAATCTAAACTTATAGGATTAAACCTTTCTGAAAGATCAATCCACCGAATCTATCAAAGGGTTTTCCTGTACTTTCTATTTCTTAATGTACAATCACTGTAGTCATAGTTAATCTAGTTTAAGTATTGCGTACTGTGGTGTGTAAATTTTTCCATTGTTTTTGTATGTAAGTATACAGTGCCACTAAAGAGTATTTCTCACCCCTTCCTGAGTTGTTGCTTTTTCACATTTATCAAATCTCAGTGTTTCAGATCATCAAACAAGTTTTAATATTAGAAAAAGATAATCAAAGTAAATACAAATTGCAGTTTTTAAATGATGATTTTATTTATTAAGAAGAAAAAGCAAGCCAAACCTACCTGGCTGTGTGTGCAAAAATAATTGTCCCCCCTCTTAAATCAAGAATTACCTGTGATTAACCACATTTTTTGGAAAGTTGAGATCAAATTCAATAGGCAAAATGAATTAGATTAAAAGATCTCAAAAAGCAGCACATCATGCCACGAGCTAAAGAAACTCAAGAACAAATGAGAAACGAAGTCGGCGACATCTGTTCATCCAGAAAGAGTTTCAAAGTCATTTTCTAAGACTGTCTGTGGTTCTCCGGTGAACCACAGAGAGAGCCGTTATCCACAACTGCAGAAAACTGAGAACAGTGGTGCATCTTCCCAGAAGAGGCGGACTTACTACAATTACTCTGAGATCTCATCAACGACTCATCCAGGTGGTCATAAAACAACCCAGAACAACATCTAAAAAACTTCAGGCCTCACTCGCCTAGTCATGGTCAGTGTTTATGATTCAACAATAAGAACACCACTGCTGGCCAAATAGAACACAAAGGCTTGTCTCACATTTGCCAAAAATCATGATCTCCAAGACTTTGGAGAAAATTTTCTGTGGAGTGATGAAAACAAAAGTATAATATTTTGGAAGGTTTGAGTCGCCTTTCCCATGAACAACAGCCAAACACGGTGGTGGTAGTGTGATGGTTTGGGGCTGCTTTGTTGTTTCAGGACCTCGATGGCTTCTGTAGTTCATCACTCTATGAATTGTGCTCTCTACCAGAAAATCCTGAAGGAGAATGTCCGGCCATCAGTTCGTCAGTTCGTGCACTAAAGCGCACACACACTTGTGTTAGGCAGCAGGACAATGATCCAAAACACACCAGCAAGTCCACCTTCTTAATGTCTCACAAGACAAAAATGAAAGTTGTGGAGAGGTCTACCCAAAGTTTTGACTTATATCCAATTGAAATGCTTTGACATAACCTTATACAATCCATTTGTACCCCAAAAACCCTCCAATGTTGTTGAATCACAGCAGTTCTGCAAGTTCTGCCAGTTATCACAAATGCTTGATTGCAGTTATTGCAACTAAGGATGACACAACCAACTACTGGGTTTATTGGGAAATTACTTTTTCACACAGGGCAGGTAGGATTGAACTGCATGTATATTTACTCAGGCTATTTTTGCCTAATGTTAAACTTTGTTTGATGATCTGAAACATTTAAATGTGAATTTGATAGATATGGAAAAAACAAGAACTTGTGCAGAGGGTAAATACTGTTTGACAGCACTGTATAGATATGTGTATGTTTTAGTGGATTTGGGGGGTTGTCGTACGAGGTGAAGACAGCTGCTAGTGTTCCCACGGGGATGTTGTGCTCAGGTCGCTGAAGGTCTGAGCTCATGTTGAAGCCTGCCATAACCCCTACAACACACACAAAGATGGGCAAACCACAAAATGTACACAAGGTGCTTGTCAACGCAAACTTCATTTTTACATTGCATATGAAGCAAAGAATGATAAGCAGGATTTGAATGTTTGCATGCTTTTCCTATTCTGGGATTTTCTTTTTGTGTGAAATACAGAAATCTAAAAGAAGTTGTTGAGGATCTACTCACCTGTAGCAGCAGGGAAGAAAACCCCAAATACTGTAAAGAAGTTTTCCCCAGTGGTATAATCTGGCATAGTGTTGCTACTGAGCAGCCCAGCTGAATAACCAATGAAACCGTGCTCTGAAAGTGGAGACAAACTCACATAAAGCACATCAATACAGAAAGGCATGTGAGAATTACCAGCATTTCTTCACTGAGTAAACAGTTGTGAACATTAAATGATGATGAAGGAGGAAGAAACTATGCAAACTCCATTAGCTAGAGGTATGAAAATTAGTTTCAGGTCTTTCTTTAGACATGAAAAGTCAGCTCTCTGTTAGGCTTTTACTTATGTATCAATATTTTAGGCAACAAACACACAATCCCAGGCTGTAAATGACTCATAACAAGAATACTTGTCATGGTCCTGGGCCATGTTGGCCCAGTGTTCTTAGTTTCCTTGTATGTTTGTATTTTGTTCCTTGCTTAGGCCATGTTTTCTGAGTTGCCCTGTTGTGTTGTTCCCTAAGTGTTTTCCCTTCATGGCTTTTACCCCCTGTGTGCCCCTCTGTGTATTTATGAGCCCTCGTCTCCCTTTGTGGTTGTTTCATGTTTCCCCAGCCCGTTATGTCTGTGTTTTCCCCGTGCTCTCTCTCCTCCTGTCTGAACCTCTGTGCACTTCCTGTTTACTTTGTGACTCTCACGCCCGTACATGTCATGTTCAGTTCACCCCGCCCTGTCTCGTTATGATTATCAGTGTCACCTGTGTTCCCCGTGTGTTCCCACTTTCCTCGTTAACCCTCTGTGTATTTCTGTCTGCGTCTCCCTCTGTTCAGCGTGACGTCGTCCCTCATGCTGTGTGGATTTCCCTGTGTTCCTTGGTGAGCTTTATGTTAGTTTTTCCCAGTCTAGTTTTGTATCGCCTATCATCTTCTGTTACGCAATAAAGCTGCCTTTTGAGTTCATTCCCTCGTGCCTGTGAGTCCTGCATTTTGGGTCCTACTCCTGCCTGCCGCACAGCGATTCCTGACAGTACGACGTCACCAGACATGGACCCAGCAGGCTCCTCCCGGGAAAGCGATTTGGCCCGCATCTTCAGCCTGTGGGAGCGAGTTTCCCACGCCTCGGACATTAAAGCGATGTCCATTGGGATAAACGCCATCGAGGCAATTCTCAAGGGGAATCCCCATCTTCACGAGCTCTCAGGATTTTCGGGCCTACTGTCCAATCTGCAGAAAGCCAAGGAGACAGTACAAGTTCGCGAGCTCGTCATACCGCAACAGTGACCGCCACAATCGGGAAACGTTTCCACGCTGCTGCCACTGGACTCCTCTCCATCCACCCTCCACTCTGACTGTCACTCACCCGCTGCCTTTCTCGCAGCAATGTGGTCGGAGGATGAGGAGCCGGCCGTGATCTCTCCGTCGTTGCCGGTTTCCTCCATCACCGCACCTTCGGCTTCCCGAAGAAAACGGCATTCACGCCGCCGACGCGCCACCCCACAGCCGGACATTCGGCCTTCTAATTCACCTGCTGTGCTACCAGAAGCTCAGTCGGCTCCCTCGCAGCTACTTCCAGCTCGGTCAGCTCCCTCGCAGCTACTTCCAGCTCAGTCAGCTCCCTCGCAGCCCTTCCCAGCTCAGTCAGCTCCCTCGCAGCCCTTCCCAGCTCAGTCAGCTCCCTCGCAGCCCTTCCCAGCTCAGTCAGCTCCCTCGCAGCCCTTCCCAGCTCAGTCAGCTCCCTCGCAGCCCTTCCCAGCTCAGTCAGCTCCCTCGCAGCCACCCTCAGTTCAGTTTCCAGTGTCCCCCTCAGTTCAGTTTCCAGTGTCCCCCTCAGTTCAGTTTCCAGTGTCCCCCTCAGTTCAGTCTCCTGTGTCCCCGCTAGCTCAGCCATTAACTCCACCACACGCTCCATTTTCACCTCTACCATCGCTTCAGTCATCAGTTCGGTCTGCCACTCAGTCGCCCTTAGTTCCGTCATCCACACTACCACCTGTTTCCCTTCCACCCCAACCATCACTACACCCAGCCATTCAGGCTGCTACTCAGTCAGACATTCAACCCATAGCCCTGCCGTTACTATACTCTGTAGCTGAGCTACTAGCCGCCCGACCCACAGCCACTTCAGCCACTCCTCCACCCGTTACACCTCCACTACAACCATCACTGCAGTCTCTAGCGCAGTCTCCTGCAGCTCTGCTTTCCCCAGTGCAGTCTCCAGTGTCCCCAGTGCAGTCTCCAGTGTCCCCAGTGCAGTCTCCAGTGTCCCCAGTGCAGCATCCCTTAGCACAGTCATCCACTCAATCACCAGCTCCACTTTCCCCTCAACTACCACTACCACCTCTAGCTCAGTCTCCTGTGCACTCACCTCTGGTTCATTCTCCTGTGAAGTCATCAACTCCACTGCCTACTCCACTCTCACCACCTCCGTTACAACAGACATCAGTTCAGTCCCCTGTGCCAGTGCAGACGCCCTCAGTTCAGTCTCCCGTGCAGTTATCTACTTCACCACCATCAGTAGCTCGGCTCCCACTCTCATCCGCATCTCCAGTAGCTCAGCTCGCACCTGAACCATTGGCCCAGTCCCCGATAGCAATACGGTCTTCTGTTCGGCTTAACATTCAGCCAGGGGTCCCAAACCTCTCTGGCTCTACATCAGCTCCTGCTGGAAGCTCGGATGAGCTCATCCAGGACTCTGCGGCTCCCACGCCGCCATCTACCTCGTCCGCTGGGGGTTCCAGTGAGCCCGGCCAGCACCTCCCTGTCTCCGCTGGAGGGTCCGAGGGGCCCGTTCAGCCACCTGTCTCCGCTGGAGGGTCCGAGGGGCCCGTTCAGCCACCTGTCTCCGCTGGAGGGTCCGAGGGGCCCGTTCAGCCTCCTGTCTCCGCTGGAGGGTCCGAGGGGCCCGTTCAGCCTCACGCCGCATCAGCTGGAGGGCCCGAGGAGCCTGTCCAGCCGCCATCTGCGACCGCCTCGTCGTCGCCTGGTCCGGCTGCATCCGCCTGTGCTTCTGCTACGCCTGGGCCAGCCTCTGCCTGTGCTTCTGCTACGCCTGGGCCAGCCTCTGCAGCTCCGCCCGGTCTAGCCTCAGCCTCTGCAGCTCCGCCCGGTCCAGCCTCAGCCTCTGCAGCTCCGCCCGGTCCGGCCTCAGCCTCTGCAGCTCCGCCCGGTCCGGCCTCAGCCTCTGCAGCTCCGCCCGGTCCGGCCTCAGCCTCTGCAGCTCCGCCTGGTCCGGCCTCAGAGTCTTCGTCCTCGTCTGGTCCGGCCTCAGAGTCTTCGTCCTCGTCTGGTCCGTCCTCGTCTGGTCCGTCCTCGTCTGGTCCTGCCTCGTCTGGTCCTGCCTCGTCTGGTCCTGTGCCCACCAGGCCATGGCCGGCACGCCTGGGACTGGAGGGCCGCCGCTGCCTTCCGCGCGGCCGGCCTCCTGAACTGCTCCGTCGTCTCCCTCGCCGCCGCCGCTGCCTTCCGCGCGGCCGGCCTCCTGAACTGCTCCGTCGTCTCCCTCGCCGCCGCCGCTGCCTTCCGCGCGGCCGGCCTCCTGAACTGCTCCGTCGTCTCCCTCGTCGTCTCCAATACTTAACTTTCTATCTTATGTAACATTCATCTGTTTGAAATCAGTTCATGAAGGGACACATAGCAGCTCCACCTGGAATAATGATGGTTATTTCTCTAGTGCATAAGGGAATAAACTGGTTTAAAAATAAAGAAGAAGAAACATTTGCTTCTTTAACATGTTTAAGGAACAATTATAATAATGAGTTTCTATTTCTCACTTCCTATTAATACAACCCAACAAATGTTGCAGTCTAGTCCAATCTTAAAATGTTTGTAGCTGCTACATAGGGCCAGCAGTTACCTTATGATTTTAAAACACATCACTCTCACAAATTGATTAATAATGTGTTCTTAGATTAATAAGCAGTCACCATATTTGGCCTTTTCCTGACTTTTTAAGCTACGCTTTGTGCAGAAAATTAGATCAACTGTATAAGAAATCACAGCATACAGAAAGGAAAAACATAGAGCACTATATACCAGGTGTTTGAACAGTACAGCATTACATTTGCATAGTCATTAGAGCCCTGAGTGAATGGGTCAAATGCAGAGAAAAAACAAGTAATTTCCCCATGGGGATCAATAAAGTATCCATTATTATTATTATTATTATTATTTATCACAAAGGGCCATGAGAAAAAAAAAACCCTTAAGAACTGCATTTATTTTCACTCAGGTATTTTGTCTGAGCTGAAATATTTAAACATGACAAATACGCAAAAATAAGAAATCAAGAAGTGAAAAATCCTTTTCCACTGCAGTGTATCCACCATGCACGGTTATTAGACTCATATTTAAAGCCCCATTATGGCAGTTGCATTTAACAGAATTCAGCCTTTTAGCATCTTATTAGCGTGGGGAGAGTTTAAAGTGGATTAGCTGTTCTATTACCTACAATACACAAAGTGAAAGATAGTCTGTTTACTAACCACCAGGTAGCCAGTACGCAGGAACAGAACCACACCAAAGATGTTGATCATGCAGGTGGTGAAGACTCCATCCCAGGTGCCAAAAAGCACCGGCTCCCACACAAATACTTTGATCCTCCACCATGGCTGATTAGACTGCTGAAAACCCTAAACACAGAAATACAACCGTAGCAGCACTGGCTTATCTGAAGTCACTTTAACAACAGCCTGCAATGATCCTACAAATTGTTTCATTTGAGCTGACACACTGAACATCTTGCCTTTGCATCTTCATGGAACAGATCTTGAATATGTGTGTTTTCTTTAGTATCATCAGATTCTCCCTTCAACAGGCCTGTCTCAGCTCTTTCCTGCTCACAGGTGTACACCGTCCAACCGGCTGGCAGGGTTTCCATTGCAGCCTGGAGAGTTACAGTGTTTATATTTACAGGCTGGATGTAAAACAACAAAATAAAATCTGCATTTTAATATTGAAAAACTTTTTTGATCACATACTACTAGATTCACTCTAAAAGACATATAGTGTACCAAAATAATGGTCTTAGTGAGTTACTGGATGCTAGAGGTACAGTGCTTAACAAATGTATTACATCACCACCCAATGTAAGGTCTGTGCCCTAAAATAACAATATTGGTAAGAACCAAAAATCAGTTTCAATAATGGTTAACCCATCCGCATTTTTAAAGCTAAAATATCATTATAATGTTATCTATGAGTTTTGAAATTTACAAATTTTCCAACTTACAGTTAATTCCCGGCACTCCTGAATAAAAAAAAAGTTTTAGAGGTTTAAAGTCCAGGATTTCACATCTGGGGGGAAAAAAGTCAATACAGTTTGTTTTAAATAACAATATATTTTTAAATTTAAACACGTTTGTGACAGATTTGTCAAATATTCTAATTTATATTTTAGAACATTTCTGTCTTAAACGTGTATTTTATAAGAAGTAATCCCCCGAGAAGACAAAAAACCCACCCCAAAACAGAAAATACCCCCAAACATATTTTACATAATGATGTACTATCATGTATATGATTTTTCCTCGGCAAATATCGTAAAGTGTAGACTTAAAACTAGAAAAAGGAATAAGAGGATAAAACATGTATAATATCCCAATTAAAACATCCGATAAAACTGGATTTCCTTCTTACTTACTAGTCTAATACATTTCCGTTCAGAAACTACTGAGAAATTGAAATATCACAGCATGTTACTGGGTAATTCTGGCATGCCGCATTCAAAACACTCATAATTGTGAAGATATATAATCTATGATTGGAGCATACGGTTTTTCCTGGCATAGTAAACAGTACGGTAGCACAGGCATTTGTAGCGGTCGTCTTGGAAAGAATAGCACTGTTTATCCTGGTTAAACAGCAACAGGTGCAGCTTGAGGACACCCGGATGCAGCAGGGTGTGCTCCTCTGCGATGCGACAAACAGTAAATAGTTGTTAGCGTCACTGCTTTTACCTCAGAGGCTTCTGTTTCCAGATAAATAAACGAAGAATTATAACAAACATGTGAATTCATTGTTTCCTAGTTAGAAAACAAAATGTTGAAATGAATGATAACAATAATAATAGTTATGTTTATGGAAAGACAGCATATCAGAAAGTGTAATCAATTTCAAAATAAGCTCCTGGTGATATACGCTATTATGAAAACCGAGATGTGCTCTAGTCTTAAAATTGGCAGTTTTCTCAATAGAGTTTGGTGTGAGTGGCGGTCTTCTTTCAAACAGCTTCTTAGCTAGATTAACTCAGCGACACCTTACCTTTCACAATCTCATTTCATCCACTGCTTGTAATTTTTTTTTTAAAAAATTAAAGAAAAAATAAATCCATTCCACTTTCCCACTTTTCTTTAAATCCTCTCAGTATTACAACGTGTTCGTCATATGGATACGTCAGCTGCCAGCAGGCAACTTAGGCATGCGGTTACTGCTCACCTTTCCGGGATGTGTTGGAGCATTTGCACAAGGATCTCGTGTTTGCTTTGGCAAGTCCTGCAGCAGGTAATGCTAGTAATGATTAGCTGAAAAATGCATCCACATGGATTTGATCCTTTTTATGGAGTTATTTCCTGAAACACGTTTGAATTTCAGACTGTGGGGATGTTTTCTGAGTCTTATTCCAGTCAATAAGTTACCAATCAGATCAGAAAACACATCAGTCTAAACACATATTCAAAAATAAATAAGAGAAAACAAAACTTGGAAGAGTTTCCCTGTACAATGACACAATGAAAATATTTTACATTTTCATGGTTTAAGATGATTATGTCAAGCATTGGTATGGCCATCTTTCATCACAGTCTGAACTCTCTTAGGCAAACTTTGTTGTAATTTCTTTTAATAACCTTCAGGAATAGTTCTCTGGGATTCTTAAAGGACATTAAACGCTCTTTTTGGATGTTGGCTGGCTCTCTGTGATCTGGGGAGGCCAGTCCGATTTGTCATCCAAGTATTCTTTTACTGCATGAAGACTGTGTTTTGGATCATTGCCATGGGGAGAAATAAAGTCATTACCAATCAGCTGTTTCCCATTAAAGATCAAAGTCCCCACTGGCTGAAATCCTGCCAGGGCAGAGACTCCATTGCATCTCACAGATGGCTATATACACTGTTTTACCTTTCTCCTGGCCCTCTCTACACATACTGACGATGATTTGAACCAAAAATTGAATATCTGGGTTCATCACTACATCACCCTTTCCCTCCAGTTTCCTCTTCCTTAAAAAATGGCTTCCTGACAGCCACCCTTCCACCGAGACAATGTCTAATGAGGCCTCAGTGAACAACTGAAATTCAGCTGAAGGACCAGATGAATCTCTCAGATCTTTTCTGGATCCCATATTTTAAGGAATAACATTCTTGCTGTTTTTTATGCCAGTCTGTGTTAGCTTTGGAATTTTTAGTAGATTTGGCTAAAGAAATGTTTTTGGGACAGACTGCTAATATTAAAGTGCCTAAAGATACAATTTAAACACACTTCTTTGCTCAGTTTTCTGTTATATGTAGACACAACACTGGTTCATCCTTTGAGTTAGGTGCCTTTTTATGCTTAAATAGAGTATAAAAGTAGCTATGTCCAGAGAACTTTCAGAAAGTCTGGAGAACACCCGCTAAACACCACTTTGAAAATTACAAGAAAGACAGGCTAAATGGAAGCAAAATATAACGAAACGAGGGGTAGCTGAAGGTTTTCCCACAGTACTGTATGGTAGCAGGAAAGCACAGGTGTATTTGATAGCTGCATTTCACGTGGGGGGAGGTCCTGTTGTTGTGCATGCTGGTTGACCTTCATGGTTTACTGGGCTGTGATAAAGGCTTACAGTGCTTGGACAAACAGTTTGTCAGAAAATTAAGACAGAACTATTCTGATATACGTTTTTCCACATATTTTTCCATGATAAACATCAATAGTTCTTTTTCCAACGCTCTCCAATGTGAGAATTCTATGCTTTGCACTTTTATATCACTGTAAACTGAATATATCTTCAGGTTTTGGACCTGCTGAAAAAGATGTCACCGTGTACCACGATATGGTGAAAGATTTTCAATTTGTTACTGTACGAGTGTGTACCTATGAAAACAGTCTTCTGCAGCACTTCTACTCTCCTCGAATTCCCCTAACACACCATAACAAATATCCCAGCGTCTCTTTATGTCTTTTCTGGCTGCTTTCCATCAGGAAACACATTTACCCACCCACACTCAGTTTCACCAGCAGCTGCACGCCTTCTGTACATCAACAACAATTCAAGATCACATGCTGTGAATTATTTATTTATAAGGACATGACACACAACAATCAAAAACAATTTAATCAGATTGCTTACAAATCATTGTATATTGCAAAAGTCTAATCATATGGGTTACTTGACTGAAAATAATCAGCTACAATTAAAGCTGCACATTATCCATAAAACAAGTTCACTTGACCCAACAAGTCAGAGACCATGCAGAATAAACCTAACGTAAGACCAACCTTACTGTGAAGCAAATTCTTTAAAATCAAGAAAAAATTCAGATTCCCATCTGTATTTGAAAAACCTTGACACAAACGACTTATACAGAGATAAATGAGGGTAGCGAGAATGACTGCATATGATATACTGTACATATCAGTGCTTTAAATGACGTTTCAAAAATAGCTTTTTATCAAAAAATTCTGATCTTTTTACACACACACGCACACAAATGAGATTTCTCTAGCTTATACAAGGACACTTATGGTCAGGTTACTGACAATAGTTAATTAAAAGGAAATATTCATCGTACTGCTCACATACTTCATTAATTTCCAATAGGTTTCCACTTTAACTGAATTCAAAATTCAAAGAACTAAATGGGGTACAATTTACAAAACCATCGTTTCTATCTGCACTGTGCTTTTAAAGATTGCTTACAATAAAAAAAAAAAAGGGCAGCTAGTGAGGTATTTCAACCACACTATAACTTTTAAGTGATATTTTAACACAAATTCAAGACTCTAATAGCTGTTGAATGGAGGATTGTTTCCACCACTAAGAACATTTTTCTTTTACTTTAAATATGTTGAAAAGGAATTTTATTTTAATATATCATACGGATGATAGTTATACAGTAAAACCCATCATAATGAACATTCACAAAAATCTAAATTCACTTTGATCAATCACCAATTAAACTGAAAATATAATATTGATACAGTGGTGAGATTTCTGCAAAAGCCACATTTTCTCAGGAAGATGGACCGTTTCATTATTGAATCTCATAAATGCTTAAAAACAAATTAACTTGCCAAATTCACTGACAAAAGTGTTTCTTGCACACGCCTTGTCTTTCTATGGACCAAAATAAAACCTAACAGTACTTCTCAGAGCAGAAAAATATACAATGTATTTACAGCAGGATATCTTCTATACATTCTAGAGGGAATGATCATTGAGGAAGAATAAAGTATTCGATGATTAACGTGGTTCTGTGTGTCCCTGATTGTCAGAGGAGCTGTAACAAGAGGGAGCTCAACATTGGTTTCAAACCTAAACTGGATGGTGCACGAAAAACAAAAAGATAAAAACATCGTTTAACACAACAGCACCTAAGACGTGAACGACAATCAACAGTGTAATGAAGTACAGAAAAGACTTAACTCATTGCCACTCCCGTTTAAAACTGCATGGTTTCAACAAGGCCCGTACAGATGAGTCTGACCAGAAAATTCCAGCAAATCAGTGATTATCAGCAAATCTAGACATCTACAACTTAAATCTGCACTTACACACATACTGGAGAAGAGTCCATGACACGTTAACTCCTCCCAACTACAGATAATATGTTGATTATTAAGTTTGGTGATATGTCTCTGCTAAAATTTTAAAAATGATACAATATTAAAAGGCAAAACTAAATAAAGCTCCCAGTTCTTAACGTATGAAGGTGTGAACACGTTGATAGCTTATGTGCTTGTCTGTATTGTGCAAGTGGAACTAGTAGCCTTAGAGCGTAGACCAAGTAGAAATAAATGCATTGTGCAGGAATGACTAAAGGAAATTGTAATATTTCTTTTAAAAGAAGGCACAAAATAATAAACTGCTCATTTTAATCAAATTCTCTTGAATACAAGGGATCATGAACTTTAATTTTGTTTCCCTTATAAGAGCTACGTCCTTTTAAGTGATCAAAGAAAAAGTGAATTAGTTTGAATTTCTACTTAAACTAATTAAGTGGTTAGTCTCACTAATCTCTTAACAAAAGGTGACTTATACATACTGTGATAATCTAATATAAATCCTGCAGAAATACCCTTAATAGGTAACACAACTTTGTGTCACCGTGCATGTCAGCAGACAGTTTAACCGCTGGAATAAAGAAAAAAGCTCTAAGTGATATTTTTTGAAAAAAAAAAAAACTAAACAAAGAGCAAGGGGAAGTAGCTAAAGAAAAAAAAAATTTAAAAATGAAAATAAAAAATCTACCACCGCCATGGGGGAAGGGGGCATGATTTTCGGGAGCAGGACAAACTTATGTGGCCCCAATTCATTTCAGCTCAGTTGAATCACAGATTTTGATCTTAAAATGCAGAAAAAAATTAACGCGTTCATAAGGAAAAAGTATCAATAACAGTAGGTTTGTGCAGCTCTGGACCACCCAACCCCCAGTGCAGTTGAAAAACTCAGGGGGGGAGTGTACATAGATGCAAACTACATTTTAATAAGTCTAAATATTGCATTAAGCAGCAAGTGTGACTTGATCATTAAGTGTGCAAGGCGAAATGATTGACACAAACATTAAAAATAATGGCAATGGAATTAGAGAATATTAATCTCCTGCATTACACTTTGGTCGCTTAATCTCATAATGTACATTCTGGAGGAAGTTTGACTTTTTTTTCCAAAAGGGGAAATGCTAATTATAGTATGATTATCATTTTTCAGTATTCCTGTTTAAGAAGTTTAGAACGTAAAAGCACAAAATTATAACTGCTTTACACAAAGAAAAAAAAAAAGAAAGACCCCTCGTTTGCAGTGGGATTTGATTTGGCAAAAACACAGGAAAGACGAGATAAAGTGCCACAGAAATGATGAACAGAAATGAACGCTCCCGCCTCCATTTCTTCAGCCAAACGATTCACTGGTCGAAACGTCAGGGGATGAGTTCAGTTGAGACCTGGTCTCAGTGACTCGGACTAAAGGGAACTCTGAGAATTCTGTGCTGTGTCCTCGAACACTCACTTGTCCGTTGGCAACCGTAAACTGCGAGGAGGCTGCAGATCTTGACGTCTGGAAATGAGATTTGAAGTTCTGTTCAAAGGAGCTTATTTGAAAAGTCTGTAGTATCCCTTGTGAAGAGTCAGTCTTTTTTGAGGGAGAGACCTGCTCCAGAAAGTCCTCCTCAGCTGGGGACACCGCAGAGGGAGGGGTGGTCTCGTCGCCTGAAAAGGAAAACGAGTGCTGGGAGTCCCCGACCAGCAACCCATAGTGAGGTTTCTCTAAGGTGGACCTTAGTGGAGAGCTCATCCCTGATTTGAACCTGCTGGGGGAAGGAAACTGTTTCTCTGTGGAGAACAGAGGCTGTCCAGCTAATGTGGGGTTTTCAGAGACCAAGCTGAGGCTCTGGCTGGTCAGGTAGCTGTCATTCTGGCTGGTCCTCTCCAGTGCTTGCTGGAGAAATTTGGAGTATTCTTGCAAGAGACTCACTTTCTCTGCAGGCGGCTGAGCCTGAGCGCTGGATGTTCCGAGGCTCTCGACCGGACTGCTGTCAGAAACATCGGAGGAATTGATAGATATACTTGAGGTAACCTCTGTGTCAGCCACACTGAAAGAAATGTCTGATTGCCCATTGGCTTTGTTGGAGTAGTGGTCCAACAGTGTCTGAAGAACCTCATCAGGCAAAACATTCTTGTCATGAGGAGTCTTAATCTCTGTGTTCATGGGTTGGGGCTCCAGGATGGTGGCGGGAACAGTTTCGTCGATGACTGTTGACACCACAGTTTGTGTAACAGGTGGCTGAGAGGAGATGCTGCTCGTGTTCAGGCCATAATCCCGGCTGTTGTTAGCCATTGCAGCTTGAAGGTAACGTTTCTTCTTGAGAAACTGCATCGCGTCGTCATAGTTTGTGCTGCTGGCTGCTGGTTTTGTTTGTCCTCCTTGAAGAGTTTCAACTGATTCGAGTTCACTGTTGCCTTCTACGTCTAAGAGGCCTTGCTTGTCCACGATCTCAAAGGTGTACTGTGCCACCTTAGTATTTTCCTCAAAGGAGGGTAAAGTGGACAAGCAAGGAGGAGTTTGTTCAGTCGACTGCTTAAGACTCCGCTTGCGGACTTTCTTCAGAAGTAGCTTAGGAGAAGTTGTTTCTTCCGAAGAGACGTCGCCATCTTGGTGTTGGTTAGCCGTTTCTTCAGGAAGGTCCACAGAGTAGTCAGCAATCACGTACTCATGTTTGACTTTGGAGGACACAGCATATAGAGAAAGACTTCCCTTTTGCTCCTCTTTCTCTTCTGTTTCTACCACGGTAAAAGTGTGCCCTTCTGTCTGGGCAGTAGTGGAAGCTCCTGAACTCTTGTCTGTACACTTTTGGCGCTTTTTCTTGGGCAGTGAGCACTCTTTGGCAACAAAGGGGGGCCCTAAAGAGTCTGCTTCACGTAAAGGTCCGACTTTACCGGCAGTCTTGTTCGCCTTTCGCTCTCTGTTCTCGTGACACATTCTTCTGTGCTTTAAAACCCGGTCTGTTCTGGAAAAGTACTGCAGAAAGAGGACACAATGCATTTATTTTATACATGAACCTTCATTACTGGCTCTAATATTGAGTTCACAATTTTACGCTTCCTGTCTACTCTCTACAGCCATAACGATCTTTAATATGAGCACTAGTGACAGTGTTTTCACACCAAATGTGTTTTTAATCACACAATCTTTTTAGGACGGCAAAAAAAGCTGAATGCCAAAAACACCATTTAACCAGACTAAGTTTTAAGCAGACTCTTTTTAGTCTAAAGGTCTTAAACACAGTATTTAGAGGTTTAATGCACTCAACAAATTCACAGAAGCTGAACTACTTAAAAAATATCTTGTGTAATAACTGTTTAGCAGGCATTCCTATCATTATAAGCAAATTGTTAACATGTCAGCAAATAATTTTAGCCTGACTAAGCAATCAATGACAGTTTACACTGCAATATTTAGTGTTTGTATTCTTTTGTGATAAGTCAGTTCACAGAGTCAAAATAAAAGACAGAAGATCATCCTGTCTCTACCTGTGTTTTCTTGAAATAGGGTGGCGTTTACACAGTGCATTTATAGTCTTACTGACCACTGAAAGCGCTTTACAATCCTCATCCTTTTTCAACACATATTCGTACATGTTTTATATTACAGCCAACCACTGTACCACAAACTATTCAAATACACAAATACATCCACACACAGGAGATCTTCACACTTGTAGTTCATCTGTTCAACTGATGAGTTTGATATGTTCACATATTCTGCTTTCTTTTCAAAGAAAATTACAAGCTAGCTCCAAATTAACTAAAACGCGATACTAAAAACTACGTGAGAATGATCAGTCCACTTACTGGCCAGAAACACAGGAAGGTGCTTAAGGTCTGGACAACTGGACTACACTGAAAATTTACTCCTAAAGCCATGATTATACGAGATGGTCAAGTTGTCATCCCTATTATACTGTTTTGAAATCCACCTGAAGTTTGGGTTGCATGGAAATGGCAATATTGTACAGATTGTGTACTCTGCCACATCCCAGAATGCAAGAATGTATTTAGCTAGAACCTCCCACTGACCACCCTTTTCAAAGGGTCTCGGTGTGGTTGTCAGCAGCCGAGCACACATCTTGACATCTGCACAAATGAACCGCACTAAGGGGGAAAATGAGCCAGAGCTCAATTTAAAGGGACCACAGTGTCGTTGTGAAATAACCCAAAGAAAACTAGTTCACAAATTTATTTTTCAAAGTTAGTGAACAGAAGACCAAAAAACCCCAACACATTTTAATTCCCCTTTGTCCGAACCAAAATGACTGAACTAAAGGTTTGAAATAGACCTTTC
This sequence comes from Diplotaxodon limnothrissa, assembly GCF_057381915.1. NCBI lineage: Eukaryota > Metazoa > Chordata > Actinopteri > Cichliformes > Cichlidae > Diplotaxodon > Diplotaxodon limnothrissa. The sequence goes on from NC_140611.1 coordinate 27,841,076, forward strand.
ATGTCTTTCTAATTAAAATATTTACCAATTTTGGACCTTACGAATACACTAATTTACAAGCAATCAAAAGAATAGTACCTGGTGACAATAGTCACATTGGTAGGGCTTCTCTCCACTGTGAGTCCTTTTGTGCCTCTCCATGTGGTACTTCTGGATGAACCTCATCCCACACTCATCACAGCGAAAAGGCTTCTCACCTAGAGACAAGTATTTAAAAAGAAAAAAGTTCAGGCTAACATAGCAATAATTATAAAAACAATTGAGAATTTTGCCAAACTGTTTGTTACTCACCGGTGTGGATCTTCTCATGTCTCTGGAGAAGATACTTCTGAATAAAGCGCATGTCACACTGGCTGCACTGAAACGGCTTCTCACCTAGGTTTTCAGTAACATATATGAAAACCAGTTGTTTTTAGTTTTTAGCTTCCTTTGATGACTAAAAGATCCCCTACTGTCAACATATCTAATTTCACAGCAACATGTTTTACATATTTGTATACATGCCAGGCTTATTCATACCAGTGTGAATGAAGACATGCCTCTGTAGATGGTAGTTGGTTCTGAACGCAGCATTACAGTGAGTACAGACGTGACACTTGGGGTTTGGTATGCCCAATGAGCCATCGTCATTGATGCTGAGAATCTACAAAGGGGGTAAAAAAGAACACATGTAGTGTTGAATTTTCACAACTGTCCCTGGTATTTTAAAAATATAAAAATTCCACAGATGGAATTCACCTTTGCTGGTGATCGCTGCTTCCTTTTTTTCTTCTTGGGACACATTGTCAGATCCTTGATTGCCTTTTTGTCTTTCTTTATATAGACCGCTGGCTCAGACAACTTCAGCTCCTGCTTGATGCTCAACTGTAAAAGTAGGACCATAGTCATTTATACATTGAATATCGCACATGACCTACTTTAAGGGCCACCCAGCCAGCTACCACTTTATCCAGGTCAGACAGGTGCAACTGGGCAAGCAGAGCATAATCAACCAATGTGAGGGCATCTCACCATACAGTTGCCTCAGGCATAAAATACCAGAGGGAAGCCTCAGCCCCTTACAACCCAGAACAGGCTGAGAGATTACATCTGCCAGGTGGCCAGGGACAGCGTTTTCAAATCCTCTGACTGGCATTTTAAAATGTATGTAGCCACTTTTCAGCTTTCTGAAAATAACCTGTCTGTAATAACTACAGACAGACAAACAACACAAACCATACAATTCCAGCTCTTAAAGTTCCCAAGGAGAAGCAATGCTTTAAACCTGTCCCTGAGGGTGAATTCAGATTATCCTCATTATGCTGTATTCTTAGAATAGAAATTACTATTTTAAAGTTCACATTTGCTGCAAGTTTATTCTGATTCAGAAGATCAGAGTGTACAAATATATTGTTTCTGAATATGAACAAGTGGGTCAAAGTGACAGAAAAATTTTTAATTAAAATCTCTGTCATTCATTAAAAAAACAAAACACTAATGCGAGCTCCCTATTTTTGACCAATTTTTAAGAAAATTCCGGCACCTAAAAATAACTAGTGTGAAAGTAGTTTGCAGTATTAGCAGCTACCTAACAGTACTTTTTGTGTGTTAAAAGAACTGATTGCACTGAACAGTCCAAAATGTCAGGCTAAGTCAACATAACATGCATAAAAGCAAACTCACTCTGATCAAGTGGAGACTGTAGATGCACTCACAGAAATGAGCTTATCAAAATCTGATCTACTTCTAAACCAGCGTGAACTCACTGGCATATGAAGCAAGCAGGGAAACTTATTCGTGAGTTTTAGGGGGAAATGCTCTCCCACCTCGGCTCCTCCCTCCTCTTCTCCTCCACCGCTATTCTTCGTCATCTCCTCCTGCATCATCAGCTGCTCTGGAGGGACCAGGTCGTGAGTGACCAGCGAGCTTCGAGTCAAGTCCTCGTCGTCGTCTTCGTCGTCGTCATCCTCGGCCAGCAGAGGGTGGTTAGCCAGCGATCGTTCCCCGAGTGTCATCACCACCAGTCCTCCTCCGCTGCCCAGGCCAACTCTCCCTCCTCCGTCTATTCCTCCGCTGCTGCACTTCAGCAGCATGCCTTCCAGTTTGTCCTCAGTGTTCATCTTACATAGAGTAGCTCTTGAGTCTATAACATAAAAACAAAGAAACACTGTTACAAAAAAACAAATGTAAAATGTACAAATTGAGTAAAATGTATTTAAACTCCCCCAAAAAGGGACATAATACAACTGTAAACTATCATGGATGAAATAATTATATTCACCAAGATCCCTTTTGTGGCCATGAAGGCTCACTTTCCCAAGCATGGATTAAGTCTATTTACAGATTAGAACTTGCTGCATGTGAGTAACTTTTAACTGAGTTTCCCATAAGTCATAGTTACTTATTTTTAAACGAGCAAATCGGCAGCTCTTTTCAATCCCCACAACACTGAACCAAAAATAAATATGAAAGAATATAAAAATAAACACCCATGGTGGTATGAAGCCTGGCAACCAACAAAACGAGCTTTAGGGCCCCATTTATAAAACATATAAAACTATCTTAAGTATGCTTAAAGAGAAAAACCTGTTAAAAACAAAACCTTACCACGCACAGAAGTGACCATATCTCAAATCTTAAGTCTAGACTGGAGCGATTTTCAAAGCCACTGGTGTACTTTACAGTTCTGTAATTCTATCCAACCCCAGTCAGTGCAGGAGCAACACATTTCCAGGCTGCTTGTTTGGATTCCTCCACCTGCTATTTAGTCCACTGGATAATATTTGTTGTCTGGATTCACTCTCCTTAACCACCACTATGAGCCTGTTCTCCAAAGAGTTTGCTTTTACCTTTTGCTTCACGGCTATCTCTGATATTTGTAATAGGAGACCCCCCCAGGCCACTGCTGGTAATTTAAGCTGACTTCAGTTTCATAGATTACAGAAGAAAATGAGTTATTTATGGGTTTATTAGAAACTGCTTAAGCAAGGCTTTTTGTGTTAAGCATCTTTTATGAATCAGACATAAGTTCACTATTAGGAATGATCCAAAAAAAATCAACATTAATTTAAAAAACATTTTTGCATATTAAGCCTGAGGATAGGTAGCAAGACTGTTGTTCTACATAGTCACTTATATTTCAGATCCCACTGGTTTTTATTCACTAAAAAACACACACACGCCTAACCAAGCTCTTTAAAAGTAACAGCTACCTCACCAAATTTAAGACTTATGACCTTAAATTTAATTAAGAAGAGCGATTGTGATTGTGTGTGTGTGTCAGAGGTGGGACCAAGTCATTGTTTTGCAAGTCTCAAGTAAGTCTCAAGTCTTTATCCTCAAGTCTCAAGTCAAGTCTCAAGTAATGTCAGGCAAGTCAGAGTCGAGTCTCAAGTCACTGGTGTAAAAGTCCGAGTCAAGTCACAAGTCTGAAACTTTGAATTTCAAGTCCTTTCGAGTCTTTAAAAAAAAAACAAAAACGAAAAAATAATGTTGCAGTTATATGCTAAATGTAAATATTAGACCATGTAATTTTAAAATCTGTGTTTTTCTCAACACATGACAAAATAGTGAACTTAGAAAATATACACAAATTGTGAAATTGCACCTCTTTAAAATGCAGCTCAATTAAACCTAGCTCCAAGAATAATTTTCACCGACAGTTCTGAGATAAGCTGCATGTTATTCTTGGATGCGGTTGTAGGACCGGCTTTAAAATCGCATGACAAAAATATCATACACATTTAAAAAAAACTGTATCACCAACATAGCCTGGACAACATTTGCTAGTTAGATGAAGTCAGCTATCTCATCTTAGCATATTTATATGCATATTTATAATCATACGGTTCTTGGAGTGAGTGCACACACTCATGAAGTTTAGTAACTTCCGGTCACTGCAACAAGCCCAGGTACAGTTTACCGACAGATGGGTGCAGGACCTTGAAACGCACCGTGTCGAACGAAAGACCATCGTAAGTATCATAAGTTTACCAGTCTCACAAATCGTCGTCATAAATATACATTCCTTAACCGTTTATTAATAGGACCTTTGAGCTCAACGGTAATTAATTAGTAGTGGAAATAATTTCTGGTAGCATCACAGAAATGTAGCAGTGACAATAATATTGTATGCTGTAATCGTACTGGGCAATTAGTGATACAAAAAACCTGTTTTATCCTGTGAATAAAAGCATATGTTTTTGTCAATGTACCATAATAACAGAAGCGAAACGCAATATTGTGTCAGGACAATTCACTATTTATGCACAATAAATAAAGGAGCATAGCGCGACAATTTCTGTTCAGCGCCAGACTTGCTTGTAACCTATATCACCAATTATGTTATGAAAATGACGTATTAACTACTAAAAAACACTGACCTTCGTGTAAATGCTTGGAGCAGACTAACCTGTGAGCTGGAGTGTTCTGGGACGTTATATTTGATCTTTGAATGGCTGCAATCCAGGCCATCCGTCGCATCTTTGTTACTTCGGAAACATGGCTTGAACAATTTCTCTTCAACGACGTAATCCGATAACAACCGATCTCTTTACCCGTCGGCTTCCCGTGGCTGTCATGCGACCGGCTATTGCAGTTAATAATACAACAGCTTCTTGACATTTTTGTGTTTCTTTTTATCGCTGTATAACTGATTTTAATTGAAAGCCTGCGTGCGCTAGTACCGCTTGCCACGAGTTCCCAGAATCCTTTGCGGTTCTACCCGTGAATGACGTCACATTTTCAATCTCTATATAATATGCATGTTAAATTTTATATTTGGGGTAAAATATCAAGTCTTTTCAAGTAAACCGGTTCAAGTCCAATTCAAGTCCCAAGTCATTGGTGTAAAAGTCCAAGTCAAGTCACAAGTCTTAGAACATTTTTTCAAGTCAAGTCTAAAGTCATAAAATTAATGACTCGAGTCTGACTCGAGTCCAAGTCATGTGACTCGAGTCCACACCTCTGGTGTGTGTGTGTGTGTGTGTGTGTGTGTGTGTGTGTGTGGGGGGGGGGGGTCGGGGTCTGACTACCTTAAAAAACGATTACCAATTGCGGAGTGAAACTATGAAACCATGAGAAGAGAGATTTACACTACACCACGAACAATAGACTATTTAAATCTAAAAACATAAAGAAAAGTCTTGCATACCAAGTCAGATAAGCTGTATCTTTACTGATCTGTAGAAATTGGCCAGTTTGGCGTCTCAGTTCAAAGTTGTTGTGCTTATTTTCAGTCTCTTTTGTTTCTGAGCATGTGAACACATGAAGCATGCCGCCGTCTGTATGTTTACATGCTTGTGTTTTGACGTGCACAGGTACGCTTGCATTCTGCCCTTCTTCCTCCATTTTTTTTTTTGCCTTCATGCAAGTGTAGCAGTTATGATTGTATATATTCTAATATACTCTAAACTCTGTTTTCTAATGTTTTAAAAGAACTACAAGTATATGTAAAGTGATAAACCTACACCGTCAAACCATAAGATAGGCATATTTCTTACAAACACAGCTACATATCGAGAATAGATTATTTCAATCAGCCACCACAGTACATTATACTGTTGTATTACGCCGATGTTGCCTATATTCGGAGTTACATTGCACTCTGATTAGATGGCTGACTAACGTGACAATCACTTGAGCTCAACCTGGCAAAAAGCTAGCTACCGCTGCACTTTGGTTACAGGTTTGACGCTGTTCCTAACACAAACTGAACAATGAAACAGCGGGGCCGGTAAATATCTGTCAGGGTTTTAACACACGCTGACAGCCACTTAGTACCATATGCAAACGCACCCTCTGTGTCGCTTTGGTTAAATGGCTTTAAGTCGCTTACTAGATAGGCTGCAAGCTAGCTTGCTACGCTCGTCAAACCTCAAAAACATTCATAACAACAGCAGGAGAAAACACAGGAAGACAGGCGACGGCGTCTTCAAATTAAAAGCTTCCTCACCGCTTTAAGTAAACAATACCGGAACAGGCTTTTAAGTATTTACCATTCTCATTGAAAAACAAACCGTGTAGTTCGTCTGAACCTTACGAACTCGTATTTTTCCGCAACCTTGCAATATAAAGCGCATTACTTGGGACTTTACTTTGAAGGCCCAGAACGGAAGTTCCAATATGCACGCACCTACTTCGCGAGCATTTACGGCCTATTTGAAGCTAGTGAGCTAACCACTAGCAATGTGCTGCAAACATTGGTCTTTCTCTTTTGATATAACATTCGTTTGCAACTGCATCTTCACAGCTGCGGTACCTCCTTATATGTGGCATTCAACAGCAAATTTAAGCTCACACTAAACGACACATGTGACACATAACACAACTTTCCCTTACTTATTAGCAGTGATAACTGGCTTTAGCTTCCTCAGCCACTCTGCTAAATAGGCCACAATCTTCACAAGCTAACGTTCGCTAACCACCTTGTTCTCTACCACGACAAACAATAATACGCGTGAGTAGTGCATATTTGATATGAAAATAATTGAAAACTTAATTTTATTTCTCCTTACCTACGCGTATTAAGCCCGTTTAGCTGTCATGATTCTTATCCAAGACTACAGTGCAGTGATGGTGTGCGGAATAATCAAATACACCATCATCAGGACATGGAAATTTAAATCTGTCGCCATCTAGTGGTGCACGGTGGTATTCGAGGTGAACGCTGCGCTTCTCATCATGCAACTGATAACGTCCTTTCGGTGCCCTACTTCTGCAGCCTAAATGTTCATCAGTGGTGCCTTAATAGCCCAGTTATTTCTAGACTTTGATCCCATTATTGTTTTGCACCGTTTTTGGAAATGGCAACTTAAAATAAGCGCGCGTTTTTTTCAGTGATTTAATGTCTTTGAATCGCTTGGGTGGTGGGTAACCGTGCTGATCTGATAGGAATATCATGCAGAAATACACGACCTTTTTCGGGGGTTATTAACTGTTGCTCACATTAAAAAGCTGTTTAATGCAGTCATCTCTTCTGTCATGTAGTGTTTGTATTTTCTGAATAAAACAGATTCCCAATTTCTTAACGTATATCGGTCATATAGGTTTAAACATGGATATCTTGCATTTTATGTGAGGAAAGGCGCATATCCTCTAGCCTTATCAGTTACGACCTTGTCTTAATTAGCCCAGATGGAGTATACGTGACAAGAGTTTTTGATGGCATTTGCACACCATCTTCTTTTTATTATAGGATTAATACTTATAAAAAGATGCGCAAGAGGTACCAACCGCTTAGGCTAGTCTGATTAGTAATACAACAAAATAGGAATAAAGCGCGCATCAGGTGGAAATGGAAACATTAAAAATGTAGAATTATATTTTAATCCTTGGACTGACAGCTTGGCCAAAAAGGGGGTTCGAAGGGTCGTGATAAGATGATAGCCTGTCATCCCCAGCCATCTCACACATACGCATGCACACTCACACACGCCGCTGTGAGGAATACTAATCAACCTGTTTGCCGACAAGTGCAGCAGCTCGACGCGCAACTTAGCACTTTTCCATTCTGTGTCTGGAAACATCTGTGCGGGCTTTTATTTTATTGTATTGTATTGGTGAATTTCAAGTGTTTTTGTTTTTGTTGTTGTTTTTTGCCGTCCTCTTTGCAGGAAGCGCGGGTGTTATCAGTCCAGTCTCACCTGTCGCTGCGTCTTCTGATGTGCGACAGGCAGTGAGGGAGTGTAGATCCGGGGAAATACAACCCACTGCTGTGCCGCTTCTAGCAAGGGAAGCCCCCACGCGTTGCGCGCCCAGATCGCCGGTAGAGAGGCTATTCGCGTGGCGGAGTGCGTGTGCATGCGCGTCAGGTTATAAATGTGTGTACTTGAGCACGGCAAAGCCCCAGGCTCCATCCTCAACAGTTGCCACCCGAGCGGCGGAGAGGAGAGGAGGAGAGCGAGAGAGATAGCAGACTGAGTACGGACGGACGCGGAGCTCCACGCCGCTCTGCCCGGCTCTGCTCCTGACATGCAGTCGTTCATCTCTCCGGTGACCAAGGCCATCCTAGTAGCGCTCTTCATCTTCGCCATTCTCCTCATTCTCTATGTGATCCTTTGGTACATTTGCAGAGACGTGGACTGCGACCACGGCATTTGAGGATTCCGTTAAAACGGAGTAACGGAAATATCACAATGGGTCGCACAGAGGAACCAACAGAGCCCAGGGTCATTTTGTAAGTCTGCTTGTCTTCCTTTTTGTCATTTGAGTTATACTCGTGTTGTATTTTTGCTTTTTTAATTCGTGGTTATCTGTGTATCTCTTGTGTCCGTGTCTGCGTGTGTACACGCGCGCATTCCTGTCGCGCGTAATGTTAAATGCGCTCTGGTTAAAAGGTGATGACCGGCGTGCGTCTCCACAGGCACCCGGTTATCCCGAGCCTTTAATGAGCAGAATCCCGGCTTCCTTTCTCCTCAACTTGACAGGGACCATTCATCAATAATCTCTTATGTATTGGAGACGCGCTCTTGGTACTGATGGGGAATTCTCAAAGGTGAAACAATGTCATTAGCGGGGGGGACATCGAACTGGTGTCAAACGGAACACGCAATGAGTGGAGTACGGAGACCGTCAGTGACATTGCGGTAAACTGCGTGGATGTTCCTTAAGGTCAGGAATAACAGTGTTTACCTCAGTTTCCCAGTATTGATTGCCCCCACTCCTCCTGCCGTATATCCGCAGCATTAGTTCATGTTCAGTTCATCCTGATCTCCGAGGATGCTTCACATTGGCATTTTACGTTCAACGAGATAACGGGATTATCTCCACTGGCTCCTGTGCGTCTTATTCCTAATCTGTCTAGTGCCATGTTTCTGCGTCCTTATCATATATGTTCCGCTAATTCTTTTACGCATAGCGCATTTTTAATTCCCCCAGACAACTGTGAGCTTATTTGATTGTTCTATGGCCAGTCTTGGTTTAGGAAGGTGTACTGATATTTACTCTTACACCCACACACATAAATAAACACGCTGCAAATTGGCCAAGCACTTGTCCCTATTGCAGGCACCTTGGCCCCCGTGCATGCAGACTATCACATGCCCCATAAAGCTATTACACATGTGAGATGCCTGCCATTTTCATCATGGTCCAAAGCATTTTATGTTACCTTAACCAACATTCAACTGTGAAAATTAACACATTTTGGATGTGTCAAAGTGAAGGATTTGAAGGACACACCAAGGACATGTTGATTTTTTAAGTGTGAATGCATAGAGAAAAATTCGTGTTATTTATTTTTTCAATCACCTGCAGAGTAGAGTTGATTTGTTTTCTTCACATCTTTGCAACATAAATATATCTTACACATCCTGACACAACAAAAGGACAAAGAAAACACATGACTTGATACTTTGAAATATAACAGAGCAGTGATTACTGAGAGATAATCGCTGACTGCAGCTGACACTCTAGTTTCGCCACTTGCTAGACCACATCACTATTTCTTCCATAAACACCACAGGGATTAAAAAAAAGCCTGAGCATCTCCTCAGCCCAACTCACAAGGAAAGTGCAAGTTTAGGCTTAAAATTTTTAAACCTTCTTATTTTGAGCTATGGTTGCAACACTCTAGTATTTAAATATCCAAGAGCAGCCTAAATGCTGGATGCAGTCATGAGGAAGAAACCCCGCAGCCTCTTAAACTGTTGTGAGTGCTCTCCTGCGGAGAAAAGGAGAGTGGCTGGATGGCAGATGCCCTTTTTGACCAGACAACTAAATGATTTCTGCGAGCCAAAAGCAAATATGCAGCGAGCCTGTGACACCTCTCAACACATGCACACACATATACGTGGCCACACACACAAGCTGAAAACGACAGCTCCGACTCTATCAGCTTCAGTAATGGCATAACAAGGGAAAGAGAAGGAATGGAAAGGTACTTATAATACCTGCTCCAGCTGTCTGTGTCTGTCTAAACTAGTGTCCTGGTTTGTGTATGTGTGTTTTAACACAGAAAGAAGGGTAAAAAAAAATGTTTGAGTGACTTTGTGCAGTTTTTTTTTGTAAAGGAAAATGGCTGCATGTGTGCATATGTGTGTGTGTGTCACAGCGTGGGAGGGGGTTAAACACTGACATGCTCCTGGATGACAGATACAAAAAAAGTGGAGCAGGGAGGGCTCAGTGGTAGTCAGTGAGGGAGACAGGTTGTGTGTGTGTGTGTACAGTAGGAGTGCACACATGCATGAGTATGAAATTCACTCAAGTTTATTGAAAATGTGTTCATTCATTGAATACATGTGTAAACCGTGATACTGTAGTGTGCCAACTGTGTACGGGCATAAGCAGTTTATGTAGTGTGTTTGTGTGTGTCTGTGTTGGCAAATTGTTAAACAACCCTTATCATACACACTCTGATTATTAAAAAAAGAACAGAATCCTTCCTACATTGTCCAGCTGTTTCTTTAATGAGAATGAGATGAATCATAAGCATCATTTGGAAACAACACAGCAGATTAATACCAGTTTTGTTACACCTAAATTAAACAAATACACTGTAAGAGATGAAAATATATCATAACTCAATCCCTGATTTTAAAAAAAAAAGTATCTTTGTGGTGACTGTATCAGCTGTTTTGTTTAAAATTTGTCAAATGTTCCTCACTAAGGTGTGTTTTTATTATCCTAGTCGATGTTCTCGGGTACACCAACACAGCAAACACTGATCTTGTTCTCTTCTGCTTCATTTTAATATTGAAATGGGAGAAGCAGCTAGTTCTAGAATATATTTTCCATTGTGTTTATCGTTCCCTTTTTAAAAACAGTCACTTTAGTAGGGAAGCATCTTTCCGCCATGAAAAAAACAAAGAGATAATAACCCGAAAGTTTGACTTCTGCCCCACTCCAAAAAAAAAGTTACTTTTTTTTCAAGGGCGGACACAACCTTCCAAGCTCCTGTTTAAATACAAAATTTTGGTTCATGTTATTGTTGCCACCTCTAAAAGTTCCAACCTCCATTGAGAGAAATATTGTTTTTCTCGTTATTCAGCATGTCAAAATAGTACTAAAGTCTACTGTTCTTATAGCCGCAAATGAAGGCAACTTGCTGTTTGGACGCAAAGTAATCAATGCTAAGATAGATAAAATGACACACACTCATCTGCTGTTCAGGAAATGTGAATGAATGTAACCTGAAAATGACAAGAGACATTTGGAAACCGAAGCACCAAATAACAACATTTTTTAAAATTATTACTCATCAGTAAAATTGAACATCTGAAACTTTTAGACTGCTTCATTATTTGTTTTATATTCAGTGATTCCATGTCTACAAAAACATTTTCCAACATTCAGCCTGGTCATAAATTAAATTTCACAAAAATCAGTTTTGTGAAATTTAATTTGTTCTGCACCAGTGAAAACCTCTGCAATTGAAAAGTGAAGGTAGCACGGAAGTGCTACCTTAAATTCTACTGAGACTTGGCTGATTAGGGGTGCTGTTACATTGAGTGACAAACAGATGGTCTTTCATCATTTGTTTAAAGGCTTGGCCAGTGTGTGTGTGTGTGTGTTTTAAATTTAGCATCTCTTCTGTTATAAACTGTGAACCATGGCTGCACCTTTTAAACCAAACACTCCAGCCGTGTTTGCATCACCTGTACCCAGGTCAGTTAGACTATAAAAAAGGTAATCTTCTTCTTCTTCTCTTTGTTTGCATATTAATTTTTTAAGGAGGACGTCGACAAAGATGGAAAGGATTCGTTCAGCCTGCTTGAATTTTAATACGTTTTGATAGATCCAGGTTCAATTGAGATTGAAGTTATAAAATATGTAGGGACAAAAGTAAATTATTGAAACTTGAAGAGGAGAAGGGATTTGTTAACATATTCAAGCCTCACAATGTGCGCAAACTGTATATGACAAAGTGTGTGTGTGTGTTGCTGCAGACATGTAAAAAAAAACAAAAACTCTTCAGCCCTGCATAATACTCCCCCCAGAGTTACTGTACTGTTTTTATCTTAGTTTGTCCGACTAAAATTATAGAGAAAGTCTTTTTTTTAATGTCCTGTGCATTAAGCTGTATATTGCAGTAGCATCAACGGTTCATTATTGCTAAGGATGTGCTTACAAAACCAAAAAAAGAAGTTAGTAATGAGACAGAAAACATGCTCCTCTTTGAGAAATGATTAGTTGCTTCACTCGTGTGCCATCTTATTATTCACTGCCATCAGTACAAGGCTCTATGTCTGGGACATCCTGTGGAATATCATATTTGTGACCAGAAACGGCCCTAACCAATCTGGCGCCCTAGGCAAGATTTTAGGTGGCGCCCCCCTACATCAGCAGTGTAGTGTAATGTTGTAACAAATAATATTTCTATTAAATAAGCTTTACTTTGCATTTTAATTAACGTGGGATTATTTTTTGTATTTAGAAATAATAGTACCAACTTTTTTTTTTTTCAACATTTGTGGCCCTGGCGTGGCGCCCCCTGATGGACGGCGCCCTTAGCATTTGCCTATACGGCCTATGCCACGGGCCGGCCCTGTTTGTGACGCTGGGTCATCCTGAGACAGCTTCAGCTGTCTGAGGGCAAGTACTTTGTTTTCAGGTTAAGATTTCCATAGGGGTTAATTTTAGGAGGGACAAAGTATTAAAACTAATCTCAGCATTTTTTGCCTGTGTGAGTGAACGCTGTAGAGCCGGGGTGGGAAATATTCCCAAAGGGGCACATGAGAAACTGAGACTTTTGTCGAGGGCTGCGCCAAGAAGTTGAACTCAGTTCGGCTCAATTTTAAATTTATTTCTTTTTAAACTGTATAAACTGCAACTGCCAAGAGTAGATGTTACAATTAAGCCCTAATTGTGGCCTCTTGGGAAAATTAATTGCCCTCCCCTACTGCTCATTCCTGAGCATCTTTTTACGATGATCTCACTGTAAAAGGGGAGATTCCTCATTGTGAAGGTCTACAACTAAAATTGTAGACCTTCAGAAATTGGCTCTCAGAAATAATGCAGATGCACTGGAACACGCATACACACACACACACACACACACACACCTCAAAGCCATAAAAATAGATTGTGAGTGACTCAGCCGTTATGTAAAGTCCATTTCTGATAGGGCCGCCTGGGGCTGTTTATGTCAGTTTAGCTTGACGGCACTAGAGCTGAGGTGACACATGTCTGCTGTGTCCGAGCTTCAACACACATTCACAGAGCCACACACACGCGCACGCACACTTTTCCCAGAACATACGTGTGATCCTCTCAGTCTTCTTTCCTCTCTGCATTCCCCAGCGTGTGTCCCCCAATGGACAAGGATGTGATATAGTCAGCGTAATGGACTCCCCGCATCCCAAACAGACTACGTTATTAGCATTTTAGCGCAGACTGGGACGGAAACACCATGTTAGACATGATTCATATCCACCATTCCTCTGGTCAGTTAGGCAGCTCAATCAGGACTGGTAAACATTAGCAACTGTGGACTTAAATCAAGAGTATGACTGTAGATTAACTTGATTTTGTTTTTTATTGAACATCAAATCAGATTCCGCCACAGAAAATATGTTATACTGGGAATTTGATTATATATTTATCAACTGTACTGGTCCCCTATGAGAAAACTTGGGCGGTCTTAATTATAGTGAGACATTTTAATCAGCTTCCATCTATGTTTCCTTCCTTATTATCCTGGGTGTGAATATAGACCTTTACACTGGTGCAGAGATTTTTGTATCCTCAGCAAAGTGTGCAATGAGTGTTTGGGGAGGTCACATTTAAAGATCCGAATTTATCTGAAAGTTCTGCTGACCAGCCATAAACACATAATCATAAACACAATTGTTGAGAGTAGTAATGGCCTCTTGTCACCATCCCCATTCCTTATCCTCACGCCACCACACTTTTTGCTTACTGTATCTTTGCTTTAATGATTCCCATCCACTCTTAGACATTAGGAAAAACGGGTTTGCATGTAATGATGGTTGGACCCCAAATGCAGATTCGCAAGAAGACAGGGATCAAATGAGAACCTTTATTAAAGCCATTTGAGTAGTCTGAAAGGCTACAAAATAACAAAGTCAGGTAACAGTAGGACATGCCAAAGAACCAAAACAATTTGAGGGTGGCAGAATGGAAACAACTTGGGAACTACACACAGCTGAACTACATCTGATAACAACACTCTGGGAGGTAAATTTGGCAAAAAGATACATGACTATCAAAATAACACAGGAAGTAACGAAACAGAGAGTATCTCACTATATACGGGGAACAAGGAATGTAACGTGAACTGATAGGAGGAATACCACAAACACAACTGTAACTGCAATAAACAAGTACAAAGCTGAAAATGCAAAAAGTAAGAATCAGACTGAATGTAAGTAATGATAAACAGAGCTTAAGACTTTAAAAAAAAACCCAATGAGCCAGGACCATGCCTGGATTATTTGTGATAACATTTGACCCTACTTCAGGCACATTTCCTTTTACATATCTGTACATTTTCAACATTTAAAATGTCTTTTAAAAAGGGTTAGACATACAGGAAAGCAAATAAGCACTGTGATATCTTCTAAATGACCTAAAAAATACCAAACAGTTATTCAGATCCCATTTCATAATGCTAGACCGGACTGCTTGACCGAGCTGAAGTGGGGTTTTGGGGTTTAACAGAGGGGTAGCTGACGCCCTTGAAGCCAAGAAAGCAGTACACATAAGCATCCTTGAAGGTTTTCCGTGTTCACATAATCCTGGAGTGTGAGACAGGAAGAGAAAAAAGCCGAGAGAGAGCGAGAGATGAAAGAGTCTCCTCGTATCCCGTCTCAGTGACAACAGATCTCAGACAGACAGAAAGAGAGGCACACACTGACTCACAGACTGTTAAATTGAATGTGTTAAATACTGTGTGTGTGTGTCTGTCTCACTGTGTGTGTGTGTGAGTGTTCGGTGTACAGAGTTAATGACAGTCTTAATTGGTGCAGGCAAATATCCCTCCCACTGTTCCTCATTCTACATCTACTAATAGAAAGACATTCACTCCCTTAAGACAGTTAGCAATAATGGTGGTGGGATGTATTTGATAAACATGAATGTGCGCACACACACATATACACAGATTTTTGTCTCTTGCATTCTGATGAACTCATTGTGCACATCTTGCATGCATTATTAACATCTTTACACTTGAGCCTCCACAGCCAAAACACGCAGTATAGACTCTTACATATTTTGAAAGACTGCCCTCGGTTCCACCTTTTAGGCAGGTACCATAAATGGAGGGATTGCTTGGCCCAAGTTTAATTTGGGAAGTTGTTGAAAGCTTGTGAGATAGGATGGCTTTAGAGTTATGCTTATCTTTCCTGGAAACTGGAAAGAGTTATAGTTCAAGTTATTATACGGTCAGGTTATCATGTGAGAGGAATTTACTCTAATGCTGATCAGCTGTCTGAAGCTTGTTGAAGTTCAGCATGTTGTTTGAAACATGCTAAAAATGAACGATTGAACAGACAATGATTTGACCTGTGTTCCTGATTATTTAGCCATCCAGCTATGGTCATGTTGGTGATCCAGTAATGAAAACGCAAAAGATTTTAGGACACAGTCAACTTTTGAGTTATTAGTAAAGACATTGAAATGCATGTAAAACAGAGTGAGTGTCAATATACAAAAAAATGTTCTACATCTAATGTGAAGCCAGGTAGTTGGTATATGCTGTCTGTAGTTCCACTGCAAACAAGTGCAAAAATCTCAGGTTTCACTTTCATGTTTACAAGCTGGCCTTTGGCTTTTCTCCCCATAGAAAACCTGTAGTGGCTACAGTTGAAGTGACACAGCTATTACCAATTCTGCCCACATAGTCTACTGCCTTTTCCCACCCATAGCTCACAGGACACATTTGGCCATCCGTGGAGGGGTTCTCCTTCTGAATGGCCTCTCCTGGGGTTTCTTCTCATTTTCCTTGTTAGTTACAATAAAAGTGTTTCTTTCAGTAAGTTTTTTCGTGTCTTCATAGGGAGCTGAGGCTGGGTTGGAAGCCCACGCTGCTGTGCCCTTTGAGACACGCTGGGCTCTACAAACAACCGCAAACAAGTGGGGTAAAGCACTAAAATCTAAACATTAAATGTTAAAGTACTGAACTCAAAGACAGGGATAGTTTAACACTTTAGAAAGTACACTTATGTGCTTCCTTGTCAAGAGATTTACAACTCTCATATTTTTCTAAGCAACATCATTTGAAGCTGGGCATAAAAGTCAATATATATTTTTACACTGTACACACTTTTTGCATATATTGAAAAAACAAATCGGTGTTAATTAGAGAAAACCTATAGATCTGAGTGCTCCAGCTCAGTTTCTAATCCTTATGCATCCTTATCACAACCTTCTATTAAAAGTTACTTTCTGCTGCTTTCTTATTCACAAAGGGCTGCCACAGCAGGTAGCATGTTTGATTTGGCAGATTTTTACATAAACCCCAAAGGGATTTGTGTCTTTTGTCTTGCTCGAATCAAACCCAGGATCCTTCACTTGTTAGGGAAACCGCTACACTACAGTCACACCTATTAACTGTGGAAAAACAGTATGCAAAACATTGCCCCTAAAAACACACTCAGGTTTAGTATTAAATTAAGTGCACTTTCCAGTTTTACCAGAAATTTGATGTGACTGGTTCCTTCTCTCCTTTCACAAAACATGACACCAAGAACACACCAATAGAAATATGCTGTGAACTGGTCAGCAGAAGACAGACACATATTTTCTGCTATTTAAACAAACTCAAGAATAAGTATACATAGACCTGTGCTTTAGTTTGCAAGACAAGCAGTTCCCTTTGGATTTGTCTGTCTTTTTTTCTTTTTTCTGCATATACATGTACACGTGTCATTACAGGCTTTACACCCTGCAGCTCTGGATAAGTCTACGCTTTGAATCTAACCTGGATTGTCTGCCTCTCGCATGGCAAAGACTTCTGAGGAAAAGCTACAAAAGAGGCAGCTCAAAGCCAGAGAAAAAGCTAACATCAATTCACACAAGCTGTTGCACTCCGGAGCCCAAATTGCCCATGACACACCCAGAAAATTCCCTTTCTTCACAATATGACACTTCACCTCCCATCTCTCGTGGGTAGCAGTTGATCAGGAACAAATACAAGCAGGGGAGTAGAGTGTTAAGGAAGAGCGCATCGAATCAGTATATAAAAACAGTTAGGGCCATTTTCTGCTAAAAATATCCAATACCATCTTCTTACCCAGAATAAGTCTATGAAAAAAATGAAATAAAAACTGCATTTTAACTAGCACACACACATGCACCACACACACACACACACACACATAGACAGATCCCGCAGAGCTGTTGTCAGCCTGGATTTACAAAATAAGACAAGTTGGGCTTTGCAGGCAGCCAGTGGTTGTCATCAAGACTAGGTGACTGTTAGTTGGAGCTATTTTGATGCTGTTCACATGTTATTTGCTTCACACACCCTCCTGTCACGTATTGTTCCCAACATGTCTCGCGTGCGTTCAAACGTATGTGGGAATTTTTGTGCGCGTGTGCGACTGTGTATTCATGTGTCTGCCTGATTTCCCATCATCCCAAATAATCATCCCACAGTCATGCGTGAGATGCGATTTCCGTTAAACAATAGCAGGCCGGCTCGCCTTACTGACCCACAACCTCTCAGGCTGCGGGTGAACAAACACTCGTATGTGTGCACAACTCATCCTCTCAGCTTGAATTCACAGCAGCACATGCACTTTTGACTACACACACAGCCTCCGAAGCTCAGCCTTCATCAGGGTAGTGGTGATGACACAGTTTCTTTATGTTGGTGCTCATTTAACTGCCTTCCTGAGCTGACTTTAATAACCGAGGCCAACTGCATGTCACTGCAGCAGTAGCCTTAACCACTGCATACTGGGCAAGAAGCGAACAAATACTAATGATTTTCCTGCCAAGAGGGGAAAAAAGGGAAGTTATTGTGAATGCCCCAGACCTGTCTTTAACACAAATGGTTGTAATTTTATTGAAATGAGGGACAGACTGGTTGGCCTACTTTGAGTGCCAGTGATGATTCAGCTCACACTGTTAGCCTGTTCGTCACTGTAGTAGGTAATCTGTTCAGATGTGTAGATTATAGATGAAAATGGGCAGTCATTTATGTTTTTAAAGAAACTTTAATTTCACCTTTTGGGACAACCACTCAATCCTGGGTGGTATTTGTCAGTCAGGTGTCAATCAAATACTACACTTTTTCTAACAAATTGAAGATATTGCTGAAAATGGAGCTGCCAGGCAGGAGGAAAACAGGAAGACCACAAAGAAGATCCGTGGATAGTGAAGGAGGACATCCTGAGGGTTAGTGGGGGCAGAGGAGGATTTTCAGTTCAATTCAGTTCAATAAATTTTAATTATATAGCGCCAAATCACAAGAACGGTCGCATCAGGGTACATAATACTGTAAGGTAAAGACTCTAATATATACAATATTTCCCACCCCCCACCCCCAACAAACAGACAATCCCCTATGAGCAAGCACTTTGGTGACAATGGCAAGGAAAAACTCCCTTTTAACAGGAAGAAACCGTCGGCAGAACCAGGCTCAGGGAGGGGCAGCCATCTGCCACGACAGGGTGGGGATGAGGATGCTAGGGATCGGGTGAGATGGAAGCAGATGATCCAATGTGGAGACTTTGAAAAGGAGAGGCCAGAAAAAGAAAAAGAACACATGAGGTTTTCAATATCACTGCATTTTACTGTTGTGGTCACACTGGAGCCAGGCTTGAGGAAAAAAAATCAGACAAATAAAGAATGATTAAAGGTTAAGAATAAATAAAAACAAGAGTAAATAAAAACATTTTGCAAGAAATTAACCTCCAGTTTTCACCTAACTATTTGGGATATTATAAGAATGTTTGAAAAAACCCATAAGGGAATTGTGGGGTTAATTTACACCATAATAGAATGAAGTTGCCATTGTTGAACCATGTATGAAACACTTATTTAGAAGAATGAAGGTGCAGAAAAGTCTAAATGTAATACCCCTCTGAGGTCACGGGGTCTCGGGAGGATACATTTATTTTTTAAACTTTAATCTTTTGTCTCAGACAAAAAAAAAGTCTCAAGGAATCATTTATTTAAGCTTTAATAATTCATTATGTCATCATGCTTTGTGTCGTTGTCCTCTATATTTGATAGCTGCTTAAATAAGTTGGTGCTTGTGACCTCTAAGTATCACACAAACTCAGAATCACTGTACTCCATAGTGGCAGATGACACAAAATGTCGGTGAAACTCATCCGATAATGTCTGAAAATATCTTCTTGACATTTGATTCTCTGAGCCCAGTGAAATGGCCAAAGATGTTCAGTATCTGCTGTAAGCAGGGGGTATTGGTCCTGATTAGAAGTCATGGGGTGTCACACAAAAGTGCCAGTAGCTTATCTCTAGAAGTGGAAAAATAATTTCTCTGAAGCTGTAATCCTCACTATCATGATAGGTGCTATAAATATTTATGAGAAATTATGATGACTAATTTATTAAATCATAAATTCATACAGCCTGTTAGTGTGCAGCCAACTTCAGTTATATCATAGTTTGTCACCTATCTAAAATAAATAAAATACCATATTTTGATTCTTTTTTAGTTAGTGCAATCAGGATTTTCACAGCTGAATTCCTACATTTCACCATCACAGCAACCGCCAATAAAAGTAGGCTGGTGTGGAATCAAGCGATCCCTTGGGAAGAAAAACTGACAGGCAGACCAGAATTCACTGTTAGTTCAGACTAACCCTGCTCTAGAAACTTGTTCTTTTAAGTGTAACTTGGGAAATTATGGATAAGACTACTATGTGTCATCCCTCAGTTGATTTTTGTCGCGTGTGACCTGGCTGGCAGCAGTTAATCAGGGAGTCAGTGAGCTGAAGGGTGCAATATGCTGGATCTACAGATAAGGATCATACGGCACATCAAGCAGCCAAGGAGCAGCGAGGAGAACGTGTCCCCTCCATCATACACTTATTTCAGCTTTACAGCCATGTGACAGATGACTTTAAGGGATCATGATTTCAAATAGCGGCTCTACGGGGAAAAATCTTTTGAAAAGTCAAGATTTTAAAAATAGATATGTCAGGGAATTGTTAGTCGTCTAATTTAGTAATCTAAAAATGGAACATGAGTTGTTAGAAGATGTGTTAAGGAAGGAAGCGATGTTGGACAACTTCATATTGGAACGCGTCCCACAGACGTAACTGCGTTGTGGTGGTTTGCTCTGCCTCTGCACTGACGGCTCTTTCGGATACCAGCGTTACACATCCTCGCAGAGATGTTGTCTGCTTTTTGGTGTCATCTTCTGCCAGCTATAAAGCTTTACCTGCTTGGTTTAAAGGTGCTTTTGCTTCAACTGCTAAACGGACCTTTGAGGCTGCCAGGTCGGTTTAACTTTAGCTTACGTTAGTTTGACAAGTTGTAATTCAGTTGTAAGTGACAGCACGGGCAACCAAGTTGTAACCAATGAACGTGGGTGCATTATAGTCAGCACGGGTTATCATTGTTCATTAGTACATGTAGCGGTCATTTACTATGTTGCACTTGCACATGTTAACACGATGCTAGCTATGTTAGCTAGTTTGTGTTAAGCTCAAAACATTAGCGAAAAAAATGATCATCTGTCGTCTTGTTTTTGCCGAATTCAGCCGAATAATTAACGATTGCGTAGAACATCAACGTGTCCTTTCCAAAGTTTCTACGATTGCCACCAAGCTTTGTGAGGTTAAATGTGCACTTTTCATAATGCTGTCTGGGCTAGTTCGCTCGTCGCCCAGAGACAGCGCAACTCAATTTTGTTGCAGACACCTGGTTAACTACACCAAAACTATAACCATGTTTTTATTTTAGGATTATTATTATTATTATTATTATTATTATTATTATTATTATTATTATCTTACTGAAATAAAAACTAAAAAGAGACGTCAGAAATAATCCAAACTGAAATTATATTGCTAACTTAGAAAAATAACTAGAATAATTAAAAAAAAAAATACATTGTTTTTTAAAAAAGAATTTATTTATCTAATTTATTTTTGTTCTTTTTCAATGTGGTTAACATAAGCTCGGGAGGCACTGGTGCAATGATTTATTCAGACTGAGCTTTCTGAATGAGTTCTGAAAACTTATTGCTCTGGATAAATACTGCTCACTGCACAATAAATAAAAACTAACACTGAAACCATTAAAATTTACTTAAAACTGAACATTTTTAAAAACTCAAACTAAACTGCAAAGTGCCAGAATTGTGATACAAACCTGATGTTTTAGTGATACAGCATATGCAGACCCTTCTTTGCAGTCAGTTTCACCTAGCAAGAAACAGCAACCTCCAGAAACCACTGCCGACCAATCCAGAAATACATATTTTTCCCCAGCATCTAGTGGTTGTATCACATCCAATGTGGCAGACTCTTCCAGTCTTCTTGAAAATTGACAGGAAAGGGTATAGGAAGAACTCATGTGTTCTCTGGAATATGAACTGTAACTACATAATATATCATATGTTACTAGGGGAGTATAAGGTGAACAATATCTGCTGTCAGTTGTTTTCTGATATTTAACTCTGTTAATTTGAGTGTTATATCAGTGTTTCGTGTTTCTGATTAAAATAAATCAAAATCTGATGGCTTTCACACATTTCATAAAATGCTTTTTTTTTTTTTAAATTTATTGAACTTTTCTTCTATTTTGCATTTAATTAAGGTCCCTTTCTGTTATTATTTTGTTGCTACTGAACCCATAAAGTAACTTTAGTAATGAAAGAAAGTAAAGAAAACTTGTTATTCAGTACAATGGAAATAAAAAGAAAAAAATTCTACAAAAAGCCCATGTGTTTTTTACTGAGTTGTCATCTATAGAAACATCAACCTGTCCTGAAGAAGCTTCCTTATCAAGTGACTTTCTCTTTGATATCTTTGTCTCCTCTTCTGCTTCTGCCAGTGATGCCCAGACAAGATGGCAACGTTGCCATAGTGACAGGAGGAGGCAGGGGAATTGGTTATGAAGTAGCTCGCCACTTGGTCAGACTCGGGGCACATGTTATCATAGGTACTGTATGAAGCACGTCAACACTGATATGCAAACAGCACAAACACACATGATTTCCCTATAGGCTGGCTTGTTCACATACATAAACATTAACTGCACAAATAGCTATAAGAGATGTGGCCTAATACTGGAGAAAGTAAGACAAAAAAAATGATGTTTCAAAAGATTCACACTCCTTTAAAAATTCTGATCGCTTTCTCTGTTGGTCCTTGATTTTTTTCATTTTGAAAATTATTTTCTTCTTTACACTTTATGAACTTTGTCAGGCCCAAAACTTGGAATACTATATGTCACATTACATATGCCTCAGCTTTCCAGAATCTCTATTACAATGCAGGAACAAATACCCAATGTATTAACCTCTGTTAATATCTGTTAAAACATGCACCAATATCAGTTCCTTTGATAAGTGCTTTTATTTTACATATCACACAATTACACAAAAAGTACATTGTGTGTAGGGTGTGTAGCTGTGTGCAACAACAAACTGGATAGGTCCGTCTGCAGGTGGAAAAGTGCTGGCACGATAACCCTGTCTAACCACATAAGATGGTGAGAATACTGTAGTCACCGCTAAACAGACTTTAATTAGTTTTTAAATTGCTGTGCAGCACAAATGTAGGGTGAACGTAAAAGTCTAGAGCAGTGAATCCAAATGGACTCACCATTTGTTAGATTGAGGTAAGGTATGCTAATGGATGGGATGATACACATACTAGGTCCAGCTGCTGCAAATGAGCTGTCAAAGTGTCGTCACCTTGCATTCCAATCAAAAGAAGAACCGATGACAGATATGACTACAAGAGCACTTTGAAAGTTTGGTTTGCCCTTTGGTGTACTTTGGGCAACAAAAAATAGTTTCAAAATGACTGGTGTAGAGGAGGAAATGTCAGTATTTTTTAGTTGAGTCTCTGTTAATCCTGGCAAATTCTGAACAAGGCACCGCAGTGATAGCAAAGGATTATATTGACTTTTAGCAAGTACCACATATTGATTTCAGCATAACATATTCTACTGTGGACCACAAACTGCATATACATACTGAGATTGCATACATGGCTGTTGCACATGAATCAATTAGAGGCAAATATGCATGTGTGTAAGTTGAAAATATTTAAGTTTCCATCTCCAAAAGTTGATTCTGTTCATCTGGAACAGAATCAACTTTTGGGGATTTACTTTCCTGGATGATTGAGAATGCATCAAGACGATTTAAGTTTCCACAAAAAATCTGTCTCGCATTGTGTTGCAAAAGCCTCCTGGCTAATAATCTCTCACAGACTGGATTTTCTTCATTCCACAGAAAATCAGAAAAGGAGAACTAGCCAATTGTCAGCTGTGTCATTTAACTTAATTTTTATAGTGAAAAGTAGGAGACTAAGAAAAATAAGCAAATTTACAGAAAGTCTGGGTACGTTCTGAGAATATCTTAGTATTTGAGCCCAGTTAGAAGTTTGTTGTTCTCAAATGAAACTTTGCTTAACCTTTGGTCTGAAAACAGAAGGACAGACATTATGGTCAGTGTTCTGTCTTCACCATTATCCCAAAGCACCAGTGAAGCTGAATGATGAGGTGTCCATGATAACATAAAATCTATTATAGACTGATCAAACCACAGCTGTATAATACCCAAGGCATCCTCTGTTTGTCTACCTAAAAGCGTACTGTTGTCAGAAACCCTCTTGACACCTCATTGATTCATGCTAAGGGTTGGAATAGCTTCAAAACAGTTTGTTTTCATCATTAGGAAATGTGTGTGATTCTTCACTGTGAGGAGATTTAAAGACTTTCAGAGCTTCACTGGGATTAAAGGGCTGTTATCAAATTGGGTGTTAAAATGCAAATTCAAGGATTATGACAGGCCTTTTTGCATAAACAAGGTCTGCTATTGTTCCATTATTCATTTAGCTATATTTATCGTGGGAAGGTAAATGCAGTAAAACCAAATGTTAAAAAATGAAATGCTTCACGTTACAGCTTCTTTAAATGTTCTATGTAAAAATGTATTTCATGCAAAAAATACAAAAGTGAATTTGAACGTGTAGGCAAGGCAAAATATGCAAAAGAATGTAATTCCAGAAGTAGTTTGTTTAACTGAATATAGTTTAACATAACAAATGATGTGCGTTGTTCTAATTTTAGCTACCATCAAAGGTTTGGGGGAAAATACAGATAAAGGCTGTGAGATAATAGCAATTTAGAAGTCTGTGTATTTATGTGTACTCTATATAAGTAATCAATTCCAGGTTTTCTATCATGTGGCATGTCTCTTTTTTTCATTTCATGTGCCACATGTCCCATGCCACTCCTGCTCTACCTGCCTAGAACCACTTGCTAGAGCAGTGATTCCCAAATTTTTTCGCTAGGCCTCCCTTTGTTTTAGAAGAAAATCCCCCCCCCCCCC
The DNA here is from genome assembly GCF_057381915.1 of Diplotaxodon limnothrissa. NCBI lineage: Eukaryota > Metazoa > Chordata > Actinopteri > Cichliformes > Cichlidae > Diplotaxodon > Diplotaxodon limnothrissa. The sequence goes on from NC_140611.1 coordinate 27,865,506, forward strand.
CCCCCCCCCCCCCCCCCCCCCCACCACCACCAGACACACACACATACACACACACAAACGCATCCTCCAACTACACACACATTTCAAACCTCAAACCTTTTGTAAACAATTAAACAAATACGAGAAAACTGCAATAAGTTACGGGCAGCAATAGATCAGGCTATTAACTCTTTTATGCTACGTCCACACCTACACGAGTATTTTTGATTCCCCCAGCTTTTAGCAGGTTTTTCTATGCGTTTGGGCCTTTCGTCCACGCGTAAACGGCATGAATAACTGAAATCAGAGATTTTTAAAAACTCCTGTCAGGTTGGAGATTTTCGAAAACTCTGTTTTTGCGTTCACATGTAGACGAGGAATACAGAGTTCGTCACGCAACATTTCACATCGCGCGTGCTCCCGACGCAAGGAAAACAAATTCTGCAGGGGAGACCTACCTTGGCACTTGTGCAGGTGAAGCCAAAGGGAAGATATGCTTCACCATATTTTCTAGTCTTTGGCTTGGAAGGAAGCTGGTTTGGAAACAAATTTGGTGATGCTTCATCTTCTGCTTTGCGTTTGTGTGGGAGCCCCGTCAAAAACCTCTCCATTATCTTGGCAGTGTCCAAGCATTCTTTTTAAAAAAAAAAATCATACCGTGACCCCCCCACAATGGCTCTGAAGACGTTTGCACTAGTTCAGAGTTTTTCTGACTATGGAGCACAAGAAAGGCAGCTAACTCAAGTGATGAAATAGTGTTCTGTCTGTACTTAACAGACCAATTTTAAATAGTACTTTTAGGCACTTTGTTAGTAGCAGCCATTCTCATTTCTTTAATTGAAATCATGAAAAAATGCCAAAGATAATTGTTTCACAAGCATAAAACAGTATTTATGCAACAAGGCAATTCGCAAAAAATCTTTAGCCAAAAACTTGGCATATTTTGGCATGGACTTCACTGTGTTCTTAAATAAAATGTGTAAACTGCGCAAGTTGAGGACAGATGGAAAAAATGGCAGTCCTTAAAAGGTATTTAAAGCAGATAAACTGTTTCTTAAAATCATGTCTCAAGACCTGAAACAGGAACTGAGAGATTAGTTCTTTTTCTAACTTCGCTCGGTGTTTCACTATGGGAATCGCCTCGGCGTACGAGGGGGCGGAGCCCTGAGCACGGCTCGACAGGTCTGTCATAGACAGACGTGGTGTCATTGGAGCTTCCGTAGTTGGTCACGCCGAGGCGATTCCCATAGTGAAACACCTCACTCTGTTATCAAAGAACCAGGGATTACGTTAAGTAACCCAACGTTCAGTTCATCTACTCTTTGCTGAAGCCTCATCAGAAATGGTCTCGTGGAAGGATGGCTGTCAAGAAGCAGGGAAACAGGGAGAAAAGGCTGACGTATACTAAATTACACAAAAACTACAGGACCAAAAAAACAATAAGTGAGTTTTATGGAGTATTAAATCTATATTTTACATTTTCTGATTTAAATTGTCATCAGTACATATGAAGGAGGTCAGGAGGGATGTCCAACTGTCAATGTCTACAGTTATCGGTAAAACACAGTGGAGATGCTGTTATGGTTTAAGGCTGCATTTCAGCCGTGGTGTTCGAGATCTTTTTAAAATCTATCTAATTATAAATATAGGAAAGACTTCGATCAACCATGCAGTACCATCTGGAAATGGTCAGATTAGCAGCTGCTTTATTTTTCATCATAATTATGATTGCAAACAGACTATCAATGTGGGAAACAGATATCTGCATAAATACAATGGAACACTATAAGTCATGGTTTGGAATCCAGAGCCTGGACCTCAACATTATTGAAGCAGTGTGGGAATGTCTTGACAGAATGTTATGGGGTTCGATTTCAACTCACTCTTCAAAGACTGGTCATAAATCATGAAATTATTTAGTTGAATTGGTGCTTTTTTCTTTCTTTTTTACATTTAAAACCTATATTAGGTGCCGAAGTTAAGCACATTGGAGATGCCATGCACAGAACAGCAAAATCTTCTAGGGTGAGACTACATTTTCTATTCTGTCCACGAGTTTAAAAACTTTGAAGAAAACTCTGCTTTATTCATTCAGAGTGTATAGCGCAAAGTCAATGTCAGAGTATCCTTGGAGACGGTTTGAGCAGAACATAAATTAGATGTGAGCGCCATGTGTGTGGGATTACACTCACAAAATCAATCATACCAGAACTCGGATAAGTGTCTGTTGTAGTTCCAGACAATCCTATGTGTACCGAAGTTGATCCCACAGCTGATGACTCTGAGTGTATCTCCATTTCAAATATGCCAATTCTTTGAGGTAATTCATGAAGTGAGAGTATTTATGGTAAAGTGGATCCCTCTCTAGTTATGTAGTGGATGCATATTTCAGGTGGAGTGGTAGCATAGTATCTGTGTGAAGACAGTTAATGGCTTAAGCCTTTGAACTGTCAAACACCGGAGTTGGGTATTAAAAGCATGCACTTGTGCTTACAATACATTTCACTAGGTATTGGATTAAAATGATGCGGTCCAGAGCATTTTTTAAGATAAGATAATGAAATTTAAATTAATCTTTGCCATGGAAGACTTTGCTTCTTGGAAAGGTTTTTATAATTTCTTTATAGTTGGAGGAGGTGGTTGAAACGGATGACTTATAGCGAAATACAGTGGGGCAAAAAAGTATTTAGTCAGCCACCGATTGTGCAAGTTCCCCCACTTAAAATGATGACAGAGGTCAGTAATTTGCACCAGAGGTACACTTCAACTGTGAGAGACAGAATGTGAAAAAAAAAATCCATGAATTCACATGGTAGGATTTGTAAAGAATTTATTCGTAAATCAGGGTGGAAAATAAGTATTTGGTCACCTCAAACAAGGAAAATCTCTGGCTCTCACAGACCTGTAACGTCTTCTGTAAGAAGCTTTTCTGTCCCCCACTCGTTACCTGTATGAATGGCACCCGTTTGAACTCATCATCTGTATAAAAGACACCTGTCCACAGCCTCAAACAGTCAGACTCCAAACTCCGCCATGGCCAAGACCAAAGAGCTTTCGAAGGACACCAGGAAAAGTATTGTAGACCTGCACCAGACTGGGAAGAGTGAATCTACAATAGGCAAGCAGCTTGGTGTGAAAAAATCAACTGTGGGAGCAATCATCAGAAAATGGAAGACATACAAGACCACTGATAATCTCCCTCGATCTGGGGCTCCACGCAAGATCTCATCCCGTGGGGTCAAAATGATCATGAGAACGGTGAGCAAAGATCCCAGAACCACACGGGGGGACCTGGTGAATGACCTGCAGAGAGCTGGGACCAAAGTAACAAAGGTCACCATCAGTAACACACTACAACGGCAGGGAATCAAATCCCGCAGTGCCAGACGTGTTCCGCTGCTGAAGCCAGTGCATGTCCAGGCCCGTCTGAAGTTTGCCAGAGAGCACATGGATGATACAGCAGAGGATTGGGAGAATGTCATGTGGTCAGATGAAACCAAAGTAGAACTTTTTGGTATAAACTCAACTCGTCGTGTTTGGAGGAAGAAGAATACTGAGTTGCATCCCAAGAACACCATACCTACTGTGAAGCATGGGGGTGGAAACATCATGCTATGGGGCTGTTTTTCTGCCAAGGGGACAGGACGACTGATCCGTGTTAAGGACAGAATGAATGGGGCCATGTATCGTGAGATTTTGAGCCAAAACCTCCTTCCATCAGTGAGAACTTTGAAGATGAAACGAGGCTGGGTCTTCCAACATGACAATAATCCAAAACACACCGCCCGGGCAACAAAGGAGTGGCTCCGTAAGAAGCATTTGAAAGTCCTGGAGTGGCCTAGCCAGTCTCCAGACCTCAACCCCATAGAAAATCTGTGGCGGGAGTTGAAAGTCCGTGTTGCTCGGCGACAGCCCCAAAACATCACTGCTCTCAAGAAGATCTGCATGGAGGAATGGGCCAAAATACCAGCTACTGTGTGTGCAAACCTGGTAAAGACCTATAGTAAACGTTTGACCTCTGTTATTGCCAACAAAGGTTATGTTACAAAGTATTGAGTTGTATTTTTGTTATTGACCAAATACTTATTTTCCACCCTGATTTACGAATAAATTCTTTACAAATCCTACCATGTGGATTCATGGATTTTTTTTTCACATTCTGTTTCTCACAGTTGAAGTGTACCTCTGGTGCAAATTACTGACCTCTGTCATCATTTTAGGTGGGGGAACTTGCACAATCGGTGGCTGACTAAATACTTTTTTGCCCCACTGTATATCGAATAGAATAACTGATTAAAGCAGACTGAAGGTTTTGATACCACTGTGCCGGCAACAAAGACAAAATCTGGCTCATACGTAGCACATGATGCACAAATCAATTTGCAGGTTAAACAAATAAAATATTTTACTCTGTCTCCCCAAGTACGCTCATTCCCAACTACTAATTTGTCTGAACTGCAGCTCAGAATAACAGTTTCGTATACCAGGATTAGATGCAGCCTCTGTACTGTGAGCCATTTTACCGTCTCTCATTTTATTGACACCTATCCTACCTTTAAGTGAGAAATCCTTTTGTGATTGGCTGTTACTCACTAACAGAAGGTTTGAATGGCAGGTGAATGGAGCCACTTGAATTGCCGCTTAAATCCAGAGCTGTCTGCCTGAGGTGACATATTAAGGTTAATCCTTCTCTGTATCATCATACAGATCCAAGAGCAGAAGAAAGGAAAACTTGGAAACTGAGCATTTAAAGCAGCATAAAGCCTGAGCTTGTCACAGTACTGGGTCGTGTGACCCAGTGTTTGAGTTTTTATGTTTCTTTTGTATTCATTCGTGTTCTAGTTTAACTCATCTAGTTAATTTCTAGGTTGCTGTTTAGTCCTTTGTTTCTTAGTTGTTTATGTCATCTCCCCTGTACTAAGCGTCCCTGGTTCGTGTGTCTACCTGTCATGCTTCATGTCTGTGTGGTTCTTGTTATCAGGTTTGCATCATGTCTAAGTCTCCATGTTTCCTGTTTTACTTTGAAAGAGTCCGGTGTTCCTTGCTTATTGTATTTAGTTTCACTTCCCCTGTCCTGTCATTAGGTTCATGTGTGTCAGCTGTTCTCCCTCATGTGTTTCCACTTCCCCTAATCATCCCTGTGGGTATTTAGTCTCTGTGTTTCAGTCAGTCTTTGTCGCGTCGTCTGTGTAACCTTCCCAGTTATGGCTCGTCATAGTCGTCACCGTTCTCATAGTCACAGTCATAGAATTAGTTTTCGAAGTTTCATAGCTTTATCACAGTTTCATAGTCTTGTATAGTGTTCAGTGTCATAGGTTTTCACAGTCAGTTTAGTTGTCTTGCCAGCACTCGTCTTAGCTTTTGTTTTGCCCTCTGTTCAGCCATAATAAAGGCTCACCTTTTGTTAAAGTCATGTTACGTCTCCTTGCCTGTGTCTGCTCTTGGGCACTGCTCTAACACACCGGCGCACCGTGCCGTGACAGAGCTTTGACTAACAAGTATTTTTAGTTTATGCTGTGATTAAGCGTCTGTACATCCATTCCCAATTCAAAAAAAGAGTATTGGTTAGAATTTCATCAAACTTGTTGCTATCCAGATTGTCCTCCACAGTGTCTCTGAGATTTACAAAATGGACCATAATTTTTATTAAGTTTGACCCAAATTGAGTGACTGAGCCCATAAACTCAGCAGAAAAGCTTGTGTCAGAAAGCTGTTTTTCTATAGAGTTCTATAGGATGACAAGTCTGTATAACCACAGGTGTTGCTCCTTGGAGGCCATTAAATAAATTACAGATTTAAAGCACTTCCACATTGGTTTCAGTTTTCAGACCCAGACTCTATGTCCATCTTTTATAATGTTTATGGGGAAAGCACAACAGGTCCCCATGCATGCATGAGATTGTCAGTAGTTGGCAGTTTACGGTTAACTATTATTCCAGGTCTTGCTCAGTTTATCCATTTGTTGAGTTGCAGCAAGAATATGTCTGTGAATTAATTAGGTTACTTTTTCAACTCTCATCCCAAAATATTTAGTAGGCAAACTATTTCCTTGGGGCACGTCTTTTAATCAGTAGCTATTTTAAAGAAGAGCTTTGTCCAGAAGCAGTTGTGAAGAGATGTGTATTCAATTATATGCAGCGTTCTTAGTGAGTGTTGGCAAATGGGCAGAGAAGCCTGCTAGAGGGGCACTAGTGCGTTTGGAAAAAAAAAATCTGTTTGTGTGAGATCAGGCTGTTCCTGTCCTGAATGTGAGTGTTTGTGGCACGTCACTCAGAGAAGCTGCATCCTTCAGCCCTGCCTGAACAGCGGTGCATCAGGGTAAATGATGCTGTGCCCTTGAAAAGGTCTATGTGATAATCCAAGATAAGTGTGTCTATGTGTGTGAGCAAAGCGGAAATGAGCGTGTGCAAATAGGCTATTTGTGTGTACAAGTTTGTGCGTGTCTAGTCATCCGGCTACATCTAACGATAGCAACAGTCATCTTTTTAACACCGTGGAAATTGAATTGAGCTAAATGACAGGACATTAAGTTCCTTAATTTACCCTACGTTCGGCATAGGGTGTGTGGTAGATTATTTTTATGAAAGAGCTGTTACAGCCCCTTGCTCCTGTTGCACTGTGAAAGGAAAATGACTTTAACTATGATAGGAGCATATCATGGACTTTTTCACTGTGAGAACTGGTGTATTAAAATGATATTGTTCATATGGGGATAATATATTTATTACAATGATCTTAGAAGGCAGCACATGATATGTAGCTCTCTGCATATTTTGTCTTGTGCTGCTGGAGCATGTAAATTAATCTGAACAGTGCATTCAATATGGAACCAAAATAGAGAGCTGTGGATCAGTGTGTTTAAAGGTCTTGTGTTTATGAGTTTATAACTCAGATCTGATGTTGTAGATGGTATTACACGCCATTTTCAGTTGTCACTGAGCACTGTATGAATCTCATTTTCCCCCACTAAGTATAATAAAACAGGTAGGATGCTTAACAAATTTATTAGACCAGCTGTCATAGAACAAGAAAACACAAATTTTTTCAAAGAAAGAAATATTCAGAACACAAAATGACGTGATTGTTTATCAGGCAAATAACAAACCCAGTTTTCATTTTTTGCTTAAATTTGAGGCAGACTGGAATTCTCTGACAAGTCAGAAATTAGTCAAGCATAGCATTCATATACTAAAACTAATTTTGGTGTTCAGGAATGCAAGTAAATTACTGTAATTTGGCATCTTAAGCAAAAATTAATAATATGCATCACTATATTTTCTGCTATTTTTTGTAAAACACTGAATTGGAAAATTCCTGAATAACAAGAATGAGGAGCTTGTGCATCCTGGTTGATAAATCATTGCAGAAACGTTGTAGAAACTTTGGGGCAGCTGTGGTATAAACATTATATTGGATTGTGGTCTAATAAATTCCTTAAGCACCATATTTTACCCATTTATTTTGCTTCTACCAAATAGCTTTTTAAAATATGCGGCACTCTGATATTTCTTCTGATATTTTTGGGATCAAAATACTTATTATTATAAAAGTGTGCTCCCCACTTTCCTGTCTGGCTATGCTGCCTGGATCCAGTGATGGTGCAAAAAAGTATCTTTTGACTGATTTCATATTCAGAATGTTGCTGTTTGACTTTGCAAGCATTAAAAGATTTTAGCCAAAGAAAAATCACATTTTTTAAGGTAGTTTTTCTTTGGCTAAAATCTCTTTGGTGAAGTGTCCTCATATAGCTTGTTTGAAGTTAGATGGTACTTTCATAATAACTCATGCTTTTAATAATATTATACTTTCTTTACAGGCTTGCATTTAAAGTCTTTACTGAAAAAGTAGATGTATTGAATCAGAAGCCTTGTTAATTTTCCTAATTTCTGAAGGGCTAAATTTTTGCACTGAGTGTTCTTTCATTCGAAGAACCTTTCTTGGAAATGTGTTTTTATAAGATGAAAGACTGACAAAAAAAAGGAAACCTGTATTTTTTTATAAAAAGCCTCCAAGGTCTCGTCATATATTGTATTCATTTGTGTGTGTTTGTGTGTGTTTCCTTCTCTTTGAGGTGGGAGAGATGAGCAGGAGGGTCTTGCAGCTGTCAGAAGGATCTGTGAACACTACAAAGAGGCCAAAGGTAACATTGCAAACATTAAACGCATGCACACGCAGGCAGACACACACATGCGTACGCACAAATGTTGTTGTTTTAGCAAGCCGCTGTTTGAAGATAAAGGAAAGAGCTGCTGTAGTCTGCCCCGTAGGCTTTTTTCCAGTCTTTACCAAACATACACACATGATTTCACAGTTGCAGGTAAACCTGAACACACACAACCGCACATACATACAGTGTCAGGAGTGTTGTAGATCCACTGTAATGAACATGAGGAGGAAAATGATGCAAAAGGATGTGAAGATAATGATAAAAAGTGCAAAATCATTAGCTGTACCAGCTTTTTTTTCTAAATAAAATAGGAAAAAAGAATCAGGAGGTGGAAGAAGATGGGAAACACAGAGGTGGTGATGAAAATGGGAAGAGACAAATAATAGTAGAGATATATCACTTCGACAACAGCTTACAGGGTTCTCTTTTTAAATCCCATGTTGAGAAATTGATTCGGCTGACCTTCACATCACCGTAAATTCCACTATAGTGCCGTGACTAAGAAGACTGTACGAAATAGCCTTGAGATTTTACCACCTCGTAAGGTGCGTCAGTTGCTGTTTTATTAAAGAGGTGTTCCAAGATTGGTACGCTTGCAAAATCAGGTTTTAGATAGTGTCTGTAATATTTGAGGCATACTAGAGCTACTTATGTTTTCCTTTATAAATGTACAGTTTTTTAATATTTTTTATTAAAAAAAATCTTCTTAAAAACTAAAACAATGTAGTCATTTTACTTGTTTTTGGATCCAGAACGTGTGTGGTAGTGCCACATTTGTCCAAAGCTATTAAAAACACTTTGGGTTAGCTACACCATTACACTGTGTAATGATACTGTATGTTCAAATGTTTCCAGTTTTTCCAATACCTGACCATTGACGATACGTTCATGCTTATTTACTGCACTTACTGTGAGTTTTAAGCTTTTGGGACCTTGAGCTAGCAGAAAAAAGCTGTACGCTGTTTGTCCTGTCAACAACAAACTTTATAGGATTTGTATAAAAAATACATTTACAGGTTTATCCTGTGTTTCTTCATTTGTTCTTGAGATGCTTCTAAGGTAAATCGTGAACACTTTGTAGAGGACATGGACATGTAGCACATGAAAACTAATATTAAAACCGTGCGCATGCATGAAACGATGCCACAACGAGACACCATAGAAAGTAAATGACATTCCACTAAATAACTGCTGGTGACGGGAAATGGGCCAGTAATTCCAGGCAAGCAATTGAAACAAGTCATAACAATGCGAATGAAGAATTTTGCTGTTTGACTTATGATCTGGCAGTAAATACATTAGAGGGTTACCTAGGCAACCAGACCCTGGATTGCCTGCAAACGGCCGGCCTTCAGTTGCAAAGCAATAAGCGTGTGTGCAGGCGAAAATGTCCTTTTTGTCAGATTCCAATGGGTAAAACACTTCTTTAGACATACTAAATTGTCATTCATGATGACCATGAAATATGGTACAGTATTTAGAGCTAATGCTTCCAGTTGGGAAGGGGGATCTGGTTTATCTTGCTTGGCCTTGCACTGAAGAGCAACAGAAGGCTGGTTGACTGGGTCCCTGCTTGTGTGTAAGTGGCTGTCAGGTACAGAGACAGCGGCCATGTAGCCGGTGTCATTGAAGTCGATTTCCCGGGACGGAGCCGTGGTGGAATTGATTACTTCTTTTGTAATTGGCAGGCACTGAAGCATAGGGGACAAGGGGGTGTCTGTAGCCAGATGCTTATGCACTGAATGAGAATGTGCTGATTGTGTATGCGTATGTGTGTGTGTGTTTGAGACTATTTGAATGAGACAGTAATGGATTCTCATTAGTATGTGAGGCAGGAGCTTTAAACATCTCTGTCCAAATGCCCTTTGGCATCCTTCCCAGCGTGTGTACATTTGTCTGTTATGAGAAATGGGAGACAGCTCATAATACATAGGCTGTGGAGGTGATTCTCTAACTGGGGACTTGGCTAGACAAGTCCAGGTCCCTTAGGGTGTTTCAAGGTGTCACGAGTGGCAAAGTGTTTTATTTCACAATCTCAATGTAGAGCACTGCGCAAAAGTCTTGAGCCACCCTTCATTACTTTATATTTTGCTTCCAAGGACACATTTAAAAAAACTGTTCTTCAGGCTTTTTGACATTGGCTGCTTTTTCACTCATTTTCCGTGCAGTCCCTGTACCTAATTCTCAGAGGATTTGTTTGTTTGTTTGTTAAGCCACTTAACACTTACTTTTTTACTAGACGCCTGTCACATAAACACATAGTTTCTTCAGTTGAATCTAACGAAAAATGGCAAAACATAGTTGGACAGGCTTAAATTTGTATTTTTGCTCAATGTGACCAACGGGATAATTCCTTAAGAGCTATTTGCTGAAAACTTGTCATGTCTTGGCATCATGTGTACTATGTCCTTAAAAAATATCAGGAAACTGGACAAATGGATGTAAAAAGAAGATGTGGCAGGCCTAAAACATTTTCTACAGCATGTGAACAATATTTCAAAGTCTTGTGCTTAAGAAAAAAGCAGTTGGCACTTCAGTTGATCCATCTACTGTTTGCTGAAGACTCATCAAAAATGGTCTTAGTGGGAGAATGGCTTTTAAGAAGCCATTTGTAAAGAAAAGAAACGGGAAGAAATGGCTGAGGCATAAATCCGAAATCTTTGGTTCAAATTGTCGTCAGTATGAACAGAGGAGGTCAGGAGACAGAGGTACAACAGTGAGGATGTGCAACATCTGTAAAACACAGTGGAGGGTCTGTTGTGGGGTGGGGCTGTGGTTATTTAGTCTGTGGTGTTGGGGATCCTCCATCCATCTATATAAATGGAACAATATCAGTCAAGGATTGCCTACAAGAGTTCAGGTTTTCAATAAATCTCAATAAATCACTGTATATTTTTCCAATTTTCCTATAAAAATATAAAGAAATGATGAGTGGCTCAAGATTTTTGCACATTATTGTAGAATTACTTTATGCCCTCAGATTTTATATATAGATATATAATGTAATTGGCCGTTTAAAAAGCAGTTTTTTATGGGGCTGTGGTGAGCAATCTTTTTCATGCCTTCTTTATAAAAGCAAAATTCCTGTTACACAAAAAGCACCCTAAATGTAGATAACACATTCTGGTTGTTAATCCATTTTTTAAAACACTGAAACAATTCTACTGAAGAAACAGGTTTCCATAAATGACAGTATATTATAGGTCAGTCCATCCATTTTCTACGACTTACTGGGTACAGATTCTGAGGGGAGCAGTCTGAGCAGATATGTCCAGATCTTTCTCTCCCTGGCCACTGCCTCCAGCTCTTCTGGGGGGACATTAAAATGTTCCAATTCTGGCTGAGAGACATAATCTCCCAGGCGTTTCATGGGTCTGCTCCAGATTCTCCTCTTGGTTAGATATGCCCAAAACACCTCGCCTAGGAGGCACCCAGAGGCATCCTGGCCGAATGCCCAAACCACCTCAACAGGCTTCTTTCAATGCAAAGAAGCAGTGGCCCTACTCTAAGTCCCTCCTGGATGACTGAGCTCCTCATCCTACCTCTAAAGGGAGAGCCCAGACCACTTCACAGGAAGCTTGTTTCTGCTGCTTGTATCTGCAGTCTAATTTATTTGGTTACTACGTGCCATTGGTGGGCAAAGGTGAGGGTGGGAATGTAGTAGATCAACCCGACTGATTACCAAATCATCTGTAAAAAGCAAACGTGAGTCTAAGGCCACCAAAAAAGTGCATCCTAGGAATTTTGGTTGCGTCTAGAAACTCTGCCATAAACAAGTTTGACTTGTTGCCGGCAATGCAGACCAGGCTCTGACTGTGAGCGATTGTAACAATGGGCATGATGCTTCATACTTCAGAGAAATCCACCAGAGGACACCCCGAGGGATATAGTTAAATACTTTTAAGTCTACAAAATACTTGTAGAGTTGCTTGGCAAATTCCCACACACCCTCAAGTATACTTATCTTGGACTTCAGGAAGGGCAGAGCAGACCCGGCCCCACTTTACATTCACGGGAGCTGTGTGGAGAGGGTACACTCCATGAGGTTTCTGGGCGTGCAGATATCTGATGACCTCTCCTGGACTGCAAATACTACAGCGGTGGTTAAAAAGGCCCAGCAGCGTCTCCACTTTCTGAGAGTGCTCAGGAGGAACAACCTGGAGGAGAGGCTGCTGGTGACATTTTACAGAGCCACCATAGAGAGCATCCTAACGTACGGCATAACAACATGGTATGCAGGGTGCTCAGCTGCAGACAGGAAAGTACTGCAGAGGGTCATCAACACAGCCCAGAAGATCACTGGCTGCTCTCTGCCCAGCCTGGAGGTCACTGCAAACTCTCGGTACCTCAGCAGAGCTGGCAATATCATCAAGGACCACTCTCACCCCAGCAACCAACTGTTTGAACTATTACCGTCAGGCCGACGGTACAGGTCACATAAAACCAGGACAAACAGATTCAGGGATAGCTTCTTTCCCAGAGCTATCACCGTAGTAAATAAGCACAAAAACAATTGAACCTATTCCATACCGTCACTGTCATTATATTATGCTGCTATTCATACTGTCATTATATTAATGCTGCTATCCTGTATATATTGTACATACTATTGTTTGAGTACTTACGATTGTTTTTTTTGTACTTTTTATATTTTACATTTATATTTATTATTGAAACTTGCACCAAGGGAGTGGCACTCCAATTTCGTTGTACTCTGTACAATGACAATAAAGGCTATTCTATTCTATTAAGAGGTTAAAGAGCTGGCGAGTGTTCCACGACCAAGACGAAAAAAGCATTGTTCTTCAGTAAAGTTTATGTATTACTAACTGTCTGCTCTTTTGAAAGGTGTCACACTAGAGATGGACCGATCCGATATTACGTATCGGTATCGGTCCGATACTGACCTAAATTACTGGATCGGATATCGGAGAAAAATAAAAAATGTAATCCGATCCATTAAATATCACGAAAGCACCTCGCAAAACTTGCAACACGCCGTAACTCACCTCAGAACGTTAGCAGTCGGAGCAGTATGCATCACGTGATAGAGCAGCTGTGGCATGCCGGACCTGTCGGTGGTCTGGATAGCATGTGGAGCTTCGCTAGCAACCTGGCATTTCATCTCCGACAAAGTTATCCCCGAGAGAAGTAAAGCAAGTGTGTAAGTCCATCTCTGAATGTTTGTAAAGCATTCCCACGTTAAGCTTAACAAGCGACTGCCTCTCGCTCTCCGGCTGCTACTTCAATCGTGAAACTGCTTAAATGATCAGCTGATCGGCTTTTCTGTCGCAAGTCCGTGTCTCTTGTTTGTTTTTGGCCCACTTTGCACCAGAAAGAGGAAACCAGCGGCTGAACAACAGCAGAACGTTTAAGCTTGATAAGCTGTTGTTAGAATTTATTTAATATTTCTTTCTACACCAGGATCTTTTTCTACGTAGCTGACGCTGGTAACTGTGCAGGGGCGGATCTAGCAAAGTTTAGCCAGGGGGGCCGATAGGGCATGAACAGGGAAAAGGGGGCACAAAGACATACTTTTCTTTCTTATTCTCATTTAAAATGTCGAGCTTTTAATAAATAATTATCTGACACCCAAAGTTTTAATTTGATGTAAAATGAATAGAAGTCAATTACTGTATATAGTGACTATTAAGTCTAATATATACCCTAGTAAGCTATAGTACTTTTTACTTTGGGAAGGTACCATCTGTGCAGTCTGCAATTCTGTTGAAGAAAGATGTTGAATCTATTTAATATTTCTTGAAAAATAATTGATTTCTGTGCATTTTTTTTCACACTGCATCAAATTAAGGTTGATTACGTCGATTAAGCATCATGAGGTGGCGCGTGAGGGGTGGTTCCTTATTTTTTATTTATTTCTTTTTGTTGTTGCTGGGAGTTGGAACCCTATTAGTTAGGTTGCTTAATATTTACGCTAAGTACTCTTTAAAATACCAGAATAGGGAGGATGGTGTAGGTCTAAGTTTATTAGATTGATCAGTATTGCTGAACTATGAAATATTTTTTTTGTATACAGGTATAACAGAATAGCTTTAGTGTAGTTGTTTTAAACTTGAGTATGAACTTGCAGACTTGCAAAATGCAGCAAGATATTTTAAAAAACAGTTTTGTTGATTAAAAAACACTATATCGGATTCATATCGGTATCGGCAGATATCCAAATTTATGATATCGGTATCGGTATCGGACATAAAAAAGTGGTATCGTGCCATCTCTATGTCACACAGCCTCAGGACCATGCATTTCACTATTCAGTGATGTTATTCGAGTGTTTGTAAGCTGAGGGATTTTTAACATTTGTTTTAATGTGTAAAGGTGTTTTTGGTCTATTGGGAATCATGTAGCAGTACATTTTGCACTCTAAAGAGGTAATGTCCCTTGGAAACCTCTAGCAAAATCCTATGAAACATGCTAATGATTTTGGACTGCACCTGGGCGCGAGACAATGAAGCTTAGAGGCTTTTACTTTAAATTATGAACATGCGCGCACACACACACACACTGGGAGATGCAGGGTATTTCTGTGTTTTGCCACAGGCAGCGCTGTCTGCCCACTAACTTTAGTCACGGTGCACTTGAAAGTAACACATTGTGCCTCAAACCAAAGGCCTAGATTAGCAGTGTGAAACAGGGGACCCTATGTGTGTTTGTCTGTCTGCTTAGCACACATTCAAATTTCTTCCAGCTTAGGTAACGCAGCTGCTGCCTTCTTACAAAAAACATTGTTGTTTTACCTAAGCTCTTTAACTCTAAACAGAATTTAAGTGCAATGGGATGTTCATACAAGGTTGACCTTGTTAGTGCGCGTTTGTACCTCAGGGATTGTTACGTGGTTATAAGCGTGATATTGTGAATAATTTTGAACAGCAATTAGTTTTGAGCATTTCTGTGATTTCTTTTTTGGTCCGTGTGAAACTGACTCACAGTAGCCACATATTCACATTTACAGCTGTCTTGAAAAGCAACGTCCCATTAGCGCTGCACGCTGGACTCGACCAGCCAGCCCCCTCTCTCCTACATCAGCCGAATAAAAACGTCTGTGGAGGAGCTAAGACTGGCAGGCTGCCCAGTCCTAATACTCTTGAATTTCACTTTGTTGTTTATCAGATTTAAAGTCAAACTATTTATATTCCCCCCCCCCCCCCGGGTCCCGTAAGATGTATCCTTCGGGGAAGATGGTTCATTTATCTTTTTAGTCAGAAAATATTGTTGATGGGTAGAGCTGATTGGTTAGAAACTCAAGGGAATTTATGACTTGACTCTATACTGTGGTATATTAAGAACAAAATATTTTAAATAAATAATGAAACTAATGAGTGCAATGCAAAAATCAGGCTTTTCATGCCAAGGTATTTACTGTCACCTTTAAAGCACTGAGTAATGCAAGATCTCCGGCCTGTTGTCTAGCAGAAGAGAAATTTAATGTGTTTGGCACTGATGCATTTTAATATCAGATTTAGGTGTAATCCAGCTTAATCAAATCTACTGTAGTCAAAATCGGGACACAAGATGCATGTTAGAGCCAGGTGGAAAGGGAGGATTTGGGGTAAGAGAAACAGGCTGTCCTGACATAATTTTTTTCTTTTTCACTGTGTTGCTCTTTTAGAGTTGTTTGGCCAAGAAACTGAATGAAAAATAACACTTAAGAATATGCTTGGGAATGGAGGGAGGTTTACTGTGATATTGCAAGTTGGGCACGAGGTGAATCACATAATCATTACCTGCCGATCATGCTTTAGACTGGAATTAGTGTTTGTAAGATATATATATATATATATATATATATATATATATATATATATATATATATACACATTTCTGCAATGTTTTGCAGAAAAATGGCAACCAGAACCCCCAGATCCTCTATAATTTCCTGGATTGATATGACAATGCAATTTAGCCACTCCAGACATACTGTGTTGACTGTAGCTTTGCAGCAGAGCATGTCAGAATGAAATTTGAATGGACATTTCTATTGCATGCCTAGCCTACATATTCTAATCACAGTTGGAGCATGCTAGTTCAGACAGGATTAATTAGAGCAAAATCACTTTGAGTTTGGAGCAGCTAGCCTAACAATATTCATGGTAAATGAAAGCATAAGAAATTTTTGCACGTTTTTAATTCACTTACTAATTTTTTGTCTCCTTTCTAGTATAAGTTTAAGTTAAACTGAACAGCTTTTCAATTGCTTGTCATGATTTGATTCAGGCTAAATCAATAGTATAAACACTGTTTTTGTTTTCTGTATTAGTCTCATAAAAATATACGATGTTAGTTTTAGGTTTTAGGTACAAAATCTCTTAGATTCTCTCTATACTGGTGTCACAAGCTACTTGTAATCTACATTAACCCTTTAAAGCTGGTCGGAGCGGGCATGCTCCGTTTTGCGTAACTATTTTTACGTCCCGGTAGCACTGCAACCACTTAAGCTAGTGCAATAATTGTTTTTGCACATGAAACCGGAGGAGTTGTACTTACATCTTATGCCATCAGCTTGTCCTAAGTCACAGTTTCCTTCCACATATAGCTTTGCAAAAACTGCATAAAAAGCACTTGCAGCAACAAAAACACAATATTCCAGAAACACGCTTTGCCGATCCGATCAGCTGTTTGTAACACTTCCTACGTCCATCAGCACGAACTATCGCATGTCCGCCATGACCTGCCCGAAACCGGAAGTGACGTCATTTTGCGGAAATGTAGTTTTTTACTATCAGGGCCTTATGAGCCTATACTGGTGTTTTTAAAAGTTATGTTTGACTTTATGACTTTCTGTGTCGTTTCTGGGATGCTTCGAACTCATATTGCACTAAATTAATTACTCACTATTAAAATTTGGGCTATAATGGTTGTATTGATGTATATTAACTTGAAATGGTTCCAAAAATGGCACTACAACATGTAAAAATATAATATAAGCTCTGGCGGACTTGGTTCTATGGTAGGTCTTAAAGGGTTAACCACAAGCCACATGAAGATAGTGCTTCCTTCAGCCGTTTGCAATTACTACAGAAACTCCAAAGAACAAGCACCTTTTGTTTCAGCTTTTTGTGTTGCTGATGTAATTTTTTGATAGTGGTAAGCTAGTGCTACGGACCCAACCTTCACTTTTAGGGATTGGGCCCTTTGGAGTAATTTAGAGTGTTGTTAAAGGTAAAAGCTGCGAGTGAAGAAAACGTCTGATGTGTCAGACCACAGATATGCCCTGTGCACCATCTTTGCTGTTCCTAGAACAGCTCTCTCCTGGAGAGATATCTCGGATGTTATTCCTGGAATCTACTGGAGCTCCTCTCTCAGTTTGGGGATCACAGGGACCACTGTAGCCTTTACCTTCCCGATCTGCAGTAGCTGCTCTGGCTCCTCCCTTGGTATTTCTCAAGCTACTCATGTTCATTCTTCCTGATGTTGCTATCGCTTAATATTGCTAAATATATACGGCTATAACAGATATAGAGATATATTGATAGCGTGTCTCCAAACAACAGCATGAATCACATTACCTTTACAAATTAACCTACATTTTGAGGAGGCAGCCTGCTCTTCTCAAATACATGTAGGTCAGGCATATACCTCAACATTCAGTCCAATTTGGATCCATTAGGCTCAACATTTATTTTTCCTGGTTTGTTTGTTTGTTGGCTGATATGGCCATTATAGTGATGGGTGGTAAAAAAAAAAGATGCTTTGAATTTCCCTTTAATTTTGTAATTTTAGATTACGCTCATCCCAAAATAAATACATAAAATTGCAAAAAATAGAATTAACATAAAAAAGCACCTCTGCTAAACAGTTGTTGTTTTTTTTTTTTGGAAATTCAGTTTAAAATGTTACCAAAGGACTTTCAATCAGAAAGGGTTTTATTTTTTTCGGTAGCTCTTATGCTACTGTAGTTACTCTGATTGTGCACTGATGTGGCAGAACCCATTTCTAATCACATTTAGTGTTCAAAATTACAGACACAATTGTGCCTTTCCATCCACTTGGGACTCTAAGAGCAGCTGGTTGAGATGAAAAAGGGGAAAGGGAAGGTGACAGTTCACAAGCTTTAAAAGCAACGTTAGAAATGGCTGCTCTGCCATGAAACCATCCTTTGACTTTTGATCCCCTTAAGACTTCAATTCATACACGTGAAACCTAACGTTCAAGGGTCGTTGTGTGTTTTTTGTAGGCAAAAATGAAGCATAGTACAAATGTGTTACTGTTTGTATGAAACTAATTGTAAGTAATGCCTTCATCTTGTTTCAGAACTATTTCATATGCAGATATAAATTATCTATGGTGTTTTTTAAAGTTACAGTAATTCTTGGCTGTGAATAACTAGAAGTCAGCTGTTATTATTATCTTTTACTTATTTACACTTGTGCTTTCCCTGCTGTAACATGTGGAAATGTCTTTATTTTAAAAAGGTCTGAGATTGTGATTTAAGGCATTTTGTCACATTTAAAATCAGCATTAAAATTACTTTACTAATTATTTTAGACCTGCCTGTGTCAGCTTTGGCAGCTTTTACTGGAACTGAGTCCCGTCATCGTCTTCCAACCTTATTCTCATAGCAAAGTTGACTGTTTTCAATACTTTTTGGTTTTTAATTATGCACATGCACCAATTCTGCACCAGTGTCATGCTATATGACCAGCTCGCTGTATGGCCACATGCACGTCTGTTTAGATAACTGAGGCAGTCTCATTAAACTGAAAATAGAAGTACTGTAGAGCAGCAGTTTTAGTGAGTTAATCCAAAAGAAAAGATTAAAATGAGGGACAATTTCATACTTTGAAATTGCAAATTACATTAATGGAACGGATAAGAGGCTAAATTATGCAAAGCCAGAAAATGTAGAGATAAAATACAGATTATCTGCATTGAATAAATATTCTAATTTTAGAATATAGTAATGTACAATGTACCTCCACATATAAAAAGTACAACTTCATCTAATTTAAATTAGAGTGTTGTCACCTTGAAAGACAGGGTCGTTTCAATGTCCACCTGTGGACCACTTCTGCTGCTCCTACTACATTTGAATAACTCTCTGGATGTCCCACTCTTACTGCTTGTACTTGATTACCATATATGTTCTGTTCCACTGTGTAAAATTGCCAACTTCAATTTCATTTTTAGGAAGAGGATTAAGATTTGGGAGTCAAATCCAGCAAGCAGGAACTCATATGCTCTTTGTTTTTGGCCAGACGTGGTGCTGTGTATTATGGCAATGCCGCCGAAAGGACATTGTTTAGGAGCCTTGTGTGTTTTTTCGGCTGCCAGCTTGCAAACCTAAGCCGTGCTGCCGTGTTCTTTTTAGAGAGAAGAGGCTTTGTTCTGGGAACTCTTCCAAACAAGCTGCACTTGTTCAGTCTTTTTTTACTTCAATTGTCATGAACTTTAACATTTAAAAACTAACTGAGGCCTTTATAGTCGGTCCACTCACTGAAAGATTGTTTTGACAGAGCTGAATACTTCAGACCAGCAAACTGCCAAAACTCAGCTTATGGTCAGTTGATCAGTTAATCAAGTATGGAAGTAGTAAGGGTAACCTTAGTTTTTCACATGATTACATAGAGTCCTGTGAAAACTCCCCCCCCCCACAGCTGTAGTTTACTTCAACAAAGAAGTCATGTTTGCTCTCTGCACAAGTACAGGTCGATAGTGAAACGGCACAGGGAGACATCCCTGAAGGGCAAAGAGAGTGAATTTAAACCAGGTAAGGTGTTTGCTTTTTATAGGCAGAATCACAAACCTTGGTAATCGCTCTTCATGGAGGACTTTCATGGTTATTTTCATGACTTTTTGCTCAGAAACAAACTTATGTCATCTTTTCTTGATTTATTTATTATCTTTGTCATCTACTATTCAGGAGTAATACAAAATTAACCACTTTATTATCTCACTAAAACCACTTTACTTAGTTTGGTTCCTCCACATTTGACAAGTTGCAGCTCATTTAAGATAAACAGTGAATGAGTCAGTGAGTAGATCCGGTACAACGCCTCCAAAGGTTTTTCATCGCGTCGTGTTTCAAGACATAAAATACAATCACAGTGTTGAGCGATTGAGTCAAGGAGCCTGAGTGTTATAGAAAATCCTGGGGTGCAGGCCCACGCATGATCAATGGCATTTCACTCCCAGTGGGCTTTCTAAATACGACTGGGTTTTCTGAAAGGGCTCAGTCTCGAGAGGCCCCATTCAAGATGACAAGAGAGGACTGACGGGCATGGCACACACACAGACATACACGCACACACAATTCTCCTGCAACACGTGCACCTGTTTTCAGGTGCACATAAGCACACACTCTTACTAAGTCAAATTTGTGCTCGCGGTCACTCTGCTGCACACACCGGGTTTGTTCTTATTATTTTCTCTTCGTTTCTTTCTTTTTTTTCTCTCAGACACACACAGTCAGCAGGAGGTGAGTAGCGTGGCTTGGAGATAAGACTGCTATCAGACCTTCATCAGGAACAGCTGCACTCTCATCTGTCTCAGCAGCCCTTTTCTTTATCAGTTCCATCAACTCGTCCTCCCTGTGTTCTCTCTGTCCTCCTCCTGTCTTTGTCCATTATATTTGAGACGTTAGAGGCTTACTTGAGTTCTAAAGGAAACAATATATTATTTTATAGATATTTGAAAGGCACAAGGCTTTACTTTGAATTGAGGGATATAATTTGACAGTGCTATTAAAAAATGCAAGGCCAAACCATGTGAATAATCCCGAGGCTTCGTGCAGCTTGAGTCTTGCTTGTCAGAATGTGTAAGCTTCTACTTTCAAATTCTCACTGTAATCATAGGCTTATATATCTTATATATCTCAAGATATAATAAAAACACAATCTGTCCTTAGCTAGTCTTAAAATTAGATCAATACAACCTCAAATGAAGTATAAAAGACGGCCTGTTACACCATGTCATGATTTATTTATTATCTAACCCCGATTCTGTTTCCATCCAAATTAAGAAGGTAAGTAGCAGCCAGGCGCTTCTAATCAGATGCACTTAATTAATTGATGAACAGAAAATGTGATCACCTCAATGAAAGAAGATGTTTTACTATTTTGCTCATCTGCTGTCTGCTATGGTGGGAGCTTAAAAACTTTATAAATGCCTGCAAACCTCAATGACATAAAACAGCGTTGTAAAGTCCAGAAAACAGTGACCTTAAGTTATTGCTGCTAAAGATGTTCTGCAGGCTTTTGAATCAGGGGGTTAACTTAGTTTTTCCACACACTGCTTCTGCATTTTGGCTTAGTTTGTTCAAATGAATGACACACAGTAGTATGCCATGTGTTAAGGTTAGGTATTTACCTAAAATAAAGACCTGCTAAGGACGACATATTTCCTGATAATTTTGCATTTTTAAAATTTACATTTACATTATTAAATATTAATGACACAAAGATAAAAAAGAGACATGATGGATTCCACTGGCAACAAAAAATGCAAAACAATTTCAGCCATGTAGAGTTATGAGTCTGCAGATTGCACAGAGTAAGAAAAACAATAATGTGATGGGAGCACTAGTGTATATTACTTTGCTATTAGAGTAGTGTATTCGTTTTTGTGTATATTTTGGGTGTCACATTTCTGTGATCAACTCATTTCTCTGTTGCTTTAAGCCAGTGAACCCAAAATAGGATTTCTGTTTTAGCATTTAATAGAACAGGATTGTTTACTTTTCAAGAATATTTCCCATCCTGAAGTGCTGAGAAATGCACACAGAGGATGTTAGAGGGTTAAAGAACAATTTAAAACATTTCTTGCTGGAATGAGATTTCAATTTGCTGCTGAAGATTAGAAGTGAGTCAGCAGTCGTGTCTGCAGTGGGAAGGTCATTCTACAAATGTAGAGTCTGTAAAAAAGAAGAAAGTTTATTTATTTTTTTTGTTTTTGCACCATTAAATGAAGCAGAAGCACCACAAAAACTGGGAAAGACAACATAAAACTGTTCCCGATAAACAAGAGAAGTGACCACTAGGGGTCATTTCTATATTACCCACCATTAAAAAGGTATTACTATACAGAGATTTTGCACTATTTAATACATTGCATGACAGTCATATATGCCTCATTATGATATCTGTTCAAGTGCAGAATAAAAAGCAGTAGAACTTTTAATCAGGGCAGTTAAATGGCTTGTTTAGCCTGAAGAGCTTCTTGAATGCATATTTGATGAACATTTTCATGGTACTGTGCAGATCAAAACAGCTCATTTGGCATTTTGATGTTGATGGTGGTGGAAAATGTTGTCTAATATATTTCAAATTCTCCTGCATAGTGCTCACTTGGGTTGAGACCTGTGGGCTTTCAAAGTCACATCATACATTTGACATTTTTTTCGTAATCAACACGTTCAATGACCTTTAATACCCCGTGGAATATATTGTCATCCTGGGAAAAAATGATCCTTCTCCCATCAGAATAGAAGGCTTCAGCATGGGAGAAAGGTGATCAGTCAGAACAGATTTGTATTGATTTCCCTCTAAAGGACAAGTGGACCTAAACTGTGCAAGCAAAATACCCCTCACAGCATAGCAGAGCCACAAGATGCTCTCATTGGAGGGGCTCTTGTTCCTTTAATTTGTCACCAGTCTGTTACTATTTTACAATAAACCCTGCCGCACCTTGGGTATCTCAGTGGTTTAGTTAAGGTGTGATGTCACAGGTTTGTTACCTGGCTGGCCATTTAATAAGGGATGCTGAGGTAACTTTGTGTTTGGAGCCACAGAGCTTTGACCGTGGAAAAAGTAGGTCTCGTTGATCAACCCCCAAACAGAATGACATATCCCTTTTTGATGAACAGATTTGAGAATTTTATTATTATTTTATTACTTAAAATTTTATATATTCCAGGAAAGCTCGGTTTGTCAAGCTTTTTTAAATCAGTGTTTCTGTGAGCGTGCAGACACTTGAGCTTACTAAAGCCAGCAGTCCCCCTTCATGTTTTGATGAGAGAAGCTGATCTCTTACCTGTGTCTTATCACATATTAGATCTGATATAACAATGTGCTGAGCTTTGATGGAGTTCTGGTGGGAGTATTAGGTTTGTTAATGTGATAGAGCAATGGAAGTGCTGTTAGTGTTGCAGTGTAGGAATCCACCAAGCCCGCTGGAGAAGATGATTAATACACTCTTTGATGTCTTACCGGCAAAGTGTCGTGGAGGATTAATCCATTTATAATGGCTCTGATGCATGTGTGTGTGTGTGTGTGTGTGTGTGTGTGTGTGTGTGTGTGTGTGTGTGTGTGTGTCCATTGCAGTGGAGTTTAAGAAACTGGACTTGGCTTCATTGCAGTCTGTACGTCAGTTCGCCCAGAGCTTCAGAGAACGGGACCTGCCGCTAAATATTTTGGTCAATAATGGTGAGTCTTTGTGTTCTGTCCTTGTGTTATATGAGCGTGCAGCCGGACTCTGCACAAAGTTTATCAAATATTTATTGAGAGAAGTAGAAAGCCTCTGCGCAGCTGTGTAATTTCAATGCAGTCGCCTGGCTGAATTTAAAGGGAGTTTGAGAATTAAACACAGATCCAGTCACACTGTGAAATGTTCTGCACGCGTCCTTGGATACTGTATACAGTGGGGCAAAAAAGTATTTAGTCAGCCACCGATTGTGCAAGTTCCCCCACCTAAAATGATGACAGAGGTCAGTAATTTGCACCAGAGGTACACTTCAACTGTGAGAGACAGAATGTGAAAAAAAAATCCATGAATCCACATGGTAGGATTTGTAAAGAATTTATTCGTAAATCAGGGTGGAAAATAAGTATTTGGTCAATAACAAAAATACAACTCAATACTTTGTAACATAACCTTTGTTGGCAATAACAGAGGTCAAACGTTTACTATAGGTCTTTACCAGGTTTGCACACACAGTAGCTGGTATTTTGGCCCATTCCTCCATGCAGATCTTCTCGAGAGCAGTGATGTTTTGGGGCTGTCGCCGAGCAACACGGACTTTCAACTCCCGCCACAGATTTTCTATGGGGTTGAGGTCTGGAGACTGGCTAGGCCACTCCAGGACTTTCAAATGCTTCTTACGGAGCCACTCCTTTGTTGCCCGGGCGGTGTGTTTTGGATCATTGTCATGTTGGAAGACCCAGCCTCGTTTCATCTTCAAAGTTCTCACTGATGGAAGGAGGTTTTGGCTCAAAATCTCACGATACATGGCCCCATTCATTCTGTCCTTAACACGGATCAGTCGTCCTGTCCCCTTGGCAGAAAAACAGCCCCATAGCATGATGTTTCCACCCCCATGCTTCACAGTAGGTATGGTGTTCTTGGGATGCAACTCAGTATTCTTCTTCCTCCAAACACGACGAGTTGAGTTTATACCAAAAAGTTCTACTTTGGTTTCATCTGACCACATGACATTCTCCCAATCCTCTGCTGTATCATCCATGTGCTCTCTGGCAAACTTCAGACGGGCCTGGACATGCACTGGCTTCAGCAGCGGAACACGTCTGGCACTGCGGGATTTGATTCCCTGCCGTTGTAGTGTGTTACTGATGGTGACCTTTGTTACTTTGGTCCCAGCTCTCTGCAGGTCATTCACCAGGTCCCCCCGTGTGGTTCTGGGATCTTTGCTCACCGTTCTCATGATCATTTTGACCCCACGGGATGAGATCTTGCGTGGAGCCCCAGATCGAGGGAGATTATCAGTGGTCTTGTATGTCTTCCATTTTCTGATGATTGCTCCCACAGTTGATTTTTTTCACACCAAGCTGCTTGCCTATTGTTGCCTATCAGAAATTACTGACTGATGTATGGGTTTCACTTTAACCTTTGCGTTTTTTGTGTTTTATCTCTATTACTTTTTTATGTAAAATGTTAAATTAGTCTTGTAGCATTTGAATTAAATTCACATTTGAAATACTAAAATGCATTTTTTTGTGTATCAAATATTTGTGTGTGGATGTGTGTGTCAAGCGGGTGTTATGCTGGTTCCTGAGGGGCGTACGGAGGATGGATTTGAGCAGCACTTCGGTGTGAACTACCTGGGACACTTCCTTTTGACCTGGCTACTCCTGGATACACTGAAGGATTCTGGGAAATCGGGTCATGTCTCTCGTGTGGTCAACGTCTCATCCTCAGCTCACTGCATCGGACAGATCAGACTAAATGACCTGAATAGCCGGTAGGTACACACAAACACAAATGTCCAAAGACATGCATCTGATGCACACAATACCTGAAGTTAATAACAAATAATAAACTAATAAATAGTTAAAATGATATATAGACTTTAAAAATGCTTGCTTCAGATGCAAACTGAGTCATTTCATGTAATTGCTATTGTCACAGTGGTCATTAATTTTTCACTTTAGTGTTTGGTGGTTATCAGCCATTTACTATTGAGCCACAAACATATTTAATGATGTGTGACATTCACATTAAGCGCTTTATTAAAAAAGATAAAGTCAACCCTTCGATATTCTTTAAGAAGAGCGGTTCACATCCTTGTGTATTGTGCTCACCTGCCTTCTTTATGCTGAGATCA
Organism: Diplotaxodon limnothrissa; assembly: GCF_057381915.1. Taxonomy (NCBI): domain Eukaryota; kingdom Metazoa; phylum Chordata; class Actinopteri; order Cichliformes; family Cichlidae; genus Diplotaxodon; species Diplotaxodon limnothrissa. The sequence continues at coordinate 27,891,164 of NC_140611.1, forward strand.
GTATTACACATCTCAGTTTGGCACAAGTGGACAACTGTTGGTTCCAGTTGGCTCAGTATCGCTCCAGCTCTCAACACTGCTGTCAAGATGTATTAACAGCCTGAATATCGTCATCATGTCGTTACATAGATATATTGGTGTTTAATATCCAAGGTCTTAAACTCAAATGCTGATTTAACTCAGTACAGACTTCTTTTAGTCCAAAAGCCTAGCATAACATTTATAATACCCTTGTTAAGTTTCGGGGACATTATAAATATATTATGTTATTTAAATAATAATTTTAAGCTTCTATCATACTCCACACATTATATAGTTGAGGACAGAATTATTAATATTTTATTAATTAATTCCTTTTTTTTTTTTTTGAGGAATTTAGTTTGTTAGCAAAGTGAATTAATATAATTTAATCAGATTTTTGGAAAAGCTGTGTTAAAAGTTTCTTACTTTTTCATAGGGAGGATAATAATTGACATTCTTTCTTGCTCTCTCTGTATTCAGCCAATCTTACTCCTCACATGCTGCTTACTGTCAGAGCAAGCTGGCCCAGGTGTTATTCAGTTTCCACCTCCACCAAGAGATGCAGAGTGGAGGTTTCCAAGTGAGTTCGTGTGCCGTGGATCCCGGCATGGTGGATACCGCACTCTACCGCCACCTCTGGACACCCCTCCATCTGGCACAAAGTGTCATCGCTCGCCTGCTCTTCAGGGTAAAACACGGCTCTGCATTTTCTGTTGTGTCCCAACTGTAATATTCACCTTGTAGAGAAGTAGCGCACAATGTACGGTTCAGATCAAATATAGTTGACATGTGCTTAAAGTAAATGCATTTTATACTGTTCACACTGTATCACAGAATGATCGCAGTAATTGAGCTTCAAATTATTTTATTGTTAGAAGAATAGCTTGTAACAACAACATAGCAACCCTGGATAATTTAAGTGTTTCCTCAACTCTTGAGTTGCAGTTTATTCTGCGTTGTGAGGTTTTGGAACTAGAAATCTCTAAAAGTTAAAACTGTTAGATGTGAACCTACAAACTTGACTGTGGGCACTCTACAGATTGTATTATGAGATGAAACAGACACACACACACACACACACACAGTCCATCCACCCTGCTGAAAATGGAAGTGCTACTAAAACTCCAGCCCCTTCACTTTGTGTTACATTTTAAAGCCTTCTTTGCATAACTTAAAGCACTGACCCCAGGCTGCTGTTAATGTCCCTGAGATTTAATGGAAGAAGATGTGTGTGCATGTTTGAGCCCCAAGCCACAGTTGTCACATTTGCCTGTGAGCACAACCTTTGGAATAGTTTTGCCCCACATACAGTATGCAAACTTATTATCATGTGAAATAGTCCATGTAATTATTAACTAACACACACACATTTATTTTGCCTTTTACAACACCTTTTTATTTTAAACTCGGGGATTAAAGTTGGATTTTGCCCTAAGATTGGGTGTAATGGTGCCACATCGGGAAAATACGTAGAAGCAGGTTGTTAAATGAAGAGCACAGAGTGATTCTGACTTTAATCTCAGAATTCTGATTTTCTTTTCAGAATTCTGGTAGATAGACTATTAACGAATACTTGGCATATTCACAAAAAATTATCTGTTGTATATTTAAGAATGAAGATAGAGTTTGCAAATACTGACTTTTGAGTTCATTAGAATTGTGCAAAGTCTGTTTTTGCATTTTATACTGTATTTCCATCTTTCAGTAAATTGCTGTTCCTATTTCCCATTTCCCATATTGAAAGTCAATGAACCTAGTACAATTTCTGAGAGTGCGGCACAATCAATATCCAGAGGAAGTAATAATAGCAACAAAAATGCAGCATCCATGAGAGTAAAGCAGTGAAGTGGTGAACAACAAAGCAATAGATGAGCTAGTATGAGAAGGTTCAGGTTCCTTTATTGATGCCCTTAGGTAGATTTCTTTTGCAGTTAAAAGAGCAGGCAACCCATCAACCAGACATCAAACACAGACACTGGCTACATATACAGAGGGAAAGAGAGCATTCTCCAGGCTTCAATAAAACCACAGCTTCAAACCCCCAAACTAATAAATACTATAAAAAGGCCAAAAAAATTTAATAAATTAATGAATACATTCAAATTAAGTGCACAATTTGCAATAGCTTTTCAGCTTTTTCCCTCTGGAAAAGATGAAAATCCCGCAGGGGATGGGAATCATCATTTAAGAGCTGGCCATCCTCTGCAACTGCCTGGTATACATCAACTCTAGGCTAAGCTGCAATTTACCAATCAGCTGCCCTGACCAGTTTACAGTTTGACTCAGTTTGTTCCTGTCCTTCAAAGACAGGTCACCATGACACCAAGGAAAAAGATAAAACTGACTCAATAAAAGATTTTAAAAAAATATTGTCATAATGGTCTTATCAATATGAAAGGAGGACCTTGATGACCCTTTTTCAACATTCGAGGTTCAAGAAGTTTATTGTCATGTACACTGCAAAACACAATTGGTTACACAGAGTAATGAAATTCTTACTTTGCAGGTTCCCTTCACACAACTAAAAAGACTAAAAACCAACTTAAAAGAAAGTAATAATAAGTAAGTAAAATAGTGCTTGTAGATGTGGTGTAATCAGAATTTAAAGTGCAAGTAGTTGCAACACTGTCACAGTGATAATATATACAGAATATGCAATATTACAGTGTATATGTAAAGATACGTACAAAAATTGCAAATTTACAGGTTAATATAAATGTACATATATATAAGTGTTTTGGACACTGCTTCACAGTTTGTGTGAAAATTCAAGCTTGAATCAATAATAGTCCCCAGATATTTGCAGGGACACATTCCTTGGTTTGACCCTTAATGTTTGTGGAATCAGATATGCTGGAATTTTTCCTGAAATCCGCAATTATTTTCTGGGTTTTCAATATGTTGAGCTGGAGATAACAATTTTTACACCACCTGAAAAAGGGCTCAATAGCATGTTTATGGCTGGTTTTCCTTTCCGTGTATGTAAAAGACTGACAATGACCGTGTCATCTGCATACTTTAAAATGGCCCTACCATCAAGCATCCAACTGCCGTGGAAACCGTTGCCCCTCCCCAATCACAGAAAGAGTTGGGTGTTTTGTTGTTGCTGTTGTCTTTCTGTACTAAAACTCCTGCGTGGATGGAGAGACTTTTTAACTACAGACAGCAAAATGAATTATGAAGAACACGTTTTGCTTGCCAATACCCCCCCCCCCCCCTCCTTTTTTGTACTTAAAAATTCAGCCCTTCAAGCAAAATGATAATTCACTTAGAAGAACAATTAAAATTGATGTTTGAAATTATTGCACAGTAGTACAGCATACACACATCACAGACAGCACTCACGTACTGTTATACACGAGTATGCAAGTGTGCTGTTAAAGCTTTCAGGTTGTGATCCTCTCTCTGCTCAGAAACCTGCTGCTGGTCTCACTGCTGACACTGAGATCATTGTTAAAATGCATCAACACCAGCACTCTCAAGCATACGCTCAACCATGAAAACACACACACACACACACACACATGCTCTTACCCTGAGCCGGAGCTCTTTAAATTTTTAATTGTGTTTATGTGTTTGTCCCTAGACTCCTGAAGAGGGTGCTACCACTGTGCTCTCTGCTGCTCTGTCACCTGCTCTGGAGGGAGATTGTGGAGGAGGTTACTGGGCCAATGGGTGCAGGGAGATGACAACACCGCTGACCTTTGATCCCCAGCTGCAAGTGAGCCTATGGGAAATCAGCCTCCAGTTGCTGAACCTCCACTAGCATGAGACAAGGATGACCAACAGGACTAAACCCATTTGACAACATCAGATAAAAAAGACCCTATATTCAGGGCGGCCAGCCATTCTCTCCTCCCTTTTTCATACTTCACATCAGGGCGTTGCTAGCAATTTGTTACAAGTGTCATAATCCAGTGCTGGACTGTGATTGGTTGTTTAGAGAGCAAAGATCTCTTTCTTTTAGCGTTTTTTTTTAAGTTTTATTTTTTATTTTCTTTTTTCCAGACCTGCCAAAGAAGGGCTACAGGGGATGGAAGATGCTTTCTTTGCTTTTCACTGTGAGCAAGCAAACATATTTGCACACACACACAACCACACTCTAGGGTTGTAGCTATATGTCATTTTGCTGTCATGGATAGCAGAGAGTTGCTGTTGGCGCCATCTAGTCAGATATCAGTTAATGGCACCCACCAATGATATGATGAGTTTGATTCCCTGATCGCGTATCAGAGAATCAGTCATCTGCTATGATACAAACCTTACTTTGATTTTTCAATTAGTCCGGCCCACAATAACTAAATTCCTCTTGGAAGCTTTTTCACATCAACAAAAAATTCCAGTAAAATAATCCAAAAGCTTAATTTTGGCAACAAAATAACATATTGGTCAAACCCTAGCATACGCGCACATACAGTACACACACATTTACACACTACGACAATGATCTGATCTGATCCTGCCTTGCTGTGGCAAGGGAATGTGATGTCATCAGTTTGCGTTGACACATCACTGCGATTTCTCAGATCGTATTGCCATCCGGCCTCTTTTACTGGGAGCACTTTGTTTTTATTGGTTACTATTGAATCATGTTAACTGCTGGTTGTAGTTGCATGAGTAGATGTTTTTACAGACGTGAATTTAGCTGAAAAGCTAAGAATCCATCATCGTCTCCTCTTTCCTCTCTCCGGCGCGCAGTAACCCAATAAAAGATGTTCCTTTTGACTGCTAGGGGGATTTGGGAAGAGTTTTAAAAAAGGGAGATATTTCAGATAACAGTAAGCCTAAATTTGGAATGATTCCCCTTCGACCCAAGAGTGATGAAACGTTTGGTTGAGTTGCTGTGAATTTTTAATGCTGTTATTTCTAAAGCGGAATTTCCAGCTGTTTCTGGTTGTCTGCTCAAAAAAAATGAGAAAAAAAAGGTTTGGGAACCGACCTCAAATTCATTTTGTCACCGTTTTCCTTTGTGATCTGTGCTAATCGCTTTTTTCTGTGTCTGTGATACGTGTGCATGTATTATGCACACAAGCTAAGAATTAACTCATGTATAGACCCAATTCATGCTGATGGATAGCACAACAATGGCTAACCCCGGAGGAACTGCAACGAGAAGGAATGCGAGAGAGGGGAAAGCACATTTTTTCAGCATTCAAACTGTGATTGGTTCCTCATTGCTGCTGCTACTGCCTCTTCCTCATTTGGCGCCGCTCCCAGTGCATTGTGGGATTGAGATTTCCCAGTAGTGAGAATCAAACTCCATCTGCTGAGCTGACACACACACACACAGACACTCACTCAGAAACATTGGAAACAGTACATCCAGGCATAGGCTTATCCAAACAAGCGCACAGCAAATAAACACGTCTGTCTGTGATGCAGGAACATGCTCACACACTCTTACACACATACAAAAACACACTTAATGCCATCTCCACTGTGATTAACATGTTTTAGCTGTGGGGATGAAAAGTGTTATCTCAAATTAATTAAGTTTTGGCTAAAATCCTTAACCACAAGTCATCGCTGTAGTGTATGTGTACGTTGTTGCTTTGAATAAAGCCAGTTCGCATCCAGCATTCATTATGATCTGCCGCATGTGAAGCGATAGTATCACTGTGGTAGCTAATTCAGCCAGTGGCACAGTGTCAGACATGAAGAATAGGAACAAAGTGTAATGGAAGAAAATGCATAAAGGAAAAAGGCATCAGCTTTAAGGCACTCATTGCTTAAATGGTTAAATTTAATGTGATTCTCACTGTTTTGTCAAGCAGTTTAAGTATTTGTCTCAATTCAGAGACGAAAAAATCATCCTTCAGAGAATTTGTAGGACAGACTGACCCGCTGCCGCCACCGCTAAATCAGACGACAGTCTAAATTTACAAGGGGAAAAAATAAAGGCGTATTTGCCCCATCCTTGTCATCTTATAAAGTCATTTTTGGTTTATGTTATTCATAAGTGTGTTGGGCTTTTTGGTTCATGTGATATATCTACCAATGATGTGTCAACCCAAATATCTGCCTAATATCTTATGAATATTTGAATATATGAGTTGACAAAGATTGCAAAAATGCGCAGGAACCTGCACTTTGAAGGGAGGCATTATGCTAAAAAACCCTCTTTAAGATTCCCAGGACTTTGCGAGGATTCACAATCTCGTGGCAGTCGGCCCTATGAGCATCACAAATACTGACGGTATAATACTGAAGCCGTTACATTTGGAATTTATTAGTTTTGACTGATACATTTGGCTGAGATGAGGAAGCCATCTGTATTCATCTGGCTTCCAGGTATTCAGTATCTATTATTATCCGGTGCCAAGTCAAATACGCTGAATTGTGGGAGAAAAATTTTGAGGGGATGAAAAAATGACAGAAAAAATAAAAGGAACGCCTCCCGGTCGTAGTTATTATAACTATCAGGGTGTGACACGGACTCTGATATGATGTGAAGGCACCATAACTCCAAGACAACTCATCAAAGTTTACATCCCATAAGAGAGGCTTATTCTGATTAGAAATTAAAATATAATTTTAAAGCAAACATCAAAGGTTTTTTTTTTTCTAGATTAGCAATTGTGTGTGAGCTGACTCTAAATACCAGCAATATTGCTCAGTCTTTTGAGTGTTGTATTGTTTTTCAGGCTGCTTGAAAACAGTTTATTGCCTCAGTGCTTCCTTTGTTTGACTGTGTGGTTGCCCTTGGCCACTGTAAGGTACTGATTAAATAACAAACAGCCAAACCTAGTGCATATCTATACATCTATATATCTCTCTACATATAGATATATAAATATAAAATGCACATGCTTCCGTTCACACAAATAAAAACACCAGCCTATCCACTCAGTGGCGCTTATTGAAAGAATTCAAGGCTACAATATGACATACATCCTGTCAAAGAGCTACCGTGTTTTTCTCAGCTGCTACAGTAGATGTATTTTAGCTGGAAAGGGCGAGTGGGGGAATGTCACAGACTCTCCCTTCTATCTGAGCACAAGGTTTTCCAAAGACGAAAGGAGGAAACGCGCACGGATCTGTCTCAGTGTGCTTATCGTGTCGACGTGCAGAAGTGACTGCTAAATTATCACTGATTTACCCGGTTATATACGGTATTTAGCGTCCTCCTGAAGCATTCTACACAGACACGACAACACGGTGAACTTTCTGAACTCGATTTGCAAATATAGAAAAAGAACAACAGCTCCAGTAACTGTCTGTGATATTATCTGTGTGTTATTTACTCGTATATGATCGTTTCAAAGCGTTGGAGGAGACCAGTGAAGACATTTGTAGATTAAAAATAGCCCTTCCTCTGAACAACCTGGGATCACATTTATATTAAATGTTCCAGTCCCAAGTTCTGCAAAATCTTAAATGTGTATATTTGCACTGGTGTGAAAAAGTGTTTTTTCCCTTGCTGATTTCCAATGTTTTTGTATGTTTGTCACACTTAAATGTTTTAGATAATCAAACAAATTTAAATATTAGACAAAGTTAACACAAGTAAACACAAAATGCAGTTTCCTAATGAAATTGTTTTATTATTAAAGGGAAAAAATTCCAAACCTACATGGCCCTGTGTGAAAAAGTGATTGCCCCCTAAACATAATAACCCTTAGCAGCAGCAATCTACAGTCAAACGTTTGCGATAACTGGTAATGAGTATTTTTTGAATTTTGATGAATCTTTGCAGAACATTTGTTGTTCAAGCACAAACTGCTTTTTTGAGGTCAGGCCGCAGCATCTCAATCGGATTCAGTCAGGGCTTTGACTGGGCCACAATGAAGTTTTCATTTTGTCTTTCTTAAGCTATTCAGAGGTGGAGCTGGTGTGTTTTGGATCATTGTCCTGCTGCAGAACCCAAGTTTATGTTCCTTTTCCTCAGGAGTGGTTTTCGTCTTGGAACTCTATGCAGACCCAGTCTCTTTCTTATGGTGGAGTCATGACCACTGACTTTAACTGAGGCAAGTGAGGTCTGCAGTTCTTTGGTTCTTGTTCCGGGTTCTTTTGTGACCTCCTGGATGGGGTAACTGTGGTAGGCTGGCCACTCCTGGGAAATCCACCCCAGTTCCAGGTTTTCTCCAGGTGTGGATAATGGCTCTCACCATTTGTCAGACAGGTTCTATCTAAGGGGTTTCTTGATTCACCAGGTCTGGCAGTAAATAAGCCTTAGTCTAGCAGTGAAACTACACTCAACTTTGTAAAACGTGGTTAATTACAGCTAAATCGTGATTTAACAAGGTGGGGCAATCACTTTTTCACACAGGACCATGTAGGTTTGGATTTTTTCCCCCTTAATAATATTAATAATAAACACCTTCATTTAGAAACTACATTTTGTGTTTACTTGTATCATCTTGGGGGGGCAGGGATAGCTCAGTAGGTAGATTGGTGGCCCCATGATCGGAAGATTGAGGATTCGAATCCACTGAACGGCTATCCTGAGCAAGGTACTGTCCCTACACGCTGCTTCCCGAGCGCCCAATGCCTGCCCACTGCTTCACTGAGTGAACGGGTTAAATGCAGAGAGGAATTTCCCCATGGAGATCAATAAAGTATACATTATTATTATTACTATCTTGGTCTAATATTTCATTTTGTTTGATGATCTGAAACATTTAAGTGTGATGAACATACCAAAAAATCAGAAAGCAGGCACTCCACTGTATATTCAGTGATATAAAGATGTAAACGGGGGGTAAAACCAGATGAACTGAGTCCTTACTCTGGTACTATTCCAGTTAAAAGAAGCCACATTCTAGTGTCGTTTAACCTTTATTGCATACACCCCTAAACTGTTTTCTCCTTTGTTGTGAGAGCGACCTTTCAATTGAGCCCCTGGAGGCTGCAAATCGAAGACATTTCCCACCTCAAATCCATTGTAAACATTCAGTGCACCTGGGCCCCCTGAGTTTTTATTGAAATGTGTGGAATGTTTTATTTTTATCATTATTTCGTTGTTGTTGATCTTATTGCTTTTGCTGTGCCTAAAAAAGAAATCTCCCTCACCGATGTGTTAACTGTGAATTTTTTCATGTAGAAATTAACTCGTAGAACTTGTGATACCGTCTTGTCCTGTGCATTGATACGATTTCTCTCTCTCTGGAGTGATTGGAGTGGAGGTGAAGAATGTTTGTGTATGAATGACTGTGCGTGCGTGCGTGTCTCTAGATAAGGGTGTTGATGTCTATGATCTTTTTTTTTCTTCTTTTTTTTTGGGGTTTTTTTGGTCAATTATTGTGACATTCCAGCAGCAGCCGTCACCTTTTCTATTATCCAAAGCCTCTCAATAAACATATCATTGTGCCATTTGCTCTCCATCCTTCTTCCCAGCGTGTGAGTGAGAAACCGTCAGTCTGATGTTGCTCGACATGAGACAGCGAGCCTCGAGCACTGTCTGAACTTTTGAGACATTCTCAGATCCATCAGTGAAACGTACACACACACACACACGGTCATTTTTCCATTACAATAGAGGACCTTACATTCACTTAAATTGTTTTTCTTCAGTCTTACAGTGCCTGCCTGATCTTAACTTTAATCTCACATTTACCCTAAAATTGAATGATTTTTAGAGCCTCACAGTATAAATAGGTTTTTTGCAACCACAGTGAAAACAATGCAAGTTCTCACGTTTATTTCTTCCTGTTACCTACTAGTAAGCAGTAGTAATGCAATGACTCTTATATAGCATTCATTTGGCACATTACTATCCAAAGCGACCTAAAGTTACAGTCTTTGTGATTTCAGAGTGGCTTTCTGCTTCATGCCTTGTGCCCTCTATTCTAAACTATGGTAAAAATTCAGATGAAGAGCAACATGTGATTTTACACATTATTTACAGTATTTAACAGCAAAGCCAAAAATCAGATGCAGTGTCTGGAAATTAAGTACAGCCTATGATTCAGTAGACACAGAACCACTTTAAGCTGCACTTTATCAGTCTCTTACAACACCGTTGAGGCATTTTCGCCCACTCTTCTTTACAATGTTGTTTCAACTCGTAGAGGTCTGCAAGCATTTTCTTCAGGGTCACCACAGCATTTCATTGGGGTCGAGGTCTGGACTTTGGACTATTGCAACACTGGGAGCTCCTCCTTCCTTCCAGTCTTTTTCTAATTTTACTGCCATGAAGTTTAACATTTAACATCCAATCTGAGGCCGGTACAGTCTGAGATGTAGCTCTTGGGCTTTTTATTCTCTTTTTTTCTTTTCCTTTTTTTGTAGTTTCTCTGAGCATTTCATGGTCAGAGTTTAGAGTGAATTTGCTGAAATGTCCACTCCTGGCAAGATAGGCAGCTGTCTTGAATGCCTTCCACTTGTGAATAATCTTTCACACAGGAGGATGATGGATTTCAAATTGTTTAGAAATGGCTTCATAACCTTTCCCAGATTGGACAGCAACAATTGACCACTGCTGAAGTCTTCCCCTCTACGGCATTGTGTGAATGCACACACTATGGATGCAGCAACAGTCTACTTTAGTGTGCAACCTGCTTCTTGCTCAGAACTTTGAAAACAACAATTTATGCCTGTTTTTTGTTGTTGTTGTTGTTGTTGTTGTTTGTTTGTAGGAGAACCTGCATCTGTTATTTTTTTAATACACACAGGTTGTTTTCAGATGCTTCTGTGGAGAATTGGCCTCCTTTGACATTTTTCTAATTAAATTAATGAAAGTACAAACAATGTTACAGAAATGTTAACTAGAGACAGCCTCAGTTCACCTTTAGTTTGCCAATAATAAAACAAAGTCAGTGACGTGCTGTTATTCGTCGTGGTAAAAAACTGAGGGGTTCAAAGAGAATATATACTTCAGTGCACACAGCAGACTGGAGACCTTCAGACAACATAAACCTCTTCTGAAGTTTTTCTGTGAAGAACTGCAATTTAGGCTTTCACCATCACGCCACTTCATAGCTGAATGCTCTGGTACGATCAGTACTTTGCAACCTGCAATCTGTGAGTCAAGCTAACCTCAGCAGCTCCTTGGTTATTTGTGGTTATTTGTGGGTTATGATAAACTTATACCTTTTAATATGAACCCTGCAAAAACTATTTCAAATTAATTAGTTAATTAATAACTTTTTTGAGGAAATCAAACGCACCCACAAAACCATGAGGAAAAGTCAAGAATCCCTCTTACCACTGATCCTGCCTAAATATATTCATATATTGTAAACCCAGTAAAAGTGTGACATCTGTCTGCGTGCGCATGTGACAATAGACTTTCAATTAGAGGAGGCACTGAAGAGCAGGTGTTTTCTTGCCTTAAAGAAAAGTAAGAAGAATCAAAGGTAAATCAAACCCCCAGCACGTTTGACGGCGCATCTGAATGGCAGGAGAGGAGAGTTACATCATGTAGATGTCTATTTCTTAGAATTACTATCTGACACAGCTCTCTGTACTACCAGCACACATATAGCATGTCTGCGCTTAATTGAGTGCTGTCTGAGTTCACTCGAGCAGAAAACGGAAAGAAAGAGTAACCTAAAATGGCAAAATGGCCATCCTGTCACGGTTCTGGGTCCGTTGGACCCAGTATTTTGAGTTTATTGTGTTTTGATTTAAGTTTGCATCAGGGATTGTGTTCTTGTTCTCTTGTCGTGTTATGGTGATGAATATGATGTCTATTATGAGAGTTCCATGTTTCTGTTTGTCTGGGTTTAAGATGTGGGCTTAGTTTCATATGTCATTTCCTGTCTGTCTCTCTGTCGAGCCTGCGTGTGATGTTTTATTGTGAAGGTCTGCGTCTTATGTGAGTGTTCAGTTTTACCTCTGTCTCGTCTTACGGATTATTCCCAGCTGTGTCCACCACCTGTGTGTAATTCCCGTGTTTCTCTGTGTGTATTTAAGTCGTGTCCTCCGTCATTGTAGTTGCTGGTCCGTCTGTGTAACCACCGTGTCTCGCTCGTGTGTTCACCCTGCTGTTAACCATCGTCTGCTTCTGCTCGCCCTGCTTCATGTTCATGTTCTGGTTTCTGCGCTATAGTTTAGCTGTTTCCCTGTATAGTTTAGTTCGAGCTCCATTTGCTGTTTGTCCTCATTTTGTGTTCAATAAACCACCTTCACCTCTCCACTACTGCCTGCGTTTGGATCCCCCTTCATTTCCTCCACACGGCTCCTCTCACTCGCCGTGACACATCCTCATTTATGTCAAGGTAATTGGCGCTCATACTGGAGAGATTATGGTTTCTAACAATGAGTATAATCCACAGCATCATAAACACGCTTAATAGCTTCATATTGAACCACTGAGTGTCAGCGCTCCCAGCATAAAAGTCCTTATGGAATAACTAATGAGCTCATTGCATGCAAATGCTTAACTTAGTAAGTGTCTAATAAGTATTCATTTATGTGATTACCTCCAAATAACTGAGAAGACACTATTGCTCATATTCAGGTCGGAACAGGTTGGCACACTTTGTTTGTGCAGACGCCTCAGATTCCTCAAATATCTCTGGGAGCACAGTCATAGGTTTTGCTCTGAGTCCACAAAACACGTGTAGGCTGGCCTGGTGAACTCCCATGCCTCCTCAGTCATCTGGGAGACTGTGAAAACCTTGCCCACTGTTCCATGGCCAAGATGGAGCCTGCATATTTCTCCTGTATCTGAAGTCCAACTGTCAGCCAGAGCCTCCTTTTCAACAACCTTTCCTGTAAGGCCAAAAAGTGCGATGCTTGTGTTATAATTCGCGCCCACTCTGATCTCCTTATTGAAAAGAGAACACATTTTTACTTGAGGTGTTAGTATTGGTAAAAAGTATTGGTTAGCCAAGTCAATCAGACTTTTTTTGCACACTCAAGGAGCTGCTGTCTGTTAGCCATTAGAGGGGGAAAAAATGCAAGTTCAAAGCACTGCAATATAAGCTTCATTTTTCTTATATACACAAAATATTCTGGCAGTCCACCCCATAGCTGTCAATATATTCAGTTCTAAACCTACATTGCCCTTCACAGAAACATTCCAGTAGCATGGCTAAAAAAAATCACTACAACTCAAGGACACTAAACATAAACCTGCTGGAACTGGTGATAAAAAAGAATAAAAGCTTACTGTTGTGAGTAAAGAGTAGGTTACTTTATTTCAGGAAATAAAATGTGAATTTGTTTCTGAAAGGTACAGAATCACCATATTATCTTCATGCAATACAGAGTTTTTTGTTATGACCCACTGCCTCTGAAACAGATTAGCTTTGAATGTGTTGCCATGCCTTGACAGATGCATTTGAGGGAAAGACGACATATTCACTCTTTTCCGCATTTATTTTTTAAAGATGCAACCCACCGAGCCTCTAATCACAAGTGCATCCCAAACCTGTTCACAAGTTTTGCTCAAAATCTTTTGAAGGACTTTTTCTTCCATCTCTGAGGTCAGCGTGCTGAACAGATGTGTCCAACAGATGTCCGTCTGTCGATGGACTCATAAATTTTCTTTCTGACTTGAAGGGAAAAGAGAATGACATTTCTTTGGATAACACACAAAGTATTGAATGAATCTAAAACCAAAATGTTTATTGAGTCAGGAGTCAAGATGAAGTATTTATCATTTATTCATAACTTTAACATTTTTCCCTTTTTCAATTAGACAGCGAAAACAAATGAAATCTGCAGATAAAGGGAACCTGTTAGTTACAGATGTCTAATTTGCCTCTAAAATGTTCCAAAACAATGAAGAATTCATTACCCGACAGTGTGGGGCAAAACACTATCTGCAGTCTCACCTATTAGCAGTATCTAAGTGTAAGATTACGACAGTCATTAATCTTCCAGGCAGCAGTGGCTTATGGGAAGGGCCTGACAACCTGGGGCTAAGTGATACATGGACCTTGTCAAGACTCCTGATGGAGGGATGAATGAGAAGACAAAGACTTACACATGCCCACTACACCTGACCAATACGGTCTGTGATAGGTGATAATTGGTATGTCAGCCCTAACAGTACCCTGACTATTTAGGAGCACATGATAGTATTTACAATGTAAACTAAAGAAACACCACTTCATGCAGTGATGCATCCTCTAATAACCATCTTTTCTGTGCACCAGTTTGTGGTTTCTTTTTCAGAGTTACATTAAAACTGCATTTATCACCTTACTGTACAGCAGGGCTCCCTTTGCTCAGTTTTTCATAGTGTGAAGCTGCTTTGTTTCCACGTATCTCGTTTAATCTATTTTTAATTACAAACCATCCTGGACTCACTAATTGTGCAGTCAGACTGATTTAGTTTGGACTCTGGTGTGTGACTGCCCCCTGGTATGAGGCCAGTAGAGATCATTACAATACTTCAAAGAAAACCTAGTTTTTACATCAGTGATATTTCAGTGTAAAATGATTTCCTACCATGCGTACATTTGATCTTCATCTCAGATTGTATGACATATTTGGGCCTAGATAAAATGTTACATTAGTTGCACTTTAACTAGAAAGTAATGACATAAATATATGTATTAAGGTGCCATTCTGAATTCTGCATCTGCGTGTTGTAGCTTCAGTTCTTGTATCTGATTCTTATGACAATATACTCCCAGCAAATAAATGTCTATTGTATATTTTTAAAAGAGAAAATATGAATTCATGCCTGCTGAAAACAAAAGAATCTTTAAACTTATATGAGTTTAAATGTGCGTTCAAGAAAAAGTAATCCCTTATTTTGAATGACATTTTATAACACTTCGGCAAGCTATGTATGACAGTCATGGAGCTGTGCCGCTGTCATGTATGGCAATGATTGGTGGTGATTTTAATATATGGTATTTTATTCTCTCCATATCTACTGTCATTTCCTCTTGTGTAAACTGCTCATTTAGCTACAGTTCTCGCTTCCTGTTTTATTTTGGTACTTTCTTAGTTTCGCGTCCTCTTCCTGTTTCATTGTCCTTGATTATTTTCACCTGCATCTTGTTACACTGCTGTGTCCTATTCCTGATTACCCTTATATGTGTAAATAGTGATGTCTTCTCTACAGTCTTGGCTTCAGTGTCAGCTGTGTCATACATACATAACAGTCTATGTGCGCTTTGTGAGCTATAGCAACTATACCTGCCTAATCTATGTTTCCAGCACTTTCTCAAATGTAAATGTCCTCTTTTCTTTTTGTTTAGTTCCTGCTCAATACTAATTTAAATCTTGCTGCTTTTCAAGATTATTGTCTTATAGAGCTGAAGCTTTTATTTATATCTAACTGACCCATCATAAAAGTTTTCAGCAGTTAGAGTTCACAGTGTATTTTCTTCAGGAACATTCATGTCACTTCTTTTTTAACACTCAAGTTGTTGTAAAAAAGAAAAGCGAACAGAGGGTGGAACTACAAAGTGAGATTAATGGCTTAAAGTTAGAGATTTTTGTGAAATCTGTGCTTTGAAAATATTGGCTAAATCGCCATGGTAACTTATGCAAAACACACAACCTGGTCAATAACAGGTTATGTTTAGAGTTTTGATTTAAAATCTATGGGAAGAGCCACATTTTCATTCTTTTATTTACAGCCTATTTTAACTGTGATGTTGATTCTGTGCTATAGGTATTTATATATTTATATGAATTTATATGTGCAAACTGTGTATCACATTAACACTTGAATGTGTATGTATTCAGTTGGTGATGCAGAAAATGTACAAATATTTTCATACCTGCCCTTATCTGTAGTTAAGTCTCTTTTACAGCAGCTGCTAGTGCAGCAGCTTTTATTTTTCACTTTGAGCTGCGACAAACTGGTTTCCACAGCTCCGTTATATGCGACTGTAACAAGTTTAAATGTAACCAGTTTCAGAGCTCTAATATGTAGCCATCACATTAGAAATAACAGCAGCTCTGAGACATGAAATGTTTATCGTACTGCTCTATGTGCTAAATCCTGACATTAACAATTTTCTGCTGTATTAATCTCTTGCCTGCATATATTTTTATGTTAGTTTGTTGCCATTTTATCATCATCATCATAATGTGATCATTTCTCTAGTAGGAAGCGCTCATGGATTTGTTCAAAAACCTGCAAAGGTTTTGTTGAACTTTGTAGTGTACCCCTCAGGACAGCACACACTGAGGGTAACTCAACAAATGCTAGAACAAAAGACGCGGGGAGGATGCCGTATATACAGACACAGAAGGCTGATTAGGGATACAGCTGGAGGAATAAGACACAGGTGCTCACAATCTGAACCATCAGGGGAAGACAGACAGGAAGCGAGACCCGAAGCGAGACCCTAGAGAAACCATCTGTCAAAGTAAAACAGGAAACAAGCCTAAAGACATATAACTAAAAAAGGATAAAAAGATCTCCACTAATCATGAACAAAGAGACAAGGGAACACCAGAGGACAAAGGCATAAACATGCGACAGAGTAATGAGCAAAGAGGGATTAAACTTGGGAAAAAACATGGAGCTCAAAATAGAAACTGAAGCTGACAGACAAAAGATTCAAAACCAGACATGAGAACAGAGCAAAAATTAGAGCTCCACAGTATCACCTGAAATCAAACTCTGAGCTCAAAACAGGAATGAAGCACTTCAGACCTTCAAACTGTGCAATAATAAAACTCCAACAGAAACACAGACTCGTATAAAAATCCAAGAAGCTGTGAAGCAACAGTTCATCCTCCAAGGTGAGACTTCTGATGTGTCTTGAAGGCATCTCTCTAAAAGAAAACAAAAAAATCAAAAACAAATAAAGCAGCTCACCTAAAGAAAAAAAAAAGACAACAAACTCGCCTTCAGGCTCACACACTAAACAAGCCCAGTGACCTGAAAAACACCAAAACAAATCTTTCATTCGGTTACGAAAAACTGCTAAGTGGGTACAGTTCTCCCTACAATTTCCCATATTCCATCTATTTTCCCCTCTACCAATAAGCCAACCACTGTGTAAAACCAATTATTCCGCTGGAAAATGGGCATCGCTTACCTTTTTCCCTTTTCCAGATGTGTAAATAAGACTTGAGGTTAAATATTTATTGAGGAGGCTACCGTGATCTTGATTTGGTGGATGATGTTTTGTTGTGTTTTGTTTTTTAATGTGTGTGTCTTTTACTATCTCTGAAAAAACATGTAGAACTTAGACATACTCAGGCACTCAGAGATGTAGTGTAGCAGAGGATGGGATTTGCTGTCTAAAAATGGCCAAAGAGAAGGAGGAGGAGGGGTTGAAGATGAGGAGTAAGTGAGAAAATACGAGGAAATGTAGAGAGCGAAAGAGCGATATTTTTCATTCCGAGCTGACATGGAAAGAAGTGTGAGGAGAAAAAGGCCGGTCGTGAGCAATAATTAGGTCCAAAACGAAAATAAAACAAAAAGAAAAATGTCTGGACACAAAATCAAGCATCGCGGGAGAGGCAGAGAAACAGAAAATAAGCTGTCATTGTCTAAATAAGATTTATATATTTGTAGGACAACAGCAATGAAGCAATAACTCAGATCGTTTATTTAAGCCTGAATAAAAGGGAATGTCCATTTTTCTTGTTGTGTGAGGGCTCTTCAAGTACACACACTCATGCACACAAAGTCTGGCCCGTCTGAAAAGCGGATGGCACAACAATCTCCGGGGCACAATTCTTCACTCCACCCACTCATCTCCACTGAGAGGATGGAAAGAGGAAAAAAAAAGAAGGGGTAAAACTGGAATGTGGGAGGCCAAAGAGGTAAATAAATAAATAAATAAATAAAAGGAGAAAGAGGAAGAGAAATGCCCAGAGAGTAAGCAGAGGCATGCAGGGTAAGAAAACAGCAGGCGAGACAAGGAGAGGAAATGAGGAGAGGAAAGGAGAGGGAGAGGGAGCAGAGGGGAGGACGGGGAGGAGGATGACACAGCGGAGAGAAGAGAAAGAGGAGTGCATGTTTGCGTCACATCTGCAGTGGAGGAGAACTGCCTGACAGTCATCAGACGCCTGCTGAATGACAATCTCCCCTCCTCTCTCAGGTGGCTGGCTTATCCTTCCTTCCATTTTTTCTTTGTTTCTTTTTTGGGAGCAAAACACCTAAAAAAAACCCAAACAAAACCCAAAAACCCCAGAAACACCCCACTTGTCCTACAATGTCCTTGAAATGGGAAGCACTGCGGTGGCTGATGTCACACATGGTAGGCCATATTTCCTAATAACAGCTGTGCTCCTTGAGGTTGTATGCGTAGCCTGAAGTCACGTCATCACAGTTGATAAACTATTAGTGGAATCGGTGCTCGGTGCGAAACATGAATTGAACACAGTCGAGGTCCACCTGGTGTGATTTGCGGGCATCAGCTGTCTGAGCGAACAGGTTACGGATACATTAACCCTTTACAGCCGATCGGAGCGGGCACGCTCTGTTTTGCGTAACTATTTTTAAATCCCGGTAGCTCTGCAACCAAGTAAGCTAGCGCAATAATTTTTTTTGCATATGAAACTGGAGGAGTTGTACTTACATCTGATGCCATCAGCTTGTCCTAGGTCACAGTTTCCTTCCACATATAGCCTTGCAAAAACTGAATAAAAATCACTTGCAGCAACAAAAACATGATATTCCAGAAACACGCTTCGCCGATCCATCAGCTGTTTGTAACACTTCCTACGTCCATCAGCGCGAACTATCACATGACCGCATGACCTGCCCGAAACCGGAAGTGACGTCATTTTGCGGAAATGTAGTTTTTTACGATCGGGGCCTTATGAGCTTGTGTTTTACTTGTTATATGTTTTAAAAAGTTATGTTTGACTTTATGACTTTCTGTGTCGTTTCTGGGATGCTTAAGACTCATATTGCACTGCTGGAAATAGTTTATTTTGATGCATATGCTGTTATTTTGCAAATTTGCACTATAATATTTATTTTCGTTTTTCCTGCAGTATATAAAAATTGGTGTATTTCAAAAATAAAACTATGAAGACACTCAAAATAAATTTCCTGTGGTGGGAAACTAGTTTGTGTAACTTTTTTGTATTTACAGTTTTGAGGGATAAGCCTCTTAAATTTCTCTAACTAGAAATATATGTTAAAAAAACAAAAACGATTTTCAATTTTTTTGTAGTTTATTGCACTTTTTTGCAATTTATGTAATTACTATGCACCTAATGCAGACATATTATTAAAGTTTGGGCTATAATGGTTGTATTGATGTATAGCAACTTGAAATGCTCCCAAAAATGGCTCCACAGCATGTAAAAATATAATATAAGCTCTGGCGAACTTGGTTCTATGGTAGGTCTTAAAGGGTTAAAGGCAGTGTGACTAAATTTGTAAAAACTTGCCTTGTTGTTTGACATAA
Organism: Diplotaxodon limnothrissa; assembly: GCF_057381915.1. Lineage (NCBI taxonomy): Eukaryota > Metazoa > Chordata > Actinopteri > Cichliformes > Cichlidae > Diplotaxodon > Diplotaxodon limnothrissa. Next base: position 27,910,420 of record NC_140611.1, read on the forward strand.
ACTGCAACAGTTGCATGTAGTATTTCCAGTATTTGTACAGTCTAGATTAACACTGGATCTAGGTTGGCCTGTGATGACTTCATCAACAGCAGGAAAAAGAAAGAAAGACCTTGTGTAACCTTTTTCCTTTTACTTTTGTTTAAACTCAAAAGCTGAGAAATGGTTGCAGTGATGTGGCTGAAATGAACCAGAGTTCCCATTTAAGGATGTTACTGTTGCTTTCTTTGTCAGTTACAGGTGAGCAGTCAGTAAGCATCCATGACAGCCCTGAACTTCTATAGGCATTAGATACAGGAGATGTAAGAATTGCGGAAGAGGATTTGGGCCAGTGGGGTCTTTTGGAAAATTTTCTCAGAAGAAAGTCTGAATTTGGAATTTTTTAAATCAGAATCCTGAAAATGCAATTCCTAATGATCACAGCCACCCCTACCAGCACTTTTAATCCTCTTCTGTAATGAACAGTGCAGGTAACTGCCTGAAGGACTGACAACAAATTTGTGGGAGCAATGCATCTTATCTTAGCTCCTGCACCCTATAGACACCACCCTTCACCCTAAACATGAGGCTCGGGGGACAGAATTAGGGGCAGACTGCTGGAACTGCACTTTTTTTTTTCTTATATTAAACTATCACAGGGATTAAATGTGTAGTTAAACTTCCCTGGGCTAAAATGCAGACTCGATTCTCATGACATGCCTGAAAACAGCTAAAGATGGGAGAATTAGGCAAAGTCCATACTTTACTTTTTGTTTCTAGGCTACATTTAAATGAGAGTTGGCCCATCTTATTTCCAGAGGTGGCATTAATGCATCTGTGTCATCATTTTGAAAGTTGTGAAAAAGAATGACTTAGAGTTTATTTGCAAAAGTAGGACCATTAGCAGTAACAGGTAGAAATCCAACAAGTGTCTGTGAACTAACTCATAAATGAATCATTGCTACAAAGGTTTCACACTATCCTCTGCTGCCATTCACACCGCTCTCTCAGCCATGCAGATCCCACTGAGATCATTAAGGCTACAGCGGGTTGTCTGCTATCTGTATGTTCGTGCTGAAATCACTAGGGGCTTTTTCCAGTCCTGTCGCTTTAACGAGACAGGTAGAACAGCAACTAATTTCATCTACCAGTATCACAGGGGACCGATGAGCCAAACCCCACAGATGGTGCTTCCAAGCAGCCACTTCCTCACGTAGTTACAGTACAGAAAAAGAAGCTTTTCACCATCTGATTGAATGGATTTTACCCTACTTTGCGCCTCAATCCTCTTTAAGTGCATCTTGAGTGTATTTACACTTTTTCCAAGCTCTGGATGAGACTTTTGAGTCTTTCAGACACCAGGTGCTCTAAAAGGTTCTCTCCAGCTTTGCACAGCGCCTAAGAGGCCCACACATGGAGTCGTTAGCTAGTGCTCTGTCCAAGCAGGCACATGGCAGCTTTTCACTGATACAAAGAAAGAGAGGCCTGCTCTCACATTAATAAAACACATCTAGGCATATTATTGCAATTTAAAAGACATAAATGGAGATAAGGAGATGAAAAAATCACAGGTTTTAGGAAATGTGATAGCAGTTGTGGTTGTGCCACCTGTTTTCAATCTTTCACCAAACAGTCTCTTTCACAGTAAAACAACAGCCTTCTGTAGATGAATAGATTCCAGAGAAAAGAGATAAATAAACATGAGCTATCATTAGCCTGCTAAGAAACAGTAGCTAAGTATAACTTACCGGTTTAAATAGAGCTTCGTTTCGAGGAGCTCAACCTAAGCTATATTTGCCTGTTGCAAACAGACCATCTCTTCATTTTGTGTAACCTTTCATCTGTGCAGGCTGTTGTGCAGTGGTGGACAGGACTCAGTATCTGAGAAGTGTTTCTGCGCAGTGTTATTCTTCTGTTTTCCTACCCTGCTAAATGAAATCCTTTAAAACAATTCCTTTCCTGCTTATCTATGATGGATTTTTGACAGAGTTATTGCCCGCCAGTTATTTATCGCAACAAAAACACCACTTTTCACTTTATAGCTTATCGCTTTATAAATTGTTTTGTAGTAAAGCACCGTAAGGCCCTGGACTTGAACATGTCACAAAAAACATGATCAAAATTTCAGTTCATTGATCCGTGTGTCCTGGTGCAGAAAATTCAGAAGGAAAAATAAGTACTGTGCTATTAAAACCAAAGTTGTATAAATGTCACCTCTGAGATTTTCACATCCTTGAGATGTCACACCAAAGTTTGTTAGTGTGTGAGTGAAAATGCATGAGAGTGAAGACTTTACGCAGGAGACTTTACTGATTAGACCCCATCCTGAAATTAATTAACAACCTGTGAAGACAACAGATGACTGTTTTCCTCTGTTGGTGCAGCACCTAGCCGCTGATGGTGGTTGGAGGACTTCAGAGACTTCCTTCAAGTTGCCAGTGTAAATATGATGAAAGCTGGTCTGTAGGGTACAGACAGCTACACCATATCAATATAGTGAAAAAGTACTTGCCACCTTTCTTTTGCACATTTGTTCCACTTGATGTTTCCGATCATCAAAGAAACAAAGATAATAAAGGTAACTGAAAAACATGATTTTTAAATGATGATTTCATTTATTATCTACATGGCTCTGTGTAAAAAATGATTTTCAAAAGAATTGCAGGCCTCGCTTTGGGTGGCTGTAGCTCTGGAGATAGATCAGGTCAGTGGAAAATCACTATATAAGAACCAGTCCATTTACTATTAACTTGTCTCAGTTAAGGTCACTTTTTCATGATACGACAATAAGAGACTGAACAAAAAGCTCAAGAACAAAACCACTGGTAACCAAAAAGAAGATGGACTCAAAAAAAGCCAAAACAAAATAAAGGTTTTGGAGTGACCTATTCAAAACTCAGACTTAATTTCAATTGATTAGCTTTGGTGTGACCTTAAACAAGCTGTTCGCGCTCAAAACCCCCTCCAGTGGGGCTGAATTAAAACAATTTAGCAAAGAGGAGTGATGTGAAAGCCTCATTGGCAGTTATCACAAATGCTTTATTGTAGTTCTTGCTGCTAAGGGCGGCTCAACCAGTTATTAGGTTTAGAGGGCAATTACTCTTTTGGTTGGTAGCTTTTTTCCTTTAATAAATCATTTGAAAACAGCATTTATCATTTACTCTGGTTATCTTTGTTTTATATTAACATTTGTTTGATCTGAAAACAATTAGGTATCGAAAAATCATCAAATATGCAAAAAAAACTAAGAAATCATGTAGAGGGCTAATATCTTTTTGCAGCACTTTATATTGTAGTTACTGAAACACAGACACTAAAATATACAACTGTAAGTAAATTCTTTCTGAAGTTGTAAAAGACAAAATTTGTCTGATTTCCCCTTCCATCTTATCTCTGTTTGCATCTCTGAGCCACTTTCATCTCAGACTTGGGCAATAAGCAAATATCAATTTTTGTGTCAAACTGATCCAACTTTCATGTTGAGGATCATTTCTGGTGATGAGAAATTACCAGCTACTAGCTATTGGCTACAAGCAAACAGAAGTTTTTAGAGGAAGGGTCCATAATGTACAAAATCCAAGGCGGTACCTCAGGTCGGGAGCAACACGTGGTTATGCATGTTCATCTGTCAAACCAGAGTTCTGCTGTGTTGGAGCAAATTGCTATTATAAAGGAAAACATAAGACCTATAAGCCAATAAGGCACATCAGACCTTGCACAGCAATTTGTGGTTTTGCTTGTGGCCTGCAGTATTATAATTTTCAGCACTGCTTCACTGTACAGTATATCTGGAAATATTCCTAGGCTGTCAAGAAATATAAAACCAACTCCAGCGGTCTCATTAAGAAACTACAAGCATGCACTGTAGGGTTCATACAGACGACTCACACAAACCATTTTGTACACATGAATATTTTCATAATTATCATCTCTCACAGTCTAGTCAGCGGCAATTCTCTATAGTCCAAGGGCAAAATTTCACAGGGGCTCCCTCCAACCAATGTCATCACCATTATGTCAGAAATAATCTAACACAAACAAAAATACTGTGCTCTCAACTCGGTCAAGTCACGGCCAGCAGAGCTGGACTCACTCAAGTAATGTTAAACTTCAGAGTATACAAAAGAAGTAAAGTGATGTCCGTTGTGTCACCACATTTAAAACCAGAGCAGCAGCAATTTAGCATTTAGCATTATATTTAATCATTGTTATCGGCTCCATTCACCACTGTGTTGCTTTGTTTCCTCCTCTTCTTTTTTTCTTCTTCCTTTTTTTAACTCCCATTGCTCCCATATATTTTCACTGAGTGGCTTTCATTGTTATCATTAAGCGTATTTAAACAGAATCATTATAGCCACTTGCAATGGGAGTGTGTAGAATCAGATGTGACTCTTTGGCTAGGTCAGGTCTCTCCTTGTGTCATTGCAAATTTTGCACATTGTCACTGCTTCAGTTTAAATTCTATCAGCCCTCCGGGGCCACACACTGACTTGGGATCACAGGCAGTTGTCTGCCCTACCTGGTAGCATGCTCCTCTGCACACAACAGGAAATAATGCACTTCTGATGGTTTCTCACCGTACTGAAAATACTCCACTTGGTTTAGCCCAGGGAGAAGGCTGAGTGAAGTGTGCCCAAGGCAGGAGAAACTGCACCCACTCACTCGTGGTGTATCCACAGGACAGTTACCTCTGCTATTCTTACATCGTTCCTAGGATCCAGCAGGTTTGGTGACTGATCAGATAGATTTGCATATCTTGTGTTGTCGTGCAGCTCTGTCGGGTTAAGCTTAAAAAGTTCAGCCCTTGTTTTATCTCCCGCATAAAGGAAGTGCAGATTTGACCGGACACTTCTTTAAATTGCGTGTATGGTGTGAATGTTTGTGTAGGAGTGTGTGCTTTAGTACCTTAACAACATGCAGATCTCCAGCTTTCACTCCCCACGTCTTTCCTTTTTAACTTATACAGAACTTTAAGAAGAGAAGATTATACAGAAATTGAGGAGATTAAGAAAAAGAGGGGCAATCCTCTTTTCTTTAATCTTAAAATGAGAGGAGATCATCGGTAGATGGAAAGGAGAGAGGTAACGGCTCTGGATGAAAGGAAGAAGGAGAAGTACCACCTATTAAGAAGCCATTTGGTTTAGGTGGGGAGAGCTGCGGTGTCCTTGGCCTTTAGGTCGATATAGCCATTAGATTATAGTGACACACATACACACGCACCCACGCACACAATCAAGGCTGTCTCGGGACCTAACAGCATGGGCGTGTGTCTGTGTGGGCAGTGTTCAGGAGACAAATGAGTGACACTGCATGAACACGCAGTGTGCTGGAGAGACAATTTGTCATCGTGTGAACACAAGCTCTACCTCTGACAGTGACCCCATCTCCACCCCCACACCAGGACTTTAGAGCCAGTACAGTATGGTTACATTAAAGCTGTATGCTTTTATGCCATTTTATCTTTAGCTGTATGCCTGTGAAGTGTGAAAACATTTGATTGACTGTCCCAGTTCTTTTTTTATCTTTCATGTGTCTCTCACTGGTGCCAAAGTAGTATCCTTATACGTGACTGGAAAAAATGCCACAAGAGAAGAAATGAACAGAAATTAAAAAATATATATATATTTTCAAATTAAATCTACTTTAACAATTTAACAAAAAATATATGAATATTTCACAAGACTAGCAACAGCTGGATGACAGGAAAGCAGTTTGTTAGCACCAGGAGAGTAGCCATGATATGATCAGAAATCAGAAATCAGAAATCAGAATGGGTTTATTGCCAGATGTTGAGGTTTACAACATTAGGAAATTGCTGCGGTGCTTCAGTGCAGACAATAAGAATTAAAGTGCTATGTAGAAAGAAAGATATGTGCATGAGATATACATGAGATATATACATGAGAATAAGAATTATGAGTGCTACGTAGAAAGATATATACATGAGTGCAGGTGGTGATCAGTGCCAAACATGAAATGATGCAGTTACACAGCGTAGGGTCATATGTTAGTGGTGCTTCAGTGCGTTACTTTTGTCTTGTTTTTGTGCATTTCTTCTGTGTCTGGGCACTCCTCTGGATATTCTTACACCAGAGAAGAGCTCCTTAACTGCAGGACTACAACGCCTGTGGATTTATTTCCAATATTTGTCGCATCTGCGGCAGATTTACTGCTGATATATGACATGGGAAAACCACATTAGCTCTCACAGTCAGAATTGCATGGTTAAATTAGTTTTCCACCTTGATAATGTGCTGGGATCTTTCACGTCATTGTATCTAAATAGATTGAATAGCTTGGCAAGCTGTTCATCCATACATCATTCCTTTCTTGCATGGAAAAAAAAATCAAAAGCTAGTGGTATGCCAAGTTTTTGGAGCATCAACTGCTAAGGATGCATGCATCCTCAAGTTTCTTTACTTGGATGAATATTAGTCCCTTTGTTCCTAGCTGATGCTGGAAAATGCTGTATAAAAAGGGATGTGCTGTGTGGTACACTTTGTGCATTGGTAGAAACAAATAATTGATAGAAGAAGAATAAAATAAAAATTTACTGTTAAGTGTAGTTAATACTTTTGGACCACTAACACCTCAAAAAATAATGTTATTGAAAGGTAGAGTTAAGAGGTTTAGAACATTTTTTCAAGGTAGAAATGAGGTGTGGTGTCAGCCTGGCTGATGGCTGGCAAACTGGGTAGAGCAAGGCAAACACTGCAGCACTAAACACAGAGAACCAGTGGATCCCAAGACAGGTATATAAAACACAGCTCCAAATAAGATAAAATTATCCAGTGTGCTACAAGCAGGCTGGCAGGCAATGAGAGCTCTTGAAGGGAATAAACAGTAAAGCTTTGTATAAATACAGCAGGGCTTGACTGGAGAATGGCTCAAATATGAATCCCCAGTGAGAGAAAGCGCAAGAGAGACAAACAGGACAGAGACAACAAGACAAACAGGGAAAATAGGAAACAGGAAAGAGGAAGAGGCACAGCCTAGACCATGTCAGCTACAGTCACAATGATTTTGCATGTACTTGTTTTTAGCTGTCAAGCGGAGGAAATGTTTGAGTTGATGAAATCTTGCAACTGAATCCTTACATTTAATAAAATCATTAAGGTTTCTGTTGTTTCTCAGTCCACATTTTAACTGAAACCCACAATGAACCCCTCTGTGTGCTTTAACAGTGGAAAGTCTTGAAGCAGTGGGAAAGATTGCAGTGCAAATGCAGCTACAATGTGAAGAAAGTCATTCTGGGTTATGATTAATAATAAGCAATAACTAGTATAAGTAATAATTATCTTTTGCTATCATGATTGTATGTATACATATCTGTATGTACCCAATCTTCTCCTTAATGGGTGGACCAATCTCAAGGAAATTTGAGACAAATACAGTAATTATCAATCAATATCCCAGAAGTGTAACTGGCTTGATGCTACACTCTGATTAAAATGTGTTCTTTTATTTATTTATGTATTTTCATTGGGTTGTTTTGGTGATAAATAATAAAAGTATTATTAGTAAATGTCTTAAAGAAGAAATTTACTCATGAAAAATTGATTATGCAGTTCAAGTTATTTGCATTTATGTGTGAAGCAGAAAAAGCAAGATCCAAGATGGCAGCATGCTCTTTGTTTGTTACGTGTCCGTCTAATTAGTTGTTTTTAAAAGATTTTTTAATCTATCTCTTAACGTATTTCTTAACTAATTTTTTTAACGTATTTTTTAACCAGACAGTTAATATTGCATGGATTGTTTGGAAAAACGTGTGGTTGGTAGATGCTTTGGAAGTTGATGGATGCATCTTCCTGGAGCTAACAAGCCTAGCCTGGCCCTGTACCGTCCTCCTGGAGTTATTTGGCCTAGACCCGGCTCTATCCCATCTTCCAGGAGCTAACTGGCTAGGGTCTGGCCCTGCACCGTCCTCCAGGAGTCAATTGGCTTAGGCTTAGGCCTGGCCCTGTGCCATCCTTGTGGAGCTAACAGGCTAAGGACCAGCCTTGTACCATCTCCCATGAGCTAACTGGCTTAGGCCTGGCCCTGCACCGTCCTTCAGGAGCTAATTGGCTTAGGCCCGATCCAGCATCTTCCCACAGGAGCAAATTGGCTAAGATCTGCCCCTGCACTGTCCTCCAGGAGTAAACCGGCTTAGGCCTGGCCCAGCGCTATCCTTTTGGAGTTAACTGGCTTAGGTCTGGTCCGGTGCCATTTTCCTGGAGCTAACTGGTTTGCTTCACCCAGAGGTCTGTACTGTTCACTTCTGTTAAGTACTAAAATTGTGGATGATGGCAGTATTTACTATTCTAATTTGCCTCTTGGCCTTTTTGGACCCTCGGATAAGCAATTGCTTATGGACACATAGCAGGGGAACCTCTGAAAATGATTTTTATCTACAAGAGAATTTTGAAAAAGGAACACGCTCTATAATGTTGCAAAAATCAGAGCAGTTATCAACTCAGTTGGATCATGACATTAGTTTCATGCATGTTTTGCCCAGAGACTTACCTAAACTTCAGTCTATTCTGGCCTTGCATACTTATTTCATTTGCCCATTTAATGGAGGTTTCAGCTCGGGTTCAACATATCAAAGCATTGAACCCAAAACAAAGGCGAAACAGAGGTTGTTGATTGTCTTGCTTCTACTTTTGTCAGGAAATGTGCAACCAAATCCTGGCCCTGAACTGCAATATTCCCAGACTCCTTCTGATTTTAAAATAATGTCTGGTGTCAAATATATTCATCTTAATGTGCGCAGCCTACTACCGAAGATGGACATGGTCAAAATTTGGGTTAAATCTACAGATGCAGATGTTGTTATAATTTCTGAAACTTGGTTAACTAAATCTATTACTAATGAAGACATTAACATATATGGGTACAATGTATATCGCACTGATAGGCCAAAAAAAGGAGGCGGTGTAGCTATTTATGTCAAATCAAGATTTAATGCTTCGATTGTTCTGTCCCAATCGATATGCAAACAAATGGAGTTTTTGGCCTTGAATGTAGATATTGCTAATACTTTTTCGATAACCATTGCTGGGTGTTACAGGCCCCCATCTGCTTCAAAAGAGGCATTATCTTCATTAAAGCACCTTTTGGCTAAACTAAATTATACCGAACTACTAATGGCTGGAGACTTGAACTGGGACTGGCTAAATGCAACTTCTGGTGAATTTAAAGAATTCTGCGATTCAATTAATCTTACCCAGCTAGTCTATCTTCCTACCAGGCCAAATCTGGTCTACATTAATTGATTTGGTTTTAACAAATGTACCTCATAAATTCTCTTCACTTGGTGTTTTCTGTAATGACCTAAGTGATCACTGTGTTGTTGCTGTTTGCAGAAATGCTAAAATTCCAAAATGTAAGCCACGCATAGTGTGCAAAAGGAATCTTAAACAATTTAATGAACAGGCTTTTCATCATGATTTGTCATTAGTTAATTGGGAAAAAATCGGACTATTACCAGATGTAGAGCTAGCTTGGACATATTTTAAGGAAAGTTTTATGGGAATTGTTAATAAACATGCCCCCTTACGGAAAGTTAGAATTAAAGGTCGAGAAAATCCTTGGTTTTCGCAGACACTCGCAGATAGCATACACAAGCGTAATAGAGCATGGGACAAGGCGAGACAAACAGATACTTCCACTGATTGGTCTGTTTTCAAACAGCTTAGAAATAAATGTACTTCTCTTATTAAAAAGGCCAAATCTGAATACTTTTTGTCTGTCACCACTGAGAACCTCAATGATCCACAGAAATTTTGGAAAGTAATCAAGTCTTTTTCCGCCAATAAAATGACTCAAACCTTTCCTAAATCTGTTGTAAAAGATTCAGTCTCAATTAATGATAAAACTGAAATTTTGAATTGTTTTAATGAACACTTTCTATCAGTGGGTTCCTTGTTTGCTTCTGCAGAAACTTTTTTAACAAATACTTGCCCAGAACTCTCTATGTTTTCTGGAGACCATTTTAACTTTGTACCTTTTAGTGTTTATGAAGTGCATAAAGCTTTAAAGGCTTTGGATCACAGAAAACCTCCTGGTCCAGACTTGATGGAACCTTATTTTTTGAAGTTGGCAGCTGATTTTATTGCAGAACCACTCTCAATTCTATTTAATTTTTCAATTAAAACCAAAGAAATTCCAGCGGTTTGGAAATCAGCTTTCGTTTTGCCTTTATTGAAAGGAGGTGATCCATCGGTGTTGACTAATTATAGGCCAATATCAAATTTGTGTGTTTTATCCAAAATCCTGGAATCTCTAGTTTGTGACCAGTTGAAAGAGTTTTTGTACTCTAATGATATTGTCTCCAAATTTCAGTCAGGCTTCAGGAAAAAACACAGTACTAACACTGCCACTATGAAAGTGATAAATGATATTATTGTGGCACTTGATAAGAAATTGTACTGTGCGTCACTCTTTATTGACCTCTCAAAAGCTTTTGACACTGTTGATCATGCAGTCCTAAAAAACAGACTGCTCAGCCTTGGATTGTCAGAACATGCATTAGCGTGGTTCTCAAATTATCTGAAAAATAGAACCCAGTGCATTAAACTTGAAGGTCTTTGTTCTAAATTTGTTGCTGTCCACAAGGGGGTGCCACAGGGCTCAGTTTTGGGTCCCCTTCTGTTCCTTTTATATATCAATGACTTGGGTCAAAATGTCTCAGACACAAATTTGCATTTTTATGCTGACGACACAGTTATTTACTGTTATGGATCATCTCTTGCTCAGGCCATTGAAACTTTACAGAAAGCCTTTGTTGCTTTCCAGCATTCACTTATTCAGCTAAAATTAGTTCTCAATGCTGACAAGACTAAGCTAATGTTGTTTTCCAAGTCAAAGAAGGTCCCGGAGCCTATTCCAGTGGTGTCCACCCTTGAAGGAAATGTCATAGAGATAGTTCATGAATATAAATACCTTGGTGTCTGGATTGATGACTCCTTCACCTTTAAACCACATATAGAGAGACTAGTAAAGAAACTGAGACTTAAACTTCGTTTTTTCTTCCGTAATAAACAGTGCTTTTCTTTTGCAGTAAAAAACGTCTTGTCACTGCAACCTTTTTATCTGTGTTAGATTATGGTGACATTCTGTATATGAACGCTTCTTCTTCATGTCTTCTAATGTTGGACACGATGTATCATGCTTCCTTGAGGTTTATTACCAATTGTAAATACCTGACCCATCACTGTGATTTGTACTTAAGAGTAAAATGGCCTTCTTTGGCCATTAGAAGACAGGGGCATTGGTACACTTTTATTTACAAAGCTATGCTTGGATTGCTGCCTCCTTATATTTGTACTTTGGTCACAAGGACAAATAGTGGTTCTTACTCCTTGCGCTCAAATGATCAGCTGCTGTTGTCTGTTCCCCTTGTCCGCACAGAGCTGGGTAAGAAAGCCTTTGTCCACTCTGCGCCTTTTTCATGGAACATGTTACAGAAAGACTGGAAACTAACTGAATTGTTGTCTTTAAATGTTTTTAAAACTAAACTCAAAGGCCTACAGGCTGCCTCAATAATGTGTAATTGTTTTGTGTAATTTTAACTTTGTTTGTTCGTATGTATTTGTCTTGAAATGTGCTGCCTCTTGGCCAGGACTCCCTTGAAAAAGAGGTCTTTGATCTCAACGGGACAGTCCTGGTTAAATAAAGGTTAAATAAATAAAAAAAGAGCTCTGTCAATAACATCATGGGAATCATTGTGAGATTTCTGACCACATGCAAACAAACTTTAAAGCTAATCTGATATGTCACCATTTCCTATTTATTTAGTTTCCATCTTGCTGCAGATTCCATGTTCTCTGTTTTTGTGTCTGTCTGCATACATAAATCTACGAAGCCTTCATGCTGTCTCACTTTTTAGACCTTTTTTTCCTCCAGAGTTTTCCTGTCAGTCATCAATCCTGTGTGTGTGTGTGTGTGTGTGTGTGTATGTGTGTGTGTGTGTAGATACACGTGAACAACAAGATATTTGATTTGCTTGTGCGTGCCTGTCATTATTACTCACTTTAATTATCTATGATTTGCATGTGTGTGTGTATATTTCACCATCCTAATGTGTGTGTCTCAGCCCCCTGTGGTGCAATAATGAGACATACTGGCTAGACAGCTATGGGAAGGTCATGCTAAATTGAGGCAATGAGGAAAAAGAAAGGAAGGTGTGACTCGTGTGACTGTGAGCACCTAATAATGTATCACGATAAACCTGGACTGAATTAGCAGGCTAATGTCATCTTATAATGACACACGGAGTAGAAAAGAGACAGACATTGAGAAAGGATGTGAGGAAGATGTGGGGGAAGACTAGCAACAGCACAAGCTAACACAATTCAGTCTGTCATCTCTCAGTCATCAACACCTCTAGGATCTGTTTCCCAGAGTGGGAGGGTGGGTGGCAAAAGCGAGGAGCAATATTGCTAACTTGTTATCGGGTAATGTGAGCCTGATGACACCAAATGCGACGAAGCTGCTGGATGGATTTAAATAAAGTAAACAGTATGCTGTGTGTTTTCTGGCCCCTGGAGATCAGAACCACCTACATCCCTCACTTAGTGGCCTAAGAGCATTCAGCCAGTTACATTTCTTCTCCTGACAACCCTGTTCACTAAACAAAGGTGTAACATGGATTATAACTTTTTATAATGAAGATATTGATGCAAAAAAAGGAGGTAATACGAAATGAAACATTTGATGAGGAAATAAGTGCATTAATCACATTTGTTAAGCCTCAAATATACAGTAGCCTACTGTGCAAAAATCTAGACTCACCAATCATTTCTTTATATTTCTCATTGGAAAATTGGAATTAGGGTGCAGAAATGTAATGAAATATGTGCAAGAATACATGCTTGTATGATTATAGAAAGGTTGAAAAGAAATATTTGGTGCTGTATGAATACATTTATTTTTAAAGACATCTTGAATTCTATTAGGGGGCTTTCTTCTCATGCGTTTAAGTCGTCTTCAGGAATAGTTCTCCAGGCTTCTTGAAGGACATTCAGAGCCTTGGATATTGGCTGACTGATGGTGTGTTTTTCTACCCAGGTAATCTTTTACTGCATTGATAGTGTATCATTGACAAATTAAGCCAATGCCAATCAGATGCTTTTCACATAGTGCATGGTGGATAAAAGTCTAACAGTACGTTTCTGCATTCATGGCTCCATCACGATCCATCAAGATCCTAACACCACTGGCTGATAAGTAGATTCTACTTGCTAGACATCCCTTTTGATTGTGTCTCTTTTTAAGCTTGAATGATTCAGAGGTCAACGTTAAGTGGCTTGAAAAATAGCACAAAAAAAAAAACGTTCTTCTGAAAATGTTGAGATACAATGATTGAGCTGGAAGGAAAATGTGTAAAAGCAGCAGAAATCCAAATAAGAATGCTTTATTCTTTCTTGTAATTAAAAAAAAAAACTAAAGGACAATCTGGCTCCTTGAAACCAAAATATAAAGAAATTGCAGTTTGCCATGTGGTCTGGGAAGCTTTTGACATAGCGTTCTTCATTGTTCTTGTCCTCGTCCTTCTTGGAAATTGCAAAAATCTTTCTTATGCCAACAGCTGATATTGCGCTGACATGTGCAGTGAAACATTTAGTTTTTCTTTGTCAGTGATTGTGCACAGGGCCCTTTAACCTTCTACTGGAAGTTTAAAAAAAAACTGAAGCAGTCACTTGTCCTCCATGGAGACACATGACAGACAAAGGTGTAAATGGTTATGTGTCTTGACCACATGAGATAAGATTGTGCCCGATGCTTTTTAACACCACATTCAAACAGGGCCATGCTGCACCTTGCATCAAATAAATTCATACTAATAGCCCTTCAGCCACTTGTCTGAGTTAATATCTTTAGCCCTAACTATTTTATCGGTCTAAACCTAAAAATTCAGGTGGTGTAGAATAGCGGTCTCCAACCCCCGGGCCACAGACAGGTTTGGTACTGGGCCGCAAGAGTTCAGGCTCTGGTGTGAAATGTATGGTTTTCAGGGTTTTAATTAGTTTTTATTGTTATTTTGTTATTGTTTTTATTGCTAACTTGGTTTCCCTGGGTTTTTCCAGTGTGTTTTGAATAAATCTTCTTTTTTGGTACCGGTACTGGTTTTATTTTGTTATATTTATCCGCAGCACCTTAAAGGCTGGTCAGTGAAAATAATGTCGGACATAAACCGGTCCGTGGTGCAAAAAAGGTTGGCGACCGATGGTGTAGAACACAAATCTTGACCTTCGCCTTCCCCAATCCTCCTCCATGCACCTGTGAATATATTCAGACAGTACTGTTTTCTCACAATCTGTTTTCCAAATTAGTTGTTTGCTAATGTATTTGTGGCAGATATGATAGCTCATATGCCAAACTGCTTCCAGATATTGGCTTTTATCTCATCAACCATTGAATGATTTATAAACTAATTCTATGAGTCATGCACCATCTTGTCTCTGACCTTGGAGGAAACCGGCCAACACAAACAAAAGCCAGCCAACAGTCCATCTTTTTGTCTTTCTCCTCCTTACCTCCTTAATTTCTCAACGGGGTGGCGAAGCGGCAGCAGCAGCAGCCTGGAGCCATAAAGCACTTTGGTGTAAACCTCCACCTGCTCACTGTAGCTGCTGCCCAGTGACCATAATAGTATTTTTTTTTTTTTAACCAGACAGAGCATAGAGATAAGCCTACAGCTCAACTATCTGTGTTTTTAATTGCCAAATGTTTGATCGTGACTTGAGGATGTTTGAGAGGTGGGGGTTGTTCACCTTCAAGGTTTCCCTGCCAAATAACTACAATGCCATCTGTGGGATTTCTTCCTACATGATGAAATTATTTGCAACTTGTCCCACGCAGCATTAGCAGTCTCCTTCCAGTTGCTGAATCAATAGCACGTACTGCAGCTGTCATTCAAATGCCTGGTGTCTTACAGATAAATCCATGTGGCTCAGTCTCTGTTGGGGCGTTTGTTAACAGAATCTGCCACAGGCAGTGTTTTTAATGCAAAACAAACTCGCTGTGCCTCAGCCAAGTCATCTTGTTCCTTTGACAGGGAGGTAATAAATCAATTCTTTGGGGTCAAGTTAAACAATTCTTTATCCTATAACACAGCAGGTAATAGAAACTGATCAGAAGTTGCAAAAGGTGTGAGTAAAGGATAGCTGCAGTTAAACTAGTGAGGGCTTTTTGACATTTAAGAAGACAATGTGTCACTTGTCAGGCCTTATGTGACGTTTACCTTTACACAGACATACAGCATGCTGTAAGATTCCAGTGAGTGTCAGGAGCAAAGACTGATCGGAGGTCTTTCTTACTTAATTTTAACTAGATATTTCTTTGGAAGCATCTTTTTTAATTATGGCAGAGAAGCTGTATTATCTATTATCTCATCTAATGTTATTTCCTGGGGTTGTTTCCAGCAGACTGGATAAATAATTTCTTCTTGCTGTTGTTAAAAGCTATAACTATGTTTTAAAACTAGTGTGAATAATTGCATGCAAAATTTCTCTCCTTTACACCTAACCAAGAGTGTGAGTGTGGCAGAACAGATCACTCTTCCTCTTGTTCTCTTTCCATTTTTGTCCTTTTCAGCTTTTAGAGCTTGCCACAGCAGATCATCTGCATCCTCCTCTGTCACACCATCCCTCTGCATGTCTTCTTTCACTAAATCCATGGATCTCCTCTGAGATATTTATTTCTTATCCTCTTACCTGGAAGCACCATATTCAATGAGCTTTACTCAATACATCAAAAATGCTTCCTCTGCACATCCCCAAAACCATCTCAGCCTTACTTCTCTAACTTTGTCTCCAAAGTACTCAACCTGAGCTGTCTTTCCGATGTGCTCACTTCTAATCTTGTCCATTTTGGTCACCCCCAACAAAGCATCTTTAAAGAAAACACTTATGATTAGCAATGATTTTATAAATTTTATTTGGAAATACTATCCCCATACTTCTAGCTTTGTACTGTATCCCAAAAATTGGAGCAAAATCAATTGTGGATATAGAGGAGAAAAATACAAAGCAAAGCTCTTCCAACATAAAGAAGAACCTCATATAAAGCAATAAAAAATACTTTATGAGACATGGCAGCGGAAAAATCCCAGTAAAGCAGAGATTCACATGGCTGTCAGCCAGGAGAGCAGAAGCACATGCAGCATGAAACCAAGCATCCCTGCGTGTACTCCACAGATGCTCATTGGCATTACCTGCTCATCTCTCTGTCACACTGAAAAATTAATATGGAAATCGCCACTGATCATCTGATCATGCTCTCATTTGTTGTTTTTCCTCCATAAATTTCTTTAAATAAGTATCATTTTCCTTCATTATGACTCATTTTAAAATAATTACAGCCCCCTTTTTTCACACATCCTAAAACAAATCCGATGAAATCTATTGAAATGATGAAGAATTACTGCAGCCCACTGGGCATAAATTTTAGGAGAAAAAAAGAGAATATAAGACTCGTTATGACTGATATATTTTGCAGTGCCCCTTCCTTTCTCATATCTAGTTATTATTCTATCCTAGTCTGCCAGGCTCTTCTTCTGTGCAGTGGAGTGCCAATTATTATGGTAATAACTGAAACAGATATCAGATGGGTTTCCCTGGAATAAGCTTTTTCACATTTCTCACACATCCCTCCGTGTGTGTGTGTGTTTATACATATGTACATGCACATTCATGCCTGTATTTGTGTGTTTATGGGAAAGTAAGACACAGGACAAAGCTGCAGGAAGAGTTTCTCCATGATGAATTGAGTTTTTTCACTTTCCCTGGCTGAATAAGCCCTTATGGGGAAAGAAGCTGAGCAAACTACTGCTCATCAAAAACACATTTCTTTGAACATTTTGGGTTTAAATTTGGAATTATTAAAGGAGTCGGTGACAGAGCCAGTAGCAATAATTGGACACAAGAGAGATATGATGACAGTGCTGTTTGCAATGTCTCCATCTCCCTCTTGTTTCATCTCTTCAACGTCTCTGCTGAATGGTTCGCTGTGATCTTCATGGACTCATATAATGAGTTTCATCAGATGTGTTGGATCTGCTCTATGATGATAATGGACCTGTTTGTTTCAGAGAGGTAGTGGTGTGTGTGCTTCCTGTCCAAAGTGCAGAACCATGGAATTACTAAAAGAAAAATGAAGTTTCACACTGTGTAAAACAGCCTTTCAACCTCTAATGGCTAAATTATGTGAAATGGAACCTGTAAATATACTGTATGACAAGTGGGTGCCAGCAACTACAATTTCAGGAACTGTAACCATTACTGTGCCTTTATGTATGCATGATAAAAATCTTATGAAATCATAAGAAATCATAATAAAAGCCTTTTTTCTTTGATAAAATGTTAGTTTCATTTTTTTTAATGCTTCTTTAAGCTTAATATCTTTAATTTGAGCACATTCACTACTTATACGTGGAAATGTAGTTCTTGTTGCAGCAACTGTATGGGCTTCACTGCAGAGCAGCTAGATTCATTACAATCCGTTCACTAAAATGCTGTTCAGTGTCTGGGCTAAGCTGTAGAGAAGCAGCTTAAACATCACAAAGCCTTAACAACTTTTTTTCACAAAACATTTAGAGAAATGTGTAGCTGATTGACTGCTGACAGTAATCCTGCACTCATTCCTAATAAGTTAGTCTGATATCCACGTCCCTTTTTTCAAATTTTACTTACAGCCATGTGTAAAAGACACCCGATTATATTGCAGCTTGTAGAACCACCTTCAGCTGCTCTGCTGAGAATCATGACTCAGCTTCTCCTATGGCCTCACATAAGGCTCAAGGATACTTTTGTATATGGAGGAGTTCATGGTCAACTCAGTGTCTGCAAGGTGCCCGGGTCCTGTAGCTGACAGTCCAGATCCTCACCCCTCCACCACCATACTTGTCAGCTGATACAAGGTATTTATGCTGATATCCTGTGTTTGGTTTTACAAAATGCGATCCTGTTCATTATGGCCAAATATCTCCATTTGTTTTGTCTTTTTCTAATTTTATTGTAATGAACCTTAACATTTAACATTATAGCTAGGACCTGCAGAGTCTGAGATGTTGATTGTGGGTGTTTAAAGCTTTAGGGATTGATGGGTGTAACATTTGCTTCTCTAAAATCATCACTGGCATTTTTCCTCCTTGGTATTGTGTTAACACACACCTGAATGCTCCAGACCAGCAAACTAACAAAACATCTGCTTTTAAGAGAGGTGCTCACACATGCTGATGATCAATTAATTCATGTGCATTTGATTATCGGTGCTTAACTGCTAATCAGTTTCTTAATTAAGATAATATCAGTGTGCTTAGTGTTAATATGACTGTAGCTTTTAGCAGTGTTAGTACTTTCATAGTTTGTAGCATCTTGCTGCTTAGCTTCAAAACAGCTGATAAAGAAACTTCTGAAGAATAAGATGCTGTTTTACTGTAGAAACTGGGTTGAGCTCCTGGGCGCAAGCTAGTTTTTGAAGAAGCTATTTAGTAGTGCAATTGTTTGACTTCAAAGTAATTCCCTTTTCTGGGCTTGATTCTTATTTAATTTGAATAATATATTAGTAGTGGAGGAGTGGAAAGGGTGGGGGGAGAGATTTTTTATCCACTGCAATAATGTGGATGTTATTGATTTCACCTTGTGAGTCTGAATGTGTGTGTGCGTGTGTGTGTCATGGCAAGATGTGCTCCAACAGATACCTAGTGTAGTTGGATTCACATCAGAGTGAGTTTTCAGTATACTTTGAAAGCTTTCCCTTCTTTGTTGTGATCAGCTTTGGGGTTTTTCCTCAAAATAAAATGTATTACACATATACACACAGAACACTTTTCTTAAAACTAATGCAGTATATTTCTTAGTTACTCCCAGGAGAAAGTAATTCATTACAATACCACTGGCGTTACTTTGGTGATTCTGTGTAAAAAGAGCTGAAACCCGCCTGTCTCAAAATGAACATTTAACAATATAAACCCATAGGCAACATTCCCACATTCTTCTTTAGAAACATGAATAGGTTGAAATAGAGTCTGGAGTAGCCTGACTACTCATCCATTGTGCTACTGTTAAACTTCAGACTTTGGGTCCTTGGCTAGCTTAATGTTAGCATGCTGTCTGTGCAGGTGCCTGCAAAGAGCTGAAGTAGTGTTAGCAACATTATGCAGTTGTTTCTGTCTGGATATATTTTGCACTTTACCATTGTGCTCTCGTCCTTTACTGCAATTAAAAATAAAAGTTCATATCCGCACTGTAGACTGCATCTCCGGCACACAAACTTAAAATCAGCTGATTGTTGCGCAAACGTAAGTGGAACAGATAAGCAGGATCGATAGGCAAGCAGACTCGTAATAGGCCTACACTTGGTCAAAATTTCAAATAATGATGTCAGTGTAGTCATGTGATGAAAGCTCTAGCTCCAGATGGCCCAAAGTGCTTTGTTTTGTAATTTTTTTTCTTCTCCTGGATTTGCATGATGTCAGTGATGGACCTCAATATGATCATGTCAGGCACATACTAGTGCCCTCCATAACGTTTAAGGTAAAGACACAGTTTTTGTAGCTTTGCCTCCGTACACAACCATGGTGGATTGTAAATCAATATGTGATTAAAGTGAAGAGTTTCAGCTTTAACTCAACAGGTTTACAAAGAATCTGCAATCATTTTTAAAGGTTCAACAATAATTCGAAAAACCGTTTCATGGCCAGGTGAGGACATACATAATATCTTGAGTTGATTCAAAGTTTTGAATTTGTATTTTATAGCTTTTCACTGTAATTATATATATATATATATATATATATATATATATATATATATATATATATATATATATATATATGAGTCCTAAAGACAAAGTTATTGCGAGTGAAGTAGGCCGTCATCAGGCTGTAAACTCAAGTAAACCTATCAGAGATGTAGCAAAAGCTTTGGACGTGGCCAAATCAGCAAAAAAGTAAAAGAAAAGAAAATGAATCCACTGACTAGCTCAGCAACACCAAAATACCTGAAAGTCCACAGAATGCAATAAATGACAGAATTATTGACATAATTAAGAAAAACAAACTCACAAAATCTAATGAAGTCAAGAGTTTATAACAAGGTGCAAACCATTGAGGAAGGTCTAGTGCAGATATCACAGATATCACAAACATTACATCTGGCGATGTCCATGGGCTGTAAACTTTAGGTAGACATGGGCTGCAAAGTTTTTTTTTCCATCCAAGTATTCTAAGTCTCTGAATTTAAATTCATTTTGTCTGATTAATTTTGAACCTCTGAAAATGGGAGACTGTGTAAAAAATGTCTGTAATTCTTTAACAGTTTATGCAAAACTGTTTGTTAAATCACTTAACTTGAAAGTAGTAGCTGTGTAGCTATGTTTGCGACAGTGAGCCACTCTGAAGACAGCTACCTAAAAGGTGACATCTGAGGTGGAGGAGCTAAAATAGAGGCTTGTTTCAATCAGAATGGGTCCTAATGACCAATACAATATTGGCTGAATAAAAGCGTAACAAAACAGATGCAAATTCTGTGCAGAAAATCTTGGTTCTTCTCATTGTTGACTTCTGATTGAAGACACTGCTGGCTTCGCAAATCTCAGAAATGTGATTCTCAGAAAAAGAGAAGAAAGAAAAAAAAGCACACTCAGAGTCAAGGACATTCTGTTTACCTTCTATACCTCAAAATTTTACTGTTCAGAACGAGAAGATGACACTATTTGTTGAAATCATTAAAAAATGAGGCTGTGTCAACACTAATCTCCCACTAAGGTTCCCAGGATGTGATGTGCTGATCCTAAAGACGAAACGAGAGCCGAGATTTATCGATAAAACTCGATGCTGCATTTTAATGAAGTCAAACACTTTCAAGCCTCTCAGCAAATCTCCAGACTTTACCTGTGTTTACCCTCAAATCCCCAAATGTACTGCTCTTCAGAATACATGGGAAATCTACAGGGACAATGCTGAAAACTGGGCAACAAAACATTCTGTGAAAATAAGATCCCTGAGTGATGTTATCTAATCACACTCCAAGGAGTGAATTCAATAATCAAAGAACAATATGATTAGGATTTATATCTATTGCAACCATTTCTCCAAAAGAAGACGTAATAGAGCATCTTCACTATGAGTTTATTAAGCTTTTGTGTTACATTTTGGTTGGTTAGATAGATAGATAGATAGATAGATAGATAGATAGATAGATAGATCAAAAAGCACATCCTGGTAAATTAAACAGGGCTGTGTATAAAAGGATATTATCTCTGGACACATTTGGCTTATGCACTTTTGGTGTAAGACTCTGCAGGTTTGAAATGCGTGTTCAAAGGCAATTCCATCTTTTTCATCATTTGTGATTAAGCCTCAAGCCAAATGCCGTGATTGCAGCTATAAGTGTACATGAGGAGGAGGGTGATTTGCTGCTCCATTAGATTACCTTGTGATTTTGTACAACATTACTGAAGTGTTGTGGAGGAGGACATAACTGTGTATGTTGCATAGACACATTCCTGCCAAGAACTAGAGGATTAGGTACAGTAATATTAACCCAACATAAACACGCCACTTGATGAAAATGACAAGTGCACGACATCTTTATGTAACTGCCACTTTTCAATACAACAGGCGTAGGTTCAGAGCTGAGCCACATTTCTCTTTGTACAGAGTGTGCAGATGCAGAAGGGTCGATATTCCTGTTTAAGTTTTCTGTCATATAAGCAAAATAATCTCTGTTTATGACAGCATTTCAGAGAAAGAACAGTAGAGGAGGGTGGCAGTGAAATAACTTGAAAAAAAAACATTAACATTTTAGCATCTTTTATAGGTGACAGAATAATGGTATCCTATTAGAGAACAGCTATTTATTAAAGGTAGTGATTTAAAGCAAATATTATGACAGATTTACAAACTGGAATAAGATCAAAGGACAAAACGGCTCCATCTCACTAATATCCCACTGGACTGGCCTAAGATTGCTGAGATGCAAACACATCCATCCACTCACACAAAAATAAATGAACCTGCAATTTAACAGATTTTTCCCCTTTTAAGTTTCAAATAATTTTTCTGTTATTTTTTCATTGGAGATTATATATCGGAATTTCAAGAGCGGGACCACGCCTCCAAACACGCTCCTTACGGTTCTGATCTATATAGGTTCCCCCAGTTCTGCAAGCTGTTCATTCTCGTTTACATGCCCCACCCTCCCTTCCTCCTTGTTCTCAATTCTTTAACTTCTTCATTTCTATTTAGTACATGAGGATCTGCCATGTCCGGGAGCCTTCGCCAGTCCCCTTCGAGGCCTTCCCCAAACCGCAGCTCAATTCATGTCCAAGCATTCACCTTTACCTACTAAAACGCTGTCAAACCTAAAATGAGGACGTGGGCCCAGCTAGTGAAATACATAAAATAACACTTTGCATTGCGCTTGGTGATATGAAGTTTGCATGCAGCTGCTCAGACATGGAAACCTGTTGCATGAAACTCTCTTTACACACTGTTCTTGAGCTAAGCTGAAGGCCACATGAAGTTTGAAGGTCTGTAGTGACTGACTCTGCAGAAAGTTGGCAATCTCTTTGCACTATGCGCCTCAGCATCCACTGACCCCGGGCTG
This sequence comes from Diplotaxodon limnothrissa, assembly GCF_057381915.1. Classification (NCBI taxonomy): domain Eukaryota; kingdom Metazoa; phylum Chordata; class Actinopteri; order Cichliformes; family Cichlidae; genus Diplotaxodon; species Diplotaxodon limnothrissa. The sequence continues at coordinate 27,932,994 of NC_140611.1, forward strand.
TCAGGCATAGATAGAAGTCTTAATATAGCAATTACAATGGCACCATGTCCTATATGACAGCTTCTAAAATTTTGTTTTAACTTACACACATTCATTAAACGTTTGTCACATCTGATTTGGCCTCACGGTTGATGCACTAAATGAGATGGTAAGCATAGGACTAAACAAATAACTTCAAGTGCATCATGTGCACATGAAGGAAAATTAGAGACAGTTTATCTATACAGTTGCTGCAATTTTCACCTGCTTCAAAATAAAGTCCAGCATTCTCACTTGTGTTTCAGGGATTTTCTGTTGTTTTCTACAGCTCTCATCTACAAATATTGACATCTACTAAAAAAAAATTTAAAAAAAAATCTCTGGTTTTGTTTTGTTTTCTTTGTGTCCCTCTTAAGTTTCAGTCCCCATCACTCTGCCACAAATAGTAATAGTATTACTGCAGTTGGTAATTTTCCAACACTTAATCGACATCACGACTTTCATTAACTGTGCAGGATAGCAAAGCAGAAAAGTGTTTCACTGGGGTAACGATTGCACCACTGCTTCTAAAGAAAGTCTTTTGTTGGGGAACAATGTGAGTGTGAGTCATGTCACTTCACATTTCCTGTTGATGATCAGAAAGGGGGGGGGGAGACAAATGTAAAGAAACAAAATGCCCAAATTGCTTTTTGCTCACATAAAAAGTTGATTCGGGCAGTTTCAGACCAACAGAGGATGGATTAATAATTTCCTCAAAGGAACAAGGCCCAGTGACTCAGGGAGAACATTTTCAGTTCTAAGAGGAGTGCCTGTAAAGGATAACCAAACTTTCTGACCTGGGGTGTACTGCTGAGCTGGTGCTATGTGTATGTTTTGTTGAGCAGCCCTGCTCTCTCTAAACCTTTCTGCAGTGATAGTGTCACTATCAGATTGTTTCTGTTGGACAGGGACAATTCAGTGACACAATCACAGGGAAATACAGACCTGGGTTTACTACATGTGAGCAAGAATTACAGGAGGCCAGCAGCTTGTCAGTAAAAGTGTTTACTTTAGGTACAAATTAAAGAGACTGGAGGGAGCATAAAGACAAGTGGGAGGTCCTCTGCTAGGATTTAGGGTTTTTCCTTGTCTGACCGTGGTAAGAGCCTCACAACGTAGGGAGAAGGGGTTTTATTGCCAGGACTGAGAAGCTAAGATGCTAAACAGGAGCACAAGGGGAAACACACAACAATGATGGTGTATGACACAACAAAAGGCAAAGGAAAACACAGGGCTTAAATACACGAGCGAATGGGAAACAGGAGGGAAACACAGCAGGGCCTAATCAGACATAATGAGACAAGGGGAAGCAAAACTAGATACACTGCGCACAGGACTATCAAAATAAAGCAGGAAACAAGAGACAATCACAAAGACGGGGACTTGACACAGAGACAGAGGGAACATGGAGACAAGTTGAGAAACGTGAAACACGGGAAAGGCAAAGGAACTGGAACCTAAGGCCTAAGAACAAAGAAAATAAAATAAACATAATAATGAGAATCAAAACTATGAATAACAATAAAGAAGGAATATACATTAATCCACAACCACACGACACCGTGACACAAACTCAATGTAGGTGATATTCTTGTGATTTTATAGCCAGCAGTGCCCAATGTCTCATACCATAGCTCTGCCCAGATGGAGTTAAATGATGTGGGCAAGATGTATCCAGTTGCAGCTAAACATCTGGACTTGGGGACTGAGAAAGTACAGTTCTGACCTAGAGTAGCCTCACAATGAACTGGAACTACAACTCTGGTTTAATTAGAACTGGGGCTGAGATTAACTGCATCTTCACTTTTTTAAATTAAATTTTTGGGGACGTTTCAGACAGAATTTGGTTGATACTCAGAGGCTGTAGCATATTTCATCACTGGATTAGCTACTGATTAGTTGTCTGCTCATGCCCCACTAAGGATTTTAAAACTTGGTCAGTACAACATTACAACACTTCCTGGCTAGCTAGGTCACAGTGGACTGCACAGTGGTTTTGACAAGATCGTCTGGTTCATGACAGAACCAGAACAAGTGGACTCAATTATGCAGACACAGACATCAAACACAGTTCAGAGATTTAAAGTGAAAGCCAAAGGAGTATTCCTCACTGAGGGGAATTGGGCTGAGGTAACACCGAGCAGTGGAGAATGGGTTGGCAGGTGAGTATTTCCAAGAGGTAAGTTTCCCAGAGATGCTTGTTTCAAGGTGGAGGTTACTGGCAACAGGCAGCTGCACCAGAGGACTGTAAGAAGTAAATATTCAAACAAACTAGGAGCCGAACGTGAAGCTGTACTATCTGGTGAAGCATGGATGACAGAGTTGCTCCACGAGTACTCAGGATGGGAAATGTGCTGATGAAATGCAGGTGTAGCAGCCAGATATCCAGCTGGAACTCAAGATGCCACAGATATGATAAGACCTGCCCACTCACGTACACTTACACCCGAAAAAACAAGGTGAGAAAGAAGGTGAAAGAGAGAGAAAAAACTAGAAGGAGGGAAGAGAAAGAGAAAAATGAACCATGAGGAACTGGAGGCAGCCACGGCGTACGACAAAATGATCTGCAAATCATTGCATTCTGCTTTCATTTACACGAAACAGTACTGCTTTTGTGTGTTACAATTTATTACCAATCCTTGAAGCTTTGCAAACCAAATGCATTTAACAAGTAGATGTCCCTTTCAAAGAAGCCACTCCTCACTGGATAATGGCAAAAAGAGGAAGCAGTTCTCTTTTACATCTGCTGACATGTTCTGCTAGCTGCCTCCTTTTCTCTCTGCCTCTCATAGTTAACAATGACAGATCCTGTCTTAGTGTTTTCTTGAAGTTGCTCTGATGATGAGCCACTCTGCTTTCCCCCCGTGTTATTATTCTTTTTCATGTTTTCAAGCGTCATGGATGAATATGTTTTCAGGGACAGATGTGGGAGGAAAATAAATTCTTCTTTCATAAAAAATCTTTTGTGTATTTATATGCAGCGCACATCACACCCAGTCATTGTGGAATGTGAATGTATGTATGTACACCATGCTCTCTGCAATGTTGGCTTTGTTATGAGTGACACAAATTGCATGCTGCTGTGTAACAATTTTTTTGTGAATACATACACCACTGGGAATGAAATGGAGGCTGTGAGTTAGATTTTTAATGAAGGCAGTTGTGGATCCTTTTTAGTCTTGAAGGCATCTTTTGTGATTTAAATAATGAATCCATAATGTATCTATGCACTAACAAACAAAGAAAAAAAGGTTTAGCATATCACAGCACAAAAATGTCATAGATCTTCAGGGTGATCTTTACTCTGATCACCCTACATGGTTAATGCTTATACTATGTAACAAGTACACGGGGAGGAGGCTAACAAAGGCCAGTCAGTTATGTATGTAAATCAAAGAAAACTTTTTTTTTTACCATAACCACAAAAAGAAAAAAATGTATTTGGTTTGAAGTGATAAATTATCTTTAAGCAATCTCCACAGGCAATTTACTTGGAGCCAAATTACTTTTGATTGGAATTAATGGAGCTTTTTATTTTCCATTTGGTTTTTAATTTCTATTCTGTTTTATTTTGCTTTATTTATTAAAATCTAGCCTTAAAATCTAAGACGTTCCAAATAGGTGTTAGAATACAAGCATAGCACTTTGTGAAGGCCACAGTCACAATAATCTTATTTTCACACATATGGTTTTTTTCCCCTGTAATTTTATTCTCTATTATTTTCTGAAACTCTTTTCTGCACATACAGGTGAAACTTGAAAAATTACAATATCGTGCAAAAGTTCATTTATTTCAGTAATTCAACTCAAAAGGTGAAACTAATATATGATATAGACTCATTACTTGCAAAGCGAGATATTTCAAGCCTTTATTTGTTATAATTTTGATGATTATGGCTTACAGCTCATGAAAACCTCAAATTCAAAATCTTAGAAAATTAGAATATTGTGAATAGGTTCAATATTTTAGACTCAACGTGTCACACTCTAATCAGCTAATTAATCCAAAACACCTGCATAGGGTTCCCGAGCCTTTAAATGGTCTCTTAGGCTGGTTCAGTAGGAATCTGAATCTCATTTGGAAACCAAGGTCCCAGAGTCTGGAGGAAGAATGGAGAGGCACGCAATCCAAGATTCTTGAAGTCCAGTGTGAATTTTCCACAGTCCTCACAGTTGATTTGGGGCGCCATGCCATCTGCTGGTGTTGGTCTACTGTGCAGAGTCCAGAGTCAACGCCGCCGTCTACCAGGACATTTTGGAGCACCTCATGCTTCCTTCCCCAGACAAGCTTTCTGGATTTCATTTTCCAGGAGGACTTGGCACCTGCCCACACTGCCAAAAGTACCCAAAACCTGGTTCAATGACCATTGGATTACTGTGCTTGATTGGCCAGCAAACTCGCTTGACCTGAATCCCAAAGAGAATTTATGGGGCAATGTCAAGAGAAAGATGAAACATGAGACCAAACAATGCAGAAGAGCTGAAGGCTGCTATTGAAGCATCCTGGTCTTCCATAACACCTCAGCATTGCCACAGGCTGATAGCCTCCATACCACACCGCATTAAGGCAGTAATTCATGAAAAAGGGGCGCAAAACAAGTTCTGAGTACATATGTATGATTATACTTTTTAGAGGTCCGACATTTCTCTATTTAAAATCCTTGTTTCATTGATTTCATGTAATATTCTGATTTTCAGAGATTTTGAAATTGGGGCTAACATAAGCTGTTAGCCATGATCATCAAAATTATAAAAAAAAATACACTGCAAAAACTCAAAATCTTACCAAGTATATTTGTCTTATTTCTAGTCAAAATTATCTCATTACACTTAAAATAAGACACAATCAGCTACAGGGCAACATTTCAGTAAGCTAAAGGAACTTGTTTCAAGACAGTGAATCTTGAAACTAGAGAAAAACTAGAGATTTTTCACTTGTTCCACTGGCAGATTTTTTCACTTATTTTAAGCTAAAATATCTTGTATTAAGTGAAAAAATCTGCCAGTGGAACAAGTGAAAAATCTCTAGTTTTTCTCTAGTTTCAAGATTCACTGTCTTGAAACAAGTTCCTTTAGCTTACTGAAATGTTGCCCTGTAGCTGATTGTGTCTTATTTTAAGTGTAATGAGATAATTTTGACTAGAAATAAGACAAATATACTTGGTAAGATTTTGAGTTTTTGCAGTGTAAAGGCTTGAAATATCTTGCTTTACATGTAATGAGTCTATATTAGTTTGACCTTTAAGTTGAATTAGTGAAATAAATGAATTTTTCAAGTTTTACCTGTATATCTACTGAAAGTCTGAACTGGTGTATCAAAAGTCCTGCAGACATCCCCAGTCTCAACAAACATCTGTACAAACGTCTCATCAGGCTGGTTGTTTGGTTGTTTGTCTGTATTATCATTTTAGTTTATTTAGTTTTCTAATGATAAAATCTTTTTCAAATCTAAAATATGTGTGCTTCTATTCACTTACTCATAAATTGAGATGATTTGATTAGATTTGTATTATTTTCAGAAACCTTCTGTTGCACAAATGTTTACTTAATCCATTGTGGAGATCAGACATTCATTCAAGCTGGAAGATACCGCTGGTGAGCAGAAATCATGGTCCTGTTATTTATGACAGCTCATGAAGCAGGAAAGCAGCCTCGCTGCAAGGCTGCTCGGGGCTTCACTTGAGAAGTATTTCTTCTTCACTCTTTTTTTTTTCAATCGCTATGTGTTTATGCACCACTCTGCATTTAACCATTAGTTATGTGCTCTTTCCACAGCATCGTCCTCTCCTCACTTGCCGCCCCTCCCTGAGCCTGGTTTTGCCAGAGGTTTCTTCCTATTAAAACAAAGGTTTTTCTCCCCACTGTTGCAGAATGCTTGCTTTAAAAGGGTTGTTTGATTGTTGGGGTTTCTCTTTATTATTGTAGGGTCTTTACCCTACAATACAAAACGCCCTGAGGTGACTGTTGTTTTGATTTGTGTTGATTACGCTGTAAAGTTGAATTTATTTAAACTGATAATGGCTTTTTCCTTGGTTCTCTGGTGTCCCACAGCTTCATGGCTTTATAACCCTTTAAAACTGATAGATGAATTTCTGAGTTTCTTTCGATTTGTGGCATGATGTGTTGCTTTGTGAGATCTTTTAGCCTACTCCACTTTGTCAGGAAGGTTCCATTTTTGAATTAACTCCGGTGATCTTGACTAATATTGCTGCACTGCAGTATTTCTTTTTATCTGGGATCAAATGAGTTTGGTGTGCAGGGTATAATATCTTTTTATATGAAATGTAAAAGTCCAATTAAAACCTTAAAAAGAATATTTCCATCAGCTGTTTGCATACAATTTTTCTGACATCTTTACATTACTGCTTGTCACTTTGAACCTCCATCTGTTCCATGAATTCTTCATTTTGTGCCATATCCTGTTGATACAGCTCCTCCTGCAGTGACCCAGTTTCTATACAGCGATCAGTACAATTTTATCTAATTTGTCATATTCTTGTGTACATCCAGCTATATTCACATAAATTTTGTGCGAAACGTCTTCCTCCAACCCTGAAGTGAGTCTTGCATGGGGAGGCTGACTTGAACCGGTTTCATAACCAAGGAATGACAAACTCACCAGAGCGCCTGCGATGCATGACTCATAAAGATATGATTTTTGAAATGCTAATGAGGTGAAGATTATACAGAGTGGAAGAGCAAGATAGAGTGTGAAACTGATATAGAGACAGTAAGACAGTGGGAGCGATTCTCCGTATCTTGCTGGGTGTTTTGCTGGAGCTGACAGTCATGGTTTTCTAATGAATGTATAAGACAGTTTTTTAAATAATCCCCCTTTACCCGCTTTAGTATTTCATGACTTTGCGATGAGTCAGAGAGGGAAAGCGAGTCTATGCGGTAAAGCCTGCAGCACTGTGAGAACACTCCTTACTTTTTTCTCTGCCTCTCTCTCTCGCTCTCTCTCTCTCTTCATCATGTGTTCATCTCCAGCACAGTGAAACAGGGCTAAACAAGGTTAAAGAGAAGGTCAAACACACATGGACACAGTTAATCTAATTCCTGTCACTCCATCCACATGGGATACGGCTCATCCAGGAGAGACTCAATTATGTTTGGTAGTGAAATACACTGTATTTTCTGCATGCATGGTTATTGTCTATTAGTATGTGAGCACAATTAAGGTGATGTTATGTGACTGACGAGCGATCAGCGGGGCAATCGAGCCCTTCAGGTCAAAGATTTATTTTAGTACACGTGCTGTGATCTCACTCAGTTCCCCCCCCCCAATTCTTTACTCAGAACGTTTTTTGCGCCGTCTGATCATGCTTGTATAATTTTTCACTCTTTTCATCATCCTCTTGCTATTTATCCTCCTTCTCAAAACACTTCCTTCTGCTCGTTCACATCTGTACTTCTCATTCGCGTCTCTTTATCCCACTCTGATTCCGTCGTTCCCTTCTTCCGGCATGTTGAACTTGTGAAGGTCATTTTAGTGTTGGAGACAGAGGGGAGGGGAGGGGATGATAAAGCTGCAGTTTTTCGCAACTGCTGCTTTGGGTGAGTGCAAGAGGACGGCTGGATGGATGGATGATAAGAGGAGGAAAGTGAAAACCAAGAAACGGAAAAGACAGACGGTATTCAATCCCACCTTTGTCTGCATCCTGATGAGGACACAGTGAGCTGGAGTGTGCGTGCTTGCCTCTCATGATTAACTGTGCTGTTATGTGTGCACTAAAGCATACTGCTACCATTTGATTTCATTAGTAGTCCATCCAGAGGGGGCCCCCTTCAAATTACCTTGCTGTTAGCTGCAGCGTCTTTATTTGTCTTTGACATGAAGCATGGGGAGCCAAAGAAAAACAAGAGCCTTTTAACCACCAAATGACCATTTGCTAAAACCCGCCTTCAAACAGAGACGAGATATTTCAGCAATTTTAACATGCCAAAAAGCTGCATAAAGAATGGAAAATAGTGTCGTCACATTACCTGCTGTAAATCTTAAATGTTTTTTGCCTAAATGGCTAGTGGTAACAGTGTTATACTGTTTCCAAGACCACTAAGTGTTAACCATTTTGGTGTATTACATAGCAGCTTTGGTAGCTCCACTTCCCTTCAGTGCTTTTTGCTGGAGTTTAGAAAGCACTAGTGTTTGAGATTTTAATGGATTTTGAAAATTTTCCACCCCACCCCACGCAAACTTTTTACTTAACACTGGTCTTAATTATGAAATACCTCATTTGGGAGTACTGGATACCCTTGAACATTAAGGGGTGACTGGGTGCATTTAATCCAAACCAAAGAGTGAGTGAAAAGGAAGGAAAAATAAAGTTCCACAGCTCTGGAAATTGGGTATAAACCATGTTGTCCAGATTTACACTCTCCCGATTTATGTCACCACAACCCCTACTGCCTCCTTATGCGAGCTCTATCGCTCTTTCAAACAGACTGTTTGCTCTTGCCGTGGCCACAGCATCAAGGTTCAGACACCACAGTACACATTGTGCATATCTCATTGATACCAGCAGCTTCTGGCAAAATGACAGTATCTGACACCTGAGATGAAAATGGGTGGAAGTACTACATCTTTTAAAAGCTATTCTGCCCATTGTAAACAACAGCAAACTGGAAAGGTTAATTGCCAGAATAACTAAAGATGTCAGAAGACCTGGTGAGCAGTGTTGGTCAAGTTACTTGAAAAAAGTAATCAGTAACTAATTACTGATTACTTCCCCAAAACAGTAATCCCGTTACTTTACTGATTACTTATTTTCAAAAGTAATTACTTAGTTACTTTTAAAAAACAATTTACAACCTGAATAGGTGATAAAGCGATAGATCTTTCAGCCCAATCTACTTTTTCTACATAATCCATCATACAAAATGTAATCAAATGGAAAAGTCTCTTTTTAAAACTTGTTTTATCAGTTTTAATCTTTTAACTTTATGCATCAAGCAAAAATTTCATTATATGCAACATTCTCTGACTGGAAGAAATTTAACATTTAAACCTATTTTCTGCACATTCCAGCACGTAAAATAAAATATTTTTTTGTGTTTACACTCACTCTTTCAAATAGATGCAAGTAAAACACAGCAGAAAATAAATAAAGTCAAAGACTAGCGGTCCTTTGGCTCTATTTTCACCTGTAAAGCAGGAGTAGGGTAGGCGGAGGTTTACCCTGGTGCAGGTGTGCCGCAGCAGTCAGTTGAAGAATCCGCGCGTTTCTCTGCGAATTTCCCATTACGTCGTAGCGCACTCGGTGCTTGCTTGGAAGTTTAGGGGTATTTTACTCGTTACTTGAAAAAAGTAATCGGATTACAGTAACGCGTTATAAGTAACGCGTTACTGCCCATCTCTGCTGGTGAGTCTTCTGCTGTTTACTCGCAATATGCTAAAAGCTGAATTTCTTTTCACTGGTGTAAAATATGATTCTGTTACAATATGTTGAAGAGAATTTGCTTTGAAATGGAACATAAAATAGAGCTATCATGTCAAGAGAGACCAAAGAGCTCCAGCAGGAAGCAACTTTTCAGTTTCATTTGGTCTTGCATCAGTTAGCTCTATGAATATGTTGCTATTTTCAGGTGACAGCAGTATCGAACAGAGGACAAAGATTTGTGCCCTGCAGGCTATAAACACATGCACACTCTGATAAACAGCTGGGGGGAAAAAAAAAAAGTGCAGATTTTGTGTGGATGTTGCCAAAAAGCTTCTTCCTCTGTCACTGTCAGATATACATCTACACATCTCTTCCTTTGGCTTGGCAGTAACTGCACGCAGGATTTTGTTAAACCTGAACTTTTCCTTGCCTCAGTGAAAAGTATATGAAAGAGATGGAGTTAAAAGAAAGCTGCAAACAGAGCTCAGCCTGAGCTCGATCGCTGCTGCACAAACTGATGTTTCATGAGTGGAGGTGGTTAACAATCACAGGTATTAAATGAATGGGAGTCTTTCCCTCTTGTGGATGTCCTAACTTGATAGTGTAATACAGATTAGGCACTCTGCAGTGAGATAACATAAAGAAGAGGTTGCTTTTGCATGTAAGGTTATGCTTACTGAAAATGTCTAATAGACATTAGCTACAGCTTCCCTGCACCCTGCCTACTGTCTGACATGCTGTGTGAAACGTGTTCCGATTCCCTCAGGTACTGAACCGGGGCAGCCCTGGCATTTCCATCCTAATAAAAACAATGATGAGAAAAATATGTTAATCTGCTCGGCTGTGGTTGGCCGAAACAAACTGTGCTCTTTTAGAAAGGCCACACGCTCCTGTGAGTAATCACCTATGGCAACTGAATCCATTTAGCTGTAACCATTATGGCTCTCTATTTGACCCATGCGTGTGATGTAAAGATTGATATCTGGCTAGCTTGTCATTTTATGACAGAGCTAAAATCATCCTTAAGTGTCGGGTCACTATTTACAGGTAACGGCCCAAAGGGAAAATCTTTCAGGAGGAACCATCATTGGCAAGTTTGAATAATCCTGTTCAGTGATGCAAAGTACTGAAAATCATCAGTTTTACACAGAGGACTAAACCCAGTAAACCAGAGCATATCACAAAATGAGCTGAACTGCTTTATAGAAATAGTATAAACAGTTAGGCTGTTGGATCTTGACCAATAATATCTCCAAGGGAAGGATTTAGTCAGGCAGAGGCACTCTTAATGTGACTAATCACAGAAGAATACACAGTATGATACAAACACTGTAAAGAAAAATGTATTTGGTACAACTGTCAGTTATTTTCATGAAAACAACAGTGAAAAATAAATATACAATAGAGACTTACAGTTTTAAGCTATGATAAAAAAAAATGGAGGTGGTTTAAAGTAGAAAAGGAAACAGTCAAACTCCAGTCTTCTGCATGAAGGTGCTAAAATTAGCTTGTGTTTTTAGAGAGGGGTGAACTACTTATAGTTAATAGTATGTACAGCTAAGACATTAGCATTGCTTATTCTGGCAAGAGTTGACAACAATACTGAACAGTTGCTATGTAGTGTGCATGCACCTGTGTACTGGTGATGGCAGTTCTGACAATGCAGCTACCAGCAGCACTGCATAATTTGAAGGTGGTTTTAAAATGAGAACAGGTTCTGACAGACAAATGTTCCAATTAGAGCGTCAGTCAGCTGATGTGATGACAACAAATCATTATTAAAGGACAAACATGTGGGGAAACAGCTGTAAAAGTTCCTGTTGGGCTGTGTTATGTTTTTAAAATGATCTGGATTCTACTGCTCTAAAAATGATTGCAAGATTTACACTCACACTGACGCTTATTCACCAGTATGTCTGAAGCAATGTTCTCATCCTACACAAAATATAACACAACACACACACACACACACACACACACACACACAATTACGATCAAAATCATGAATCGCGCATACCGGCTAATACTGTTCCTACGTGGAGAACAAGGGACATCTGATCTGTCAGCCCTACAATAATTACTAAAAACAGTGGGTTATCACCAAGAAATGAGAGTTTATTTTTCAAACTGACGTATAAGTTTACTGGTGTGTGTAAAATATTTGGAGATGTTTTTGTCTGGTGTTTTGCCTTTTTCTTTGTATTGTAAAGCTTAGTGCTAAAAAGGTCACCTATTAGAGTATTTTAATATAAACTACAGCATTACCATTATGAGTCAACATTTTAAGCTTTTTACATGTAATTTAGCTCCTTTTGGTAATTTATTTAGTTGAGGGGTTGGTAAAATTTACTATCAAGAGAGTAATTTTAAGCAATTTTTGACCAGAAAATCTGTACTGAGCCGCAAAACATATTCAAGCCTTGTAATTAAACCTAAAATTTAAGATGAACCTATCAGTATAGGGCTATTTATTACTTTAACTTTGTGTTTTCATTTCAATAATACCCTTTATTATTTACTGTATTTATGAAATTATAGAAATACAATAAATTAATCAAAAATGTTTAACTGTTATTTACTTAATTTAATCATCAATTGAACAATTGTGGTGTGGATGAAAAATATAATAGCTTGTTGGGTAAATGAATCAGTTTAAAGTAACCTATTTCGATTTTAAAAATTATTCTTTAAACTATTTTAATAATAGTAAATGTTTTTTATGTGTTTTGTTTTTTTAAAGGCTAGTTTCAATTTCATTTTAACTAAAGGTTGAGCCATAATTTAAGCATTAGCACTGAAATTAAACACATTTGTTTACGCACTATTAAATTCTTATTAATTCTGAATCAGTAGGTGGACTCAAAAATATTTATGCATATACATCCATGGTAGCCACCTCTACAGCTTCAACAAGATTAAGAGGATAAAGTGACAGGTGCTCGATGTAAGCTGTAATTCAGATGTAAAAACATTAGGAATATGAACTACACACATTTAAAACTGTAGAAGATGATCCATAGTGAAGATAAATTTGTATTTTTTGTTTTATGAAACCCACAGAGAGCTACTGGAGATGGGTAAAAGAGCTGCATGGAGTTCAAGAACCACAAGATACCCCTGATTTAGTTCTGATTCTCAGCATGTCTTTCTCATATTATTTTGGAAAGCTGTAAATACTCACCAAAATAAATGCAAAAAATAATAATAATAATTAGAAGAAGTAGTAATTCAGTAAATTCAATAAGACGAGGTGCTTTATACTGTAAGGTAAAGACCCTGCAAAGAGAAAACAGAAAACCCCTACAGTCAATTAAATCCCTATGAGCAAGCGCTTTGGTGACAGTGGGAAGGAAAAACTCCCTTTTAATGGGAAGAAACCTCCTGCAGAACAAATTAGTAGTAGTAATAGTGTTGTATTATGTTCAGAGATGGGCAGTAATGCGTTACTGTAATCAGATGACCTTTTTCAAGTAATGAGTAAAGTAAGGGATTACTATTGCAAAAAAGTAATTATATTACTGTTACTTTTCCGTAAGCACGCTGCGTTACTGCATTATTAAACCTGATTTTGTTTGTGTGAGCGTCTCATGACAATGGCGTACAAGTGTGCGACGCCCGTGGTAGCAACAGATGTGTGTAGATTAACAATGGATAATATGGAGTGCGGGAGAGAGTATGACCATACGGCGCTTAAAACTTAGAAGTACTGACATTACTTTGAGTTTGATCCCATAAAAAGTGACAAAAACAAACTCTGCATTGGAAGAAAACTTCTTTCTACAGCAAAAAATTTAACTTCAAATTAAGCAAGCACCTAGCACACTGCCACGGGAATGTGAAATTAACAGAGAAACCCCCGGATCCCCCCACTGACATGACCGGGCAAACCTCCACCGGCCCCACTTCCGATCTAATGATCATCAAATTAATAATCAATATCTTTTTTTTCCCCCAAAAACGTCCATTTAGAGATGAAGACACAGAAAATGTTGGAATGAAGAGAAGCATGAAAAACCCCTAACTTTTTTTTGTGTGTACTGTTATGCGTGTACAATATCCTCTGTGTGGTGTGCCTGCACAACAACAAACTTGGCCTGCTGTATTTGCTCTAAGACAATAGAAGGCTTGATCTTTAGTCGGAGTTTAAAAAGACAAAAGTTGTTTCAGCCGACTCAAAATTAGCTGTGTTCTGCTGTCTATGAGATACACAACAGAACTTAATGTACACCGAGTAAAGATGCCAGGTGTTGCCGTAAGGTCAACAATTCCTTACACTAAATATTAATTTTAGTGTAAGTTTGAAGTGGATTTGTTAAATACGTTAACATGGCTTTAAGATATGTAAATGCTCAAAACGCATAGCTGAAATGTGTCAATGAATGACGAACTCATACAGCAGTATCTGAACTGAGCCACCATTGTAGGAGGTGAAGGCACAACTTCAAAAATTACATACAGGGTTTCACAAATATATTAACCGACCTGTCATGAAAGCAATATTTAAAAAATAAAAATAAAAATAAAAAAATGCAAAAACTTGTTTAAAACTAAAAACGATGTTGTTATTTTAGGCACTACCTTCAGTATAAATGCACCAATGACACGCGGCATGCCTTCCATTCTTACTCTCCGCTCTGGCATGGTCTCAGTGTTCTAAAAAAATCACTGTAATAAACGAACAAATCTGGCTGTGCCTGTGTGCGTCCTCATTGTGGCTAATAAATCAAATGACGTCAAAAAAAGTATGAGGTATGTGTGTCCCTGATCCTTTTATGGGGAGAAGGGGCATGTGGGTGGGTGACAGGTTGCCACGAGCAGAAATAACAACCTTGAGGCTGAAATATGTCTGCCAGACCAACTTCCTACTGTGTGTGCGCGCGCATGTGGGCATGTGTGAGAGACTGTATTTAGTCATGCTAAGGGGCAGGACAAAGATACAAAAAACAGAAGCAACAGTAAGTGACAGAGGCGGGAGGGCAAGAAAGGAGAGATTAGTCATTATCAAAGGGAGAACACACACACACACACACAAAGCAGAGTCATGTTTCCATCACTTCAGAGAACACTGCATTGACTGATATCCTGGAGATTAAGTCAAACTGCATCCATGCCATAATTAAAGCAGCATGTGCCATTCCTAACGTTCAGCCTGACTTTAAACTAGGATTTTACCGTGTTTACTGATTTATGTTCTCAAGACATTTGGCTCCATAATGGAGCCAAATATCCAAAGCATGAGTATAAAATCCAGACAATATGAGGTAATACAAGTACACACAACCCTCTCAAGTCTCCACTAAAATGCATTGTTTCTCTGTTTGTAGCCCATGAAAACCTAAAACCTGCACTGTGTGCAGCCTACAGGGCAGACATCTTTGTCCTCAGTTCAATAGTCCTGTCACCGGCCCATGAATTATGGAAGTGTTTGGAAGTGACAAAGCACAGCTTACAGCCAAGAGACAGTTTCACTGAGTTGCGAGACGTGATGGATGTGTGCAAGTCCGTGTGCGTGTATGTGTGTATTTATAATTCTGTGTGTGTTAATCCATTCACCACGGTCCTGATAAAAAAAAAAAGATACAGATTGCCACTCTCCTCCGCTTTTCTTCTTCGTCACTCTGCCGAAGCAGCACGTCCACCACGATCTCTCTCGTTTCTACCTTTTTCTAACACGCAGCTGCCACAATAAAACAAACTGAGGTTTGAGGTTTTCCTTCTGAGCACTAGGCACAGTCAGCCTGGTGAGACTGTCTCTACTTGTTATTATTCTCCTCCAAAGTAATGGAAAACTGGGATTGTACTTTGCAGACATATAATAGAGTGGCTTCACAGCTATGAAAAATATACAAAGTGCATATCTGGGTCCTGTTGCTTGCTGAAGACCATGTGACTAAAGTACTAAATAAGTGGGTCATGTCATATAAGGTAAACTGCGGATGTCATTTTTGGAAGAAAATTGTTTTTCTAAAGCAAAACTGTGTCACATCAGGTTACTATAGCAACACAGGTAGATATAATTCAGACAGGGACTCTAAAACATTGATAACGAGATGTGGATACAGATTTGGCTCTTTCCCAACACTTTATTTATTGTGTAAAAATAACCTTGGATTTGACAAATGACTGTCTACTGATTATAATACAATTATAAAATTCCAAAACTGAAATGAGAGCCCAATTATTGATGATAAATCACTCACATTCTTAACATACAGATGTGATAACTCCTTAAAAAGGTTAGTTGTTTTAATGTAGATTACGTACTTTGCACAAAAGCTTTGCTCTAAATGCAATTTGAAACAGGAAAACTTTGTTTCTTTTGAAAACTTTGGAATGAAAACATAACTACATCATAAAAACAGCCAGGAGCCCTAATAAGCAGAACACACACTCACAACCCCACACACACACAGCGCACGCACAACGTCTCAGGCATAAACTGAGTGTGTTCCCTGAAATGCCCTGAAGTTGTTATCTTAAAGTGGCATCCTGGAGCTTTAGGGTGGGCGGGTGCGTGACTTGTGGAGCAGATTTAGAGTGTCCCTAAAGAGTACTAAACACACACATACCCCCACACACAAACACTGAACAGCGACACAGGCATGAAGACAGAACATTTTCTATATGCCAGTTAGTACACATACTGGTAAAGACACACCCAGTGAAAAATATGCAAATGAATATGAGTTATAAATATTACATACTGTGTAGTAATTGAGAAACACTCACAGGATTTTTTTGTTTTGATAATTTTTTTCTTTTTATTTATTTCCTGGAGGGAAGCGTGGTTCTGCACATAAGATCAAAAATCAGAGCCCAAACACATGCATACATGTAATTTTTATCCAATGTTTACTGGATATCGTTCTTTGTGTTCAAGCATAGTCAGCTGGAGATAAAACATCTCAGGGTTTCCTGGCTGGAGTCATTCCAGGGAGGTTGTGGTTACAGTGATGTGTGTAATAGACTACTCTGCATCAGGGGTAGCCTCCGTCTTTGATTATTTTGGGATTATAGTTTCTCCTGTCTGACTTGAGCCACATGTTCCAGACACCAAGAGTAAAATACCCTGGATGCCCCCAGCTCACTATTCTCTTCTTAGCGTGACTTCTATTTTTAAAGCTCTAACTTTCTAAAACCATGCATAAAACCCACTCAGGTTGAACCTGAGACCAGCACAATAATAACCTCATGAGATGGAGCAGTAAATGGAACTGAGAGGTGGAGAGGAGAAACGTATGCCCCTTTCTCTGCTGGAGTGGAAAACACTGACCTGTGTCTAAATCATTGACGAAAAGAGAGGGAAAGGAACTTAAAGAGATACTCAGAGTATCCTGACGATTTTCTGCAGCAGAATAACAAAACCTGCACATGAATTGTAGACAGATTGTTTCTCGAAAATATTCTGCTTCACTGAATTTTTAGAAGCTACTCCCTGCTGTAACACACACACACACACACACACACACACACACACACACCCTTTTAAAGTGTTGTTATTTTTGACCTCATGAGCTGGATTTCTTTAAACAATTAGGAAAACTGTTCATTTTTAGTGGTTCCGGTTACTTTAAAATGCAAAGCAGTGGGATAATTTCACCCAGAGAAATTAAACTTAACCTTTTTTTTTTTTTTTTTTAAATCAAATGAGTGGAAAAACTTTAGCAGATCAATCTTATCTGGTTTTAATATGAAGAGATCAGTAATTACAAGCACGTTAAATCAAGTATTCGGCGCAATTACAGTCTTGAATTAATTAAAATTCAACCTCAGTTAAAATAGAGCGTTAGAATTAAACAGAACACTTGTGCTTAAACCTAAGTAGGAAAAAATATTTTGCTTTAACCTTGATTCAATCACATCTAAACCTTAACTAAAAAGCTTCCCAGAATGGCAGTAATACAAGGTTTTAGCAGAAAAACAAAAAAACAAAAACAAAATACTAAAGTCAAAAAAAGGACAATACATGGCATATTGCAAATTAAGAGCCTTGTTTTCCCAGAGTTAATGTAGAAGACAATATGGTATAAACCTTCCCTTTGCTTCCTGATCCAGTTCTGATGGTCATGATGGAAATGCAGCCACAATAGCATCGGGGGTAGGACAAAATATCAATATGGCAATATATCATACCACTTCCTATTGAATGTTAGTATTTTACTGATTCACTGCATTCCAACAGCTTTTAGGGGCAGCATTGTGTGGCACCGTACCCACAGGACAGTCAAACTTTCAGGAAATGCTTATAATGCTACTGCCTTTATTTGTATTGGCAACATTTAGGAAATTCTACTCCTATATGATCCTATTCAGCTTGATAAATGCCCCCAAAAAGCACCATTTTCATGCAAAAACTCTTTTAGGTGTTTCTAACAGGCATCGACACCCAGCTGAACTCGGCACTTGTAAAAGATCGTGTAATACAGCACACTTCACTGGACAGTACCAGAGTTTCCACACAGGTCAAGTTGTCTTCAGCCTCAGCACTTCATTTCCCTTCATTAGGCCAACTCTGTAAAGCTGTCCTCAAGGATTTGACATACATTCTAATTTGTTGCACTTTGAAGTCTGATTAATTCAAATTACTGAAGGAAAAAGGAAGGAAAGCCGAGGACACGGGAGGCAGCGAGAACAAGCGAGCGTATAGATATGTTACAGAGCAGAGTGAAGAAGTAGCACAGTAATCTAAATACAGCAGGTTTTAAACAATCCTAATTACAGAAAGGCTGATAAACTCATTTTAGCTGAAGAAGCCAGCAAGTGATTCCGTGTGAAATGATCTTTGGCGTGGCCATATTTATCCAAAAGTAAATGTGACATAATAATGCAACATGCATTGAAATTATAGCTGCAAATACTTGTGGAGTCTAGTTTATATGACAGATTGAGAGCTGTTCCAGGGCAGCTCAGTAATATTTTGAGTAAACTGCATTACATCAGAAACTGAGCAACTGGCTGAGTTTCTAAGAAGAGGCTGACAAGTATATTCTGAGTACAACTATGCTGCACAGAGGATAACGGTGAAATTAATCATGAACCTAGCCATTGTGGAGAAGATTTGAGTCACATCCATCATTACAAAGATGAAAGCGCAAAGACAGTTTTACTACGCTGTTAAGAGCAGGAAATAATGAGCGGTTCAGCCAAAGGCCTTAAAACTGCATGATGAATTTAAAGATTCAAATAAGTTCATCTTTTTAGCACTGAGAGTGGAAGCTCTAGTACAGACTGACAGATTCATCTGAGTCACATTTGATTGTATTTTTTATGAAAGAGCTGTAGTACAAAATTGTCAAAATATGCACATTTTGGCATTTCATTGCTAGCATTTTCACACATCTTCTCCATTTCTGACTGCACTTAGTGACCAACTCAGCCCACACATCCGTTGCAATTTTTAAAACTAAGCATCTTTCAAAACCTTGACCTTGGAGTGGCAATAAGAATGAGTCTCATCTGTCGTCAAGAGGAAGTCAAATTGTAGAGACCTGCATGACAAAACAACCCTACTGCTCACTCACCTCCGTAAAACACCTTCCTGTTCAGTCTCAGTTGGAATTTTGCATACTTAAATCAAACTTTAAATTCATTTTGCGGCTTAAAGTAGAGTTTGCTTTAAACTGAGTATCTTGTGACAGCAGTATAAATGTGCAGCATCTGATTCTTAATTCAGAGCTTCCTCATGCTTATGAGGTCAAAACAAAATAATAAAATTAAAAATGCTGCTCAAGTCCAGGTTTTTAAACAAGACTTCCAAAACAAGTGGATGATGTTACAGCGGGTACATTCATATTTTATATACAGCCTACAATAAGAGTATAACTTCTGTTGTTAAATAGAGTCCCTTTCCTTTTTGCATGAATAACTGATAATGATTCACATTGCTTTTGACATGAACGATCAGTTTGATGCAAAAAAGTTGTTGCAAAAGGTTTAAGCTTTGCTGAGGTGAGAAAGCTGTCATAATGAAAAAGCAGCTGTGACCTTGCAATGGAAATGGATAAATGATGATGCACATAAAGTGCTCCAATCTGCAGAGCTTCTATTCTAACTGCCCTTCCTCCAACTAATGTGTTTAACTGGCACTTCTTTACTGATTTCAATGATGAGCCAACCCACTGAAGAATTAGTCTATAAAACTGTATTTTATGTTCTGATAATCTTCTGGCTTCATCTGCATTCAGTAGCTATTCAATATCCCATTAACTTCTATTAAATGATTAAACCAAACTATTTCTTCTACCAGCATTTTTTCTTTTTATATAAATACTTTGGGAGAGAACTACAGTATATACACACACACACACGCAAGTGTCAATGCATCAGATGTATTGACACTTAACATACAAAACTGCCTTTATACCCTCATTTTTAATTTCCAGATAGATATGCTTACAATAGCATAACTTTAAAAAGTGAACAGTTTCAGCTTAACAAGTCTACTTTGCTAGATCGGACTGTTTAGTTTTACCAGTTCTAGTATCTGCTGCTACAGCTTGCTTTAAAGCTCACTGGATTTTATTCATAAAGCACAATATCCAGATTACCTTAAATACAATTTAAGGTTTTAGGAAAGTAAAATCTTAGGGGGGATATATCAGGTTAAAAGCAGAGGTTAGGTAAGACTCTCCATCAGCTTTGACATTCACAGATGACATAAGGGTAGGGAGCAGATGGAAAAAGTGGAGGTATACGCTGGGGAAAGAAAAAAAAAGATGGCTCAGTTGAAGCAAGAGGTGGGGAAGGCGTTTAAATACCTAGTGTCAATGACAATGCAACAGGTAAAGAGTACAGGCAGGATGTAGTGGGTGAAGATGAGTGTCAAGGGTGATCTGTGAAAGAATGGCAACAAAGGTGAAAGGGAAGGTTTGCAAGATGATAGACACCCCTGCTATGATGTGTGGTTTGGAGGGAGTGACAAAAGGGAGGCAGAGCTGAAGATCTTAAGATTTTCACTGGGAGCGCCGAATAGAGACAGGATTTAAAATGAGACTATTCAGATTAAACAGTCTGGAGATAAAGTTTCCAATTTGGAGACAAGCCTTAGCTTTGTTTCTGAGACCTTTTCAGCTTCTTTATGGTCCTTACTAGTGGCATGCAGGGCACCTTTTGTTCTTTCTAAGAAACTTGATGAAATTTCCTGTCATACAGATTAATGTCCAAAACAAGGACATTAGTTTAAATATCTAGAGTCAAACCTTTGATTATGCAATCAGAAATGCGACGCTGTAGTCATGCTGAAGAATTTATTCATTTTGAAATTTCATGGGAAAAGTGAAAACACAGGAAAGGGATGTGATTTCCCCCCCCCCCCCAGGAGTGAGGCTTCACTCCTGGTACAGCATCCATTTTTCTTCATCTTATGCCTTTGTGTCCCAGCACCGCATCATAGATCTTCCCAGTGAGGCAGTGCCGGATGTTGGTGAATCCGGCAGCAGTCAACAGGGCAGCATACTGAACATCTGTCCTCTCTCTGCCCTCAGTCTGCACCAGCATGTTCAGGGAGTAAAGCTGAGCTGTAAGCGGGCCAGAACCATCCTCACTGAGCAGTGCCTCCACCACCAGCACAGCACCTCCTATAGCAGGGATAAAAATACCTGCTTCAGTTCTTTCCCCCCTTTAAATAAAGTGTCCTGGCAAAGCTTGGAGACAGGTTTGCAAAACCAAAAAACAAACCACACACGTTAAACCAATCGATCCAATGTGATGATCCCTACTAGGTGTTGCTACATCAGGCCACCTTTCAGATGATGATTATGGTTAATGACTGGCATAAGCCAAATCTGAGCCCAGGTCTGCTTTTAAACCCCACTTCCTTCTGTAAGCTGGCACTGTGACACTATTCACCATCCCGACTTTCTCATTTTTCTTTTGCTGCCCTCTCTGCTCTGTGATAGAGTCGGCTGCTTTGTGTCTGACTTTTATCAGAGTCAGAAGGACAGATTTCTCTGGGATCAGCTGCATTGTGGGATACAATCTGCATCTCATTTCAAGCAGATGAGAAAAAAAAAAAAAAGGCACTCATCCCTTTCACACTCAGATATGCTCAGACCTGGTTTGCAGGCTTTATAGATTCTCTGGAGTAGCTCTACGCAGCGTTCGTCTGTCCAGTCATGGAGGATTCTTGCCAGAATATAGAGTTCAGCTTCTGGTAGAGAGTCTTTGAAGAAGTCCCCTGAGAAAGAAAGAAAAAACATCCATCCATATGAACATTTTAAAACTCCCTCCATTGAATTCCTAAGACACAGCTGCATTTCAGTCATCCAGTTCTGATGAATAGATTATGTGAATGGGAGTTCTAGGCTCTGAATTTAACCCTATAAGTCAATGCTAAAGTGGAAAGGATTCTCCTGAACACGTGAGCCATATGCATCTAGACATGCAGCAGAAATGTAAACAGAGCGGCCATGATTAAAAGTGTACATTTGATACGTGTTGGTGGAACGAGCATGTCAAGTTAGTGACTCAAACTAGGCTGAGTGCTTCCCTTTGATTTAATTATTCCATGTAATTAATAATTCTGTTGACAAGCCTTCAAGTAGTAAGACGTGATTCGTTTAGTGGTTTACATTCTCAAACCTAATTACTACTAAAGGATTATGTCCGTTATAAAATGCATGCAACCTAAAAATTACTAGAGCATATCTCCAGCTGCTGTCTTGTGCTGATAGTTATCAGGGAAAAATTATTTTCCTGCCAACACAGCACCGTTTCTGTAATATCAGTGTGCAAGCAGTAACTATTTTTTTTCTATGCCCATTGTAAGAGTGTCGGCATATTTGCAAGTTATGAAATAAAGCACACTGAGGCCAACACTCCTAAAAAGGCCATGTCACAGCTTCCATTGTGCTCAACACCATGATGGCTAGGAAAACAGCAGGAAGCAGTTTTGTGTCTGGGTTTAAGATTGCCATCTGCTGCAAACCTGCGCTCTGCCTTACAATAGCTGCTGTGCTGAAGGTAACAATATACATTAAAAAAGGAATCAGGAAGTAAAAAAAACAAAAAAAAAACAATTAGTATTCTACCCAATGTTTTCCAGCATGCCACAAACTCTGGGAGAATGGCAGACTCATTTGATGACATCAAAATTCTCATTCTGCTTGTTTTGAGATCAGTGATTTTAAGACATTTTGCAGTAATGACAGGCATTACAGGCCAATATGGTTCAGACTTACTGGGCATTTTGTTAGGTACACCTGTTCAGCTATTTGTTAAATCTCTAGACAGCCAATCACAACTTAATGCTTTTATCCAATTAGACATTGTCCCTGCTGAAGTTCAAACATCAGAAATGTTGGAGAAAGGATTTGAATGCAGCAGCCATTTGTGTCAAACAGGCTGGTTTGAGCATTCCAAAAATGCTGATCTACTGTGAAGGGTAGGCACAGAACTTGGTAAACATGAAAGCATGAACCCATCCTATGATTCAAGACCTCTCTGCACTGAATCATACTTTTTATTAATCGCTGGCTCTCTTCCACAGCATATCTATTATCCTGTCTTCCTTCTCTCTCCCCCCCAAACGCTTCGCCGCAGGCATCGGCCCCTCCCTGAGCCTGGTTCTGCCAGAGGTTTCTTCCTGTTAAAAGGGAGTTTTCCCTTCTCACTGTCACCAAAGTGCTTGCTCATAGGGGTCATATGATTTGGGGGGGGGGGTTCCTCTGCATTATTGTAGAGTCTACCTTATAATATAAAGCACCTTGAGGCGACTGTTGTTGTGATTTGGCGCTGTATAAATAAAATTGAATCCTGCTTTGGATCAGTGGTTCAGACTGATGTCATGTGTATGAGATATTTGCTTGACACCCTTTGGGCCCTTTAGTACCAACTAAGCATCACTGAAACACCACAGCCTCCCATGTGTACCCAACAAAGTAGCCAGTGAGTGTATATTTAGAGTTGGCCGACATGGATACCGAGCTGGATATTATGCAGGTGAAGTCAACTTGCTGAAAAACAACCAAATGTCTGCTTTTGTTTACCTTCAACTATTTTCTAAAAAAAAAGCTGGAGAATTCGTTTTCGCAAAAGTCACTCAAACAGAATCATGAAAAAATATTCAAATTAGAATCCATGTTTTGTGAACAAGGAAACATGTCAACTAGACAAATGAAATAGTTCACTGATGTCTTTTGGGTAAGAACTGAAGAAAAAGTTTTATCTACACAACCCTCATTGCCATTTCATTGGGATGGTCACATAGCTCCTGTTTTTAATTTCCATAACCTTAGTATCAGCCAGTTTTGTTGACAACCCCTTGCTCTGTTTATGTAATTTGCATATTTAGATCTTATCAAAATGCAGCAGAACTGAGATAATGAGTCCTTTTAAAACCACATGTAAACACAAGAGCTCAGAGTGTATCCAAATGTAGACTGCTTGTCAATAACATGTGAATTATGTTATAGACACCAGTCTATTGAGAAGAAAAGGGAAAGAAAAACATAACAGAAACACATGTTATATTGAGACTTATTCCTGCATCCATCAGGGGTTTTGCCAAGTAATAATGGTGTTACCTTCATGAAAGCTTATCCTCTGGTCATCCTCCTTGATAAAGTGTTCCTTGGACATGTGCACCACCTTGGGAAGGTCAAAGATTGTCACAGTGCATTCTGGGTAGGCTGACGTGCAGTGCTTGGCTAATGCCCCACTGCAGCCTGGAGAGGGAGAATTACCGTTAGTTGCAGCACAATGAATGCAGTCTTCATTAAAAGGACTGCATCACTCAAAAGTGCAGTCATACAAGCGGAACAGATGCTTTCAGGTAGAATCTGGTTATTTGCATGATTTGTATGCGGTGGCTTTGGGAATATGGTTCAGCTAACATTCATGCCAATAAAGCAGAGCGGAACAAATTACTTGATTTGACTAATCAGTTTTAGTCTGATTAGACTTCTGAATATCAACCTTTATGCTGGAATTCATTTGAAATCATTTTTAGCTATGAAAGCTGCCTGTTCTCTCAAGCAACAGTCAGTGCACAAATTCCACAGCAGTTCATTTCATCATTGAAGTCTCTTTAGACTGGATAAACAAATGTTTCAAGTGCATAGAGGATTACTTTGTTTTCCACTTTGGTGACGGTCCAACTTTTCCTTTAGTGCCATTAGTAGGTCAAACCCTTCCACCAGTGAGGATATGATGAGCAAGCAAATTTTTAGATCAGCTAAACATGAGCATGCAGGCATCCTCGGTGTGCATTTTAACATGAAATTAGCATTTAGGAGTTCAAAAGAAGCCATTAGTGTTCCTCTGAGAACCTTGACTGAAAATCAGACTTTATGAGATGGGAAGAGGCTTTGAATTGAGGAAATGAACAAATGTGCACATGGGTGGAAACAATGACTTAATGTGAAAATATGAATCCTTCAACTTCAGGCGTTGGCAGCATCATTACCATCAATTATGCCTCATAAAGCAAACTGAATTTAAAAATTCAGAGTGACCGATATGGAAAGATTGGACAAGAGAAAGTTAGAGAATGTATGAATGAGACAGAGTGAGACAGTGAGGTAGAATACAGGATCAAAGGATTTCACTTTACACAAACCTACAAAGGCAATCAGACTCTGGCTGGTGTTTGTGGGCATATATGCCAAACCATCTAGCCCTGTAGAGCCTTCCTCCTAGTGTGAGCTGTTGCTGCTATATTGTATTCTTAGACAGCTTTCTATAGCCCCTACAAACACCCACCTAATACCATATTTGGCTCACATCAAACAGGGGTCAGTAGAGGAGAAAAATCAAAGAGCAACAAGGGGAAGCAAAACCCAAACACAATATGCTGTTGGAGTCCTCCCCAGCTGACCCGACTGTCTCAGTTTGTTAATGAAATCCTTTGATGACGGTTTCAGATTATAGCAATGCAACAGTTATTGCTGCATTTTAAACTAGTCAATGTCATGAGTGCAAGTTTCCTGAATTTTTATCCACATGGTCATTTAAATAAAAATCATAAAGAATTAGGATTTTATTCTCATGGAGTTTTGTTCATTGGACAGTTTAAATCCAAACTCATTCTGGTTTGCACCCCAGCAGTATTGTGTCAGCTGGATATTGTTGACTACATCTGCATCCAATGCAGTCACAGAAGGGGCAACTTTATTTTGCACATACCTCACAATGGGGAGTACTGCTCAGCCTGTGAACAGTCAAGTAATGCCTCTGTTGCTCTGGAGCAGCTTTCAGAACAAGCTTCAGCATAATTACATTTTTCCTTTATAAACCAGAAGGTCTTTTTCAAGCTGGGGAATGGAGCTGAAGAGGATTTCCTTTGGGGAAGGCCTAATACACCCCAGAGAGATGCATATTGACGAGTGTGCAGATTGAAGTGGCGCCATGCTAGGGGTTGGAGGTGAGGATATATTGGCCTTAAGATGCAAATATTTGACCGCCTGTCATTTGGAGTTGCCTCAAATTTATGGATGAACCAATTTAATTTCAGGAAAGTCATCAGAATGACACTGCTGCTTTAAGTGGCATTTCCTTAATACTTTGAGATTTTGTTTGCAGTCTAACATTAAAACACCCTGTCCATATTCTGATGTCTTAAAATGCATTTGCAGAGAAACAAATTGATTAACATGAAAGTAGCTTGAAAGGTTTCAGTTTGCTTGTTATGCAGTTACCATTGATCAAAAGGAAACAATTAGTTTTTTTGTAGGCGTTTACCTAGGAGTCAAATTTAGTTACGTCTAATAGACCAAATGAACCTCATTCACTTTGAATGTTGTCAGGGTTTGGGACAGCTCACATGTCGTTTATAGTGAAGACATGTGACTTAACATTCATATCCCCACAGCAGAGTAGAAAATGATGTTTTCCCCACAAAGATTTGGCTACTTTTGAATGTCCTGTCTACAATCAGAGCCAGCACTACCAAACCAGTTTCAGATCAGCACAAATGCCCAAATGTATACATGCAAACCAATTCCCACAATTGGGCTAATTTGTCAGCCCAATGAATTTGATTTAGTTAACTTGGCCACATATAAAGATGAAAATATAACTTGCTTTCTTTTTTGCTGCGACTACCTCCTGATATGTTTCATACATTAGTGGCATAGCCTAGAAGCAGACATTTCAACAGCTGTAAACTGCAAACACTAACAAGCTATGGTGGGCTTGTTTTTGTTCCTTTCCTAGTTTTGTCATAATTTTCATTACTGTTTATAATAGTGTTTCTTAAAACCTTATTCTGCAAGTCTCTCATTAGAGAGATTCCCTTGGGGGGGGATATATAGAGAGATGTCTTGCCTAGATGGCAGTTTACATTTTAGAGGTTTAACAGTGGTTGTAACCTTTAAGTTGATCATCCATTTTAAACAAAAACATGCCTTTTAAATTGCCATTAAATGTCACATTAAAATCAATGTAAATAAACCCAGGGAAGGCTCTTTCCAGAGATGTGCACACAGTGGTTTGTAATCCAAACCAAATCAACTAGTTGACAGAGTGCTGGACAGAAAGAGCTCCTGAGCAGCAGGTGTGCACAGACACAACAGATGCTGTGTGAGACTGTCTAGATGGGATGCTGCAGTCGTGCCCTTGAGGCTCCTACTATTTCCCCAAGCACACACTTTTCAGGGATGCAGCATCATGCATAAGCATGAACATACAAGCCCATGCTGAGAAAGCCACAGAGGGGTGGGTAAAACACTGTACACATGTAGGGTTCCATGTGGGAGAAGTTGTTCTTTTATTGGCTTCACAGCACCCCTATGTGGTCAGTAGTGGTGCTACAATGCAGCCACCTGTGGTACAGCGATAGTCAAAGTAGATGCTGCATCTGTTCTCAGTGAACTAAAGGTCAGTATGCGTTCAGTGTCTGTTTAGTAGTTCACCCAGTTTGTACAGCGCAGATTCTCTTAAACATGAATACTGGACTTTCAGGGATAAGCATCAACATTTTAATGCAAGCACCACATTGTCAGTGGGCAGAGCCACCTGAATTCAATTGGTGCATTGTAATATCACCCAGTACAAGTACAGAGCTGAGAATACACTGACCTCCTAGCTCAGCTTGATTCACATGATGGCAACAGACTCAATATCTCAGACAAAAGCCTTTTCCAGCTTTTATTCATAGTATTTTTAGGATAGAAGAAAACTCCTGTGACTACCCTTTTATTTGTTCCTCCATGCTTCTTTTTGATCTGTTCCATTGTTGGTTGGCTTTCCTGCATAGCTTTACAAGCTCTGTTCTTATTGTGTTTGTTCAGTATTTCTCTCCCTCAAAGTTTATTCATTGTGCCATTTGCTCTCCTTGTAAAGCATTTTGTAAGAAACCTGCTATTCAAAAGACGCTATGAATAAATCTGACTTAAAGCAGTACACGCAGAACAGTGAAGAAAGCTTCCTTTCAAGTATCCAAAGACAGGTGACTGCTGTGAGCAGCGTCTAGTTTCACATATATTTTTTAAAAAAAGGCACACAAGCTGTTCAGTTCAACAGTTGTTACAATTGTATTTACTGGCTTATGCCCAATTCTAGTTTGTGGGGAACTTCTTGTGATAGGGGTAATAGGATATACATTTGTCATGTGTCTCCATACCTGTAGAATCAAGTTAAATACAATCCACCAAAATGTTAGATGGTGTGTAAAGTGTAAAAATATTTGTTCCAGTCTTGTCTGGAATGAGATTCTAGCTGCCTAACCCTGGAAATCTGCATTTTGTTTAATGAGTCAAGTGTTTTGGTAGGCACTGCACTGATGTTGTAATAGATTGAAAATGTGGTCTGGCATCATCTTACTGAAATGTAGAAGGCCTTCCCTGAAAGACCTCTTAAGGAGCGCATCTGCTTTTCAGCACAGATTCTCATTTTCCAGATTTGGAAGTTACCAATAGTACAGATACTAATCCACCCTCATATCATCACAGATGAAGGCATTTGAAAAGAGTGCTGATAAGCCAGATGGTTTCTCTTTCATTCATATTTTTCCAAGGAGAATTACAGATTTTAACAAGTATGACTCAGAAAATGCCAGCAAATAAGCCAAATCAGGCTCTAAGAACTTAAACCACCATCGCAGCTAACAAATACCAAGTTTTGGCCTGTGAGGAGATTAACCCAGATGCTGGTTCTGTTATACTGTAGATGTTCAAAGTCTTGACATTGAGGAATAGTCTGAGATTTTTCCAGTTTGCAAATGTAATTCTTTGCAAAACAGAGTATAAAGGAGCATCCTAGCTGAGCTTCACAGAAGGTGGCCAGTTTTTCAATCTTAACGACCTGTTGCCAATTAACTCATTCCAAGTCTTCTTTCAGCTGCCGAAATTATTCCAATAAATAATGTTTAATACAAACTGAGATCGGGTTGCCTCGAATTCAAGCTGACCTAATATTTTTAAGGAATGACTCTGTTTAAACATCTTTGTTCCCGCAGGTTTTTTCTTCCAGATCCTATCAGATCCAAGACATGGTTACTAAAAGGTAAATGAAGTCTTTGACTCAGAAGGTGTGGGGAGATCAAAGATGCGTACACTGCAAATGTGCGGCTGACCCAGCAGCTGCTCAGTTAAGACAAACTTGGACGGACTTATGGAAATCTGATGAAAACTTACCTCCAAGGTCGCAGATGACTTTGAAGGGGGAAAGGTCAAAGGCTGTGACCACATCCTTACCACAGATGTTCCAGATGGAGTGCATTAACTGCATAAATTTCACCATTTCCTCATCAGACCTACACACACACACACACACACACACGAGAAACATTGGTAATACTTTCGTCGTCTCAATGCATTGTAGGAAAAGTTTCATTTTCTGCAAGCGATTGCCTAAAGGAGGCTTCTTGCTGCCACACACACACACAGCCTCTTGTACAAAGTCTTGCCCTGTGGGGACACCATGTTGTGTGTGTGCGAGACAGGGTGAGGCAGAACAGAAGAGCCTGTGGTGACTGCTGCTGCTCTGAGGAGTCTCCACCTCATCAACCAGCACTCCACCCTGCCATGAGGGCACTGTGCATACAAACAGCCTCCAGTTTGTAACAGAATTTATCCAAACTTCAGGGTAGCAAAAGCCACTTCCATCTGACGCACAAACCAGCTTCAGACGACACAGTGACCTCAAGAGTAACTTTGAAAGTGAATCATTGTTGCTTCAGACACTGACTGCACTGGATGGGAAAAGATGAATTGACTGTGAGGTCAAACAGCAGACTGTCATCTTCAATTTGAAAACATTTGGGGTATAGAATGATGAATGCCCCCCCAACGACAATCTTCAGTCGTTTTCCTTCATGAGGAATACATTTACTTGAACTCTCATCCCATCTCTAGTTCTATTGAGTAAAATGTGCTTAGCCTGGTTTTCTGTCCTCGTCCACATCATGATATTAGAACTGCATGACGTGTCTTATATTATTCAGCATCCCCCAGTCTCCATCATCTCTGCACTTGCTGGAGACCTAGCTAATGGCTTTCTGTTGCTCCAGCCTCTGCCATCCTGGCTGCAATAGAATAGTTTGAGCAGCAATGTTTAAAATATGATTCACCAAGTGTTGTCATGTTTTCTGACAAACTATTGCAGTGTATTCCTGCACTGACAGCTGATGGGAGACATGCGAGCCATTTTCCATTATACTGGAGCCAGTATAAAGTACAATCACACAGGTTCAGAACTGGTTACTCCAGCATGCATATCTTTGGACTCTGGGAGGAAGCCAGAATCCCCAGACAGCACATGCAGATTCCACACAGGACTCCAGCAAGCTAGTCTGCATTTTAGAGCCCAGACAATATACTGATGGGGCACATATTTTCAATTTGCAGATCTACTGTAGTGGCATTTATCATGGCAGCAAATTTAAAGTTCAAAAGGCAAACTGATGCCTTATGCTTTATGAATTATGCTTCATAGTTTGTTCACCAGCACAACTTTCCTGCTGGTAACATTCATGTTTGGAGCCACAACCAACCCAAGTCAGTGAGAGCATTACAAGTAATCCATGATTTTGTGACAATCTCAATCTTATTAAGGACTCAAACCAAGTTAGAGAAATCAGTTTTGCTCAGTGCTTCAACATCTGTATTTCCTGTCAATTTCATGCAGAAGCACAAATTCAGCCAGTGATCGTTTCCTTTTATATGCAATCCTCAAATAGACAAGAAATTTGATTCTGAAACCCTCCTAGTCAAATAAAACTCATCTTCAGAGTAAAGTGTTTTACTGTTAAAGGGCATGTGTATCACAGATAGCCAAAGCCAGACCCCCTGTTCGCTCCAAATCATCTGCTTTCTCAAGTATAAGAACTCGAGCTCTAGATGAGACTTTGCTGTAAATTATTCAGGTGCAGTACATGACTGGTTAAATGGCTGTGAGTAAACAGGAGTGACTCATCCAGCCAGTTTTGAATCATCCTGCTCCCTGCTGCAGCACTCCAAGAATGCACCGATTTCAGTGGTTGTTTTCCCCCTTACCAATTTACCCACAGTATTCACAGGGGGAATCAGCTGGGACAAACAACTGCTTCTCCACATTAAACTGTGTGCAGGTGCAGAAAGTCTCTCATGTAGGGCATTTTCATTTACAGTCAATTAACATTCAATTGCAGAGTCATCAGCACAAAGGTGTATTGTTTTACTCTCATATGCTTCATGGTTTTTGCATGCATCCTTGTTAATGAGGTTTATTCAGTTATATCAGCTGCAGTTTCAGAGTACAAAACGCTAAAAACTGCAAGTACAAAGAAAATTTAGCTTTATGATATCTGCTTAATGTGTGCCCAGGTTCACTACACTAAAGACCTCTTTACTTTGGTGCTTTTCAGTCCTATGGAAAATAAACTGTCACAGTTTTGCAAATCATGCCATAAGGATGTTTTATTTATATTTTTATTTATTGCCATTTGTTTCTGGCAGTGATTTACAGTGCACGGCCTCAGGGAGACCGCTCAAAACCTATTAGCAAACCAAGTGTGAATTTTTATTGCATGTGACCCCTGAACACCGCAGATTGGTGAAGTGTTAAAACTGTGGGCACCAGATACTATAAACACACGAGTCCTAAAGGACAATGGCGGTTGCATTCTCTTTGCCCCAAGCTTCCTCACATCACTGCCTGTCCACACCCCCTCTGTCTCACACAATACCTGCCTTCAAATGAATTCCAGATAGTTTTTGTAAATAGAAAAAAGAAAACAAAAAACTGACAGACAGGCTCAAGATGGAGAGACATGGATGGAATGCAAATGTGGTAAAGTGTGCATTTCGTCTGTTTACCACAAAGGGAGCTTCTCACCTGTAGATTGCTTCAAACAGGTCTCCAGAACTGACTCCAAAAGCCTTTTCATACTGGGTTCTTCCCTCTCTGGGATAAGGCAAAGAAAGAATTACTTTATATGACAACCATAACATGCAATTATCTGGTTACATGAGACTTTACTAATCATATTCAACTCCTATGATACGTGAGCATTTCACAGTCAGTTCATAAGATTATATCCCAATTTGGTAAGTGGCACATGCTTCGTTCAGCTCCTGCAAGATCAAATTAGTCATTTTGATCAGTGTCTTTGTCCTTTGGCATCTTCAGTGAATGGTTTTTCACCATTTTAGATGAACTACAGCAACAGTTCATTCAGTCACACTGCCTGAAATATGCTGGCAGCCCACCACCGGATATGAGAATCAAATCAATTTTAGGATTATGTTTTTAAAAAAAAAAAAAAACCCACAGGAAATCCAGCCCACAATCTTAAGCTACAGGTCAAAACTTACATTCTCACAGCTCATTGCTAACTCACTTTGGTATGCTTTTATTCTCAAACTAAATCTTAAACTCCAAGCATGTGTCAAAGTTAAATGTTTATAGAAGTACTTTAGTGTGCCGGGCATTGTTCAATTTTCTAACACTATATAAAGCATAGATTAAATCTTTTACATAAAATAGGCAGTTTAATAGAAACTGAAGAGCTTACTGCTGTAAGACTAAAAAGGTAATGATCTAATAAGCAACAAATATCACTAAGTGCTTGACAAGTGGTCTGTCAAGTATTGAGAAAAATCAAATTAGAAAATTGGTTTGATCATTAAAAAACATTTTGATAAAATTTAAATTGGATGGCAGTTCTCAACCTGGACACTGGATACATTTCTAAGCTTGTGATGTGGTGATGTTCAGTGTACTGACCTGACGGCATCAGTCAGATAGTGCCAGCAGAGGTAGATTGTTTTGGAATGGTAATGGATGGACTGGTAGAGGGACAAAGGACTGGAGCGCGTAAGAAAGAGCCTGGCCTGCTCAGTGTTACTGTAAGACACTGACAGGTGGGAGAAGGGGTGGAGTAAATTACTGAATGAATGCATGCATGCAACCCTTTTACTTCATATTTGAAATGACGTGATATCTGAAGAAGGGGAGGTGCTCAGGTAGGAAGTGAATCTCCAGACGGATAAATTACAATAATCGATCACAAGTGTTAAATTGTGGGCTTGTAAATTCCAATTTTCTTCCACATTCATATTTAAAAACTAGTTCAACCTTAAGTGACAATTAGCAATGAGAACTGCTACATGGCTCACTTAAGTTGTATTACTGATGTGTGTCAGCTGACCTTTCCCATCGTCTTGGTGTCTATTGAGGAGCTGCATGCCAGTGCAGGCAGCCAGCAGCCTCTCTGTGCCATCCAGACTCGCACCCACAGCCTGACTGATCTCTGCTGCAGACAGGGAGCGCTCTGAACCCAATAACAGCTCAAACACACCCAGCTCGCAGGATGTGAACAATGTCTAGGTCAGTGAGCAGAGAGAATAGAGATAAATGGAGAGGCAAGTTAATAGAATAAATTGACTTTTAAAGAATGTTATTAATGAACTTCTATTGGGTAAGATTGGGTTCATCTACACAGATTAATATAGATGAAAGTACTTTTGGCCAGTTCCTCTCAGAGCTGCTAAGTCCTGCATGAACTACATAACATATCAGAGACTACTGGTGAAGGGGAAAAAAGGGCACATGCCTGCTGTTTTGAAGTAACATACCAAACATAGGTTATTAATTTTGCTGACATTCTGGCTCACATTATTTCCAGCATTTTTTGGTCCAATTATTCAAACAAGTGTTTGAAGTAAAAGGACTTTCCTTTCAGAACCCTTTAATTTTGTTTCTTAAATACTGTAATTTGCCAGTCAACAAGCTTCAGCATGCAGCATCTTTGCACTATATACACGATGGTTTTCGATATCAAGACCTATATAGTTTAATAGATGATGTACTGATTATTATGTTGGAATTTGTGTTACATAATTAACCAATTAGTTAATGCACCACTGAAATGTCAAGTTTACAATCCAACACATGTCTGCATTTGACCTGTATACATATACGATGTACATATGTTACCTTGGAGATCAGGAAGCCTTCGATATACTCCATTATTCTTTTAGGGTACACGTCTGCAGTAGGCGACACCTTAATTGGAACCATTTTCCCACCGTCAGCCATTGCCACAGATCGATCTTCCAGACAAGAGAGAAACGTGCCTTCTCAGTTGTTACACCTGCAAGAGGTTTGCATGAATGGCAGTAAGAAAAGAGGCAGACTAAAACTACACAGCGTGCCCACCCAGCAGCAGCAACGAGTGTTACAGTGGGCTAAGCTGATTACAGCCAGATAACCTAGATTAGAGCATGGGCTCAGTGTGTCAGACAAAGAAACAACTCTGAAAATACTGCTGCCTTGTTCATTCTCGCTCAGCCACTGCATTCTCATACCAGACCCAGTTTCTACAAAGATTTCATCACCCCAAATCCAATAGTGTGGGATAGCCAGCTCTTTGACAGGACATAAGAGCAAAGTGTGCTGCTTACATTTCATGCATTAGCACTAAAGTGATACTATGTCACCATATATTTCTTAGAAGCACACATTCATTGTAATTTCATTAATCATTCAATCCGTGATGGTCATACTTGCAGCCACACAAATATAAAGCCAGCAACCAAGACTTAATACAACTAACTGAGCCTCCTTATTTTCTGATACAAACTACACTTACAAACATATTCAGCACACGTACGGTTTTGTACCATTTTTTTTTGTATTTAATGTAATGCACTTTCTATCTGTTGTGCACACATTTGGTTAACTTTATGCTCAACAACGTTAAACTACATCAGACAAAGGGTTTTCTCTTGTTTTACCAGAGCTGTGCCAGGGTCCGCTTGGGTTCTGAGGTCTGCTGGTACCAAACAATCTTCTACCTGCCACTGGAGCACTATTACATACAAGAAGCGCTAATTGGGACATACCAAGTGTTGCTACATCATGGGGAGAGGAGTATTTAACTTAAATACGTTGTTGATTTTCTTTGCTTTCTGAATTAGTTATTTTGAATATGGCGATTTTTACATAAATAACTATTAAAAAAGCTTTTGTTTTTGTTTCTTTGTTATTGGATATGTTTTCAGTGTTTGTTCCACTTGATTGCCTAAATTGGCCAGTACCAAAATGATCAATACTTGGTTTGTTTGTTATTTTGTATCCTGGTGCTTCATTAGAGCTTGAGTTTAGTTGACCGCTTTTAAGGGTCTAGAACTATACTTGACTTTGGAAAAAGTATTTTATTTGGGGAGTGGAAATAAAGCCCTGTTCCAAAACCTACTACCCGACTCACACATGGTGGCAGTGCAGTGATCAGCCACCTTTCTCTTTTTATAACTATAATTTTTCTACTTTTTTTGTTTCTAATATGGCACCAGACGCAGTGGATGAAGATATCAACTAGCTAACATTAAAGGAACTAGCCACAATCATCCGGGCCTTGATGCCACAGCAGGAGGTCAAATTGAAACAAGAGTCTAGGACAAAAACTGTTTTTAAGGCAATTCAGCAGTTTTAGCTCTTACAGAAGAAAGCACAGGCTTGCTCTTCCCAGAGACCACTTCAGCTGATCCAGAACCACAGGAAGTTGTGATCTGGTGGTAAACCACCACCAGGTCCAAGATAAGACACCCTCCACAAAATAAGAGAGCCAGTATTCCCACAGGTCAGTCAAAAAGCTCATGAGCCAAGGTTACAAAAATTTGCAGAAAATACTGAGCCTTCTGTCCTCCTTACCTTTGAGAAAATTAGAGCCTGTAGAAATATGACTGGGTTTCCTGCCTCATTCTTCTGTTGAGGCTGGAGGTGCTGGACTATACAAGGATGCTGATGAGTCAGTTGCTGAATGTTGAGGCTGCAGACGTGACCTTTTCCTGTGGTGCTGGGAGATCTGCCTGTTCTTTATAAGTTGTTAAAAATCAATACAAAGCTTTAATCCTGCTGGCTGTTACTGAGACCAAAGTTAACGGTCAACGTGATCACTTCCCAACTTATCACATCTTACTTATGTTTGATGCTAAGGAATCAGCCTGGAAAGTCTCAGCTGAGGTTGCTCCAGATGTTCCCTCGAGACTTCAGATGCAGCAAAATGAACCAAACTTGTCAGCCATCTTGTTAAGAACTAAAGAGAGACAGTCTGTTGTTGATGCTGAGTGCAGGGAGGAGTTTTCCCCAACAGAGACATCATTAACCATTACCATTGCAGCGGAACAAGAAATGATAGTTATACAAGCAGGGGATATCACACCCACTACACCTGGCTTGTAGCCACAGCCATAGGAAGTGACTGGACAAGGACATGACCACTGCGACCACTAAACATTATTTCAGTCACCCGGGATTGTGCTCAGATGTTGCTGTTTTGTATGACTGGTCCCCATTGTCAGATGCCAAATGCCCCCACCCACCTAACAGATCCTTGAAATGACAACTCTGCTCCTGAATCTGGGTGTGATGGCCACATTTGCAGTCAGAGCCATAATGAGCAACCTTATCCCAACAACTGACACAGTGTCTGATTTCATGTATCGCACTCTTAGTTATTAAGCTTTGTAAAACACTAGATGTATTTTTAGCACACGTTTAGCTAACTTTTGTATATTAAAAAGTGCGCTCTGATCAGCCAGTTTTTAGACAAAGCTATGGACTTTGTCTTAGATCAGATTTTGTTTCAACATGACTTTGCACCACTGCACAAAGCAAGGTCCATAATGACATGGATGTGTGGAAGAACTTGACTGGCCTGCACAGAGTCCTGACCTCAACCCAAAAGAACACCTTTGGGATGAATTAGAGCAGAGACTCTCACCCCCACTCTCTGCGACCTGCTGGAGCGGGGGGGCTAGGAGGAGTTGTTGGCCGTCCGACTGCGGTCTGGAGTGTGGGGCCTCCCTGCTGCTGCGGAGTCGGGGCACGGCTGGCTGCCGGCGGAGCTCACGGGCGCGTCACTGCAACTCCCCCTGGCTTCTGCTCCGCGGCTGCTGAGTGAGCCCTCATCTGGGACTCTCCTCAGCTCTTTCTGGGACAGTGGCGCGGCTGCCCCTCTGTTGGTCTTCCTTGGTCTCTTGTGTTCTGGGGGCCTCTGGATGTCTGGAGTTTTGATCTCCTCCATACCTGCTTCATACCCTGGAGGACGGGGCTGTGGCCCCCCCACACCCTCTAGCAGATTATTACATGAAGGAACCTTTTAAAAAAACAAAAAACAAGCGCGTCCATGCTCACAGGTGTACACACGGGTGATCACACCCACAAACTACACCCTTTTTGGCTCCTACCTCAAAGCACACTGTGTTCTGTTGATCTTATGTGCTGCACAATAATGTTTAACATTTAGTATTTACTGTCATATTCCCATATATCATTGTGATGTTGTTTATTCTATTACTCTTGTTCTCTTCTGCTTGTTTTCGTTTTTCTTTCTCAGCAGGTGACCCAGGTGATTGATATATGCATTTTTTTTCTGCTCATTCTGTTGGTTTTTGTTTTTTGCCCTTCTCCCCTGTCCCTCTTCTCAGCTGTTTCTCTTTCCCTCTTTCTTTCTCCCCTTCTTTCCTCCAGTCAAGTCTGTCCCGTATTCAGTAAGTGAAAATAAAATAAACAATAAAAGGTGAATCAAATGGACCATTACGGCAAAGCTGGGATGGTCAATTTGGTAAAGTAAATCCGTTGGGCATCTTTCTTTGCCTTTAGACAACAATTCTGATGGCAAAAGAGCCAAACGGGACAGGCAAAAAAAAAAAAAAAAAAAAAAAAAAAAAAAAAAGAGCAGAGACTGTGAGCCATCCTGGCTGAGTTTGTGTTTAAAGCCATGTCCTCATGCTTAATCTAATTGGTTCCTCAAACAGCCACAAATGTCATAATACCAGCATCGCATGTTTTGTAGGCCTCAGGCTGACTGAACATTTTTTTGTAAATGTAAATATTACATTTTGATGATGAGTAGGAAAAAAGGTAGCAGAATATCCTAAACTTGATTTTAAACCTTCCATTTAAGGTTCATTGTAGTAAGGAAATTGCAGGTTTATCTAGGGAAAGAAAAAAAAACAAACAAAAAGGGCTCAGCTTGAATTTTTTTTTATTTTAAACAACTTGCAATGTGCGCAAGACATGCTCTAGTGGATCATGAGCACATGGAGAACAAACAGGCTTTGACACAAGTACAAATGACAAAGTGTCAGCAAAACTTGGACATCCTCTGAGCAAGTAAATGTCAAGAACAGTCTGTACAGTAATTAGTAAGGTTGAAGAAATTTACCTGTCACTACAATTGGTCTGTAAAAGCAAGAGAAACGTCATCATAGTACACTTTTACAAATGCATCCAAGAAACTGCTTTATCAAAGATTTGTGAAGTGTTGAGGAAACTAGACAGGCCTCAAATCCATCACTTGCACTCTAGATCAACATCTGACTGTGAAAGAGCAAGTACACTACCTGCAGAGTTGGGTTTAATACATCAAGCCTTCAAACAAATCAAATCACATCATTCAACTTCAAAAGCAAAAATGTTCTTTGAATTGTACACAAAAGTAATTCTTTAACTAAAACTATGTGCTGTTATTCAAAGTTGACACAGTCACAGAGAGCTGTTTGTGTTTTTCTCTGAACCATTATCAGCAACAAAGCCAATACATAAGCAGTACTTAACAACAACAAAAAAATGATAACAAAACCAGTCATTGTACCTTACAGTCTTAAAGCAGGTATGCGTTTCATCATTTGAGAATTCTCTCCCCCCCACTGTAATTGAGCAGCAGCCATTTGTTATGGCTGGTAGTCACCTTTACAGTGTTCGGCAGCTACTGTAACATGCAAGTGCTTGTTAGAACAAACCTTATGTATATTAATATCAGATCCTGTGTCTTATTTTATAAAAATCTGACTACAAATCTGGACAAAAATAATAATAATCATGTCTGAACTCTCTGTTACTCACTGATCCGTCACAGTCATTGTTTTATGTTTTAATGAGAGAACAGACTGTCGATGTAATAACCTGTGGACCAGGATATAGCCTTTAACTTAAATTTGTCCAATCACCCCTTTAAAACTCACTTTTTTAGAATTAATTTTTAGATTTATGTTTTAGTGTACTTCAATCCAGTTTATACATTTTACTTCACACACAAATAATTTTCCAGGAAAGGGAAAAAAGGTCAAGTTTATATTTTGCATCACTAATTTTTGTGAACATGCTACACTGATTATAGTGAAAATTTAGGTTGTCAACAACATCAATCTGAGAACAACTTGGGTAAAAATCCACAGCAACAACTAAGGTTCACCTGCATATGCAGTCTGTAAAGTTGGGACGTTCTTCACCTAACTGAGGAACCAAAAGTATCTAATCTTCTCTGAAACTTGCTGAACTTGAAATGTCAGTCCAGAAATGGTGAGTACAAATGAATAAAATGATAACTGTCATCCATGAGTTTAGCGCCGTGTGGAGTGGCTCCTATCCCTGCTGTTGCTGTGTCTCCTGTATCGTCGACTATGACTTTGACTCCTCCGGTCCCTGCCTCTATCGCTGCTCCTGCCACTGCCTCTGCGATGACTATGCCTGTGACTCCTCCCTCTGCTGGAACTCCTCTCAGTGCTGCTCCAGCTCCTCTCTCTGCTGGAGCTTATGCTCCTGCTGCAGTGGCTGTGGCTATATCTCCTCCTGCTCCTATGATGACTGTAGCTCCTCCTTCGGTGGCTGCAGCTCCTTCTCCTCCTGCTGTGCGACCGTTGCCTCCTTCCTCGGCTGTGAGAGCTCCTTTCCCTGTGGGAATGGTCTCGTGCTCGTTCCCTGCTGCGCTTGCTGCTAAACACGTCTTCCCTTCTTCCCTCCCGGTCCTTTTTTCTGTCCTCCCCTTCTCTCCTTTCTTCCATTAATTTATTCTTCCCTGAAACTCGGGAGTGAGCACCAGATTTGGACATCTGCTTTTCTTTGCTTTCAGCTGCCTTCAATCCATTCACCCCACTCAGGACCCCAAGTATCACATCATCTGGATTACAGATATCCTCAGTCACTTCAGGGCCACTCTGATCCTGGATGCCTGCAGCTTTGCTGCTGTTTTTCTTCAGCAAGTTGGAAAGCAGTCGCTCCCTGAGCTCCTTCTCTCTCCGCTGTAGCTCCAGTGCTCGCTCTTTCTCCACCTCCACCCTCCGCAGCTCCTCCTCTTGCTTGCGGCGACAGGCCTCCAACTGCTGAAGACGGGCCAATTCCTCCTCCTGTCGAGCTTTCTCCTTCCTCTCCTGCTCTTCACGCTCAGCCCTTTCTTTCTTCTGCTGCTCCTGTTTCAAAGCCTGATGAGGAGAACACAAAAGAAAAGATAAACGAAAGCATATGATTTAGGAGTCGGTTGGGGGGAAGTATCACAGGAGTAACACTTTCCCAGGAGTTGTATTGTGCAAGTCCCAACACATGCAGTACTCTGGTTGTCAAAATGAAATCCAAATTAGAGACATTAGTCATCAGTATTTTACTTTTTCTGTCCCAATGTATCAAAGTCCTATATGAGGTCCTCAAATGCTTTTCTGATGTCTTGTACCTTTAATAAGTGTGAAAATCCTAAACTCAACAGCAAACCCTTTTTTGAAGGGTTATATGCCATGTGTATTTGTGGCTGTGAACTTGTAGTGGGCTTAGTAATAAATTTCACATCTATGCAAGAAGAAAAACAGCACCTTTCCTAAAAAATAAAATTATTCCTTTATGCTGACATGGTCGAGTCAACTTTTATTAGGCAACAGAAACTTTGCGTGATTCGCAGTTCAAAACAACCCTAACTGATTCTATACCAGTGCTCTGTGCAATCTCCCATTTCATCCTCTGTCTGAAACAAGACGCTTTAGCACCTCTTGCTTTAATATTACCCACTCTTTAATGCTGAGACTTTGTTTGCAACTCCAATTGAAACCACAGCATACAAACGCATCACTCTATGTTCCTTGTAATAGTACTTTAAAAAAAAAAAACTCTTGGTGTGATCCGAAGCTGTGCAAACAACAGACAGAACAAAACTGGGTTGGGGACATTACATCAAACACGCATACCCGGTGTATTTTCAGGATACCACAACTTTTTTCTGATTGGCTGCCCCTCACAAGCATTAGATAGGGGTGCTGCTCACAGCCAGAGCTGTGTGCCTAAGATCAGCGGTCCCCAACCATTTTTGTGCAACGGACCAGTTTATGTCTGACAATATTTTCACAGACCAGCCTTTAAGGTGTCGCGGATAAATACAACAAAAGAAAACCAGTATCGGTACTAAAAAAAAAAAAAAGAAAGAAGAAGATTTATTCATAACACAGGGGAAAAGACCCAGGGAAACCGAGTTAACGATAAAAACGGTTAAAAACATAATGATAGAAACCGATAAAAACCCAGAAATCCATAGATTTCACACCCGAGCCTCAACTCTCGCGGCCCGGTACCAAACAACAGGTCTGTGGCCCGGGGGTTGGGGACCACTGGCTAAAATGATAATATTAAGGATAATCACTGTCACTACTACCAAACAGCCAAGAATAGCAAAAAATGTCTGAAAGAGAGCAGCCTGGCTGGCTCTGTCACATGTGGATTACTTGCAAATATGCCAATCTCACCATTTGAAACTTCTGCAATTAATAATATAAGCTTCCACTATTATAATCACTCTCAGAAACAAAAATGGAAAAGCAAGATAGTTACATTTTAAAGATCCAACATGAATACTCATATGGGGACAGACATTTAAAGTTGAGCTGTACACACTGCAGAAGTCTTAAATATTGATTAAGCTATTGGGGTTCAACAATAAAACGCAACATTCTGCTGGACCATTGTCAGGGACTGCAGAGTACTTATTCAGATGCGTATAGTGTTGCATTGTGTAAATTGATACCTTAGCCCTGGCCAGCAGCTCAGCAATGAGCCGTATCGATTCCAAGTTGCGCTGAGCCAACAGCAGTCTCCTCTCTTCCAAGGCAATCTTCATCTGCAGCTTCTTCTGCTCCTCCTCTTGCTGACGCCTCACTTTCTTCAGATTCTTGCGCTCCTCCCTCTCTCGCAACTTTTGCTCTCGCTTCCGTAATCTTTCCTCCTTCTTCCTTTCCCTCTCCTCCTCTTCCAATTCCTTTTGTTTCCTGAAAAAGTGGTTTAATATGCTCTGTGAATATTTATTGTTAACTTTTTGTCAACTCTTATCAAACCAGGTGATGAAGTTGTTCATTTAAAAGCCACCAACTCCATCAAATACTGAAAATCAATCCCCCAATTTATTTATTTTTTTATTCCTCATATTAAGTTGTTTAAACAGAATTTCTATTTTTTTTCCCCCTAACATTTTTTCTGTTTAACTTTTCAATATAGTCCAATTTTAGTCCATGTTCCTATGTAGGCTTCCATCATACCTCTCTTCTTCCTTACGCCGCTCCTCTTTTTCCTTCTCTCGTTGTTTCTGCTCCTCTCTCTGCCTCTCCAGCTCCTGCAACTTCATCCTCTCTAGGTTTCTCTTCTTCACAGAAGCATCGCTAAGGTGCTTGCTTGTGTCAAAGGTCACCTGAGGATAAGAAACGCACATCATATGAAGGTTAATTGTCACAACAGCTTTTCATATCGAAACAGCTGAGCACTTCAGTTGACGTCATTGGTTTGACTGAATGTAGCTATTAAACTAAATGGTCTTTGTTTTGGTAAAATTATACACACAAAAAACCCCAAAACAAAAGTATTTAAATTTTTATTAATTCAGTACTTTAACCAACTTTGGAGGGGATAGTGGCTAAAGCAAAACAAAATATCATCCAAGAATACCAGATTGATTGGGTTGGGTTGTATGGAAGCCCCAAACGCAATTTCATTGTTCTTGACAATGACAATAAATAAATAAATACTAAATACTAACCCATTGGTGAGTTTAAGGGCTTATTCAAGTGCTTCACACATTTCAGAGTGGTTTACTATGATTACAACATTTTATAACCATGCTTAGTCAGGAACAGTCATTCCAGCTCTTCATTTGAAAGCTAAAAATATTACATCCATGGCAGATTACTGTGGCAACACAGATTTTAAATAAATGAATAATGAACAAATATTCCAGTGACACAGCTACAAATACAACATCTTTTCTGCTCTACAAGTTTTAAGCTATTGTCACAGTACATTTAACATTTTCATATAAGAAGAAAAA
Source organism: Diplotaxodon limnothrissa (assembly GCF_057381915.1). NCBI lineage: Eukaryota > Metazoa > Chordata > Actinopteri > Cichliformes > Cichlidae > Diplotaxodon > Diplotaxodon limnothrissa. The sequence continues at coordinate 27,975,885 of NC_140611.1, forward strand.
AAAAGCTACACTCACTGGTAGCCTGAATGGAAAAGGAGGTTCTTTATATTACATAGAATCATTCATTTATCAGCATGTTTATCAAACAAACCTCCCAAGGCTGCATGGTTAATACAACCATATTTGAAAGGGCACTGCATTAGAACACCTTAATAATGAGTTGAACTCCAGTTCTCTCAAAACCCTGGCATTTAAAGTTTGTACGAAGAAATTTCTCTCCCAGCAGTGACTGAACATAATTAAGAAAACAACATTTTAGGAGATGGATTAAAAAAAAAGTCCTGGAATGATTGGTTTGATCAATTGAGAGGTAGAAAATAAAAGCAGCTTTAATATGTGTAGGCAGAGGCTTGACACTACTGTAGTCTGCAGTACCTTGATGTTGCAAGCCACGGCTTTTCCATCATCTCCTTTCAGCATCAGCTTCATGCTGCGCATAGTGTCCATGGCTTTCGTGAAGCCACAGTATTCCTGATACTGGACATACGCTTCAAAGTTCAGATGGCCCCCAAAGCTGAATGTGCTGAAGTTCTTGCCCATCATTTCCTCTCTATAGGGGTCCAGCATGGGAATGTCAACATTTCGTACCTTAAAAAAAAAAATAAAAAAATACTAATGTCTTAACTTTTTATTTCGACATTTATTAGTTTCTTGTTGTTTAGTTAGGCACTGCTTATATCTTCTTCTTTTTTAAAATTGTGAACTAAAAATGTGAATATTAAAAGCTTAATTTCCTTTTAGCTACACAGAAACATGAATGTGAATCACCTTGCCGAATGTCTGGAAAACTGCAACGAGGGCTTCTTCTGAGGGCCGATCTGGGTACTGGCTGTCCTTCTGACTGAACCAGCGGCAAGGAAGCCCTTCTAGGTGGATGGTGTCAGGCCTCTCACCTGGTAGCGTCTCATTCATGTCTTTGGCATCACGGAAAAAAGAATCCCAATCGTGACGTGTCGGGAAGTCCACTTTATTTTCTACTGCACGAACCTTAATGATGAGAGGGTGACATAAATATACTCTGCTGTCGGTTTATTAGTGCAATTAAATTCAACCTGTAATCAATCTATGGTAGATAATGTTATAATACTTAGAACTAGCTGCCTTGCCTTTGGATAGTTGTTTATTTTCAAGGTAATTTCTTTGAGCTGCCAAATTACAATGTATTGACAAAGAGTTACAAACATTCAGAACATTTAAGTAGCAACAACAAACTCCAGTGACTCCAATAACCATGCAGTTACTAATTATAAGTACTGCAATGCTCTACATTTGTTCACCCTTACCTTCAGTACATCAGTAAAGCCACTGAGTTTGATGCTCTTCCCATCCAAACGACTTAGCAGGCTCTTGACTACAGTTTTGTTTTCCACTTCACCTTCAAAGCGGATGAAGTCCATTGTGCTCTTGGAGATTCGCAAGACTGAAAACTGCTCCGGAGCCACCATGGCCTTCACCCGCTCCATTACCTCCCAGTTGGAGATGCTTTTGCCTGGCAGCTTGAGCTGGGGCAAAGCCACGCTGATGGTCATTTTGGCAATAGGCTTGAGGTACAGGTTGTAGTCAGCAGAGAGGCACACTGCCTCTGTGGTATCATGTACAATGGTGGTCATTGCTGCAGAGACACAGAAGCTGGTTACACAAACGTTAGCAAACTCAATGTAACATTAGCTGAAAGCTAACGCTAAAGTCTTCGCTTCATCCCGAAGGACGGCAGGCTAGAAAGCTATGAACTTAACTAAACAGCGATCTGGTTAACGTGATTAATTTAACGTTATTACGTGCAAACTGCGCATTATTATTTGTTTACTGATTGTTATTATTTGTTAACGTTACGGTTTTTACGAGTTTGGTCCTAAAACATCACCGCTTTAGACAACAACATGCTAACGTCAGCTAGCACAGAAGATAACAGACTAGTCACAACCTACCAAAATCACTTAGCCCCCCTGTAAAAACCGAAAATGCAAAACACAACAAACACACTGTTGTAATTTAAGGTGAGCCATACACTTGAGAGGCATACAGAAAATCCAACTACATGCTACTTCCGAACGCAATGAACTCCGACCTTCTACAGAAGCCTATACCAGCGCCCACAGCGACACCACATGGATGAATATGGCGGTGAGAAAAATGGAAAAAGATCTCTTAAATTGAATTCAGTTTAATATTAATATTCATAGCAATTTTCTTCTTGGGCTGCCTGGTCGCCGGGACAGTGAATCATTTGTCTCCATTGCACCCATTTCCTAGCATGTTCTTTTTTTTTCTTTTTTTTCTTTTTTAAATTAGCAAAATACAACAAAATGCACAATATATTATACATTCAGAAAATACAAATTTCAACCTTTGTACAAAGAAAAAGAAGATACAAAGACGGGGTCATAAAAGTTAACAGAGTACTAACTCACTAAATCAAAATCTTCCGAAAAGGAAACAAAAAAATGCAGCCTTTTTCTTTTTAACTAAAGTCAAAGATTTAACCATCAGGTTTAGGTTGTTTTTCCAGTAAAGTAGGGTTGAAGTAGGGTATAATCTTTTAATATGTAATTACGTCTAAGCAAATTTGGAGAATAAAGACTCCTTAATGAAGATCTCAGAAATGTATTATTGCATTTAACATCACAAAACTGAATACCATCTATATATAATTGCCTTAACTTGGGGGAGATGTCAGAATATACTATATCACTTACGATTATGTTTTTAAGTGACAATGGAATGGATTTTATAACCCGATTAAAATTACTTTTAGAACATTGGATATTAAATTTTTGCCAAAAATCGTGATGTCAGAGCATGTCCCTCCTCATCTACAAAATGAGCAATTGCCCAAACACCTTTCTAGAACCAATCTTGAATAAAAATAGATTTTCTATTCATCAGTATATATCTATTGTTCCAAATCGGGCTGTTATGTAGAGTGAAATTATGTTTAAATATAATTTTCCAATACAGAAGGACCTGTTTATGGAATTCAGAGAGTTTAACAGGTAGCTTAGTAATTTCAAAGTCACATTTGAGGAGAAAATCGATACCCCCAGTTTGTTAAAGACCTTACTTGGTATAAGAAACCAAATGGAGTGAGGATTATTTAAAAAGGATTTTAACCATTTAAGTTTCAAAACACCATTCATTATATCAAAGTCCTAGCATGTTCTTCTGCTTCAACAACTCAAGGCTACCATCTACTCAAGGCTTTTCGTAGAAGGTATAGCAACCTGGGAGTTTGTCTTCAAACAGCAACCATAATCTCCACCCTTTGGCTTTTGTCTCAAACTAGTATTTCAACTTTTTTTTCTCAAAATACATTTTTGACTTTATTCTCAAAATTGTCAGCAATATTTTTTTCTTACTAAGGCCCTCCTGCCTGGGAGCTCCATGTTCAACATCATATGTCCAATATGTCCACTCTCCCTCCTCTGCACATGTCTAAGTCAGCCTTGCCTCTCTAACTTTGTGCTCAACCTGAGGTCTCCCTCTGACGTGCTCATTTCTAATCCTCTCCATCTTCTCAACGAAAATCTTAACTTCTTCAGCTCTGGCACTTTTGCCTTGGCCTCCTGTCTTTTTGTAGTGTCACCATTTCGAAACTAAGCATCATAACAGGTCTCACTACCATCTTGTTAAATCTTGCCTTTCATTGGTTGACACCAGGTATTTAAACCTAGCATCAGTACCTCTCCTCCTTGTATGTTCATGGGGTACATGGCGGTCTGATGATTAGTGCTGTCGGCTCACAGCAAGAAGGGTTTGAATCCAGTCTGGAGCCTTTCTGTGTGGAGTTTGCAGTTCTCACAGAGAGAGAGAGTATGCATGGTTTCTCTTTGAGTACTCAGCTTCCTTCCACTGAGACCTTTTCTGACGAGGCTTCAGGGAACAGTAGATGGGTCAGATGCATCTGTGAGGTCTTTTTTTTTAACCGGGCTCACAAATTATTCAAGACTTTTGGTGTAAATAACCAAGGTTTATAGATACATATATATTAGCAGTATTTAAAAAGAGAAAGAACACACACCCTGCTATATATTTCAGAACACACATAATTAATACATAATAGAAACTTTGGCAATTGATTGTAATCGCCTGCAATTTAATTACTTATTAGCAAATCGCTGATATGGTTTATGCAAAAAAAATGTTGATAAGTACCAAAAAATGGTTCAGGCTGGATTCACTGTCTTTTTTTATATCTGCCACAAGACAAACAGCACTCTGATGACAGTACACATTTGTTACTCACTTGATATCTATTTGGCACTGTTTGTGACTCATTAGGGTTTGTCTGAAAGCCATCATCACTGTGGTAACTGTGTGAGATAAAAATGGACTGGACTTGGATTGGTCCAACAGTGGAGGCCCCAGGCTAAAAAGTTGGCACAGTTTCCCTGAAAGGATGGCAGAGGAATTTGCATAATAGGCATTACTCCCTTCACTGTGCATGTAGGTCAGTTACTGCAGTCAAAAAGGCTCTCTATCCTGTCCTGATCAGCAGTCATCCGGTAGATAGCCTGCCTAAGGCAAATCTGGATTCTACATAACCAGAAAAAAAGCACGTCACTTCTGACCTCTATAAATCATTATTTGACTTCTAGACCAGGGAAACCCCAGAGATTACAGAATCATCAAAGGAGCTGTCTTAAGAGCATTCAGTTTTATATAAGAAACATATTGTGTGATACACTGTGACTGTTTACATGTAATCCAGCTTTTATATGGTTGGTTTGATCTGGGAAACACGAAGCAGAGAACAGACAGGGTGCCAGCAGGACATCAGAGCAACAAGAGGATTGGCAGATCTGTAGTAATCTGTTCAGGCTCAGGCACTGAGAAATGTATCGTATCCCCCACACACATATGAAAGCTTGTGGGCATTAAATTCCTCTGTACTCTATACTTTCTCTAACCAATGACAAAAATAGCATAGCAGGGAAACACAAAACTGATTGTCCTCTTAGGTTCTCTTAAGTATATTAAGATAAACACGATAAAATCTGATTTTCAAGTATTTGCAAAAATGGATTAAATAGAGTTTATATCCCAACAACAGCAGTGTTGACTTTAGGTCAGTCTGCATAACAAGAGGTGCAAAATAAGAACTGGATACTAATCTGTCTGGTGGGCCATGTGGACAGGAAGTTGTGGATATACTGTAAATGCCAGAGCAAAGCTGGGGTCGTCAGATCATCAATTATTCAGCACCAACAGGCAAGGACAATCAGCTGGTGTCAGCAGGAAGGGCGGATGAAGCGACTCGCTTCAATTGTATTTTTAATCTATTCTGGTAACGTTAACATGAGTATTCACAGCTGCTCTTTACATTTTAAACCTTCTCATTATTACCGAGGCCGTTTCTTTATACAGTCATTGCATCAATGGGACAATACAGCGTAGTTGACAAACTTAAAAACTTTAGATTATGCAAATAAAAACAAAACTTCTTTATTTCACATTTATGGATAAGACATTAATCCAAAAACAAAAGTGGCTCGTTAACAGTGATTTCACACCACACAATCACTTCACAGCATTTTACAATGAAAACACATTTTCTTTATATAGACATAAGAATCAACAGTGTGCTGCATTTCCATTTCCTCTACTCATGCCGCTGAGAAAATGACATAAAATCTCTACATCAAAAGTGTCAAGACATAGAATGACACGAATCTCCGTGATAAAAGTACAAATGCTACAAATTAGTAACAGAACATTCATGAAATTTGGGAGGAAGAAAGGTTCACATATTTGGGAAACCACTTGAGAAATCGCTGCTAAACCTATGGCACATTCTGGCCAGAGTCCTTAGAGAAAACGGAGCTTGATGAATAGATGACAGTGTGCATGCAAAGTCAGACTAATATATGGGAACAATATTGACTTTGTCTCAGTTTCATATGATGTCGTGGTTTCCGGCGGATATCTATGACCGTGGTTGCCTGAACCTTTACCCTTATGAACCAATGAATCCTGTGTCACATTTTTGGAGTAAATATAGAAATGAAATGTCAGATAACAAAGCAAAACTCTGCAACTGACATTCAGAGAGCAATATCTAAATATCAGTGTCTGAACATTTGCATACACACCACACACAAAGCAATGTAGAAACAAGTGAATTAGCTTCAGAAAATTTGAGGTACGTTATCGGCAGTAGAAAAATGTATATAAAGTTGGTGACTGTGCTTCTACTAATCTGTGTTTTTGTATAGCTAATTAGAAACAATTAAACAATTCTTAGCAACATCTCCCCATTAGTGAACCTAACTCTTTTTGGCTCCAACTTTAAATAAACAAAAATGAATGGAGAAATAACTTACCAAGCCCCTTTTGAATATCAGTTAATTTTGCATTTAAACAGGTAAAAATCTGATCCCCTTTTGATGTTATGCCTAGAATTTTAAAAAATAGATATGATCTGGGACCCAAATGGATTTTTCTACTACCAATTTTTAAAAAGTGACAAGTGCAAACATGATGACTGTACACTGTTGCTCGTTATAAAAAAAAAAATCTGCGATTTCAACTGTCTGAATATTAAAATCTGCCACTTTAAAAAATAAAATATTTGTTCACATTACAGGAATGTACTAAAAAAAACGTCAGCACCATCTAATTTCAGACTAATAGTGTGTGTAAATATATATTACTCTGCAAACAGAAACGCGGTGAGGAAACAAACCAAAGTGCTTCAAAGTGAAAACTTTCTACAATACTGCTTGTTGCTTTTGCATTTTTATGAACATAACTGTACTGTAACATATTTAAACTATGTTTGTGATGTTAGTTGTCCAAATTAAATAAAGGGGGGGAAAAAAGTCAAAACAAAAATCAAGTTTGAAAGAATTCACAGTCTAGCCAAGGCAAATAAACTGTCACGTGACTGTACCCTTCCCTCAGTGACAAACAATAACTGCAACAGGAACAAAAATAAACTAGAATTTTAGAAAATTTTGTAAAATGTGTTAGTTTCTGCACTGTTATATTTTGTCACTAAAATATCTGACCTGTCAGATAATAAAAGATACCTATGCTACAAATAAAAACACCTGGGAGTGGTGTACAGCTCTGTGTCGCTGGCTTAGAGTGGTGTCGATTTATCCAAACAGGTTGGACAGCGGTCTCGTTCGAAGAGGACTGCTGTGTAGCTCCTCTCCTCTTCCCACCTCTCCTGTGTCCCTGAAGGAGGCGCTGTGGATGATCTGGGCTCTGTGGCGTCCTCTGTGCAGCCGGGCATTCAGTCGGCTCAAAGACGTCTTCCTCTGCATCCCCCCTTTACTCTTCCCGTTCCCCGTTCCATCTTCTGATGCCTCTGTTGGTGAATTCAGCAGCCGGAGCGGGTTCAGATTCCCTTGGAGGACTTTGGCAAATCTCCAGCCCCGACCTCTGCCGCTGCCGTTGTTCTCACTGTCTGACTCAGGTCCCGGTGAGGTGACCACTCCTTCTTCCAGCAGGTCAGCAGCTAGCGGTGGGGACAAGTACTGCATTGGTCTCCTCCCGCTGTAATCTCGAGCTTCAGGGTCTGCATCCCAGTCTGACAGCAGGACACGAACCACCTGTCAATGCAAACACACCGCATGCAAACATGAGAGGTCTCGTTTTCATGGATATTAGAAGGCGACCATGTAGCTGCATTTCTTTCCCTCTCTCTCCCCACTTTCATGTCTGTCTACACCGTCTCTATCCAATAAAGGCTAAAATGCCAAAATAATAATAATACTAATTATTAAAAAAATGAATAACTAGACATTTGAAACTTGTCCACAACTGGGTGTTCCAACAGGGCATTAATCCCAAACACAAATAAAAACTAGAAGGTGTCTGTGAAGGTTCTCAGTCATCCAGGTCATCGTAGTCTAAGGAGCTTGGAAAGGAAAGCGTCTGGACTTCTTTACATTGCTTGAACGTAAAGAAGTCCAGACGCTTTCCTTTCCAGAAAAAAAAAAAAACTAGAAGGGATAGAGAAAGCTAACATTAAGCTTCTGGTAAGAGCACTGATCTGTAATAGGTTCTAAATGAATCAACTCTGCACAGGAGAGTGGTCAAATATCCATATTGCTACTAAAACATGTGGTTGAGGTGCAACTTGCTAAGGAATATTGAACCAAATAACAGTGCACGTTTGTATACTTTTGGCGCTATGTGGATTGCAGAATATCTAAAATAAGCTCAAACTTCTTGTCATTAACAATATATGCTGTACAATCATTCCATCCTGGAAAAAAAGCTTCAAAGAAATCCTTAAAAAACCCAAATTACCACCTAGGATGAGTGTGTTTAAACTTGTGTTTACAACCATAGTTCAGTTAACTTGTTTTGAGCTAATGTTTCTAGCCTGGGCAGATAAAGTGTAGGTAATTATGTACTGCTTCACTGAGCAGGTGTAACACATGATACTACTCCCTGCAACCCACCTGGGTGTGTCCATGCATGGCGGCCAGGTGCAGCGGTGTGTAACCAGCACTTGATCTCACATTCACATTCACAGGTATAGTGTTCTCTTTGGCAAAGGTGAGCAGCTGAGACAGCAGCTCAGCTTTTCCCTGCTTAGCTGCCCAGTGGAGGCAGGTAAAACCAGTCACAAAGTCTCTCTTGGTCACCAGGCTGGGTTCGACAGCAAGCAGGGGCTGAAGGCTGTCCCACAGGCCGTCTGAGGCGCACAGCATCCACTCGTGCTCTAGAGGGTCCAGGGTTACTGAGGCGCAGTCCTCGTCAGTGGCTGAGGAGAGGAGGGACGCCGAGTCGCCTTCGCTCTTAACCGAGTCCCGGAGGCGTGACCCACGGTTGATCAGAGATCTCCGCACCTGACAGAACATACAATAGCCGTGGCTTTTGTTAAGATTTTTGTGTCACAGCACAAAATGTAGTCATTTAGAAATTCCCAGCAAACTGTTACTTTCCACAGAAAGCTGCCATTCAAAGAAAGAAAAAAAGAAGGGCAAAAGCAACAAATACTTAATGATAATAAAAAGCACTGTGTCCTACCTGAGGAGAACTACTCATCATCAGCTCTATGAAGTTCCTGCGACTTCCTTTGGGTGTTTGGATATCTCCTATATGGTCCAGTCCCTCCAGAGCACTGTCTTCAGACAGGCAGCTGGTCAGCATGGCACGCTGTGACCCTCTAGACACCCTGCGTGCCCCTCTTGTCTGCTGGTTATGAGATCCTCCGGGTTGGGCCTGGTCGAGATCTGGCATCCCAAGAACTGGAGCTGACTCTCGTCTCCTTCTGTCTCTTAGCTTCACTTCACCTCCTCCACCAGGGGTAGGAACTCCTGTGCTGGTCTTGCTCTGGGATGGGGTTGCAGGTTTCTTATTGCCATTTGTCTGTTTGTCATTGTCCAGTGGAAAGTGGACCCCTGTAAGACCATTAATTTTTTTTGTGTTCATTCAACTTCATGCAGACTTTTGATCACATGCTGCAGAATTTAACAGGCTGTTGTTGTTATTTTTCCTCACTGGTGTCATTAGTATCCTGAACCTTAGGGATTTTGTGTTTTTGGCAGGAAATGATTCCAAATTAAATTGAATCAAACACTATTTTGTACGGCGAAAAAAAGAAGAAGCAGTATGCGTATATTGGCCTGTAAAAACAACAAAATAATTGCCAAACCTTTTATTTATTCGTGCTGTATTACAAATAAACAAGTAGACAGTACATAAACAAAAATATAGATAAAACAGCCTACGTTACACGTAAGAAAGCAATTCATGGATAAAACACGTGCGTAAAAATCACGCAAACACAATGGATCCGTCGTCCTCACCTGTTTGGTCGCCCTTATCATGATTGCCGTTGACACAGTTGTTGTCCAGCGTCTCTTGGATGTTGCCATTGCACTCCGCACCATCGTGGCCATCTACGTCTGTACGCATCACCGACGCCCCGCTGCCTTCACTGTTCAAACACACAAATTTCACGCCGTTTTCTACCTTCACGAAACCCACGCTGTCAACGATGCTTTTCAGCACCTCGCGATCCACCCCTTCCTTCGACTGTTCATTCAGCGATAGGAAATGATCGATCAGCTCCATCTGTTGGACCCTCCCTCCTCTCTCCGACAGGAACTCCTGCACGGCTTGCACTGTGCAGCGGGACGCCATCATCATCATCGTCCTCGTCCTGAACGACTCAGACAGAGCGCAAAGATCACTGGGTTATTTGCGCACGAAGGTTTAAAAATGAGCCCATTAACGCGCTCATTCGCTTAAGGAGAGGATGACAGCATCTTCTTCTCTGGCCTCCTCCTCTCCTCCATGGGAAGACCAGTGTTTAGCTCTTTCAGACAGGGGGCGCTCACATCGTCTCACAGGCAAGGGGCAAGAATCATGTTGCGTTCCAGTGCTCATCGGAAACGCGGGCTTCCCAGACGACTAGTTATTTAAAAGTGACCATAAATACTGCGTATACATAATATATAATAAAATACACATTTTTTTCCGGTCAACACACTCACAGTATTAATAATAATTGCACTGCACAATTTGAACTTTTCAAAATAATATCCAAGGTTCATCCAGATTGCATTATGTTCATCCTATTTACGGCTATCTTTCATGCCCAGCTGGAGTTTCTTTTTGCATGCAGTGAGGAAACCGGACTCAATCTCCTTGTATTTTTGCAAAAACTTGGCCAGATTAAGAGGATTCTGATCCTAAAACATTTACCTCACCTCACAAAGAAAAGTAATCCACCGCAGAACTTGATCTTTCAGTCCTTATTAAAATTTTACAAAACAACAAAAACAGGAGGTTATTTGAGTAAACAAATACACCTTAACAGTCAAGAAGTAAATTCAAGGGGAAGAGCACAAATTATTGACCTAAAAGGTGCAAATTGAACCTTAAGCTTATTAAACCTGTACTTATTTGTTATATTAAGATTTCAACCAAAATACAAAAAAGATGATACAATATGAAGAATCGAAACAGAACCAGGACAAAAATAAATGTTTCTTTTAAACAATGGAAATCATTCTGTTCCACATTTTTACATTTGTTTACGATCTGATTTTTAGACTGTTTTTAAAATGACATAGTGAACAGAACAATCGTAATTCCTCATTACAGTTACTCACATTTACCCATATAACAGATACACCTTGTATTTGTTTTTAAATTGTCCTGGCCCTGTTCTTAGTTAACATGCTTTCCCTCTAATTTAAAACCTCCAAATACAGTTTAGAAGGAGATTTTTTGTGCTTTGTACAATATCGGTGGAGTCCGGAGCTCAATGAAACAGTAGAATTTTAAGGCATGCAATTTAATGGATATTCTAATCCCTTGATCATAATAATCTGATAATATTTAATCTATTTATAATTGCTTTAGCTTTCTTCTGTAGCATATAAACCGGATTAGTTAGTTGGTCTTACATGCATTTCCCCATAGCTATACACAGCAGATCCTATATGGAACAGTTTTAAATTAATATGATATATATAATGATTTTTCATTTCGTTATTTTATTATAATAATCACACCTCAAAAAAATCTAATTTCATACATTTTAATGTTTTGTCGGTGCAAACAGTCCCCAAAGTAAGCACTGGGAAAATTAAATTGCGCTGTACCATTATTAGAAAAGGGGGGCGATTTTATTACTGCATTAAGTTTTTCTTGCTTTTCAGCGCTATCTTATCTTTTATTTTTGTAAATTACATGCTGTAGAACATTTAAATATTGGAGCCTCCGCAAAATTTGCCATAACTTGCATTACTGTCGATATAAAGAAAATTTAAAAATCGTCCCATTACTACATTGTGTTTAATGGTGTCGTCTGTCCAGTTGTCGACAGCAGTAGGGCGATATTGAGCGAGATTCTTTGAGAAAGAAGTCGATCCTTTTCTAATTTTTATTTTTTTAAAGTTATTTCTGAATCTGTTTACGACCCATCTTAAGTTATGGCTTCTTCGGATGTTGCGCGGCAGCCGGTTAGTATTTTTTTTTTTTTTTTTTTTACTCTGTGTTGTCGACAATAAACTTCTTTCTAGACAGTTGAGCAGGGAGTGTCCGAGGCTATCGTTAAGTTAGCTCCTAGCCTGAAAACTTTCAGTTATTACACTTATGGAAAACATTCATGTTTAAACGGGGCAAAGTTTAAAACTCGACAACATATGTATGATGTGCTATCAACACAAGCACTGAACCTTTTTTAAAAAAAAGATCCCCGGTTATGCCTTTCACTACGGTAAACGGCTGAGAGGGCGCTAGCTGGCTAAGGCTACACTAGCAGTGCTACATTAGTTTCATAGAATCGTTAACGTTAGCTCCGTGATAAGCTTTTGAAAATATGTGTGCAATTCGTGCCTGCCGCAAGATGTATTTGTACGTTGCGGGAGCTTTGTGACACAAATATCATTGATTATTAGCCCTCACAAATCTGAATGAAAGTTGGCGTTTCGACCTCCAGCAATGACAAGGATTCAGAAATAAAGCACAGCACCGCCCACAGAGTTATTAAAGGTTCTTAGTCATAGCATATCTAAATCAGTGCTGCTGACCACCTACACTCGGGAAGTTTCATTAATTTAGACTGGAGAAGGTCTGACAAAGTGGACGACGGTGATATTTAAAGTTATCTCAGGCTTTTGGAAGTTAGGTGGATTTATCTTATTGTCCTATTTAACGTCTTCTAACCGCTTTTGTGCCTCTTTGGCCCACACACAGGCTTTAAAAACCAGATTTATCTAATCAGGCAAAGAATAAAGACAAAAATACGTAAACATCTTGGCTGGACTAGACTACTCGGTGCATTATGTGATTCTGTTTGTTTGTAAGTGCAATATTTTGTGAAATAAGAGAGGAAAAAAAGCATCATAATGTTACAACCCAGCTTTTCCTGTCAAATTTATTCCACAGGATAAAGGAGTCCGGTCCTTGTCTCTTGCTGGCCATGTGGGCTTTGACAGCCTTCCTGACCAGCTTGTCAACAAGTCCATCTGCCAGGGCTTCTGCTTTAATATTCTCTGCATCGGTACTGTGTCGCTCACACATAGATACATAGATGAAACTCTGCATAATGTATGCAGAGTTTCTTTTTGCTGTTGATGATGAGCTAATTAAAAAAAATTTTTTTTTTGGTATTTAGGAAAAAATTAAGACTTTTTTTTTATTATTTGTCATGTCATTTAGACAGGAGTAGTGGACATTTTTGTTGAACAAATTGACAGGAATAACAGAACATAGACTCTCTCAGAAAGTTTTATTGCCTTTATAAAACGTAGGTAGATTGTCTGTCATTAAATAGTAATAGAAATGCATTGCTAAATTTTATTTTGCATACAAACATTCAGTTAATGATCTCAGTTTGCAGCTCTTAGTCAGGCATTCCTGATGTTAAAGCTCCTGCACACTTAGCTAGAATTAATTGTGACCACAGTTGCATTGCTGGATAAATCTGACTTTCTGGCAGTTATAGTTACAATAAAATTGTACTGAAAAGTTTCTGTTTCAAGTTTAGTTACTAAAGATTGCATCATACGTCTCTTTTGTGCCCCTAGGTGAGACGGGTATAGGCAAGTCTACACTGATGGACACGCTATTTAATACCAACTTTGAGAACTTTGAGTCATCCCACTTTGAACCTCAGGTGAAGCTCCGGGCTCAAACATATGACCTGCAGGAGAGCAACGTCAGACTACGTCTCACTGTGGTCAACACAGTTGGCTTTGGAGACCAGATGAATAAACAAGAGAGGTACGGGGAAGAGCTGAGTAGGTTATTAATGTTGGAGGATTGCGACTGCCGTGAAGTGATTTTACTGTCGTTGTGAACTTGCCAGTTACTGATGATCACTTTATGTATGTCTTTTAGCTACCAGCCTGTGGTGGACTACATTGACAGGCAATTTGAGAGTTATCTCCAGGAGGAGCTAAAAATCAAGCGTTCTCTTCACAACTACCATGACTCACGAGTCCATGCCTGCCTTTACTTCATTTCCCCCTCAGGCCATTCACTCAAATCCCTTGATCTGGTCACCATGAAGAAATTAGACAGCAAGGTAGGAGAAAGGACCACAGTGTCTTCTGCATGTCAGAGGGTATAATAAATGTGTTGTATTTCTCAGTGTCACTGTAATGTAATACTTAAGAAAATCTGTCAGTTTTAAAGTTGTTTTCTTTATGTTTGAAGTAGAAAAAGTAGCAAGTCAAGTTGTTTCACGCATTTTGTGTAATTGATGGCGAAACTTACCTGTGTCTGTGGTTGCAGTGCTACTAAGTAGCATAGTTAATAGCAGGCTTAAGTTTAAAAAAAAAAATCTAGCCCAGCAACATTTCAGTCAGGCGGCTCACATTTGAAATGTATTATTGCAGCACAAGAATATAATTGGCGTTGGCATCTAGATATGTTACACTTGTTCATTGGGGAATGATGATGTACTCCAAAGGTTAAAACGTAATTAAAAGGGCATGTTTGGTATTTGATCTGAGGAGAGTCAGGTGTGTTGATGTGTATGTCACAACATACCTTCAAACCTAGTTTGTGCTCACAATTGTTACTTTTGCAAACAGCAGCATTCACCAAAACTGACGTCACAACTATTGGCATGCGCCATGCTGTGGTGTAGTTTGGGCTTGTCGTTTCCCTTTTCGATTCCCTTTTCGACCTGACACACAAATCTATGATCATGTTGGTTTTTAACTACCATTTAAGTAAATATCAGAACAGAAGCTAAGATTCCCGGAATATACAGATGGTTTGAAGAGATTATACGTTTTGGAGGAAAAAACCAAACCAACTTGCTTTTCATGTCTTCTTGTTTTGACTTTTCTACTCTTATGCCAGCACTAATGCCAAGATTTTTTTAAAAATGGTAAATGGCCTGTATTTGTATAGCGCTTTACTTAGTCCCTAAGGACCCCACAGCGCTTCACACTACATTTAGTCATCCACCCATTCACACACTGGTGATGGCAAGCTACATTGTAGCCACAGCTGCCCTGGGGCGCACTGACAGAGGTGAGGCTGCTGGACACTGGCGCCACCGGGCCCTCTGACCACCACCAGTAGGCAACGGGGGAAGTGTCTTGCCCAAGGACACAACGACCGAGACTGCCGGAGCCAGGGCTCGAACCGGCAACCTTCCGATTACAAGACGAACTGCCAACTCTTGAGCCACGATCGCCCTGTGCTGAATTCAGGAGAAAACCTGTCATTCAGGAGAAGTCTGAACTGAGCTGGTTTGCTCCAGGTGCCAATATAAACAATGCCGGGGCTGTGGTGACGTTGCATTTGGTGTGCGTTGACCATAAACCAGGCTTAAGTTGTCTACCTGACCTGGACCACTGCCCTCGGTCCACAACAGGCCAGTGATTACCAATGAGGAAAGGGGCAATAATGCAGTAGACATTCTGTAAGGCACCATTTCATTACAGTTAAAAGGGTAAGACAATGACAAGAATTGTTGTGTGGAGATGAGTAGTAAAAAATAGAATATGATGTAGACCATATACTAAAAGCATTGTAATCTCCGCATTTAGTTTGGAGCTAAAGATGACGAATTGAACATTATAAAAGATACTCTGAAAAATCAGGCCAATGCTGAAGTGCCGTAAACGTTTTATGGCCGCCAGTGGATAATAACTGTGGTTCCAAAAAAGAATTTATAAAAGGTTATCTGAAAACCACCCTCAACTTCCTTTCTTTGTGACCTCAGTAAAACACCTTATTGTTATTTTTAGGTAATCCTGAATAATAAAAACAAAAGTTAAAAATCTGGTCAAGAGAATTATGGAGGATATGTTCAGTTTCAGATCCTCCTCTTATTACACGCAGTTTCAAAAGACCAAGGAGGTGATGGCAAACGCTGTTCAGCTTAGAACAGGATTTCACAAACCACTGGCTGATGTCACTGTGGTTACATCCATCTTTTGTACTGTCTGTGGATGAAGATGAAGGCTGGCTTAACTTTGATAGCTTTGTCTTCAGTGAACTACAGGGATAACAGGAGATTAATGATGCGTTCATGATGCATTTGCAGGAGATAAATTTCAAACTTGGAAGCGACAACTGCAAAAGGTGCCTTCTTTTAGTGCTTCTTTAGTAGGAATACAGTGTGAAAACATTTAACATGAAGACAGATTATATGTGGTTGTGTGTGGGAGAGATGGTGGGAGTTTCTGTATAAGTTGCTACTGAGGTTGTTTTTATGTCTGACTGCTGGGAGAGGTTCACTGTCCAACTAACTGAACCCCCTTCTATCCATTCCTCTTGAAATGGTTAGAGAGTTTCCCATGCTCCCTGTGTGTAGCAACTTTGTGCTTTTTGTGTGTTTGTGTGGTTTCGCTGCTCTGGAGTGTTGGTAACCCTGGATTTGCGTGTGAAAGGGATAGAAGCAGCACTGGAATGCTGTAATCACCTCACGCACACACACTCGAGTTGTCCTTCTGTGTCAGTGTACAGAACCACACAGAAAGAGCCAATTGTTCAATCTGCAGCAGTGACAGACAGGCAGTCACTCAGACAGCTGTTGGATCAGATCTCTTAAGACTTCTCTGCTGGGGTCAGTGTGTGTGTATTCTGTATGTGTGTATGGGTGTGTGTGGTCTGGCCCCAGAAGCTCGCCCAATGACAACAAGTCATTCCAGGTCCCAGTTTGGTTTGACAACGTGACAGACAGACAGGAATGTGGGACAGCGTGGTGAACTGCTGGGCCAGAAATGACATTCAGAAAACATGGTTTTTATAACACTTAGCAAAAAATAGTTTTAGGAGAAAGAATTTCTGATAAAGAGAGAGACAACAAATACAGTTCCCGTTCTTGTTAAGTGATACTGTTACCAGTCTGATGACAGGATGTATTTAATGTGTCTACATGTACTTTCACGGTATGCTGTGCTGTGAAAACAACTTGTTTTAGCTCAATTAGTGGATGCCTGTGATATCAGGAGTTGCTCTTTTTATTGAAGATAACTTTGTGAATTTAGTGTTTTGAATTTTATATATTGTCTACATGCAGCTTAAAGACAACAGTAGTTGCTGTCATGGTATTTAGTTCTTATTGAGAATAAAAGTCTCTAAATTAATGTGATAGCTGTGATGAAAATACATTTATTTGTTTCTATTTTATATTTTTCAGTATTTATCTGTATATAAATGTCCTTTAGCATACTGAGGGGAAATGCAGTGGTTTGCATGTCTTAGTTCTCAGTGTCATTGAACCATATCAAGCTACTGATATCAGTGCGGCCTTGCATTCTTTAGTGGATTTATAATTTTGTGCATTTGAGGCATTGGATGTTAATGGAGATGAAGGTCTGACTATGAAAATGGAAGCTAAAGTGTGACTCCATCATAACAAAGACATGGTGAAAATATGTTTGATGGTAAACTGGATTATCAGATTATCATTTTGTTTTTAATTATTATTATTATTTTATTTCACAGATGGCATGAAAAGTTATTTTCTGTAGCTGGCATGTATTTGTAAAAAATACTGTCACTATGCTTATCATGAACATTTATCACATCTGTCTGTAGGTGAATATCATTCCAGTGATTGCCAAGGCCGACACAATCAGCAAGAGTGAACTGCACAAGTTCAAGATCAAGATCATGAGTGAGCTGGTCAGCAATGGTGTCCAGATATACCAGTTCCCACTGGATGATGAGACAGTGGCCAAAGTCAACACTACAATGAATGTAAGGAAACACACACACACACACAGACTTTTCTCAGATACAGGTTTAGGTGAATGTTTTTACTGGCAGAAATGTTCGAAACATATAATTCAAATTTCAGACACACACCGTGTGTGTTTTGTTTTGTCAAAGGAAACATTTCTGAGGTGTAAAAGGAATCTGTGATTTTAAGTGAGAATATTAGTGTAGGCGTTTGATCTACAACAGCTTTAGTTAAAGTATTTTTCCAAGCTGTGTCTTTTGCTTCAGATGCATGAATCCGTCTTGTATATGATTTTTTTTTTCTTTAAGGGTCATTTGCCATTTGCTGTAGTAGGCAGCACAGAGGAAGTTGCTGTTGGAAACAAGATGGTGAAAGCTCGCCAGTATCCATGGGGTGTAGTGCAAGGTAGGATGAATTACTCTGTTTATGGATTTCTTTAAAGCTTTGGCAGTTCACCTTAACATTTTCCTTTACTGTGGTTTTCACTGGCTACACTTTGTGTCATGCTTGAAACTAGTGCTGGGCGATATGGAAAAAATATTTATCACAAATCAATTATTTTATATCACGATAATGATATATATCACGATATACGACAATTTTACCTTGTTTCCAGTTATTCTCTGGAAAGTTTGACAAATTTCATTGCTCACTTTTCTCCAATTTTAATTTGAAAAGACATTTAACAGAACTGTTACAAATAAGAAACAAACATTTTAGTGCAGCAATATCAATGTATCAAATGAAAACAGCGGCTACTGTGATTTGTTTATGGCCCTGGGACGTTTTCTCATTGTGCGAAAGACTGCTGTATCTTCAGCTGGCTATAGTTCTTCTTTTTCCAGCTTGCTCCCATTGTTTCACAACTTGGTTTAGCTCGGGTTTTCTGGGCTCTTGAGTATTCTTTTTCTTGGACCTTCTGTAGGTGATAGAAGAGATTTGTTGTGTTGCCATCAGGCGCGGGAATAGTTTTATGGCATAGCTTGCAAATGGGCGTCTTCCGCTCTGTCGGTGCTGTTGAACCCGAAATGTAACCAAATCACAGACGTACCCCCTCTTTTCGGTAAAAGTGCTTCTTCTTGGGGTGCTGTGTAGCTGTCTCTGCCTGTTGCATGTCCGGGCATGAAACTGCAACCTGTCGCGCGTCCATCGTTTTGAGTTGCCATAAAGCATCTCGCAAATCCGGGTGCACATAAAGCAGCACCATGTCGCAAAACCACAAGACGGAGTTTCTTTACGAAAAATATAATTTTTTTTTTTTATACTTTATTTTCTTGTGCATAAAGTTAGAGTATGTATAGTGACAAGACAACACTAATATATTTGCAACAGGCTATTTAATGATAAATTTTATGTAATAATTTATACAATTAGGTTAGGAACGATAGAAACTATAGAAGACAAATGCACGATAGACACTTTTCTATCGTCCAGGCGATATATATCGCCCAGCACTACTTGAAACTATTTTTTTTTTTTTTAACTTGAAGTTTAGAATGTATTTTATTATGAAGAATAACCCTTTGATTTCTTTGATGTGTGTGTGTCAGTGGAAAATGAGAATCACTGCGACTTTGTTAAGCTGAGGGAGATGCTCATATGCGTAAATATGGAAGACCTGAGAGAGCAGACCCACACTCGGCATTACGAGCTTTACAGACGCTGCAAGCTTGAAGAGCTTGGTTTCAAAGACACAGACTCAGAGTGCAAACCTGTCAGGTATGACGTCACAAACCCATGCATACATCCACAAAATGAGAAAATGCACGGGCATATGACTTACAGCTGAGTTATGTGTGTTGCAGTTTGCAGCAGACGTATGAGGCAAAGCGTCAGGAGTTTCTGGTGGAGCTGCAGAAGAGGGAGGATGAAATGAGGCAGATGTTTGTGCAGAGGGTAAAGGACAAGGAAGCGGAACTAAAGGAGGCTGAAAGAGAGGTATACAGTGCATACATGCAAACTGATGTCCTCACAACACACCTTAAGCAATGTGCTTTTTGCCCCGAGTTTCCTATTCTTTATATTTAATAGACAAATAAAATCTCGCATCAGCTGAAGAGATTAAAGTAAAGTGTTTCCTATTGGAAAAATAAAGTCAGCTTTTCCATTTTTCCCCATTAAAGAAGTCATTTATTTATATTCCGCTTTCAGTTTTATGCTCTATTATAAAAAAAAATTCACTGATGTTTTGTTTTCACCCAATCAGTCTACCTTTCTACACTTTTACATTCAATTTGTTCGACGTGTGAAAGTAAGTATTATGTAATGAACATGTGTTGTCACATCTCATTCTTTCAGCTCCAGAGTCGTTTTGAGCAGCTCAAGCGCCTCCATGCAGAAGAGAAAGCTGCTTTGGAGGAGAAGAAGCGGCTTCTTGATGACGACCTAAGCTCCTTTGGCAAGAGAAAAGCTGCTGCCCAACTCCTGCAGGCCCAGAGCCTCACTGCCAATGGCAAGAAGGACAAAGACCGGAAGAAGTAAGAGAATTCTGCAAATACCAATGCCTGTGCTTTTATGGAATACTGGGGGGCGAGTCATACTGGACATCTGAGTAATGTGTTAGGAATAAATAGATTCCACATTGTTTTTTGGAAATGAAAATTATCAACATACAGACGGCTGAATTCATCAAACCAAAGAAAAAATGATGGCTTAAAATTACAGTTGATTTTTGTGAAGTTATCAAAAAACTCATGACTCCTCGAGTGATGCCACTGACCAGCCAATCGTGGCATGCAGTCTGTAGATGTCATATTTTTAATACCTGCTCAGATTGCTTGGAACCCCGGCTGGTCAGGTACTATTTTAGTATCTGGTACCAGGTACTATGACCTAATGGAAAACCCCTGAAAAGTCGATCTGAGTAGGTAATAATGGAAAAGGAGCTATTGTTGCCTCTTAGTGCTCCTGTTGTTAATTTCATAAACACCTCTGCTCCTTAACTGGCCAGATCAATACCCCAGAAGTTTACCTGGTGTGATGCTATACTTTGATTAAAAAGTGTTCCTTTATACATATATAATCATAATATCATATTGTGAGTAAGCACCCCTGCACAGGTCATTAATTACTTGTTCTCTAAGAGACAGTGCAGATGAAGACATACTCATTGAACTCAAGGGTATCAAATCTGATAACTAATGAGGATGTTTAAGATCTGTGCACATGTAAGATGTTTAAGTTATTGTCACTGATTAACTGCAAACGGGAAATTCTGTAAGTTGCTCATATGTCTCTCTCTTGTTCTTTTTTTCAGTTCTGGTTTCATGTGAAGATTCTCAGTTGTGACCAGCAAAACCGGTGACATTATACCCCACACCCTTTCCACACCCCTGTGGCCAGTTGTAACACTAAAGAAACCGCCCACATAAATCAGTTCAACAAAGTCCAAAATGGGTTTTAAAATGAATCATGTATTTAATTTTTTATCTTTCTAGCAGTGAAGTGGTTCCTGTGAGGTACAATTCACTTTCAGCTTGTCAGCACCATATGTAATAATCCATCACCATTTTTACAGGTTTGTCTAGTGTTTCTGTCATTAAGAGTTGTCAGAAGTGTCACAGGATATTATATTTCCCTGTTTCTTTCTAGTTTTTTATATTCTCTTTGTTTGGTACACCACCTTGATGCTCTAAATCTTCAATCTGAACATACTAGCATTAACTAAAAAAAAAACCCCAAAAACACTGTTAGGAACCTCACACGTTCTCTTGCGGTTGTTCCAAAGGGAACAAATTGGTTCAGAGTGTTTCACTTCTCTGCCGAGGTTTACAGTTAAACGGTTTTCTGAGGAGGGTAAAACAGAGGCTTGGTTTGGGATTAGGTACATGTTACTGTGTATTTTTATACATATATTTTTTGTTTTACTTGCTCTCTTATTTTCATTTTTATTTTATTTTTTTTATATATTGACACAAACCGTTGACGCTTGCAGTCCTGTCTGTATGAGAAGAGCTGACTCACGGGGAAAAAATGCATCACACCGAGTCGCTGTTTGAGGGAGAATTGTATTTCTCTGAAGACTGTATTCTACATATTTCTGTTCATCGCTTTTCGGACTTTTTAACTGTGTGAAACCCTTTCTCAGCAATACTCCAGCATAAACCGCTGCTGGTTTCAATGATTAAAAAAAAAAAAAACTTACTGTATTTACACTAGTTAAAGGTAATAGTGCCTTATCTGTATTAAACCTAAAAACTACGTTATCCAGTTTGTGATCACATCCAGGGAAACACATCGATGCCTACTGGATAAATGCTTGCCTGAGACACATTTGTACTACACTTATATTTAAGGAATAAACAGTATTATATGGGAGCTTTTCTTCTTTCTAAATAAATCTTTGTATTTTTATGATGATGGATTGTGTTTGTCTACTTCATTAAAGGCTGGGATGTTTATAGGCAACACATCTACTGGTACCATCTACTGGTACAGCGTGAGGTTCAGACTGTGATGTAATGAATGAGGACTGATTTAACCGTACCCACAGTCTGTTTGCACTGGCTTCAAAGATTTGACAGTGGAAGAGCTACAAACTGAAATGTTATGTCCATGTGTAATGGCATCATTGCAGTCCTGCCAAGGAATTCCCCCAGGATATCTAATTGTGGAGATTATTGCACTATTAAATGTACTGTTGGTCTGACATTATACACTGTATTTGGGGGAAAGCATTTCTTTAGCGAGGCCTGTTTTTGCCTCACTAAAGTTTTATTGTTGGTTGCTGACACCACATCTAATCACTGGAATAACACTTTTAAGGCATTTGAACGTTTTCTTTTATACCGTACCCACATCTCCGAGGATCTCACCTGGACGACCAACTGCTCCAAGCTGGTCAAGAAGGCTCACCAGCGCCTCTTCTTCTTGAGGACTCTGAGGAAGAACCACCTGTCCTCAGACATCCTGGTGAACTTCTATCGCTGCACCATCGAGAGCATCCTGACCAACTGTATAACAGTCTGGTACGGGAACTGCTCTGCCTCGGACCGGAAGGCGTTGCAGAGGGTCATGAAAACTGCCCAGCGCATCGCCGGAGCACCACTTCCTGCCATAAAAGACATCTACAGGAAGCGGTGTCTGAAAAGGGCTGGGAAAATCATCAAAGACCCCAGTCACCCATCACATGGACTCTTCACCCTCCTGCCCTCTGGGAGGCGCCACAGGAGCCTCCGGACTAAGACCACCAGGTACCGGAACAGCTTCTTCCCCACAGCTGTCAGACTCCTGAACTCTGCCTCCTGACATCTGACCCACGTTAAACTCATGGACTGAACATACACACACCCACAATGGACAACTGTACCCTCAAACACAATAATAACATGGACTGAACCACCACTCACAACCACTAGCACTTTATATAGCCTCTGTAGAAACTATCTACACCCTCACTTATCTTAACTGCACTACTGTATAGCTCTGTGTAAATAATCATTCTGTACATTCGATAATTTTTAATCCTACAACTGTTTACAACTTGCATAGTTCCCATTTCTGTATAGCTGTATATCCCAGATTCTGTAAAGTTATTTATTTCATATTCTGTATAGTTTTTCATATTTATATCCTGTTCATATCCTGTACATAGCTTGTACTCACTACAGCCTGTACATACTTATAGAATATTCACAACATACTTCATACTGTGTACATTATAACATACCATAATAGACCCATTTCTGTAATATACTCACATATCTATATTATTGCTAATATATATTGTAATATATCTATATCACTAAAGCACTTCTGGATGGATGCAAACTGCATTTCGTTGCCCTGTACCTGTGCATGTGCAATGACAATAAAGTTGAATTCTATTCTATTCTAATTCTAAAAGAAAAGAAAATGCCTCCATCTGTGTGGTTCAGTTAGAAGAAATGTTAATGTCTACATTTCGTTTTCCTTTTCTCAGAAGATAAGTGGAAGAAGCTCTCCCTTTGCTTTAGAGTAAGATTTAGTAGGTAACAGCAGCTTAACATCTCCCCTACCCACCACTTGCTATATCTGAACACGAACACACACACACACACAAAGGGAGTGCCCTATATTGCCTGATAAAGGACTTGTTCCCTGCAGTGTCTTACCCTACAGCCCTCTTTCCCTTAGTGCGACTCTGGAGCTGGCACACAGACAGGTGGAAAGACAGCTCTGGCGTATAGCAGAGGAATGCTGATCGATTCCTTGCAGGAGCCTGCAGCACCTCACTGGTATAATAAGCTGAGAAGTGGATACCTAGAGGAGAACCATTTCACCCAGGAAAACTGTGGAGAATGGGCACGTGTGTGTGTGTGTGTATATACAGACACCTTCAGCTGCTCTCTAGGAGATTCAGCTCCCAGGTGGGAAGTGATTTCACCCAGTTTTCCTGGAAGAACACAATCTGTGCACTGCAGAAATCTGAAAAATCAAAGAAAAAAGTGCAGCATTCCCTCTCTCTGCTTTAAACGCAGCAGTTTGAGTGTTAGAGTCGAGTTTTTTATGACTGGGTTTACAGCTAAGATAGCTGTCATACACCTGCGCTCGCACATGCAGACATTCCCGTACACACCCCTGTCACCTTTTGCCAGTCACTCTAAATGCAAATGGGGGTGATCGCTGGAGACAGGCTCGACTCGTGGAAAGATAGGGTTGTCATTTAAGGGGAGTGCCGCTGACGCTCTGAAATTTACCAATTACACACCTCATCCACGCCAGCGTTGGCTTTTAGAGGCCAAGAGGAAGAAGATAAGAAAGGAGGAAGATAGAGATTTGAGAATGAGTCAAAGAGACAATGGGGGGGAAGGATAAAAGAGGAAGAACGTCTCCTTTATTCCTAAACACCTCTTCACTTCACACACTTCACTAATGATACGCCGACAACCATACCTGGAGTGTTGCTCCCACAGCTTTTCACAAGATAATTATAATTATAGCAAGATACAATATGACTCTCCAGGATGGATTCTCTAATGGCCAGCTGTGAAATCTTAATGGGCTATACAGGTAATGTCCTTGTTTTTGTACCAGGAGCACATAAATGTGAATTGATTCTGCCACTTCCTCTTTCATGATAATCATAAAGCTGCAGGCAACATGTAGAGAAAAAAACACACTGAACAGCTGTTTTAAAACAAAGGCATTTATTGCGAAAAATGCACTTGACATGAAAAAACAAATCAACCACGGGTCATCAGTACAAGACGATGTATAATGATCACATGGTAGAGAGCGCTGGGCGTGGCCAGCACAGAGCATGACTTCAATGGCACAAAAGGCCTATAAATATTCTGCACAATATAGAATAATATATATACTTTTTTTCGTCCCTCTGTTTCTCTCACTGCTCTGCTGGACTCTTTCCTGGAGAGGCATGAGTATCCATGCTCCACCGAACTGTTTTTTTTAATTTATTTTTTTTAATAAAGTTTCTTTTTTATGTAAAGAGCTACATACAGATGCCTCCTCCCAACCTCTCTCATCACACACACAAACACCCAAGTATCCATAGGAACAAATATGGCCAACATCTAAGTCAAGATGGCAGGGTGACACAGCTCAGGCTTCCTGGAAGGACAAACCAAAATTAACTATTATTATTTCAAATTCATAATCTGAAACAAGCTCAATCGAAACAGGAGCGTCATACAAAATCCAACGATGTGTTCGCGTCCAGTGGGAGCTACCGCTGCTGTTCAAAGCCTGTTCACATTTTCCACAACCAGGAAGCTGAGGCAAACGACAAGCTTACATCACGTAATCAAAACACATGAAGACAGTTTGCAAAAACCAGCGGTTCAAGTTATTTTGCGTAAAGTGACCACCGTGCAGTGGTTTTATTCCTGACTTTTTGACTCTTGTAAACGCTTTCTCCTCACATCACCCACCCCAAAGAAAAAAAAAAGAAAAAAAAAGAACAAACCGGGCAAACAAGGACTTGTGCTTAAGTTTGACTCTATAGAAATTAAAGTCCTCAGTTTAGCGGGCATCCAAACAGATCCAAACTTTGCTCAGTGTTTCTTCGGAAACTGTTCTGGGATCCGCTGGATTTCCGTCTTTGTGCGGATTGAAAAGCAAACAGCAAACTTATCACACTGATACAAACAAAACAAAGAGGGAAAGAGGGCACTGATCTACCTAGAAGGAAAAGTAAGAGCGTATACTTGTGTTTGCGTGTGTATTGACATTTGTAGGCACTGGGGTTTGACTGACAGGTTTTGAAGGCCAATGTAGATATGTTCAGATTGAAGTTTCCCATCACAATATCAAAAAATTTGGCGTTTACTTTCCCTTTTGTTTTTTTCAAGGTAAATAAACTGGCACTTTTAATCGACTGACCCCAAACGCCCCACTGAAACACATACAAAGATCATAGTCTGGTACACTTGTATAAAATAACATCACATAGACAAAAACGACCAGTTAAACATTAAACGTGTTAAGAATTGAAGCGAGCTTCTTCATATAAGTAATGTTAACGGAAAACAGCCTAGCCCTAGTCTGTATGTGTTGGAAAAAACTTTAATTTAGAGTCCAGTATATTTCTTTTGCTTGTTTTTCAAAATTATATGCCTACTGTTCAGAAAGCACAAGTATCTCACAGCATCAAAAGTATCCGGGAGGGAAAAAAATGGTTTCTAGCGAATTCGACGTTGTAGTCTGATTTAGCATCTGTTTATGTTATGTGCTTTTTTCTTCAAGTATCCACTGATTTCGCTGGAAGGTCTCAGATTTGATCATTCGGTCTGATAATTTGTGGAAAACACGTGACAGTAGCTTCCAAACATTTTGTCCTCTAGAGTTTGTAGAGTTTCCTCTCTGAGGAAGAAAAAAAAAAAGACCAAAATGCGACAAGTTTTGTGCCATTTATCTTGTGGATGTTCTTTAAATTAGCTAAAATTGTATGCATGTTCAAAAAAGTGCTCTATAAATAAAGATTCTCAGAGCAGTGTAGATACCTTTTTGTATCTACACTGCTCATTTGATCAACAAAATATAGCACAATGTCAGTTCGACTTCAGGGACATCAATCTGTGCAGGTAGGAAGCACGAGGAACCATTGTGGTGCACATGAAAGTGACAGCAAGACAGCCCACCACAAAGGGAATTACAGGAATTATTAAAGGATTTAAAGGTGGTGGCCACAGACCATTCCTCTCTCCTCATTCCTCCTTACTCATTTTTCAGTAGTTTTTATTCTGTCTAGTGTCCTTCTCACTACTGGCAGCATGTGACGATACTAGCAGGTTATACTACAAAGGGAGTTTTCTGTGTCTTCTGACTAAATCACCGTGGTAACTTGTGCTGATCACATAAAGTGGTCAGGGTCAGGTTATGTTCAGAGTTTTGGTTTAAAATTGACCGGGAGCTCCACTTTCTTGCTGATTCTTTTATTTACAGCATGTTTTAAGCGGAATGTAAATTGTCTGCAGGGTGAATATGTATTACGTGCGCAAGCTGTTAACATCATGAATGAATCAGAGCGTTAAAGGTTCAGCAGTGCAAACTGGGCATTGGCATGATACATTTATTCATTTGGTGATGCAGAAAATCTATAAATGTTGTTATACTTCACACGAATCTGCTCTTAACTCTCTTTTAGACTTCTGGAACTGCAGCTAAAGAGCGCAGAACACACACCAATCAATAAAATTACTTTTACTTTGTTCTGCTGACAAACTAAAGCAATTTCCATCCAGATGAGCAGACTCAACGTTATGGCATGTCTGTACGTGATCATCCATCATGACACTTTGACACAATTTAGCAAGGATGGCTTAAAACTGATACGTAACTTTGATGTTTAATTGTATCTATTTGAAAGTTTCAGAGCTCTGTAATTGTTTGGGTTTTATGGAATTAAGCTAAAGCAAAGAAAGCCTGGCTTTGTTGAACTTTGTAGTATATCCCTCTGCTGTGTCTCCCAGCACATCACTGACTGGCATCAGCAGACTACACCAGAATCGGCATGTCAGCTCTTGGTGGCATCATAAAGTTTGCTACGGCATCTTCATGCTCTTTCACATCTTTCACATGTGCTCAGTGTGAACCTGAACCAAAGCAGGTGAAACTGATTCACAATGGTTTGTGCTTCCTAACTGTACAGCATGACGTCCCTGATATTTTATTTACTTTAGTCTGTACTGTGATGATCAAATGTTCCCTTAATGAATGAATTTTTTTGTGAGCAGTGTATTTTTCTTCCCACATAACATGGATGTAGGAAGGAGACTCAACAGTGCTTAAGCCATAAAGGCTCTGTGCTTAGGATCAGGTTAGAGCCAATTAGAAATCTAAGCAGTCAGCCAATGAACAACCCTCGCCTGTGTGTTTAACTCTGCCTCGTTTAAAAAAATAGGTGAGGAAGTGCCTCGTGCCCTGTACCTGTGCTCTTTGACCGCCTCTTTATCTCTGATGTACCGCCGCACACACAGCGAGTGAGTCAGGCTCTGAGTGTTGCTGTGCTTTTGTCTCCACAAGCAGAAAAACAGGTAGGTGGTTGTGGCAGAACGTAAACCAGGCAAGCCTGCATCTAAACTCTGGATACGAAAGAATCACAGAAGCAGACAGACTACACTTTCACTAAAGCAGAACAAAATTATTTGACACGATCTGAGTAACAAAGTCAATTCTGGCAGTTGCATGATGAAAGTTTGTGTCCTCTGAGTTTCCCCTCTCAGCTATTCTTTCACGAGCATCGAGTCTGTGCAGTTTTGGTTTGGCAACGTTGTCTCAGAATAGATAAAAAACTGTCGAGGAAAAAGCTGAGGAAGAGGAAATACTCTTCGCAATCTTTGTACTTATTTGATGAGAACTGTCAATAATGGAAGCTTTGTTTTTTTTACATTTCAAGCTGACATCTGAAAAAAATGTTTTAGTCATTTCACCCCACCAAAGAAATTTGTGCTTTCTTAAAGAAAAATCATATTTGCGCTTAAAACAAGTATGTCACAAGCAGCAGTGGAAATCCCCTTTGTCAAGTAAATACTGTACATTAGTAAAATACTGTAAATGTAGATATTCTGGAAGGTTGTATCAAATATTACCAAGTGCATTTCTTTTGTTTCTAAACTCATACAGAAGTTCAAAAACAGCATTATAAATACAAATGAATTCTTTAAAGGAGTTTTGGTGTGACTTTGTGTTCCTTTTTACATTCAACAATTCAGCTTAATCCAACTGATGGGGTCTGTTTAAATCAGATGTAATAAAAAAAAAAACTTGAATAAAAATAAGCGGTTCACCATTATGTTATGATATAGAAATAGAAAAATTAATGACCTAATTTAGACTTTCTGTGACACTGGCTTTTAAATTACAAATCCTGTGACAGACAGCACGGCAACATAAAATATCTATTTCAACATTTTTTAAAAATGTGATAATGCTACATGCATCGTTAACAAATAATATATCGGGTTGAAAAGAAACATACTGGTCGTAGATTCGACACAGAGATGTGCTTACAATGATTCTGGAGTGTAGGCTTATGTGCTTCCTCATCACCTGGCTGTATGTTCTCACTTCTCAGACAAAGAAAGCACCCGAATTTAAGTTCTGAGGTCTCAGAGGAAAAGCAAAGCTAATGCTTTTTTGAGCTAGTGTTTGCTGGTGGATGATGCCGAGGAGGAGAATTAGGAGGCAGGGTTCGTCTTTCTGTGCTCTTTCAGTCTGCGTGCCTTCAGTAGTCAACATCACGGGTCGGGAAACCGAGTCTGATGGAGCCCCTCTGACCCAACACTGGGCGGATAATGGGAAAAGCTGCCCTGCTTCCTGTGTGGCTGAGCTGGTCGAGGCAGGGACGAGCTTTTTTGTACATTATCAGTGTGTATATGTGTTTGTGTGTGTAGATACGTTGGACTGATATGGATTACTATAGCCAACACCAATAATTAATAATTAATAATATAATTTCTTTATGGATTATAAAGTATTCTCATTCTGAATGATATTTTCCAATAGAATCAAAAACATTTTAATTCCAAACAGATTACTTGGCAAATATAAATAACAAAAAAATCTCCTTTGTTTTCAAGGTTAGCCGCCTCTTAAGGCCTTGTTGAGCTTTAATCCAATAAAACAAAGATAAATCTGGGGAACCTAATATCAGCCCAACCTTGGATTTTGTGTGTGTGTTCATGTGTTTTATGACTCAGTAACAGGAACAATGTGTGCATTCATTCGTCCACTTTTTGCAGTTCAGAAGCTCTCGACAAAGCTGCCTGGAAACAGGCCGGTCTGACCCGTCCTCTGCAGAGTGCCTTTGTACCAGCCGTCGTCCCTCTTCTTATGGACGAACACCACGTCTCCCTCCCGCAGCTCGATCTCTGCCTCGCTCTGGGGTGGGTACGGAACCACCACACGATACCTGCCTCACGGAAACACAGAGTAGCAAAGTCAAGATCGCATGCTGGGACGATCCTCCTAACTAAATGATATCAGCCAAATGATCAAAATCTCTGAGCAATGTTTCCAGCTCCTTATTGAATCTATGCAAAGAACATAAATTCTGAAGGCAAAAGGGGGCCAACCAGATACTAGCAAATTGTCAGTGAGTATAAATGTTACAATTTAGATGAGTAGTTAGTCACTGGAATAAACTTAATTTTTTATATTTTGACAATGCCCTCACCCTCTAATATAATCTACAGTTTCACACACAGGTGCAAAATAGCAGCTCTTTTGAGTGACTGATGAGTCGCTTCTTGTTACAAGAAAAAAAAATCAAACATTTTACCTATAAATTAAACTGTTTCTTTTTTTTGAGAACCAGAGATTAATTCCACAGTCCCGTTAAATCTTCCCCAGTGAATGATGTTTTTGTAAGTGCGTGATAAGTTGTTGTGATAACCATAGCGCTGATGTTTTGGTGTAATGCTGTCAAACACAGGGGACGAGATTTGTTTTCCTTCTCTGCTTTTTTCTTCGCACAAACAGAATAAGCATCATTCTGTGATAACCAGCGTTCCCATTACACCAGCATCCTGCTGACAGTGATAATTTCATGCTAAATGCATTATTCCCCCTCAACGTCCAGCTGAGGAGTCTTTAAGTGCGTTCCAGCATTTACAGGTTTTTTCTAAGGAGGCACAAAGTGTGTGTTAGTGTGTGTTAGTGTGTGTTCATGGGAAAGAAAAAGAATGAATGTTTTCATGAGTAGGATGGCTTACAGGGAGCTGTCTATGTGTACACAGGCTTTGGCTCTCTTATACACCTCTTGCCTGCCAGTCAAATCAATGCACATTACTGTAAGCAATCTGAGTCTGCCATGCCTGAAAACAGTCGACCACGCCAGGCAAGTGGCTATCCGGTCAGACGAGAGCGTCTTTCAGTGCTGGAAATTCAACACTTTCCTCTTGAAGTCAACATTGCTATAGAGAGTAGAGCTCATTTATTTATGCTTTGAGCACTGAAATGCTTGATGTCAAACCTAAGGAAACATTTACAGTCTGTAGAGGACACCGTTTTATTGCTTAAAACCTTTGCTTAGTAAAGTAATCAAAAGTTTAGTTACATTACTTTAGTGTTGTAAATAACATAGAAATGCAATAAGCGATGCAATTTAGCTAAGAAGGTAACCAGTGTTTTGTAACCTCTTCTGTTTCACAGGTAACACTCCTAACACTGTCTGTGTTTCACCATAGTATTGCGATGTGTTCTTATCAACACTTAAGCTCACATATCGCAGTAAGTGTAGAACAACTAACATAGATGGCAGCATATATAACAAAAAACTACCACCTCAAGAGAAACCCGGTATTACATATCTCTTTGTGGGAATGCAGCACCAACTGGTCATGAAGGCACCTCTGGAGAGGCTCCCAGCTTTGTTTTCATCCATTGTCTGCTTATGGTTTATTATCCCACACTCTCACAAGATTTGATGCCAAAATTGCTTAAACTTGTCAGAAAATATTTGCTGTCATTTCCAGCTGGTCAGAATGTTCGTTTACTCGCAGTATTTACGATATTGTCAGTGTTCTGCGCTCGCACATATCCAAATATTACCTTGTCTAACTTTTTAATCACTCTGGAGAGAAACAATATAACGGATTTGTTTGAGGAATATTGCATCGCCTGCAGCCTTGTTCTGCACAGTGACAATAAACTTGTGCTTGAGCCAAGTTCATAAAAGCATCACCTCGGCCTGCAAGCGTGTTTGTTTATCTGTGTTTATCAAGCGGCAACCTCTGGGGCTGGAAAATAAAGCCAACATGGAAGTGCCAAACACTCCTTGAAGGCTGGCATTAAAACCAAATAACCCACATGTTAAAATGCCCGGATACACAGCAGAATTTAACATATTCTGGCACAAAAAAAAAAGGGTTTTGTCTTTAGAGCCAATATTCCTTTTCATGAAAACTGCAGAGGTTGTGAATTTTGGCCATGTGGCTGCTTTAAGTGACAGGCGCTCAAAGAGTTTGAGCATCTGCCTGTTACTTGATCCCTCTCTCAATCAAGTTGGTGGTATTGGTGTCTTCTGCAGAGTTTTTGATGTCTGTGTCTATACAAACTATGGATTCAGCTTGAGAACCAGGCTTACTTTTATTGACTGATAATTTTTTACTCCACCTCTCATCCAAACATCCAATCCAAACCACTCTCTCAAACATACAAATGTTAAGCTCGTAACAGCAGGTGGCTAAATCCACCTGTTGTGTACAGACTATTTAAGTGTGCGCGTGTGTGTTTTCATGTGTCTGTGTGCCCACCTCTCTCTGGACAGGGGTTTGGGTTCAGGTCGGAGGACCATCAGAGCATTGCCAGCACGTGTTGCCGGGGGTGACATGGGGAAGTTGGTATCCAGGGAACCGGACTTTCTGTGCAGAGGCTCCAGCCCAATTGCCCCCGCCATGTCGCTCTCGATTGGACAGGAACCGGCTCGTCCTTGCGACGCCATCGGACAGGAACCTGAGCGGGCGTGGTGGTGATGGTGGTGCACGGGGTCGGTAGCCACGGCGCCTTGACCAGTGGGGTCATGGGTGGGTGGGGAGGATGGGGGTGAGCGAGGTTTCTTCTTTGCTGCGGCGCCCGATAAGAGTTTTAATAAACCTCCTGCTTTCCTCTCCTTCTGAATACAGAGGCATGAAGAAAAAGATGCAGGGGAGGATGGAGGGATAGAATAAGGGAGGAACAAGAAAACAAATAACTCAGAGCTAGTAAGGGTCATCGTTTTTCTATATAAAGGTATATTTCGGAAGGCCTTTCTTGATAAGAAACTAATAAAAGTGATGTTGTAAAAAAAACAGGTCAGGAGGGTATTGTTTGTTTCCTATAACTAAATAACAAATACATTATAACATGGAGAAATACAGAAAACAATAGCGATGGCAAAACAACGCAAGCTTTACAAGTGTCAGAAAATTTCAGGTATGATTTACAACACATTAAATATTTTTATGCATACTGCTTTGCTGCCTCTTATGTTGGAAAGGAAAGAAGAGTATCTATCAAAATATTCCAATTACAATATTTAGTGTAACTAAAGTGTGGTCAAAAGTTTAGATACATGTTTACTTGGGCATGAATGTCGTGGCTTTTAATGAATTCTTTGAACCATTCTTTTTCCAAAGAGGAATGATTGTACAGCATACAACTTGTAACTTTAAAGTTTAAATGTAACTATTTTGGATCCACTCCACAGGCTCAAATATATTCATACACCAGCAGTCTCCCAGTCATGGCAGGCTTGAGCCTTTGTGGTTCCTGGGTTGTCCGTCAGCATCCTAACCAACGTCATCTCATCTGAGGGTAACAATCTGGATCTTCTTCCGGACTTTAGCAAAGTGGTGAAACAACCAAAGTTAATAGGCCTTGATCTTGTCAAGTTAACACACATTGTAAAATCTTCAGCACTGCTTATTAAAAGATTTAAGAGCATGTATGTATATATTTGAACCTCTATGTATACCTTTTACCCTATCTAGATTAGATAATATCCATAATAAATAAAAAATTGTGCCCCAAAATTCTTGTTTTTCAAAGTAATCAAAGCTGTATGATCTACAATTATTCCCCCCTGGGAAAAAAACAGTTCAAAGAAATGATTAAAAGCCTCAAATGACCATGGCATTCAGACCCATGATGAGTGTAACTTCTGAGCACAACTGTACCAGTCTACCAAGCTATGATTGACAGTTTTACAGGTGTCCCAGTGACAGCAAGCCAAAAGTAAAACTACCATTGTTCTTAGTTAACTAATATTACTGTTAATTTTTTCTTTATTAATCACTATGAAGTATTTTGTGTAAGTCTGGAATACATTGAAAACGCAGCTCGAGTCTTCTTTCCTGCATTAGCATGCCTTACACTCATGACTTAGAAAGAAGGAACCAGTGGATATGTGAGATTGTTAAGAAATCTGTGTTCACAGTGTGAATGCCCGTGTTACACTGAGTGCTAACTGAGGAAAGTGGTTGGGTATGTGGTCTTCAAGCTGATTACACATGCAGCTGACTATGGTGTATTGATTATAGAGCAAGCGTTTCTTAATGGTGTCTGTGAAGGCAGATTCATGCCTTTTCATACAGGCTTCACTGTGATTGATCATGGACGTGCTTGGCAATACTGTCCATTCAGCTCATACAGCTTGCTGTGATTTCACACCCTTAATCATGATGACACGAATCAATAGTAAGCATGTCTGAGCATGATTTCAGCTGTTTTGGAGACGCACACAGAGAATTCACATTGGCTCTACCTCTGTCTCACCTATTTTGGTTGCTAGATCTATCATCAGATCTTTCTACGTATACATATATCTATATATATATGTATATCTATATATATATATCTACATATCTATAGATATCTATCTATATCTATCTATCTATATATCTATTTATATCTATATATATATATATATGTGTATATATATGTATGTATGTATGTATTAATCTGGCATTTACTTGCTTGGGCTATACCTACACCTTTTTTTTCTAACACTGAATTCAAAAATGAGAATTCAAGCTAATTTTAAAAGGTTTAATATCTTCTACAAACCGGTATATGAAAACTCTAACTTACACATACAAAATGTATAAGGTGCCACTTCTCTCTAGTATCGTGCTACATTCTTCTAATTATATGCGTAATACCTTTTAACTGTTTAAAATTATGAAACACCAGACAAAGGTTTAGCTTTTGACCTCCTTTCTTGACTCTGTTTATTGCTTTCAGTACTCTCACTTTTGACAGTGAATCACACAAAGACGTGTTCTTTGTCGTTAAACTGAAACTACAAAAAAAAGCGACATTGAAATTCAATTCTAAGAAAAAAGTCACTTTTTCAAAAAGTTATTCATGAGGTTTCGAGTTATTTTTCATCACTTTTATTCCAACTCAAATGATTTCTCTGGACTCTACATAAGCTATTGAGCATGCTATAGTATACAGCTGATTAGCTATTGTGTAGCCTGTTACTGAAATTGAACTGAACCTTGACATAATAATAACGATATTAACAATAAGCTGTAATGGCATCAGAAACAAGAGCAGTTCCAGACTGGAATAAGTAAAACTAAAAATTTACTTGACAAAGGACATGAACTGAGTCCTTGGATAAGAAGAAGAAGACGATCTGTGAACATATGTCCAACTCTACCATCTTTCAATGCAGAATAATGAACAAATGTTAAAAAAAGAGTCATCCCAAAAATTGCTAAAACAGTTTGAGATCCAGAGCAAATCCTGCTAACAAGCAGACAAACAAAAACAGAGAAACCAAACTAATCATGTTTCCTTAGGGAGACTACACTTCTTCCATGTAATTGAAATTTAAGATATCGCTGTCTATATATCTGAATTCTGCTCACTGGCCCTTGTGATAGTTCTGCCCAGCTGTCACAGTAAATTTGCAAGCCTTTGCAGATGGCTTTACAATACTGTCGTCTACTGAACCAGGCTTGACGGAAAACCTGCCTGTTCTGCATGAAGTTGTGAAAACTAGAAGCCGTCATTAAATATGGAGGGCGATAAGAGTAATGATCTGTCACAGAGAAATAGCCAGAACACAACACTTTCGGGAGGATTACTTCTTCTTACTAATTATAACTAATGAGCACAAAACTGCATTGAAATGTGTGCTCAAGCAAAGAAACGAACAAGCAAAAATACTAGTTAAAAAGGCACTTATGTCAAAACTTTGTTCATCTTGGCTTGTTTGTTTCCTGCATGAAATACACCTACTTTGGCTGGTCAATAACTTAATTTGGACAGTTTAAAAAGATCATTTGTTCAGGTGTAAATGGCTTCCTGTGACAGTCTGTAAATTAAACTCTGTTCCTTTCGTGAAAGCAAACGTGTAGAGCATGTCATTGTTTAAACTTAAATCTAAACAGGGTCGAACATGCTAACCTTTAAAACTGCTGTCTAACTGCAGTTTCTGAAATTGAATCCATTAACTCTGAAAACAACCAGCAGAGTATTCATCTACACAACAGCTTATTCAACCTAGGGTCAAAGGGGGCTATCATTAGCAAAAAAAGGCTAAAAAAAAAGGTGGTGTATACCCTAGACGTGTTTTCAGACCACCTCTAACATCCACATTTATGGCCAACTTAGAATCACCAGTTAAAGTAACATGCATCTGCAGAGGCCTTGTGGGAATAACGCAGGCCCAATGAGAACACGCAAACTCCACACAAGAACGGCCCCATCGACCAGGAGGTCCACACCAGGAACCTTTTGCTGTGGTCAAAATTGCAAATAATCCCGAATTGCAGCCCTCAGATAAATTCAATTATTACATCTTGGACAACCAAATTCCATTAGTGATGATTGAGTGTTTTGATGATAACTGTATTAAAATAACTGATAAAATGAAGCAAAACAAAAAAGGAGACCAATAATAATTCAGTCCTAATGACCAAACTTATTATGGAGGTGGGATGGTTAGAAAAAAGTGCTTGGGAAAGCATTAGGGGAGGCTGTAAAACACTTTGACTCAGCAGACCCACTGCAGAAAATGAACCGCATAACCTGCTCCTACACTCAGAGAAGCAGCGCTTTAGGGATGTGCATTCCTCTAAATAAAGACATATGTTTTTTTCTTGTTAGATGCCTAAAAAAATACTGCTCACCTTTCTTTATTTCCCAGCCTTCTTTAAAAATAAAAGTGCTCACTGTCTGGATAACATACAGCTGTCTCGAGTGTACTCTGGCATGGTATAACACGCATAAGATGTTGCACGGCTTTGGCAACACAGGTTTTCTTCCTTTTCATGCAAATGCAGATTGTCTGGAATCTAATTTGGGAGAGCGAGGGGGAAAAAATAAAGATTAAAGAGATAGAAGAAGAATGGAAGGATGGAGGAAAAAAGGAAAAGAAGTCAGAATGGGAAAGAGGTAGAGAAGAGGGAGAAAAAGAAGGTGGTCAACAGTGGGTGGGAAAGAAATACAGGGGGCAGGATAGAGAGAACAGAGAGGTTCAGGCATAGAGATAGAGGGAGGGAGGCGGGAGTGAAATGGCACAAAAAGTGAATAATCACTCCCTCTCTTCTTTCATCTGCTGGCTTAAAGGCTTAATCTGCCTCCTGCGAGTGTGTGCGCTCATCTGTGTGTGCGTTTGCACGAGTGTGTCGAGCCCCTGGTGTTCTTCCAAAACGAACCACGAGGGGGCAGCAGCTACTCGCATTTAATCGCTTGTGACTCTGCCGTCCAGTCTGTGATTTGCACAGTATGTAAATAAATACCGTTGATGCCCGTGTGTGAGTGAACTTGTGTTACACTTTAAATGTGAGAAAGCTGTGTTAAAGTCGCAGTGTTTTTAACTTCACTTCTAAAAGTAGGCACCATGGAGATCGGGGTTGATAGAAGTAATGCACTGGATGCCACTTTCTGTCCACCCACAGAGCTAATTACTCTGCCATTTTATTCACCCACGCTCAACACTCTGCTTAGGTTTAAAAAAAGAAGTAAAATTGAGAAAGATTAATCAGGAAATTTTAAGAATGAACATCTCCTTCATATTCATATATCTTATTTAGTTTGGTGTCCTTGTTTTCCCTAGTCATAGCTGTCGCTTTAAGGACAAAAGAGCCTCTGGGTATAAGGATCAAGGTTCCAACATGATTTAATGACACCACTATACAGCTAAATGTGAGACTTATTTACAATCAATCTCCAAAGTGTTTCAAGGCATTTTCAGACTTCATGCAATCACTTCTGACAGCCTTTTTCTTGGCGGTTGGCCTGTGAGGGCAGGCCTCTTGGAAGTGGTGTACAAATGCATTTCAGTGTCCGGCGTGATATGCGTCTGTAATGCTGGCTTGCACTGTAGACAGTGTGTCGAACAGAGATTACCCTAAACTGCGTCTGGCAGAGAGTTATCATAGCTGCTTCATCATTTCCTCTGTAACAAAGTCTGTGCAGCCTCACCGCCACGCTGATTTCATACCTGATGTTTCAGCTGTGCCAATGCAACCGCGAACGAGCCAAGTACAAAAGGATAGTGTCATATAATGGGACAAAAGATGTCAATACCCAGTTTTTTAACCAATAATAACCAACCTAATGGTTGTAACAAGCCCGTTTGTCTTCGGAAAAAAGAAGAATTATCTGGCTTTCCTCTGAAATTTTAATCAGCATTTAGATCAGGGGTGCTCACACTTTTTCCGCATGTGAGCTACTTATAAAATGACCAAGTCAAAATGATCTACCCACTACAAAAATCCAAAACATATACTTATTTATAAATATATTGAGGATTCTTTATATCTACAATGAATATACATGCATAACCGCAATATCCAATATTTCACAACACAATTAACTATGTAAATTTTTTGTCATTACCTGAGTTTACTCTGATGACTTGCACTGAATTGAATCAGCCAGGGATGCATAGTCCGGACAGTAGCTGCTGACGGCCAGGTTTAAGAGAAAAAACCGAGAGCTAAAAATTGGAGTTAACTCGCTGACTAGCTTGTCAGTTTTACTACACTTCGCGCCGCTGTTTGCGCATGCGCAGCGACCTAAGCGTCAGAAAAAATCTGATGTCATCTGACTGGCTTCCCTGTATCAATCAAGTGACGGGATGGATGATAGGCTGGCATCTATTTTTTTAATGCCATGCGATCTACCAATACTACCTTTGCGATCGACTGGTCGATCGCGATCGACGTATTGAGCACCCCTGATTTAGATGATAAATGGATGTTACAACT
Organism: Diplotaxodon limnothrissa; assembly: GCF_057381915.1. Taxonomy (NCBI): domain Eukaryota; kingdom Metazoa; phylum Chordata; class Actinopteri; order Cichliformes; family Cichlidae; genus Diplotaxodon; species Diplotaxodon limnothrissa. Next base: position 28,014,660 of record NC_140611.1, read on the forward strand.
ACAGAAAAATCCATACTGAGAGGCTCTTTTGGGATCAGAGACAGCTCAGAAAGGATGTTTAAGCCAGGTGATCAGTTAAAAGCTGAGAAAAATCTCCTTAAACCCTCCAAATATATGATTTTAGGAGGGTGGTGCAGAGGTGAGCTTGGGTCTGTACATGTACCTGTGTGTGCACAGGGAACTGTGCTTGTTTGGCAAATGGTGATTTGAAACTGACCGTAGACGTGGGTGTGAAAGTGTAGTTGTCATTTTAGCTATCTGTCTAGGTTCTACTGCACCTCTGGTCCTATATCAGCTGGGATAGGCTCCAGGCCCCCTAAGAAAACTGTAAATTGGTTAAGTTGTTAAGAGAAGACCATAGTGTGTATAATTTTAGTGATAAAAGGCAGCATTCTTTAAAATCATAATGAAATAAAGGATGTCATAAATAGCCATTTTAAATGAATTACAGGTAGTTGTAATATATTTATTAGTATGTGGAACACAAACTCCTAACAAAAAATGAGAGGCATTTCATCTATGAGTGTGACAGTGTCAACAAGGCCTCTGCCTGCTGTTCCATAGTCAATGAGCTGTTTGTCAGCTAGCCACGTAGTTAGATTAGCTGTCCCAGACAGTGAAGCCAACAGTGAGGCAAATGGAGCTGAGACAGATGTGAGCTTTCGGTGCCATCATTCACTGTCAAAGCAGCCCGACTTAACATCCACAGCTTTAACGCTGCGGTTCTTATAACATATAGGGTGGCACTCAGCGTTTGTGCCAGCTGCCTGGGTGAATGACACTTACCGAGGAAGAGGACATACACAGCACAGATTTCACACCTACTTAGCTGTGACAGGTGAAAGACAAAACACATTTTCTCCTCGCGTGGTGTGAACATTAATTAAACTATATGTGATGAGTATTAATAGGAGGAGTATAATGTCTGGAGACATAAAAGTAGAAGTGGCACCAATTACTTGTTCCCTCAGTTACTATCCGTGTAAATGAGAAGAGCTGGGCGGTCTGAAATGAGGGAATTTAGGTGCAGGCAAAATACGCAAACTGACAGATGAGTTTTGCCATGTTGAATTTCCAGCCGTGAAAAACGATTCTGTGAACATTTTCATTAATAATTTTGGCAATTCTGGTATATTTTTCTGTGTTCATGTCCATAGATCTGAAATATTCTTGCCCTGATATAAATACAGTCATTTATAGTTATTTTATGATTAAGAGGTGTGACTTTCATTTCTCATAGAACCTAATTCCCACAAAACAGTTCAGTTTTGTGATTATATATGTGAAGAAAATAATGAAAGCCATATTGTAATGTAAGACATCCAATTATTCCATTAGAGGAAAAGTCCTTGTGGCTGTAATTTCACAAAATCCAATAATTTTTTTTCAAAATCTGATGGCAAATGTTTGTACAAAAAGACAAATATTGAAGCAAGCTAATAATATTTGCTCTCTGCTGCAAAGTGTCTTCAGAATTATCAGCGAGAATGAGCCTCACCTTCTCTGCTTTGGGCGCGAGGACGCCTTGGGCTGTGGTGTGTGAGGGGCCCGGCGATGGCGGTTGCAGTGGACTGGCTGACTCTCCGTTGAGGAGCACCGCGGACACGTTCGGAGGCGTGAGGCAGGAGAGAGGGGAGGAGAGGGGGAGGATGGGGCGCGAAGCCGGGGAAGAGAGGGGCGAGGGCCCTAAGCTGGGTCCCGGAGATACCATGGAGAGAGGACGACCCGATTGGCCAGGGCAGCGCGACGGGGAGGAGCTCTGAGAACGAAGGGGAGATATGGCCACCGTGGGGCGTTCCGGGCTTGCAGCAGAGGGACTGTGGACTGGAAGACACAAAGATGCAGTGTGGATTAGTATAAATGAGCGGCCTTCACTGACTGCAGCCGTCACTCGGTATTAGGCCCTGGAGGGAACAAATCAGTGGTTTGACATTGAGTCTCACTGAATAATCACTTAATATTGCAGGAGAGGGCTGGTTTTAAAATTGTGTCTCGGAAATAATAGGTCTGCCTGTATCTGTAAGCAGTTAGCATCATTATTACTTTCAAAGTCATCTTAGCTTGTTTAAGATGTACCCGTGCTACCTCACCCCTCTGTCTCCTGATACTCCTCATATACTGGCTAACACTAAATTACTTGATACACTATTGTGTCCAAGGCTCTGGTGCAATTTGCACAGGATAGAAAACATAGACACAGTACAGTCAGCTGATTGTCAACACCCATGTTGGTGCAAATATGCAAAGAAGTTGTAACCACTTTAGTTCCTACATGAGAAGTCTTCCAAACCTGCAAGTTTATAATGTCTGTTTAGAAACCAACTTGTCCAACAGCTAAGATAATAGTCATTATAATGCATTACTTCATGCATTTATAATTGTATTAATTAAATTTATAATGTAGGAAATGCAATTTAACACTATTAGGGCTGAGTTTGTTTCTCGTGAGAATAAAAGTGCACAAATATACAATTCCACGACAACATTCAGGCAAGCACGTGAGTGTGTTTGTGTATGCATGTGCACGCACAAATGGACACATATGGTTGCTAGCCACCTGCTCTTCTACACTGCAGAACAGAGGCAGAAATCCACAGAGAGGTGTACCGGTCATGTGAAAAACCCCAAAATGCCAGAGCTATGCGCATACTTTCTTTTGTAATTGAGAACAGATGCGTGTGTGTGCATGTTCGTGTGCGTGCGTGCGTTTGTGTGCGCATATATGCGAGAGGGAGCGCAAGAGAGGGAGAGAAAAACAGAGCGAAAGGAGAAGCTCTGTCATTACGCCTCCATAAAACAAAAAGCACAGTGATGTCATTCAGCTGTGTGTTTTGTGAGTCTGTGTGTTCACTTGTGTGTACGTATGTACGTGGGAGTGCTCGTGTGTGTACGTGTGTTATTCTTGGCTGTCTCCTCACAGTGTGTACTCTTTAGCTTCCCAAATGAAACACTCACCATTATTTTCTCAAAGGGAGAAAGCAAAGATTCAAAGAGAGATCAAGGCTGATGTGTCGTATGGACACTGCTGTCTGTTTGTGTGTGTGTGTGTGTTTCTGGGAACTGTGTATAAGGGTGCTTCTGGCAAAAGCAGTAACACTGCATGATCAGAGTGCTTAGAAATGTCTGTGTTGTGTGCAGAAGTCCAGTGTCTTTATGTGTGAGTGCATGTAGTAACACTGACATTATGCTAAATTATCCAGCTGAGGTACAATGTGTTCTTGTACAGCCTCTCTGAACATAAACTCCCATCTTTAGTGTTGTTCCTTAAGGTTTATGGGGTAAAATGCAATGATTGAGTGTATGTGTATGATACACATTAAATAATGTCCCACGGTCACAAGTTTTTTCTAAATTTAACAATAATGTTTTAGTGTCTATATTTAGGTTTTGCTGCTTTACTGAGGACTGCAACCGGTTGCAATCAACATGCTGCAGATACAGACAATATGATTGTTGGAAATGCATTATATTTACCCCACAGCATACCCTCTGGGCCATTTTATTAGGTATACCTATTCAGCTGCTTGTTATCTAATCTGGCAATCACGTGCAGGCAACTCAGTGCATTTAGGCTTGTAGACGTGGCAAAAACAACCGGATGAAGTTCAAACTGAACATCCAAATGGGGAAGAAAGGTGATTTAAGAGACTCTCAACCAAACTCCCTGAGAGAAACTATCCAGTGAGGGGTGGTTTTGCAGGTGCCAGAGATCAGACGAGCAAGACCAGATGGCTTCAAGACGACAGGATAGCAACAGTAACTCAACAAACTACAGGTTTCAACCAAGGTATACAGAAGAGCATCTCAGAAGGCACAACATGGCAAACCTTGAAACAGAATACTTTCAAGCAAAAGACCAGAGAGGGGCATCATTCAAACCCCACAGACTACTAGGATGACATGTCCTTCCTTCTGATTGGCTGCTTTCAGCGGGATAATGTGCCACGTCACAGAGCTTACATAATTTCAAACAGATTTCTTGAACATGACAACGGGTTAACTGTACTCAAATGGCATCTCCAGACACAATTTGTCATTCCAATACAGCACTTTGAGACAGGGTGAAACAGGAGATTCACACCAAGTCTGTCCAGTCGACAAATCTGCAGCAAGTGTGTGATGCTTTCATGTCAATGTGGACCAAAATCTCACCTTGTTGAAGCTATGCCACGAAGAACTGAGTTCGTTCTAAAGGCAAAGGGGGAACCAACCTAATACTCGCAAGGCATACCTAATAAAGATGATGAGCGTATTTTATGAATGTATTAAAGCGAAGCAGGGTTATAAAAAGAAACCTTGGTTATCATGTTGACTAATAAAAAATTCACCAGCTGTTAAATCAGGGTTTTTCTCTGTCTGGTTTGGGAAAACCTGGGTGGATATGTGCACTTTGTTCATCATTAGTGCACAACTGCTTGCCAGCACAATATACTTTAAAAGCCAAGTGTGCACATACCTTTGGATATTTTGTCTATGTGAACAATACTAACTGGGTTTCATTTATTTAGGCACATTTTTCTTGTTTGCTTTTATTTAGCTGCTGCCAAAAACAATCAGCACATGACTAACAACATGGAAGAAGCTGAAGATTAAAGAGGTTACTTGTAAAACTGCATATGGTAGCTACTTGAATTAATGACTGTTCAATATTCTGTAATCAAAGACTACGGGGCAACAATGCTATAGCACCCCAAATAATCTGGACTTGGCTCCTTTAAGGCTGGAGGCTGCTGAGCAGTTTTACTGAAGCACATTAAAACTGTAAAAATACTGCACATCCCCGTATGATTTCTTTTTACTGAATATTTCTTTGCAGCAAAGATCCAGTCATCTGTCATTTAAAGAGGCTTTAATGTTTCCCCTTCTCCTGCGGAAAACCTTATTCTTTGTTTCTCAGAAGTATACGTCAATTTTGGAATAACTGATTTATCATCAAAGTAAAATCTTTTACCAATCATAGAACATACTGCCTGTGTCAGTTTGTTAGTCAGACCTTTGCGTTTTGCTAACTCTGAATTTGAAACTAACAGTCCTATTAGCCTGAAATCTGTAATGCTGCAAAGTAAAGTTTTTAAAGCATATTACAAAAACCGATGCATGATATTTTTCAGGATCTCCTTTGCTGTTACCCTGCATTAAAGAAAAATATACATGCGATTAAAGCAATACATCTATGTGATACTCTAGGTAACTGAAAAAAAAAAGACTTTTTCTCTGTGTCACAACATCCCACCTGGATGCAGTAGCCTTAACCTGGCCTGGCAGGCTAGGCTCAGTACAGCTGCTTTTACGAAATGAAGGGGAACGACACTGTTATGCTCTCTTCCGTGCTGTATATAGACCTTTTTCTGGCTTATAAATTGTTCCATAATGAAGAAAGGTGGTTTAGAATAGAATAGAAGAGAATAGAATAGAATAGAACAGCTCTTGTCATTATGACAAGCTAACAAAAGCACAAGAAAACAGATATGATAGTCTACTTTAATTGTTATATTTGGGTTTAGTACATTAAAATCCAATTAGTAATTTTTTCTCACAAGAGGAAAACTTGTGCAAAACTTTTGACCAAGTAGAAATATATAGATTTAAAATGTTTCTGCTCACCCAGCTGCATTGAGGTGCGTGCTTGGTTGGTATGCTGGCTGGAGCGCAGGCAGTTTTTCAGCTGGGCGGCAGCAGTTTGTGGCGAAGAGGCGGGACTGATGCTGTTAACAGCGTTGGCTGAGTTTACCAGTGGGGTGCCAGGACGGGACGAAGAGGGCCCCGGGGATCCTGGAGACGAGGGGTCTAAGATTTTACTTGCCACCTGACTGCAGCCACTTCCTCCTCCTGGGCTGGACAAACACGAGCTCCGAGTAGCACCAACTCCAAATGGAGCCCTTCAACGAAAAAAGGTGAAAGCGATATAGACTTTTTATTAAATTTATTTTATCATTTAATTACAACTGCTTTCTACTGTACTTGTGACCATTAACATTTACTGCTCTGAAAACATCAGTCTCTTTCAATACAGTGACTTTTCTTCTAGTGCCACATTAAGATTCATTTCAGTGGTTTAGAGTAAAAACTGTTGAACATATTGCCTTGAAATTTGATGTACCACTGGCCCCTGACAGTCCTCTTCTGTTTATTTGCTCAGTAACTCAAATACCCATTTAATGCTAAGTAGCAAATCGGAGCTTGAAAACCTACACTTTAATGTGGTCAACTCCAGCTGTGTATTCATCTCAAGCTGACGTGAGAAAGTAGCTTTACAATCCAAGACCAGAAGCCATCTCCATGTATAAAAATAAGATGGAGATAGCTTCTGGTTTGAAAAGTAAAGCCAGTGTGGAAGGGCCCTAAACATACAACCATTGCAAAGGAAAATCTGATTGGACAGATTTACCCAATGATATATTAGTTTAGTTAACATCCTTTTTATGGTCTCTAGCTATAGTCTTCTTTAACACAGCATGGTGTTTGCATTGTAAGTTAGCCATATTTAAAGTAAAAACAGAAAAAAATGAGGGATAAGTCTTTAAAAATGGCTACCCCAGTCCTTACCAACCTGCAGCAACTCTGGGAACTAATTCTGGCCTTCTGGTGAACGATAAATGCAACTAGTTAACAGATAACAGATTTGCCCTTTTTACTAATTTATCACGGTTAATTGCCATATTATCAGAAATTAATTGCATTCAAATGCAAATGTGATCCCATTCAGATTTAAACTGATAGACTGGTAGCAGATTGATAGTGAATGCAGTTTTATCTTATTGCATCAAAGTCACTTTAAAGACAGCAGCTGACTACAAGTGGTTGCAGACCTAGTCCCTTTCTTTGAAGCAACCATTTCAAAGGCAACAAGACTTTAAGTTCATTGCACGCAGTCACAGTAATTTAGTCATGCTGCGGTCTCTAACCACTGCTTTCCCTAGTGAGACCGTAGCACAATGGGGAATATAACTGAAAAAACAAACATCATATCATACTTAATAAGCGACCGAGACAATAAACTCATCAGGAGTTATGTTAAATGTTAATTATGAGCCAGTACTGAATCCAAAATTAAAATTTGCAAGCTTCCCTGTCAGTACTATTACCCTCTGTCAAAGTGAAAAATTCCAGTACTATTATCTGACCGGTGGATCAGCACGAGAAAGTGTCCTGCTGTAACATATATGGCGTTGCAGACTGCTCATGTTTCTGTCTGCAGAGTGCTGAATGGCAGAACAGTGAGCTGAACATTATTGACGCAGCGGTATTCACACAATTATGGTTGCCCATCGACTTCCCGTCAGACACATACAGAGTTATGGCTTTCTCTCCCTGTGTGTGTTTTTGCCAAAAGAAACTGCAAAGTTATCCACTGTTTCTTCGACACACTAAATTCAACTGCTTAAAGTGTGTGCTGGGTTTAACTCAGGTCTTTTAGCAGGCGTTTTTGGCCTTACTTATAAGTTTGAAGATTTCATACAAAAGAGGATTTTTTTCCCCCCAGTATGAGTTCAAGATCGGAAATGAATCCGGCAACACAACAATCAAAAGGCTTCTTGGGAGTCTTATGTTTAATCACATGCATTTGTTATGTATACTCACGGTTTGCATTAACCAGGATAATGAATTCCACAACAAATATGCAAATATTCAAAGTGAAATTTAAATTTGCCAGTATGGGCCACCTGTGTAGCTCTAAAATAAACATGCATTTATGTGTTTGATCAAGTCAGTGTGTTTCTGTGTGCATATCTTTGGCAGCTTCTCATTATCATACTGAGAAATTTCTGAGCTGCACTGCAGACAAAGGGGGGTGGGGGGTAGGGGGGGTGTAAGGAGGGAGGAAGGCAGAGAGGGAGAGAGTATGCTTGCGTAAAAATAACAAATTGCCTCTCATTTGATTACTCGCCCATCCTGTCTTTCTCTCTTCTTGGGATTGCATAATTGCAAAATGTGAAGCAGCCATTCATATCCACTGGAGAAGGACACCTGCTGTTTTTGCACCCGTTTCATGTCCTTGTATCATTTTCTTTTGCTTTCTCTTCCTTCTTCTCTCTCCTGCTCCTCCTCCTCACTCTGTCAATTTCTCTTTCAGCCATCTTCTGTTTGAATTTCTTTCCATAATTCACGCCCTTCTTCACCTTTTCCTTTGTCAAACCCATTCTATTCCCTTTCAACCGTTTTCTTCTCCTCTCACATTTTGCTTCCCTCCATTCGCTTTCCCTGTTTATCCTGCATAGCCTCATCATGCTCTCCAGCTTCTCATTACCTTCCTCTCTCTCATTTTTTTGGCTCTCTTTTCTTCCATTACTGTTACTGTGCCTTGCTTTCATTTTCTTCTCTCCTTTTTCTTGACTGCATCATGGAGCGGAATACAGATGAGATATAAAGCAACTGAAAACGTTTTAATGCATATGGGAATAATGAGGGTAATTAAGTTGCAAAATATTTCAGCACACCATTTTTACTGGTTTATTTGTTTTGGACAGCTACGAGAAGTAGCTGTACTACTAAGTAACGACGAGGATGGTAATTATAATAATGACGACAGTCGCAATGATCTACGGTGAGGCTGCGGAAGCCAAACACTAGAACGGCAGAGCCAGTAGTGTCGGACTGGTTAAATTTTATGATGTATTTAATTTAATCTTCATGTAACAACATTGAATTGATTAAGAATGGATTAGATCAAGATTAAGACATTTTTGCACTACACTTTGTTTCTTCTTGTCTTCACAGCAATATAGAGTTTCGCTCCTAGCAATGGCTTCCCAGATCATACTTCTGGTAAATGTGCTGGCTCGACCTAATCATTTTGGTGGTTTTTGTAGCCACGTTGGAGATAATATGCACAGATTGCACCTTTCTCCAACTAAAGCCCCCCAAAATTACCTTTTTGGGTGTGCCTTTGTGACGAGAGGCAGCCTGAGTGCAGAAAAACACATGTGCAATTGCCATGCCATAATACCGGGCAAATTGCACATTTCAGTCTGCAACTAAGTAATGACTGCAAAAAAATTACACAGTAAATTACAACAACTATGTTGATGCTACCATTCACATTGCCTTTGTGAGAGGACAAAATTGGGGTGTGCGTCTGATTTGATTGCAATGCTGGGTACATTAAAAAAAATAAGAGGGCAAAAAGGCTTTAACAGGGCATAAAGAGATTAAAAATTTAACTCATGTGTCCTCTGCTTATACTGTGGAGAAATTCAGTTGAACTTACTTGTCCATCTTCGGTGAACGAGATTAACTGTACTCTAAGCTTCATCACCACAGCTGATATGATTGGCAGTCATAATAAGAGCTAGTGGAATTCTCTAAAAGCTAAGGTGCTTTAATTGTACCTTTATTACTTCTTTAAGGCCCAGCATAACTAAGACTAATTCAAAAATCAAACATAATGCACCATTTGGGTGTTCGTGAAAACAAGCCATCACCAGGTAAATGACCACTTTTACCAATATGTTGAACCCACAAGTGCACTATAAACTTTATGCTGTCATAAAATCTGCTTGTTAAGTAATTGTTGTCTTGTATGCAGCTCTTTGTACTGTGGATTTAGAAAAGATTATAGGCTCTATTAAATTGATGAAAGTGAAGTTGATGTAGCACAGCATAAGATACTTTTATTGCCTTTTACTTCAGTCACAGAAGCTGAAAGCCTTGCCTTAATAAAGGCTAGACTTCAAATGGATTTTCCACTCAGCAGGAAGAGAAAATATAAATGGACACAAGGGTGAGTATCAAGTCTCGATGTGACAACCATTTCATTTCACTTTACTGTTTTGCTTTTCAGCTTTGGTAATGAAGTAAAAATGCTCAGTGTGGGGTCCCAGTTTATTTAGCTTACATCAAACAACAAGGTAAGAACACCCGGGGTGGGTATCTCTGTTATCTGTCTTCAGAACACTGTAGTTTTACCACAGCAGACAAGTGGATGGATGGACACATCTCAACAACATCTGTCATTGCATAACTAAGTTGCCAAGTGTTCATGCAGTGGTAGTTCTTTCACTATTTAACCACATGCATGCAGTACTTTCCGCTCTCACCTGGACACAGGAGTGACATAGTTTCCCGGGAAGACGCCAGAGGCAGCAGTTCTCAGTGACGTGCCTTTGAACCATCCGTCTTGACACTTCTCTGTCACCCGATACATCTCCCCTTTTCTAAGCTCCAGCTCGTCAGCCTTCTGGGGTTTGTAGGCATATAATGCCAGGTATCTGAGAAAGAAAAGTGACAAGCTGCATTGCAAAAGCGAGTCATATAATAACAATATTTAACTCTAAAGGAAATCTTGAACAACTGTTCACCTAATTATAAACTCCCACTGGACATCTTCTTCTTAAAGCATGCATGTGGATTACTCCGAGTGAACAGCAGCAATTCAATCTTTTAATAAGGCAGTGCTGTTTGGTCCTTCCACTATAAATCCCCTGTTTTTGCTGTATATTTCATGTCTGTGTATTACTGTCTCCTTTAGAAATAGAGGGAAGGAGTGGGACTGCAAACACGAACAGTTGTCAACTACTGGTTTAAGTGAGACTATGATTATCACCCTAACACTGCAAATAAATATATACATGTACAGCATGTATAATGTTTTACTCCAAAAGTTGATTCTGTTCATCTGGATGTAGCGTTTTCAGTGGGAGAAACATTTCATCACTCATCCAAGTGACTTCTTCAGTCTCAGCTGACTGCAGGTTTCCCCAGTCTTATAGACAGTGCATTTTATGAAGGAACTGAACTCCCAGCCCATTGTTCCTTCAGTGGTGCTAGTTTCAGTCATTATGTAAATGCATCGTCAATGTTTTACCTTTACTTATCCACTAATGTGTCTAAGAATTAATTCTGTAATGCAGTTGTACAGTTGTTGAATACTAAATAAGAAAGAATATATTTAGACAGATCTTACAATAGCTTCAATTTACTGTTATGACAATTTGAACTATAAGACAACAAAAACACTGTTAAAAAAAAAAGAAAACATCAAAAGACGTAACACCTTTTTTGCATACTTCCTATTTTTACAGGACAACACTTTTTTTCTGTCTGAAGGACCAGTGTGACCACTAGAGGTGAATGGTACACTTTGCCATACGTGTCTTGGTTTATGTGTTTACACACACATTTATTGATCAGTGTAGTATTTTGAAATGTCCTAAATGTGACTGTATATTGAGTTTTGTGGGTTCCACAACTACTACATATACATGATATCCCGGTACCGGTGCTGGAGTGCACTCATAGTTGTGTGGTGCCAGATTCCAACAGAAGACGATAATACCGGAAAGTAAACAAGTACTATATATGCTGCCTTCCCGTTTCCATGGTAACAGATGTAGGGACTGTCTTCAGTCTCCCCATGGCAACAGGAACAGTTGCCAGGTCAAGAGGAAAACGTCCGACCTCATCAGTAGTATGAACTCACTCCGGATGCACGTGTGCATATTGTGTGTGTGTTTGTGTGTGTGCGTGAGAGAGCGCACGTCTGAGTGTGTACCTACTACTTGGAAAGTGATATTATTAAATCTGACAATGTTGCTGTATTTGGCTCACATCCTGCAGGAAGGACACCGGTTAATAGTAAACAGCACACACACAGGCCATCGCACACACGCGCATACACACACGCGAACTTCTACTTCTATACAAGTGAAGATCTTCACTGGTGTAATGTTGTTCTTGGCACAAATGTATGGGTTTCTTTTTTAACACAATGTCTTTGTTATTTGTTTGAAGAATGATTTATAGTAATAATAAAACAAACAAGCAGATACAAATAAATCCTACAAAATAATACAATAAAAAAAACAAAACCCCTAAATGTCCCAATTCCCAAACACTGACACTTTAAAAGTTATACCAAAGTAAACACTTTTGCTGTGGTTTACACTAAATAGTCAGTTTTTCTGTTCGAGCCCAAAGCTTTAGAAATTCAAACTTTTACAAATCTCTTTTTTTTACCCTGAAAAAATAACGCTATTATCTTTTTGTAATTTGAAAGAATATTGAGTTTCATTAATGTCTGTCCATTGTTATTATACCATAGTTCTAATTCTAACCTTGTATGGCGCGCAGACTAAGCAGGTGTCCTCACTTTCCAAAAATATCCACACCCTCAAGGTCTCACTCTCAAAATTGGTCCATGCAGCAATGGAAGCACAAGAGAACAATCACATGCTCACCTTGAAGAGACCTTTATTTTCCTAGTTAATTTGTTTGTAGGTTAGTTATGTGGTAAAACTAGGTTAGCAGTGGCACTTCCCCAGGACTGCTGACCACCTAAATTTTCCAAAGGATTCAATGTAGTTTTTTGTGTTTGTGTAAAGCTAAAGTCTCCAACTGCAGCAATAAATTACTTTATCATGCACATCCTAATGCATAACACCTCTTTTTATGTTGCAATGCATGCAATGTTAGTGTGATAGTCATAGTCTCACTTTTTATGTCATAATCTTTATGACAGAAATCTTTTTTGTGTGCATCTCTCATCCCTCTTAACATGGTCATTTTAATGAAATAACAAAAACCTGTACAGTAAAATGCTGTTAAGAGCCTTGTTACGAAACACTGACGTAAGCATCGCACAAGTGAGGAAATAGCATAACAGAGGTGCAATTTTCCTGTCTGGGGAGAATTTCATCATTGACCAGTGGAGGAGTGAATGTGCAGAGGTGGTGGAACACGGCCAATATCTCAGAGCACAACAAAGGAAATATTTTTAACGCTGCCAACAGGCGGCTTGTGAAATCAAGCTTGGATCTGAGTCGCACGTATGCTGTGATAAACAGAATGGGCAGGTGGAAAAAAGAGAAAAGAAAGTCACAGCTGGGTGAACTCACAGCACTGAGGCATACTCACATGTTGAGTGGGAGCTGAACCTTGGCATGGGCCAGCAGCTCAGAGGTTATGGATGCCACTTTGGGGGGCACCAGCACCCCTGCCGAGGAGGGAGAGGGACCTGGGGGAGACGCATCCTAAAGAAATGCAGAAAGATATACAATGAAAATGCCTACAACCCACATGCAGATTTACAGTATACATGCTGGGTATTATTCACAGAATACAAACTGAACCCACGTCTAAATACAACCAGAGGCAGTATTTGCAAGAGCAATGCGTCTCTAGTGAAATGCTGTAAATAAGAGGAATGATTTTATTTACATGGAACTGGACGAGTAGGTGATTGGGGAATAAGTTATTAAATCTAGAGTAACAGAGTGACTGAAGTGAACTCTGGTTTGTGAAATGCAAGCAATGCCTTAGAGGTGAAACCAAGGAATCAGCAGGGGCAATACACTGGCTGATATTAGTTCCCCGCAGATATATTACATGCCAAGCAACGTATTTGTTGACTGCTGTTTAACTAGAAAATGCACAAAAAATCCAAGTGATTTTCACTATACACTTTTTAAATACAAAACAAGCATAGTACTTGTACATAATGGGGCCACATTACATCTAATCAAGTATTTTCTTATGCTCAAACAAACTGATTTTCCCTGATATAAAAGATCTGCTGCGTTCTGTAATTATGGGGTCTGTGTACATCACAGCGTTCGCATGCACCTGGATGCGTGCAGCCGCTCTGGGGTCAGAGGAGCTGATGAGGACTGGGTGGGAGATCTCCATGCTGTGTCTGTTGTTGAGCTGGGCAGCCCTCTGGCTGACGGATAGAGCGGTAAACGAATGGCGCTTCTTGGCGTTCTTCTTTCCTTCGCCTCTCCGATGGCCAAAGCCGTTTCCATTAGACGGGGACGCGCTTGGGGAGGGCCCGGAAGAGCAGGGGCCCAACGGGGCCGGCTCAGAGCTCGGACCCGGTGCATTAGCTGGTATAGGTTTGTCAATCTCCATCAACTGCTTGGCTGTTTCATTTAACTGCGAGGAGAGCAGAGGAGAGGAGAGGGGGAGGGAACTATGAGAGAGAAGACGTTCAGGTGTTCGATTTCAGACCTGAGTGGTTCAAGTACATCTCCAGTACATTCAAGTGTGTTTGTGTGGCTCTCTTGCTGCTTGTTCTTGCTGGCAGCTTTTCAGACCAGCAGCACAAGAATCATCACTTACAACAGCAGGTCTGGTGAGACTCCCTCTGTGTAACACTTTGACAGTAGCTCAAACACACAGATACTCAAATAACCCACAGAAAGGTGAGCATTCACTTTGCTTGCCAGAGTTTACTCCTTTTCTTCTCACCAATAGATGGTCTTGTACATGTTTCAAACATTTATTTACAGAGTATTTCCAGGAAAAACATTTTTTTTGGGGGGGAAGACACAATCAGCCTGATTCACTAAACAGGGGACTGACCTGCAGAGTTTGGGGGCCACCTCCAAATAGCGCTCATAGGTGTCGTTAGCTGGGTGATTTACAAAAGCTGTGTTGTTTTCTAAACAGGTGCAGTCGGCTCATTTCAATTTAAAGCACAAAAAATGAGACATGCTGCTTTTTGGTGTTAAATATTGGAACAATTAGCAGGAAATTATGTGCACAGTAAATCACTTACTTTGCTCTATTGATTTAAAAATTATCCTCCCTATAATTTGCACCTTGAAAAAGGAATTCCCAGAAATACGTATACAACACGGTTAGTGGCATAACCCCAGTTTCCACCTCTTACACGCAATCTTGACACTGCACTCTTTTGTAAATACCATTTTTCTGTTGTTTTGGTAAAACATCCTTTTAAGACATGGCAAAAATGAATGAATCCAAAGCCTCATTAACTGGGTGATTAAAAAAAAGGTTGGCTCTGTGACTCTAACATCTGGTCAGAGCTCTGGATTTTAATAATGTGTCAATTTTATTTATTCATTTTTTTCAACCAGAAATCGATGAGAAAGAAACACCTACTTTATTTTTTTTAACTTTAAGGTAGAAGAGCTCACACTATCGGTGCAGGTTGTGGTCTGTTTACAGACAGTGTGATTTACCGGCAGAGGAGAAGATGCATCATTTTGTTGAGGTAAAGAAGGAAAATAATTCGAAAAAAATAAGCCAATAAATTACGAGTGCAAAGTATCAAATTCCAGGTTCCCTTACAGCTGATAAATAATTTTACTTATTAAATCCTGATTTATAACAGTTACACATGCGATACACTATATAATAGAAGTATTAGACGTCTAAATTATGGATCGCTGTGCTGGGAAAAAGCACCAGTATAGGAGGTAAAAGCACCTCTGTAAATCTAATCAGTCTTGATTATTTGTGGTCAGGCACTGACCTGCAACAAGAAGTTTGTTGGTGTAGTCCTGATCATTGCCGTTTCCTACTGTACTCAGTATGCATCATATTATCAAGGAAAGAGCAAAATGTGTTTATCAACATAAAAAAGTAGTGAAAATATGAGAATGAGTGTTCCATAGAAATTGAATTATGTTATGTTATTATCTGTAATACTTACCAAGCGTTGGAAAACCCCCTATATGAACT
This sequence comes from Diplotaxodon limnothrissa, assembly GCF_057381915.1. NCBI lineage: Eukaryota > Metazoa > Chordata > Actinopteri > Cichliformes > Cichlidae > Diplotaxodon > Diplotaxodon limnothrissa. Next base: position 28,030,083 of record NC_140611.1, read on the forward strand.
AATCTGATTGTGTTTTCTGTGGACGTGAGCACATATTTGATTGCAAATGGGATTACTGAAAGGAACAATTTGTATTTTTTGACCACTATGGAGCTCTGAGGTAGTTTAAGCTGGCAGTGAAGTTGTTTTACTGTCACACGTTGCTTGTACAATCCAATTAGTCATCCAAGCAATCATTACAAGAACCTGCCGCTCATTAATTCTTCTTACTCCGGTGCTTACGCTGCTTCTCTTTGTTACTGAAGTATCTGTTGCTTGCAATTCAACCTCCCTTCGCCTCACTCAGACAGAAACCCTGCAGCTTTTACATAAATACTATATACGCAATATGACCTGAGTATTTCACTTTTGTTACCTCAGTGAAAGTCAAAAGGAACAACTCCTTTCAATTTTAACTCTTGTATTCTAGTCATCAAAGCAGACTGAATATTTATAAGTTTGAAATATACAGCTGGGCTCAGAAATATCTATGAAGCAGTGAGTTTCTAACAATAAATGTCTGAACAGAGAGATGACATATAAGCTAACGCATCTGATACATTAACAGACATCATCAACTTTGGCATCCTCCAACAAATTCCCTGAGCAACCCCTGGAGAGATATGTGTGGTATATAAGTGTGTGTGTGTTGGAGAGAGAGACTCAGACAAAGTGTGTACAGGGCCGCCCTGTCTGGGTTCAGTGTTGGTGATGTTGCATTTCCATTTTAATAGATATGCTAATCAAAGCCAAATCATATGCTAATGAGCATGATGGATTGATGCTGCAGATATAACTCAGTTTGCTCTCATGAGGTTGACTAGAGGACACACACACACACACACAGTCAGGAATTCATCCAACACTTTCACTAAGTGACTTACACAAACACATTCCAGTTACTGTCTGTGAATGCAACAACTGGACGGATACACAGACGCACATACATTTTCAGCTGTTCCACTGAAAATGGCGCATTAAATGACAGAGGGTGCATGTCGGTGTGTGTGTCTGTGCGTGTTTGAGTGAAAGTGACAGAGCCAGAGAAAAGAGAGCGAAGTTTTGATAGGCGCAGTTCTTCATTTGGTGCTTTTGGCTGAATGAAATCTCCAAGGTCATCTATTATGTGTTGAGCTAACTGTAACGTGTACCTTTTGGAGAGTCAGTTCCTCTCTAGGGGTAATACTGAGACTCGAGCTGATGAGCTGATATCTGCACTGCGAAAGGGTAAGCCAGCAGGACACTTGCATGTACTAGCACAAGCACACACACACAGACACACACACACACGCAGAGAACTGGTGGCAGACATGTGCCAACTTCCTTTTGCTGCAGGGATACATAAAAGTGGAAACTCTCCACAACAAAAACAGAACAAAACAAAGGAAGTCCCAATATGTCTCCCGTTACCATCATTAAACTTAAATCAGTCATTGTCATTTAGCACAAACTTATGCACACTGAGCTCACATCTACCTGAAACCACATCAGCTCCTTCAGCTCCTGCTGCAAACTTACACAACACAGACCAGCCCGCTCATTATATATCCACTCAAAGTCATGTCGGGTACAGTATATTCAAATGCAAAGCATATCTACTCCTTTACATCATCCACCCTACTGTTCTCAAACATTTAACCCCCCCAAAAAACCCAGGCACATCCAATAAATCCACCCAAACTTACCGAATCAAACGAATCACAAATTTAACGATACATTTCCTGCAGTCAGTAAAATTAGATAGTTTCTGTCCTCTTGTTTTAATTCTCTTTTCAATACAGTTGAGATTAGAAATAGAGACGTGGTGATGCAAACTCTTGCATAAGCTCTGAAAGACCTACAGACATTATCAGATAACACGTATATAATGAAAAATTAATTATTTTGGCATGGCTCTTAACACGTGAAATGTACTGACATGAAAAGATTAGAGCACCCGGCTCTGCACGGCTTCCCATGCAATTAAATGAATAGTTTAAAAGAATAGTGTCAAAAAATAACACCCTTTCCCTTTAGGGGAGATCTACTAATGCAGAGGGCCCCAACAAAAAACTCAAAGCTTTCTGGCAAAAAAAATGTTGATACAACTTTTGGTGCAAATTGGTGCAACATCAACCAGCAATGCAAGTGATCTGGAAGTGGTATTTACTTCATATCCAGTAGGGCTGCCACGATTTGTCGACTAGTCACGATTACGTCGACTATCAAAATCGTCGACGACTGATTTAATAGTCGACGCGTCGTTTGAAACTTTGTACGATCACAAAAGACGCAGGAATAAGTGGCAGGATTTAAGAGTGTAATAACGGACTGAAACAGAAGATGGCAGCATTGCATGTACAAGGATGTCAGCTACCGTTAAACCCCGAAGAAGAAGAAGAAGAAGAAGAAGAAGAAGCAGCTGTGTCCCAGAATTCATAGCGCGGCCCAGCGCAGTTTCCAACAATGGCGGCAGCTAGTTAGTTTTAATGTTACTCTTATTATTCTTTCTGGGTCACAAAATAAACGTTTAACATATTTTCAGGCGAGAATGTAGCTGTGCAAACCTCAAATATCTGCTCAGTTTATCAAGACACCGCATATTTTCAAAAGCGCTCCGACGTTTTCGGAGACATCTGTTACCCACTAGCTCGTTAGCGAGCCGGGGGCTAGGCTCACTAGCGCCGTGAGAACACCGGACTCCCCGCAAATCGTTTTCAAACCCACCGCCGTCTTTCGCTACTCAGGTTAAATATATATGAGTCACTTAGATAACTTAAAATGTTATTGTTTGGCTTTTTTTTTTAGTATTTTATTTGTTCCTGAGTAAATCGGTTTGTCTGAGATTAAAGTTATAGTTTTTACACAGCTGAATAAACGTCAAGCAGACAGCTGATTATCAGAAGTGTGAGATGCTCCAGAATATACTCCAGTGTCCTGTTATATTTTAGATAGCAAGGAGTTTATTAATCTTCACCGAAACAATCTGCAAATTTCATTAAAATTCAATAAACTATCATCTTGTCTTTATTTTTAGTTAGCACAGACCTTAAACACTTAAAGCTGTAAGCTAATGATAGTTATATAAGAGCAGATGCTGCTGGTGCAATAAGCTGTACGTTTTACATCTAATGGATGATGATCTGATTAGTCGACTAATCGCAAAAATAATCGGTGACTAGTCGACTATCAAAATAATCGTTTGTGGCAGCCCTAATATCCAGTAGGGCAGACACACAGGGATCTTAGTATACTAAGTCAGCTCATGTCTGGCATTAGAATCTATCTCCGCACGGTTCTTGAGTAACCTATGATTGAACCTCACCTTCCCGCCTCTGTATGTGAAAACACAAGCATATTATTTCTGTTTGTCAAGCTCAAATAACAGAGTCACGCACAGGTCAACATTTGCAAATACACACTCTATCTGTATAGTATAACAGACTTCAAGAACCAACCTCTTACCCACAATTATTTCCAAGCAAATCTAAACCAGCTGTGACCCTTTAATACAAGTACCCGAGATATTAAACACATCCACCTCAAACCGCTTCATTTTTACTAAACACTTTGATGACACCATTTTTAATTCACTCTAAGCTTCTTTTTAAAAAAAATCTGCTTTCTGTTATCACAAAAAGTTACCACAAATCCCAGTAATATCTGTTAGAACCCAACAATATGATCTAAATGGGCTGTAATTTTTTCTTGAGCAAGCGGCCAACAGCCTTATGCAAAAACAAATAGCTAATGACAAGCTGTGGGTAATCAAGCAAGTGCAGGACTCTGCCAGACGCACTGCTGCTTTGCACCTGCAGTAGGCACGCCACTTGAGTAGAAGGTCCTTTTAAGTGGCTCGCAATGATGTAGCAACTGCAAAAACAATTTGCCCATATGTGGCTCACCCCACCTCTCAATGAGGTCTGAGTGATGGGATGTTATTGCATCTTTGTTGCATTAAAATCTGGAGCTGTCTACTTATGATTGGATCACTCAAAATTAATGTTAATACCTGGTCTGAACAGGGCCACAGATCGGCAGAGGCTCCAGCTGGGTCCTCCTTATTGGCTTTTAAATGATGACACACACATGCGCGTGCGCACGCACACACATCAAGCACTCACACGTCTGCTCGCACGTCGTCAACATGCCCCTGCACCCCCACTGTGTGAGAGTGATGGAGAGGCCTAAATTATTGATGCATCTCGATCTAATAGGAACCCCTGTGCGTGTGGGTGCGTGTGTGTGTGTGTGTGTATCCCAACACGACTCAGCCTATGGCTTAATCACCATCACCTAAGAGAGTCCTTTTCTAGAGTTGTTAGCTAATTTCAAGGACATTGTGTGTGTGAGATTGTGTGGCCAAGAGTACAAGCATGAGTAGGCTGCAAACCCAGACATAGAGAAAAAATGAAAAATTATTCAGAGAGCAGTATGATTAAAGTTTAGAGAAAAAACACACCACTGATTTCATATACACATGTATATGGATCCTGATTGTAACACATGTGCTGTGTTGTACTACTAAGTGTTTTATATAATATGTGCTTTATTCAGCAAGAAAAAGCAATATAATGTATAAACGCAGCATATAGGATGACTCCATCCTACAGCGACTTGCCTCTAATCTGTGCATTAAAAATCTGCTTTGACTTTATAAAGAAGACAATGCAGCTACTACACTGCAGCTGAACTCCTGGCACTCCCGCTGTTTTGAAAATCACACACACAAAAGCTCTTTGTAGTGTGGGTGAATCTCCTGACATTTCTGAAGACTTCATCATTTGTTTTGGACAGGTCATGCGAGAATCAGCGTTTTTACAAATTTGTGGTGTCGTAGAGATAAAAAATTGCAAACACACTTGCTTCGGAACTGTTATTTTAATCCAAACCAGAGTTCTGAATCCTTTTTAATTTTACAGCACAAAGGCCCACAAAGGCATTGGACATGTCATGCAATACCATGCTGAAAAAGACGGATAAACAACAGAGCGATGCTTTTAAGTTTCTTTGAATTTAGTACACTGAATGAATGGTTATTAATACAGAAAGAGAGAAAACAGAAGTCCTTGTTTGTGCCCCCAACTGATTTGTACCTAACATAACAGAAACTCTAGGTACGCTTCACACAGGAACATCGAGGTACCTTTGACTTAGTCTACATTTTGGATTCTCTGGTTCGCTCTCGCTTTTTATCACTTAAGTTCCACTGTGTCACACTGTGTAGATTGTCATCCATGCCTTCATTTAATCACATCTGGATTACTGTTTACTTGTCTAAGCAAGGCTTCCTTTGAACGTCTCCAAGTTGTTCCAACGCCGCTGCAAGCCTTCTGACTAAGTCTTCTGACTAAGTCTTCTAAATACTCACATATCACACTGTTGCTAAATCAGTTGCTCTGGCTCCCCATCAATTTCAGACTTCACTTTAAGTGAAAATGACTTGACTTTTATAGCTCTGCGTGGACAAACACTGCCATACAACAGTGAACTTTTACATCCATACATCCCCAGCAGGTCCCTGAGGTCATGTGATCAGGACCTGCTGGCTATACAGCGTACGTGACTGTGAAATAAAGGAGACAGAGCTTATGCAACAGTGGCGCCACCGAACTCTGGAACGCTCTCGCTCTGAGTCTGAGATCTGTGGACTTGGTCATCTCTTTTAAAAGGCAGCTAAAAACTCTGCCTGTTTTTCAGCTTTGTTTTTGGCTAACACTTTAGTCTTAGGTTTTTATTATTGTTGTTGGAAAGCACTTATTCATCTTGAAAGGTGCTATATCAATAAAATTTTACTAACTTGTTTAAAAAAAGACATTAAGTAGAAATGAATGGATGTTTTCAGAAAGTACTTGGATTTCTTTAAACTTTGGTGGTTTTTACGCAAATATTTTAATTGTCTGGCCCAGTAAGTCTCTTGTGGTCGAGCTAAAATAAGGCCGACTGCCTTGCCTGAGAGGAAAGGGTCACTGCAAATCAATACAAAGCTGTGGTGGCGCAGCCCCTCACTAAGACACTTAAATTTGTCACCCGTCTGAAAGTGGTCAAGCCTTAACATCCTGATATGGAAGCATAATGTGGAATCTCAATGCGGAAACAGCATGATTAATGGAGAATAATGAACACACAATATGCCTCCTTTCAGAGTGAAATCCCAGCGTTAATTAATATTAATGCTGGAGGCTTTACAACATTTCATTAATCAGCCAAGAACATGTAGCCATCTCCTCTCACATCCTAACTTTAGAGTGAGCACACACTCCGTGTGTCCCTGCTCTCTGCACTTATGGTAGTGAGGTTATTAAAACCAAAGAAAATAAATAATAGATTACTCATTACCACTGGCAGTGAATTTCGACAAGAGATATGCTTTCACTAAGAACAGAGAACAAAGTGCAGCTGTGCTAAAGAAGAATAGAGTTAATGACTACAGTAGTAGCAGTACCTTTGGTAAAATTTATAACTGAATCGGAATGCAATTTAGTTGAAACCTACTTGGTATCAAGAAACAATAATTTAGTAAAGGTGAACATATTCAGCTTTTTTACTGGCGACTATACTGATTTATCCTCCGCTCGCTAACAAATCTGAACCAGTCAACTTCTTTCTTTAACATGGAAAGCTTCTACTTGTCAGTTTTCGGCACATTCCACAGTAGAAACAGCGTTTTATCACTCTTTCAGTGGACACATGCAAAACTAACTTTTGAAGCCTTCATCAAGTGTTTGATAAAAGGAGATCGCATTTTCTTCCTCTTCTCTTAAAAGTAGCAATGTGGCAATGACAATAGATGTGACAGTGGATGTTTTGCTACAGCATCATCGACACTTCTGCAGTGGGTTTGTGTTTGTATGCCATTTTACCTCCACATAAAGAATTGGGAAGATGCCAATCTTGTCTCCCAGCATGCCTTCTGCCCAGTTCTCATCTACTCGCCTGATTACTGTCAGCACCTCATCCTGGGGAGAGAGGAAATGAGTGAAGCTACAAACACACTCAAGTATACACCGTATACCACACTTCCAGAACAATAGACATTTAACTACTTTTGATATGCTGCAGAAAAAACAAAGTTTATTTGTTCTGCCTTTGCATATAAAGCGTTTATGCATAATGACGTGACTTTTTTTAAAACATGGGCTGCTTATGAAAGCATGATCAAATTATTCCAAGTGATGCCTTGCTACCTTGTTGAGGTCCCTGAAAATATATTTAATAAATGGCAAATCAACATTTTTCAAGGCTGTTTATGTTTATGTTGGAACGGCAACTCAGGACTGATACAATTCCAGCACGACACACTGGCATCCTTGCAAGCCACTGCATATTAACTACAAACTGTAACCCTTTTCAGTGACTGCAAGCAGGCTACTGAATTCAAATTACTTGAGCTGCTCCCATTTCAAATGTAAAATGCGAGCTAAAAATGAGCTAAATATGACACTCTGCAGAAATATTTAAAATGACTGCCTTAGGGCAAAGTTAAGGTGAATACTGATGCATCTGTTTTTCCTTTTTTTTCTACATCTGCGTGCCCAACCCAAACCAACTTTACATCGATCAACAATCGTGTATATAACAACAAAAACCAACAATTTGATGTCAGTTTACATACTGGTTACCAGTAAATATGTACCTTTGTGTACACTTCCATCTCTACATTGTGCATATGATATAATATCACATGTAATATAATAAATATATGATGTTTTTCCCTCTGCTTCTCCTCTCCTCACATAAAGGTCTTGGTTAGACCATTATGGGATGGCAGTGATAATGCCAGCAAATGACTCTGTATTAGTCATACTGAGTAATTACCTCTCACACTGAGAAAACAATATCACACACACTGGTTCTGCATGACAACACGCATACAGAACTCCACGGGGGCACGTGTCTCTGTGTGAATTATGGTCTTGCATGATTTTTAGTTGTTAACCTGTTGATTAGTTTAACCCTAAAAATCAAAATAATGTGATGCCCCAGCATTATCTGTTCTCCTGGATGCAGAGAGCGGTGTGTCGGAAACAACGTGTGTACACTTTACATTACCGTGATAGGTCTTAAGACGCCCACACTAGACTGAACATTACACTGTAATTTAATAAACTATCTTGTTCTCTTGCTGCAGACACATTTATAGTGCAAAGACAGAGTGGAGGTGTCGAGCCTTCAGTCCTAGCACAAATGAGGCCTGTGTAACAGCGGGAAAAAAATGATAAGCTCAGAGGAACACAACATTACGGAGAATACAAATTACTGTTTACACCAAGCCCGACCTGGACGTGCACTGCTCAAGGACTGAGTGCCTTCTCTCATTTCCATCCTATTCAAAGTATAATTTGAGTGATATTTTTGACATCGGCTACTCAGATTATCTACCTCTTATATGATAAAGGTCATTAAGATCAGTAAGACTGACACAGAAAATGTACCCACGCTTGTACAATTTAATTCCCAAAATACAGAAAGCTGCGGACAGCAAGTCCTGAGGATAGTTAATGCCAGTTCTACGTGTATTTGAGCTTAACGGTATTATAAGATAGAGACATCATTACTGGCAGCAACATGATGCCCAACCAATTAACAATCTGCTTGGCCACAAAGAGCAGAAATACACGTTTTTTTTCTTGCACTTCCAGTTCACACTTCCTGTCTTTTGTAAAAGCACCATTTTTTTCCTGCACTCATGATGACGCACAACCACAAGCGCATTAGAAGTACTGGAGAGTAGAATGTAATAGACATTTTGACACTCCAATCACAGATCCACGAGCAAAAAAGAGCCCATGCTACACAGCTGGTTAGGATCCAGGCACTGTTGGGAGTAATGCCTTACAGAGCAACACGTTATTGTAATCAGGTTAGAGTTTTCAGTACAATAGTAGTGTACCATGTTACCGTAGTAAATTTGGCAATTATATTACAGTCTTAATTACAGTTGAAACCAAGCACACCATTGTTTTTCTTGTGACATTACCAATACGTTTGATGAGTCACATGGCCCTCTTCCTATTGAAAAAACAAAAGTTGTATCCAAGATGGCCGACTTCTAAATGGCCACCATCGTCACCACCCATCTTGAGGAGTTTTCCCCCTCACATATACTAATCTGCCACAAACAGGACTTTAATATCACCAACCATTCCCATTTTATTACGGTGTATCCATATAAATGGCCCACCCTGTATAATACTGGACTTATTTTTCTACGAAGGTTTGAACTTTGAGAGAAAAGTGTGAAAATGTTCATGCCTGTCTGAGAAAAGTGTATAAAGTGTGTAGTGAGGGGTTTTACAGCCTTAAAACACATTGTAAAAAATAAAGCTGACTACTTCGCGGATATCACCTATTGCGGGTTATTTTTAGAACGTAACTCCTGTGAAAAACGAGGGACCACTATACTATTATTTTATTGAAGAAAAGGAGCGTGTTTGTAAAGTGCAAACAACGCCCAGGACAGAAAATCCATTACCTTGCTAACCCAATTTCTGCACAGACAGCATGCTAACACAAAGCTAGCCAAGAACCCAGAGTGATGGTACAGCTAAGCTATGCTGAGCCCAGCAGCCAGAGCCTGAACTTCAACAGTCTCTTTGTAAAGGTTTTCTTTGCTTTGTGTTGTCAGCTTTTTGTTTAAATGTAAACACTAAAGAACAATCTTTTGTGTCCTCATTGGGACATAAAGCATTTGTGTTGGTGTGTAGAACTGTAGCCTGGAGTTTATACTGTTAGCTGGTAATTATGTAACAGTGAATTTCAGATAATTTTATGGAGTAATGAGAAAGTAATGTGACATCTACATTTTTACATATAAGAGAAAGTTAGGTAGGGTTATGTAGCAAAATTCCTGAAATAGCCCATCCCAATTTTGCAATGCAGACACAAAGCACATATCTGCTTCAATAGAAAGGCAATAGTGTCCTCCAGGTGGTTGTTCCTCTCTGGCCTTTGCTTTGGAAAATACTTTTAATATTAATTTCACATCAAACAAACCAAAACCCCACAATGGATTTTACTCCATGCAAATCCACATGAAAAAGAATAGATTAGACTCCACCAGTAAATAAATAGTGGTATTTTAGTGGAGTTTTTGAGTATAATCATGGTGTAAATGCTGTCTTGGCATTAAAACAGAAGAATATTATTTGAAGATGGGCATAGAGAGTATCAGTTGCCAGAACTTTCATTTCCCCCCCCCAAAAAGAGTGAGTGTTAAAATTCAACTTCAGCCAAATCCTCGAGGAGACTGGTAATGATTGCAGTGCAGCAACTCCCCGCTACTTGTCTGCTGTCTCCATAGTAGAAAACCTCATAACAAACACAATACACAATCACTTACACTGATGAAAACATCAGCTGTAAAATAAAAAAAAAGTGGTGTAAACTGTTAAAATGAGAGAGAACAAAGTAAAACATGAAACTGCAACTACAGTCGCTTTAAATACCAGCACCTTCAAGTAACACACTACCGCAAATAGTAATACTTATTCTGGTTTTCTGCTCAGACAGATCACATGACTTTATAACAGTAACAAAGGCATTCGTTTTCTAAGTCAAACAATTAGATTTCATGAACAGCACTGATCTTATCAGAGACAGCAGACTATTTTGTTATCTGTGGACTCCACTGAGGAGAGCATGCACTTGTTTCTCTGTTTGAAGATGTTCCAGTTTACATTCTGTGAACCAATCTGTAGAGCAGGGTCTGAGCTAATTAAATTATTAGTGCCCTACAAAGAACCAGCCTGGTTTAACACTACAGATAAGTGTTTTCTCCTGCTACAGTATTTATGCTGTTGTAAATTCTGAACACATCAGTCCTTCGGATCTTTTTACTGATTTAAGCATGCAGCCTTTTTTTTAAATGTTATTCTGTGTCGGATATTAAAAAAGCATGTGTATACTATGAGTGTGTGCTACCTTGCTGAAGGCCAGACAGTCTTTATCCTGGTCCTTGTCTTTGACCTCAAAGTCATACAATGCTTTGCCCTGGGGTGGAGTTTGGCTCAGGGGACGCAGCAGCTGGATGTAACTAGCAGGCAAGAAACCATGACAACCATTGAGCTCGCCGTGGTACCAGTTGTCATCCACCTTGCGTCGCAGGATGATGATGTCACCTTTGGAAAACTGGAGGTCGCCCGGTTCCTTGCCCTCATAAGAATAGAGGGCTTTGCCGCAAGGTAGCGCTGGGATATTCTGTGAAGCATACACACAGAAGCACTTAATATCAGAAGAAATTTATAACGTTTTAGAAGGGCATCAATAAAAAGCATTAAGGAAAGGGGTGGATGGCATGTGCTATTCGGGTGCTTTTTCATGTTAAATACTACATTTTTGTGTCTCTTCAGGTTTTTAAAAACCCTTCCAATAAATCTTAGAAGATAAATTCTGTAATATACACTCTGAAATCATAACCTACATGATGAAGGGGTCAAAACAGAAGCTAAAAGGATTAGATTAGAGCACTTGGTTGCTGGTGTTTTGAAATGATTTGCATTTTTCTCTTATATTTCAATATGAAGAATGCTCTCCAGTACAGCAGGAGTTATTAATATAAAAGGTTCGACGGCAGGTGTTCTTTTGACATAAACATCTTACACAGAGCAGCTTTAAGAGCTTTTTTTACATCTCTACAGAAGACTAAAAGCATTTCTGTTTAAAATTAGTGCAACTGTGCTGAAATGTTAGGCGATAACTACACTTGGGGTTGACAGATTACAGGGTAATGCTTTTTTATTAAATTCTGTTAAGATGCAACAGAATTTCCCTTTGTGTCATGTCCGGAATAAATGGGCTTCAGGTCTGTTTGCTAATCACAAACAAGGTGGTGACCCCTGCAGCGATGAGTAAATGAAGTAAAAAAAAACAACCCTGGAGGTAAACATGCTATAAACCAACTTAAAACACTGGCAAATCAAATATATTACAAACTACAGGCCCTGGAGACAAATTTGTAGAAATTGAGGATTGGATATGTGCTTGAAGGTTCATTTTATCCCCCCCCAGCAGTATGTGAGATATGACGGGTTATTAAAATGTTTGCAAGGTAATTGCTGCTCCCACCTTGGGCCAAACATAGTAATTTTCAAAATGCCAGAACGGCATGAAGCATGACTCCCGTGAGTTTCATCAAAATCAGGTCCTCGGTGTCTCACTTATCAAATGTCCAGGACAAACGCACCATTTATCCTCCACACATCAGATACATGAAGCAAACTTGAGTAAAATGATTAAAACGTCACACTGAACTCAATTTGTGTTAAAACTGCATTTAACTAGTGTGCTTTTGAAATCATTTAAAATAATGATTTGCTAGGCAGATACCCAGCATGCATAGGCCTATCACAGGTACACAAGACTGTAACTCTTGCCCTATGACAGCGGATATAGGTTTCAGACCTGCAGACTCTGCAGCCCTAAATTGGAAGTTAATGGATGGATGGATGGATACTGTATGAAATCCTTGGGGTATACATTCTGCTATATGTGCTGCTCTGTCTGCAGCACATGTAACAGAACATGAATCACAGCTAAGCAGATGGCGTCTTAATTGTAAGTTACTGACTAGCTCGTACAATAAATTGCTGGAAAGTTCATGAACAATTACCTCATCAATCCTGCCTTTTCAATATGACTCTGACATACATATATATTTGGGTTGTCAAAAAAAATGAAGACTCAGATAGTAATTGATTATAAAAAATTAATATTGGATTAGACACTCCTTTGCAACAGTATTGATATTGTTCACATTGAATTCAGGCAGGTACATAGCCCTCCCCTCACTAGCAGTTATAACAGATGATTTGTAAGGTCAGTAAAGCTCCTGTTTCGAGAATATTAATGTTTTTAACAGTTATATCATAAATGCGGATATGTTTGAGTCAGTCATTTCTTTTGGGAGCACCCCGACAGCCACAATAGCCTCTTGTTAGGTTATTACGGTAGTGGCGAGTGGCTGTGACTAATGATGAAAGGATAAAGTTAATGTGGGAGTCATTCAGCTAACATTATCGGTCCTGCCTGTCTGTCATTTTAAAACAGTCTTAGTTTACCAGGATAGCTTGATTATTTGTGTCCAATGAGACGTCAGAGAAGGAAAAGAGTATGGTGCAAGTCACTATTATTATTACTATTACTTGCTTTAGGTGAGTGTTGTTGTTGATGTTATTATTTGTATTTTTCTAAACTTTATTTAAAAATAATTTATATTTGTCTTCCTGTGGTGTATTGAAAAAGTATTGAGAATTGTGTTTGAAAGTTTGAAATTCTCCCAGTTAAGAATAAACATGAATAAATAAAAATTCAGCATAGGCATCATCCCAAAAGCTCCAGTAATGGTGGGACCTGCATGATAACACAGCACTGGCATATCTGAATAGCTACTGTAACATGCTATTTCTAACTTACAATAATAAAGACTTCTGTTTAGAGTGCTAATATAAGTAGCAGCCTTTTTTCCCTGTTAACATATTCTTCCCTTTACCTTAACTTCCACCCCTTATGCCTTAGAGAGGATTAGCTTAAATCCATACCCAGTTTTCTCTGCCACATTGAACCTAGGTTGATATGACAGGTGTGGGGGCATAAACACAAGATGTGCTCTGGATGCTCTTGCCAAATATTAGCTGTTCTCTTAATTATTTCTTTTTGTACTTGGAAATGTAAGCCACTCTGTTGAGCAAACCCATATACAATATGATAGCGACAATAGGATCTGACATTTTTCCATATCATTTTTAGCACAGTAGGAAAAACTATCTCTACACTGTAACACAATTACAATGCTGTTTCTTTATTTGGTGTTACATAATGCTGCCTATTGAAAGGATCATCATCTGGTGAGATATTATGACAGTTTTCTAGTATGCTCTAGGATAATATCATGTCTGTAGATAATAGAATGAAGACATTTTCATAGAGACAATACCCCTTAACCAGCTAATTATAAGTCCTCAGTCGCACAGGCCTTGAGACAGATTAGCAAGCATCTGGCAAGTGAGAAAAATAATGTATTCCCCTGACCTGTTGCTAGTGGTTGCTGGAGATTGCTGGTTGATGCTAGGTGAAATTAGTTGCATAGAGGGTGCTGCAGCACAACCTCCTTGCAATTGCTTTAGTAATTGTCACGCTCATTCATAGTTTGCATTAAAGCCACAACTTGTCTGCACTCACTATTTTATTTTGAAACTTGAAAAGGTGTAACACAAACCAGAAACTTTGATTTCAAGGTAAAAGTTGTACCTTACTGCTGCAATCGTCACATTTCACAAGGCACAACTTTTACTTTGAAGGCCTCTGTTTCCAGTTTGCGCCGCACCAATCACATTTTCACGACCTCTTGGTGAATAGTTTGCAAGCGTTTGCAGCCAAGTTGGCATCTGCCATGCAAACTACGGGCAGCCACGGTAACCAGCTAGCGACGAAAACAATCCCAAGAAGTTTTTTGGTGCAGCACCATAGGCCTCTTTGCTACCGATTTCACACTAGTGATTTCCGGCAGCCTCAGAAACCACTCAGCAACTGGTCATGGAATACGTACTTTTCCCTAGCTCAGTGACCAGCTGATGGCAAGGGTTCACTGACCAGTCTGTAGGTCAATGGGGTTCTACCTGTTTATTTCAGAGTGACTTTTAGCAATCTCCAGCAACCACTCGCAACTGATCGCGCAACACACTTTTTTCTCTCACAACCAGCTTGTGTGCTCAAAAAATCATAAATTTTCTCTGACTGTGTGTGACCCTTTAGCAAATAACTGTGGGTTGAAGGTGAGCCACTGTTGGAGAAGTTATTTAACCTGCCTACGTGGCATGCTATAGGGGAAATCTTGACAGCAATAGCAACAGCAAGTAAGGGGGAAAGGCTAATATAGTCTAGATTCAGCAAGTGAGATAAAACTGTCATTTCCATATAACCAGTGATACATAGATATGCATCATCGCAGTACACCTATATTTACTTTCTCCAACACCACACACACACACACACACACACACACACACACACACACACACACATAAACAAACACTGCAGCGTTCAGCAGACACTTAATAAACCGAACATGTTCTTGGAGGCAAGCGGTCCTGAAAGGGAGTTTATCTTAAAGAAGATCCAGGTAAACAAACAGCACTGTGTAACAGAAGAGACAATGCATGAGAGTGAAAACTTATTTTCTTCACAGAGAAGCTGTTTACAATAACACAAACACACGTACACACACTGACATTTTATACACTCACATATAGATAGATTCTCCCCAGACAGAGCACTGAAGAGAACAGCCTGAGGCTCCCCTGCCTGACTGTTTTGAGATCAGTGATGACGCAATAAGAGGAAACACACACACAGACACACGCAAACAACTAGAAAGTAAAATAAAATATTAATGCTGCTTTAACTATTACTACTGCTATTTCTCTCTTCTACTGTAACACATTTAATACAGCTTGTGTTTCACTACTATACAAAACAACACTTGATCAAAGAAGACCTTCCACTAAACATATTCTCCTCCTCTCCTTAGTGCCAGACCTGCCGGCACAGATGTTGGGCAGAAAAGTGTGGATTGAGGTCAGGTGTGTTTAAAACAGGGGTGTGAAACATAAGACCCGGGGGCCAGAATTGGCCCGGCAAACATTACCTTTCGGACCACTGGACCGCTTTAGAAAAAGTGAAAGAGGGCATAAAGTTTGCACATTTAAATGCATTTTAATAAGTTTTACAGTTTTTTCCTGCTGATAAAGACCTCCCCCATGACAGTTTATACCATACCAAAATAATCACGTAAAGGACAAACAGTTAAATGACTATCAGCGATCAAAATGTCTGTTTTTTATAATGGGTCCACAGTAAAAAGAACAGAATTTTCTGTGAAATATCAGAAAATGTCTGTTTTACAATTACAGCTCAGTCTGTGCAATGAGCTACCAGAAACGTTTCTGCAATTTCACACATTTCTTTCATTTACTACACAGGCATTTCTTTATCGTGTAAAAAAATTGAGATGTATTGTTGAAATTGCACATTTTTACTTATATTTAGACATCTCGGGGATTAAATGTGTAGCTGAACTGTTTCCACTGAAAGAAAGAGGAGTTTCACTGGTCCAGCCCACTTAAGATCAAAATGAGCTGTTGTGTGGACCATGTTGTAAAATGAGATAAAGGATATTCTTCTTCTTTCAAACCAAAATAATACATACGCACAGGGATTCCCATTTATGCGCAAGGGCATTCATGTCAGGTTAAAACAGGAAAGAGCTTTTCCTAACCTGCTGCCACAAAGCGCAGCTCCTGGTGCTCCATCTGTGTGTGCACAGGATGTGTTCAGGCACAGTAGCAGTAGGTTGCTCATGTTTTGGAAGTGCTCGGAGCCCAGCGCACAATAAAGCACACAATGCAACAGCTGCATGTGCAAAACACAAAAAAATAGACAACCTGCGTAGACAGCTGGTACACAGCTGGATTCATTAAAAGAGGAATCTATTCTGTAAGTAAGAGGTGGTCGACTGAAGGATGCAGCTAAAACACTTCCTCTTACCTAAAATGACGTGACCTGATATTTTAGTGGACGATTTTTTGGCAGATAACAAAATGTAATAAACTACTTTGTCATTATTTTAATGATACGCTGTAAAAGTGTAGCTTCCAGCATTACATCAACAATTCATCTTCATGTTATTAAAAAATGTAATCTGAGTGGCCTTACATTTCCAAGAAATATTCGCCATTTAGATTGGTTTTATAAACTGTGTACATAGTTTCAAGGAGACGTACTTCAGCGAGGCTGCAATTCATTTTGAGAAGACTCCCCCAAAACTGGGAGTTTCGCTTAAATAGTTGCAGATGGCAAAGATGGTGGTGGAGATGTGAGACATTGTAATCTGGCAAAAGAAAGACAGTACTGGAGGAAGAACAGCTACGTCACACAAATTTCTTAGTCTTCATTTCCTTTGGAAGACTCACTTGTTTCTTCTCACCTGTGCCCCTACAACTCTCATTTTCTGCACTCCCTCTATGTTCTTCTTATCCTTCCTCCTCTGATTATTTTCACCTTTCTCTCTTTCCCTCAGCCCTTCCTCCCTCTCTTCAATCTTTATTTGCCTGCCCCTGGGCCAACAGACTGGGTGGTAGAAGCTGCCGCATGGCTTCATCAGGGAATTGCTGTGTTTGCTGCTCAGTGCCGGGAGGAGGGCGATGGCTACGCTCTCTCTGCTTGGCGATCATCTGAGACTGCAATACATGCCACAAGAACAAAGCCACTTTATCAATCATCTTTGGAGGAACAGTCTTTGCTTAGCAGTTCTTTTTGGTAATAAACTGATATGTATCATTGTGATATATTAGTATTAGTAGTGACAGGGTGGTGCAGAACCAGACAGTTCTAGGTCTGGACATCATGACAGGGAGATTCAGAGTTTGCATGTTCTGCCTGTGCGGGTTTTCTCTAGGTACTGTTTGTGTGTATTTTAGTTGCTTCCCACTTCCCAAGTGTGAGATTAAGTGGTGATTCTGAATTGGTGTGGATGTGAGTGGGAGTGGCTGTCTGTCTCTCTGCTAGCCCTGTGACAGACTGGGTATTGTGTGTACAAATGTGGACACTTCTTAATCTTTCATTTCAGATGTTTTCAATCCCATTGTACCAGGTGTATAAATTCAAGTACCATGCAGTCTGCCTTTACAAACATTTGTGACAGAATGGGCCATTTCAAAGAGCTGGTGAGTGGTATTGCTGCAAAGTAAAAGTTTTCAGGAGCCACAGCAGCTAAGCCACAAAGAAGCAAACCATGTAAAGTTACAGAATGATGAGCCATATAATGTGTTAAAGTTGCTAACACTCTGCTGACTCAATAATTGCAGAGATCCAAACCTCCACATTAACATCAGTACAAGAATTATGCACTAGGGCCTTCATGGCATTGGTTTCCATGGTTGAGCAGCTCCTGCTGGTGTAAAGGGTATTTGTCTCATAGAGTGTATGAGTTAATCTAATTCCGTTTTAAAGCAATCCCCCCCTAAAAACTCTGTTAGTGAGCATTTAAGCAGAAATGTTTGTGTTTAAGTGCAATAAACACAACCCAGCTGAACCAGATGTTGCCACTAATAACACTGCTGTCCTCCTGTGAGCTTTAACCTGGACTACAAGCCGAGCTTGCAAGTAAAAAGTGTATTCTCTGTTAAGAAAGATAAGGTAAATGTTTTCATTACACAAGATACATAATCTGCCACTGAAAGTCAAGTGAAATTTAATATAGAACACATTTCAAAGCAAGAAATATAAAAACTAACTAATATAAAACAATAAAAACAGGATTATTTGGCCACTGAAAACAATCTAAAATGTAGGCACACTATCTAAAAGGCCAAATACCTGAAATAAAATGTAGAAAAATCAAAAAAAATAAATAAAATTGGAGTGCAAGAAGTTTAATTTATCATTTATTAATTCAGCTGGAAACATTTAACTTCAACACTCTTCAACACACACTGTATATTCAGTATATTCTATTCAGATACACACATATTATATTCAGTAGGTAATTTGGCATACACCAGTGCTAGGGTTAACTAGATGCTTTCAGCTTTCAAGTTGCTAAATGAAAACATTACTCTGCTACACACTAAAACCTTAACATTTATGTACAAAACTAAACCTAAAATTCCAGGAACATTACATTTAGAGGACTTAAATATTTCTTTTTACTGAATTTGAACGTTCCTTCCACCCTAATGTTTCTCTGCTGCTTTCATTCCACCCATTACCCCAATTGTTTGACTATAACACTATTAATGCTTTTCTAAGTGTCTCTGTAGCACTGTAAAAACCCTTTAACATGTTAAATTTGCTGTATAAACATTCCAGCACATATGAAAAGGTCCCTGAGTCACTCTGTTCTCTCTAATTGCATCTAATTGAGCTGTAATTCATCCCTTGCAGCTCAACACAAAACTTTGCTTTGCTACGAGGTACCCCTACCCTCATAATTTAGACATTATTTGAATGGCTACAAAGTATTTAGAAATGCAGTTTTACAATTACACCTTTGTATATAGCCACTTTTATTGCAATTTGTATTTCCTATGAATAAATTAAACAAAATAAACCCCTTTCATTTACAAATAAAACCCTTTAGATAAGCTAGTTCCAGCTTCATTTTTGTAGAAGATTTATATATTTTAAGCTGTCCTACTCTTGAATATTTGTAGTAGCAGATCGGGGGATGCAAAATCTCCCCGGCAGAAAATTGCATTCTACATGCACAACACAAAGTTTTTAGAATTAATTACAATTTTTTACATCATGGCCATCCGGGAAAACTGCTTCACCTACAAGATTAACGTCAAGCGGGAGTATGGTAGGGATTAAATGAAAGCTAAAACTTATCTACAGTTTTGTGTTGAATTTAACTCCGGTGGCTCGTGTGTTGTCTGTCAGGCTGTATCTCGAGATAACATTTTTTTCTCCATTTTTCCATGAATTAATGATAAAACTGAGGCAGCAAAGTTTTAAACCTATCACTGAAGGTTGCTGCAAGGTAAGTGACAGCCCTCTCACACTTTTCTTTTGATTACTTTCAAGCTCAGCGGTGCTTTCCTGCAGTCCTCCCACCATTGTGAGAACGGAAACTAATCTATCCTGAGCTCTCAGTACATGTGTGAAAGGATCAGAACTGCGTGAGTGGGCAAAACCAAGCCAGGACTCTTGGATCTCAGTGGGGAAGCAGAGGGAGTTTTTTGTGTCCTTTCAGCAGCGCACTATTCTCATCAGTAAACACACATGTACACACACAGAGACAGACAAACACACCCCTCCAAATGGTAATTACTGCAGCAAAAGGGTAAGAAAGTGTTCGGAATACTTTTGTGTGTGTGTGTCTGATTTTCCTTGGTGACATACAATAAATGCACAAGTCGCTGCTAGGACGCCCATCTGTCACATCTCTGAGTGTGCGCTTGTGTATGTGTGTGAATGATAATCAGAGACAGTTTTCACAAGGCACAGTGTACTTCAGTGAAATGTGCAGTTAGTGCAGTAATCATCCATTTAAGTCACCTACTCTTTTAATTTAAACACTTTTTATTTGGACACTTCTATTAACTTGTGTGTTTGTCAGAACAAGCACACATATGTAATTTGTGAATAAAATAACATTTTCCCAGTTTTACATTGGTTATACCACCTGACATAGAAAGTGTAGCAGCCTACATATGAGCTGAATTCTGCTACTTTTATCGGTATTTAAGAGAGAGGCACAAACATTTTCATCCACCCGTGACAAAATATTCTTTTCACTATTATTACTTTCCCCCCCCTCATAATAAAGTAATAAATATTACTTGACAATTATATTCACAATGATAAAAATTTTGGTATCTATTGAGATTGTGTAGACACATGACCTCTAACCATGTGTCATGACAATGGTCCCTGTCACACAGTTTGATCCATGACCATCTGGCAACCACCTGTCATAAGGGGAAAATGAATATTCCCCAACCAGTTTAGAGTGGTTGCCAGAGATTGGCAGTTGCTGGGAAAATGATGCTTAATTTGTTATCATTTAAATGCCATTCATTCAAATGGAGAGTGGATAGTTTTGGGTTTACATACAATATATTATTTCAATGTTCTTAAAACCAAATCTATTTAAAGTGAAGAGTTTTATAGAAACGATAAAACCATGAAATTAACACATTGTTTTAATAGAAATGATTCACAACTACATGTCACATCAGTGACCCATATACACACAACTACATACACACATACACATTCACACACAGTATTAATGACCTTATTATACAAGATAGATTCACCTGCTCGAACAATAAGTTGCACCATTAGCTGCTCTTATCCTTGCCAGCTAAGTGACACAACTAAGATTTTACATGAGTGAAATGGATATAATCTTCACATAGAAATAAATACACAAATTAAGTACACTAAAAGAGAATCTATGAAAATCTAATACAAAAACAACCAAACTTATTATTACCTTTGTACCGGACACGAGGTTAATAATGTTTAGGCAAAACATCGGCACCCTGAAGTAAAAGCATCATTTAAAGTTATTTAAAATGGCTTAAATTCATTTAGTGAGACCAGCCAGCTCTTCAAGTTTTGGGCAAATTTGAAGACTAATTTTCCAAAGACAATTTATAAGTAAATTTGTGTTGTTGTTTTTTTTTGATATACATTTGTTTAAATGTCAAGCTAACTACAGCTGATCTACATATTTAGGGTCTACTGAAGGTTCTTCCTCACATAGATGAGCTAATACTACAGCATTAGGGCGTGCGCTGCATTCAACACAGCAGCATAAGCAACTGCTGATGTTGCACCGCAAGTAGAAAGAGTTAATAATGTCGCCCACGAGAGCCCCAATCTCACAATGCTGACAATGGTGTTTAACATTCACTTTTAAAAATCGGGCCAACATTGTTCTTCACAACAAACATCTGCTGCTGTGAATTGTGTTTTGTGAAAAGGATTTATAATCAAGAACTATTGATTGAAATAAATCAGAATCAGAATCAGAATCAGAATACTTTATTGATCCCTGGGGGAAATTATTTTTTGTTACAGTGCTCCATTTTAAACCAACATTAAGACAAGACAGACAATACGCTAACTAAGAATAGTACAATATATACATATATATACATACATACATACATAAGTCACTTATAAATAAATAGTTGGAAAAGAAACATGTGTAGCTGTAGCAGCAAACAGTGTGTTAAGTGGATGCGTTGTACAGGGAGATGGCCACAGGCAGGAATGATTTCCTGTGTCGTTCAGTGGTGCTTTTCGGTAATCTCAGTCTCTCACTGAACGAGCTCCTGTGACTGACCAACATGTCATGGAGTGGGTGGGAGGTGTTATCCAACATTGTCTTTATCTTGGACAGCATCCGCCTCTCCGACACCACCTTGAGGGAGTCCAGCTCCATCCCCACAACATTGCTGGCCTTACGGATCAGTTTATTAAGTCTGTTGGCATCTGCGACCCTCAGCCTGCTCCCCCAGCATGCAACAGCATAGAGGATCGCACTGGCCACAACAGACTCATAGAAAATCCTCAGCATTTTCTGGCAGATGTTGAAGGACCTCAGTCGCCTCAAAAAATAGAGACGACTCTGGCCCTTCCTGTAAAGTGCTGTGGTGTTTTTAGCCCAGTCCAGTTTATTGTCAATGTGTACTCCAAGGTATTTATAGTCCTCCACAATGTCAACACTGACCCCCTGGATTGAAACAGGGGTCAAGTGTTTCCTGGTCTTCCTGAAGTCCACGATCAGTTCCTTGGTCTTTGCCACGTTGAGCTGCAGATGATTCTGCTCACACCACGTGACAAAGGAGTCGACCACAGCCCGGTACTCTGTCTCATCATCCCTGCTGATGCATCCAACCACCGCAGAGTCATCAGAAAACTTCTGAAGATGGCAGGTCTCTGTGCAGTGGCTGAAGTCTGTGGTGTAGAGGGTGAAGAGGAAGGGGGAGAGGACAGTCCCCTGTGGTGCCCCTGTGTTGCTAATCACCTTGTCAGACACACACTGTGGGAGACGTACATATTGTGGTCTTCCTGTCAGGTAATCAACAATCCAGGACACCAGAGAAGCATCCACCTGCATCGCTGCTAACTTATCACCCAGGAGGGTCGGCCTGATGGTGTTGAAAGCACTGGAAAAGTCAAAAAACATGACCCTCACAGTGCTCGCCGGCTGGTCCAGATGGGTGTAGACACGATTGAGCAGGTAGATGATGGCGTCCTCTGTTCCGAGACGAGGCTGATAAGCGAACTGAAGGGGATCAAGATGTGGTCTTACTATGGGTCGCAGCTGGTCCAGGATGAGCCTTTCCAGGGTCTTCATGATGTGGGAGGTCAGTGCCACGGGCCTGTAATCCTGGGGGCCACTGGGACGAGGCGTCTTTGGTACAGGGACGAGGCATGATGTCTTCCAAACTCATAAAGCTTGCTTTATGAGTTTGGCAGGTCGAAAGCTTCATCGGGAACGCCTGGCCTTCGTTCTGAAAGGTTTTTCTCACTTGTGGGTTTTCATTGACCTGCACTAAAGAGCTGAATGCTTCCGCTAAACACGCACGCAGACTCACATGTGTGAACCAGCTGTTACATTCGTAAGAATGCACACAGATTCCACAGGCAGAAGAAATGCAGTTGACTCTGACAGACTGAAACAACAAATGACAACAAAACACTAATATTCATGTATTCATGTAAATCTATTCATTTATTTGCTGTGAATGATGGCAAACACTGAGTCTCAAATAAATAAACGTTATATAATGGTAAACAGAGGTGGTTGTTGAGGTTGAGGATATATTAGGGAAGTTATTTGGTGATCGGTGACCGTTGATACTAATGTCCTTTGAAATGGTTGCACATCACAGCACTCCTGGCTCAAAGATGTCTTGTTATAATGCACAGATTAATAATAATTCATCTATCATTAGTCTTTATGTTTGTCACTTAATGTACAGCTGTTTTTCGTAGTTGGTGTTACTCCTCAGAGGAAATAGGGACAAAGAACTCATGACAGACGAAGCTTCTGCAGGGAAACAAATGAATATGCTGTTCACTGCAAACTTACAGTGAACAGTTGCAGGTTATATACACTGCTGAGACAAACATTGCTCAAGCTCTAGTGTCCACTTCATGCTTCCAAAATTCTACATATCAACTACAACCGAATGTATTAGAAGAATTGTTTGAATAACTTCCCTCTGTTGCCAACAGAAACCTTTGTACATTAAAGATAAGTTTAACTTCCAATTTTAAAATTTTCCATTTTCCATTTGTAAGTACTCTGATTGTGTACTAGGCTCCGAGTGCTGTAAAAATGCGTGACAAAACAGCAGCACTGTGGCTGAATGGATCCTGAAGCTGCTGACTTCTTGTTTTTGCTGTGTGACCGATGTAAAAAGAGCCCTCTGAAAAGGCAGTTAAAGGTGTATTGTCAGTGAGTGTGCCCCAGTGTCACTTGGCAGAAAACTGGATTAATCTTTTGACCAGCTGTCACTCAACGGCAGCTCTTGCTCTACTGGGCAAATATACCACTCACTGTCTGTTCTTAAACTTGGCTTCCAGCTGGTATTGTAGATGTTGAGGCAGTTTAGAAGATTTGTCAAGCCAAGCACTCCTGAATGTTAGATGACAATGAGGAGTTCCGCTTTACTGCTGCACTTTGTTATCACCATCTGTGGCTGAGATCTTACGACCCCTTACATTGCCTTTTTCGAGGCTCAAGTCCCCAGTAACATCACTTAAAAGGTTATTTTTTAAGAATCCAGAATTATTTTCAACTATGCTGAAAGTAAACTGTGTTAGGCACACTCTTTCCTTCTTCTTTGTCACCAAAGAAGAGGAATTATTGTGTACACAGCTTACATGTATGTGGGTGGGACAGCACATATGGGAAGTCACGCTAAATCACATCCTGTATTGCCATTAACAGCAGTGATTTCCCTGCCGTGGTGCACTGACTGTATTAGATCCAAATTGAGTTTTTCTATGAGAAAACTAATGGCCTGGAACATGCTGGGTTGCAGCTGTGAACCTATGGCAGCCCAATATGTTGTCATGAATGTCTCGATTAAAGTTACATTTATTTTTTATTTTTTTCAGTTTATGGCCATGTTGAAACTTTGGCAGACACTCAGTCCTTTGTGAGTGGCACTGTACAATTTTATGTGACACATATTGATTTAAAGTTGCAAATGCAACAACAGTGCCATAAATAACAGTGAAAGTACGATGAAAAATGTGCTCTGGTGGTATGAAATGTACTGTAATCCACCAATGAGTAGCTCAGCAGAAGACAGAAACTCTGCGCACCCACACAAAAATAGACCCAATATGTTAACTGCTACAAAAGCGTGATACACATCACTACAGCCTCTTTTCATGCTGTTTTTGCAAGTGAAACAAAATGTAGATTTGTTTTTCAATATGTGCACAAAAGGCAAGCTGAAACAAAAAAAACACAAAACCCCAAAAAACAAAAACAATACACCCACAGAACATGCACTTTAAAGCAGAATACTCCAAAACAACAAGAGTCAGGATCTTTTAGGGACTGACATCTACAACATGAGCTTTAATACTCTCTAATTTTCAGATCACGTAGCACAGTCATGGTTCTTACTCTGCATTTCATTTTGTTGTTTATAAAAGTCTTGTGTATTATGAAAGATTCTTTTGGATGTGTATGATATACCTGATCCGCTGCTAAGGGTTTAACCAAATACCTTTCAACTGTTTGTTAATAAGAATAGGAGTCTGAGTATTTCAGAAACATAACCATTTTTACGGTTTACAGAGAAAATGTGGATGGTAGGCAAAACAACATGAAAGCATGGCTTTAACTTGTCTTATATTACTGGTTGGTTGGTGCTGGTGATGTAAGAGTATACTAATTTTGTACCAAGTGAAAATTATTTAAGCATCACAGACATAAGCTACCTGAGTATTGTTGCTGACCATATCCATCCCTTTATAACCACAATGCACTTATATCCAGTTTCCAGCGGGAAAATGCACCATGTCACAAAGCTCAAAGCATCTCAAAGTGATTTCTTAAATATAGAAATTTGAGTGTACTGTACTCAAATGGCCTCAAGGGTCACCAGATACAGCTGGCAGAACTGCAGCTACTCAGTCTTAACATTCATCTCATGGAGAGCAGCGGTCATCACACTACAGTTGACTTCACTGTTCCCAAATTATCAACCTTATTACTAGATTTAACAGATTGTCAGACTTCAGAAGCAACCTCATGCTAGATTTTGACTTTATGGGCAATACTGCTTCATAAAGTTATTTTGCTATCACAAGTACTCTGCTCAAAGTAGTGGCACTATGAAGGGGAAGAGCATCAATACTGTTGACTTATCCTAAAAAAGAGAGACTAATATGTAAAAACTTTTTTTTAAAAAAAGCATCGGTCTTACAGTAATGTCTATACTGCCTGCTGTGAACTGAGACTCAATTTTAGAGGTTTCGCTTCAGTGGCGACATCTGCATACTGGGTACGTGGAGAAGCTTCAGGTTAAGTGAGCTTTGAGGGAAATATGGAATTAAAGCAACTAAACGGCCATGTTTGGAGTACTGGAACACATTCCGTATCCTGGATTCACTCATCTGTCTACTCCACTGCTCAAGAACACTAACATAGCCACACCGAACCGCTCCATGTGTGAGTGCAAGTATGTGAAGAATGGTAGATGGGACAGGATGTTCCACTCGGTTCATATCCCCATCCATTTTTTCCAGCACCAAGCCATTCCTGTGTCCCCTGTAGTACGTTTATTCACCTCCCTACAGACACACACACACACACACACACACACACACACACACACTCTCTGTTTAACTGTGATTACCCTGCTCGCTCCTCGCTCGCTCACCCGTCCTTGGAGGGGCAGTGGGCCATTACAACTTTTCTCCTGCACAGCCTGTGTGTGTGTGTGTGTGTGTGGTAATAGCATAGTAAATCTGCAGAGGTCTTTTTCCACTCTGCTGTGAGAGCGGCGTTCGATCATACGGTGCCGTTTTATTGGAGCAGACACTCGAGCACAACACAAACACACAATCCAGCACAAAAAAGGGGATTGCACACATGTTAAGCTGAGGTAATTGGCAGAAACTGACTGTTTTCTAAAAATGAAAACACGTGACCACGCCCACACATAGTTACAAAATCACAGTGCTGGTGCAGGAGAATATCTGAAGATGAGAAAACGCAAGAAAATATTTATTTATATACATAAAATGTGAAGCAGCAAATTTGCACCATTATACAACAAGTCTCATGCTGACATCAGTGCATACACACACATGTGCATACACACACACACAGAGGCTGTCTGGCAGTAATTCAGTGCACTATTGATTCAATTTCCATCTATAATTCATGGTACAACGCACACCTCAGCTTAAGTGCAGAAACACACACACACAAACTGCCAGTTTCTGAGAAGCAGGAAGAGAAGAAACACAATACCACTCGCTGTACATAAACTTAAACCCACTGATACACACACAGTCGCACACCAGTCTAGCCAGCAGCTACCACGAGTTCATTCATCTTAACCTTGTCTTCACCTCCCCATCACTCCCTCATTCTTCTCTCTACATGTCTCCTCTCTTTCTTCACTCTCAGCACATCACAAAGCTCAGGTGCCATTCTTCAACCCTGCTTTGGATTATCCTCGGGTTTTTAGTCCCTTCTACTTCTTAATCTCAGGAAGCTTTTGTGTCACAAATGAAAAAAGTTTAATCCTCTGTGAAAACGCTTTTTTAAAACATAATGGATAGTTCCCTAGTAGATGTCTGTACAGCCATAACCACTTACCCTAACATTAAACCAGGTGAAATTTTCAAAGTTATCTTAAGGTGAGTTGCTTTTGCATCCAAAAAGGGAAATGAGTCCTCACAATGTGACTTAGTAAACAGATGTCCCCACAACATGAGAAAAACAAGTAAACACTCCCATACACACACATGCATGAATACTCGTGCCCCATTATTACCATATGGGAAAAGCCACTTCCCAAGTGTGTTTGCTTTATTGAAATTACTGGGTCACTGAAGCAGCATGAATGAGGAGCTCAGCAATCAGCATAATTCATGTGCGTGTTGCTGTGCTGAGGTCAGACATGCTGGCATTGGGACTGTGTGCATTCTTCACTGTATTAGGGATTCTATATACATAGGATGGGACCAGAGCCCATAAAACCTTGGAGAAGTTCTTTGCTTATTTTGTGCAATAACATACATTTATAAAGTGAAGTGCTCACACTAACAGGAAAATATAACTTTTTTCAGGATCAGAGGAGAATTATGTCGTGAAGGCGACTTGGACTTTTCTGGTTACTGATGAAGTTAACAGTTTATCAGGATCGCTAAAGTGCACTCACCCATGGCGCTTCAGTCGAGCTAGTGTTTTCTAAATGAGGAGGTTCGATTACAAAATTATTTCTCTGTCCATCCGGCTGCCTGCTTGTCTGTCTCTTACATTATCACCATGTAAAACATATATATCTGAGTGCTTGATTGATCAATGTTTTTTAGGCTCTCACCATAAGTATTTAAAAACAAACAAAAAAAAAACAACCCTTTTTTATTTATTTTTAATTTGTGTTTTGCTTGCATATTGTGCCTTGGGGGTGGGGCATGTACAGGCCATGTATATGTCCTGTGCATATGACAGAATTGACATCACGGTTAACTTTAACAGTGACTCTAACAAGAAGACACAATCCAATTTCTGGCCATGTTAGACCTTGATTGAAGCACAGGGTGATGCACTGCTCAGTAATGGATACTTTTTAAGTAAAGGTTTTACTTTAAACTGGGAGCAACAGTTGACAAGGGACACTCAAGGTTGTTTTTTTTTGACATTTTCATGATCTAAAACTATTAACATATAATTAGTTTAATTAAAATTTTATTGATGAGCATTCCTAAAAACATAAATATGAATGAAAACAGATAAGAGCACCAACTGCTGCCTTCTGAGCGTCTTGCACCACAAAGGTCTGTAAAGCAGAGAAACAGACTGTTTATCTCGCTAATGGTGGTAGCAGTAGGATATTCCTTTGTTAATCGGGACAAAAACAGCAAGACACAATTTAACTACTGTAGTTCGTTTTTTCCTTCGTGCTACGTTTCACACGTTACTGTTTCATAAAGGTGACAAGACAAATCGAGATTGCCAAGAATAGCGTGCATGCCTATATCTTTATGAATATTAATCAATAATGGGATAATTTTATGTATGATCTACAATGATAAAGAAAAAGAATGACAGAAACGCATGGGACGAATGGTATAGTGCCAATATCATAATCTAGGAGCTTGTGTTTACTAAGAAGAGCCAAGCTCCCGCTGGCTTCACTGTAGTTGCACCCTGCTGGGATGGCACTTCTGATTGATGGAAAAATAAAGCCTTTTTCTGTTTCTTGCAATAAATAAATGAAGTCATTATCACCAGGAAATGTTTATTGTCACAGAAAAATAGGATAAATTTACCAGTTATCACAAAACCTTAGACAAATATTGCAAGCACAAACGTCTTGGATTCCATAACAATCTGATATATTTATAATGTATACAGTTCTGTGCAAAAGCCACCTGCATTTCTTTATATTTTGCAATGGAAACCCAAGGGTATTCAGAGCTCTTCTTCATTCTGTTCTCTGTCAAGATTGCTTCAGTTGTCACGGCGAGTGAGAAGAGCCGTGTAGAAAAGGAAAAGGAGGATCCACACGCAGGCAGTCGTGAAGGTGTAAAAGGTGATTTATTGGACACAAAAGGAGAGGCAAACGGCAACACGGAGAACTAAACTATACTGGGAAACAACTAAAACTACAAAGCACAAACCTGAATGAGAATGAGCAGAGGAGAATGATGATGGACAGCAGGGAGAACACACGGGTGAGACATGGTAGATACACAGACGGACCAGCAACTACAATAACGGAGGACATGACTTAAATACACCCAGAGAAACACAGGGGAATTACACACAGGTGGTGGACACAGCTGGGAATGATCAACAAGACGAGACAGAGGTAAAACTGAACACACTCACATGAGACCCAGACCTTCACAATAAAACAGGAAATGAGAACACCACACCAAGACGCAGACCTGACACTGAGAGACAGACAGAATGACACATGGAACCTGAACTAAACTAAACGTGAGATACAACAGAGAACAAATCCTTAAACATGAAACTCAAATAATAATCATAATCATCATCATAAACACCACAAGAGAACAAGAAAACAATCCCTGATGCAAACTAAAACCAAAACATAATAAACTCAAAATACTGGGTCCAACGGACCCAGAACCGTGACATCAGTACTGTTGAGGATCTACTGCTCACAACCATTTAAAAAAATAAATGATATATATATTTAAATATAATAAAGTCTGTCTCCCTGAAAGTAAAGTATAAAGAAATGAGGTTGTGGCTCAGAACGTTTGCACAGTACTGTAAAAATCAAAATTAAAATAAAGAGAAAGTAGAGAGAAATAAAAAAACCCACTGATTTATGTGTGGAAAGTAGGGCTGTGCGATATGACCAAAATCTCATATCCCGATATAAGAATTCTATCGTCCCGATAACGATATAAATCACAAAAATGTAACATTTTCTGTAAATTCTGTGAATCTCGGGCAGCTCGACTTGCGGGAAGTGTTTCCAGCTGGGCGTCGCGTACCTGGAGTCGAGTGTTTTAACCGATGCATGAAACTATACATTTTTTAGACATAAGTTGTAACGGCCGCCGTTTTCTTTGTGAGTATTTATTACACGCCGTGCTGCGGGGAAAAGCCTGTTCTAACGTTTGAGTCTAAGGTTTATTTTTTAGCACCTGACGGCTCTTTTTTACTTCTCATCCGTAAATAATCTGCTCTTTCACGTGATTCAGTTTATTTTGAAAAGTCTCAACAGGATCTTGAGCTTTATTGTGAAAGGTTTACGTGGAACAAGCGGACACGCGGTGGTTTTACCGTCGTTGTTGCTAACGACAACGCATAAAAACAAACGCTTGTCTGTCTGTAGTGTGGTTATATTAAATATAAGAGAAAGAGAGAACTTTAATAAATTAATATAGCCACTACAGTGACCATCAAAACGATGAAAAAATATTGCCGTAAACAGTTTAATTTGCGACACAACGAAACAAACGATAGCGTAAAATGAAACGATAGACGTTTTTATATCGTCATCCGATATCGTCATCGATATCGAACAGCCCTAGTGGAAAGTAAATATACCGCAATGATTGCAAGGGGAAAAAACACTGCCACCACAATGCATACAAATTAATAAACTTAAGATACTTCATTGCATTTCTCCTCTGCTTATCCAGAATCTCTTTTCTCAGAGATCATTTCACAAACATAAATTTAATTGATCAAAAGTTGCATTTTTTAATATTTATAATTTATTTATTTCATAGTTTATTAGTAGGAGCAACACGTGAGCATAGTGCTTTATGTCTCTGACCTGATGTCGCAATACGTATCCGCGTTACATAACAGAGGACGTTTTAAAATCTGTGAAGTAAGACAGAATAAATGCTACGATTCTCCCAGAGCTGAGACAGCCTGTCAAAAAGAATTATAATTGTTTTAGCACACATGCACTCTTACAAACACACTGTTATCTTTAATCTCTCCTCCGACTTTTGTACAATGTCACACAAACTTTCATCTTCACATTGAATATTCTTTGTGAATATCGTCAATGATCTACTTTCACGCCTGAATGCCAGGGTTCTGCATTGAGCGTTTCTGACTGAGTGAGTGACTGAGTAGAAGCGATGACAGAGAGCGAGGAACAGAGCGAAAGATGGGAAGGAGACTCGACAGCAGGCTTTAGTTCAGAAAGCTCGAGGACTGCATGCATATTCATAAGGCTCGTTTCCATCTGAGCTGTGAGAGAAAAAGTAGCCCTCTAAAAAACACTACATGCACAGCACGCTTAAATACGCAAGCACTTCAGTGACAGTGGAGTTGTGAAAATGATGGCGTCTTACCTGATCAAGTATCCAGAGGGTTGATCCACATGTTAAGGAAGGCAGAGGGGAGGTAAAAAAAAACAGAAGAGAAGAGGAGAATAAGTATAATTAGTCTATGAGTTATGAATATGATTGTCTATCCTATTGTGTAGATATAAGAACAACACTTGTGATAACAATAATTTGCAAAGCACCATTCAAAAATGACACCAAAGCTCACTTTAAGCTTTCAAATCATGGAGCAAGTCCCACAGCTCTCTGAATGATAAAATAATCTACGTAGAACATGACATGCCATCTGGTTAGCATGTGGCTAACAGCTGTCTCCATCCTTTTTTTTTATACATTTTAACTTTATTACCTTTTGTGCCGTTGCTGTAAAAACAGTCAAAACAGCAACTGATTTGACATGAAGTAGGCAGCTCTTTGAACTGTTGTATTTGAAGATTTTTTTCTTTAAGTTACACTACTTCAATATAGCGCATGAGTGGATAAACTTATACAATAACGAGATTTATTATGATACAGAAAAGGCTGACGTTTCAACAGTGTGAGCAACAAGCTGTAAAAACAAGCCAAATCAATCATCAAATATAAGAAATAATCTAAATTACTGCATCGTGAAGATATTTTAAATAGAAGCCTCTGGCGCACAGCCAGGTTTGAGCGATGGATCTCTGTGTCAGAAAGGTAACCTTTCAACCCTAATTTCATTTTGGCGAAGCAGACAAAGTGAGTCAGATCAGGTGAGCAGGGTGAATGGAAAACAAATATTGTGTTAGTGTGATCCAAAAAAGCCCTTTCAATGCCCTGCGTGCTTCAGTTCAGGTTAGGGTTGCCAACTCCCTGAAAAATAAATAAGGGACACCTCGTGGCCAGGGCCGGGCGACCCAGTTGTCTTCACCCTTCCCAGTGTGGTGAATTTTCTAGCTCTTTTTTTGTGTGTGAAATTATTTTTTTAACCCTTTGACTTGAATTTGATTTAAGTAGATGTGTATTCTTTGTGATATGAACACATGTGAAACAAATGATCATTTAGCCATTTATTTTTAGCTCAAAATGACAACATTAACACAATAAAACAGGTCTCTTTCTTAAACAGAAGCCTGTCATGCTTAACTTTTGAGAATATAAGTAAATCTTTCTTTAAAAGAACTCTGTCCTGCTTAACTTAAAATAATAGAAAACAATAGAAAGAAAAATATTCTTGTAACAGTGCACATTTAGTGCATTTAGTACAATTGGCTTCAGCTGAGGTATTATTTCAGCTTTTCTAATGCTAATCAGCTGCTCCCGTTTGAAAACCCGCTTGTTCCCATGATTACGCATCTTAACTCATCATCATTATTCATCTATGTATTACTTTTATGTATTAGTCATCTATTTGTTGTAATCATCTATCCTTGGAGTTGTTTATTACACAAAATAAATTATATTATCACACTTCTGGCCACATAGCGCTGATATTCACTGCACATGCCCATATTAACTTTTTCCAGCCAGGTGTTTTCCTTTTCCCATTCTTCCCTTTCTCTGAGGGGAACAAACATTGCTGCTCTAATGCTGGGCTCACACTGTGCGGTTTTAGGCCCATTTTGAGCCGATTTTTGAGTGATCGGACCGATTTTGGCCTTCATCGTGTAGTATACGTGGGGTAACGAGAAGTGATTAACACCTCACGACCAGCTCCCGATCATCAATCGCTCGTGAGCCGCTCACACTGCTCGCGCGCAAACACGTAAACGCCGTGAAAAAGACGGAGCAGCACGACTGTGCAGCGTGTGATCTGGACACAAGCGATGGAGGCACAACTTGTAGAACTTTGAAAAGCTCATCCGAGCCTTTTCGATGTGGCCTCACAAAATTATCACGACCACAACAACCGTGAAAATAGTTGGATCTACATCGCTGCTAAATCACAGCTGCCTGATCATGTTTTTCATTAGCAATTTAGCAAAGTTGATGGTGGTGGTGTGTCTGTGTGAGTGAGAGACAGAGAGAGCGAGCAACAGATTTTCTGTTATAACCTTAATTTTATGGACGCACAGTGTGAGCACTCAGGTCGCATCAGAGCATCGGGCGGTATAGTGTGAGACCTGCATCGTGACCTACCAACTTCTAACCCCTGCGAGTCAATCGTGCAGTTTGAGCAGGAGCTGAATAACGCGACTGAAAAAATCGCACAGTGTCTGCCCAGCTTTAGGTGTACTGTCGTCCGAGACTTGCACCGCAGTGACGGCGTTTGTTTCCCTGTTGGCCATGCTTCTTGTTGTGGTCATCTGTTGTCTTCCGGCATTTTCTCCGTAAGCGACCTTTCCTCGACCAATGAGATGAGCGGTAATCTGAATTGTCATACTCGAATTGTCATAAGTGTGCTGTCAGCTCATTGGTCACAAAGCAGGAGAGGGGCTGGGAATTATGTTTTCAAACAAAGCGTTAATTCCATAAACATTTATAGACTACTTTTGATTCTCACTGTATTACGGGACAAAGTGCGTCCCTTATTAGCTCAATACGGGACGTGTACTTTTGTTTCTAAATACGGGACGATTCCGTATTTTAAGGGCCGGTTGGCAACCCTAGTTCAGGTAGTTTTCCCTCAATTTTTTCTGTGTTTTACAAAACTGATTTACAAGTACAAAATATTTATGACCACAATTTGAGCCCATACGTTTGTCCCAAATAACAAGACTTCTCAACTTGTGGAATATAAGTCTCAGTAGACTGAGTTTTCAAGATTAACTGTCTTCTTTATATTTTACAAAGACATGCATCAAAGGACAATAACTGCTTGCAGAAAGAGACAGGGCAGCTTTATACTTGTAATGACAATTTCATTCTGTCCTTGAAAAATTGTCAGACCCACTACTGAAGCAAAACACCCCTAAGAACAATACCCTACACCTACATCGTCTAGCTATTCTGTTTGTTTGGAAAGTGCATCACTATGTCCAGGTGTCCCCAACGTCCCGACCCGCACAAATATGAAAACACAACACAACAAATGATTAGCATAACAGATATTAAATTAAATTAAATCACACAAGTGAATCATGTAAGTAATTACACTTGTATATTGTATTATATCTCCTTTGTTAAGCTGCTTTACACAAAACCTAAGGCCTCGGTTAATACAAATAATATATCTTCTAGTCCTTTCCTCCTCCACCGCTCTACAAGACAAGGGTGCCCTTTGTCCCCATTGCTATTTGCACTTGTGATAGAACCTCTTGCCATTCAATTACGCTCTACAAAAGATTATAAAGGAATAAGGAGATTTGGTGTAGAACATAAGGTGTCTCTCTATGCAGATGATTTGTTGTTATATATCACTGACCCTACTAAATCATTGCCAAAAATTATGACAGTTTTAACTGAATTTGGGAAAATTTCTGGATACAAAATCAATTTAACAAAAAGTATATTGTTTCCAATTAGTTCTTTAGAAAAATTAGATAGCGCTACATTGATCTCGTTTCCTTTTACAAGCTCAAATACCTTCAAATATCTTGGAATAACTGTAACCCGTGAATTCTCTGGCCTTTTTAAATATAATTCTATTAATTTATACCATCAAACTGAACAGAACTTGGAAAGACTGTCTAAACTGCCCATCTCCCTTGCTGGCCGAGTAAATATCATTAGGATGAGCACTTTACCCAAATTTTTATTTTTGTTTCAATGTATCCCAATATTGATCACAAAAACTTTTTTTAAGAAAATAGACCAGTTAATTTCTCAGTTTATCTGGAACAAAAAGACACCCAGAATAAAAAAGATATTTCTCCAAAGAGCCAAGATTACAGGAGGAATGGGGTTGCCTTGTTTTCAGTTTTATTATTGGGCCTGCAATATACGTTGTATGTCATTCTGGGGCGGGGAACATAGACCTGATTGGGAACGGATGGAAAGTATGACTTTTTTCTCCAATACTCTTAAATCTTTGGTTCATTCAAACTCAGATCTGGGTAAGCATAAATGTAAAAATCCGGTAGTGTCTGGCTCACTAAAAATTTGGTCTCAAATTAGAAAGCATTTTCATTGGCGTCAATGTTCAATCTTTACACCATTAATTCATAATCAAGCATACACATTGCTCTCAGGATCAACATTCCAGCTATGGACTTCCAAAGGGATACACACAATCAAGGATCTGTTTATTGATAATCTTTTTCCTTCATTTCCACAACTTCAACAAAAATTTTCCATAGAAAACAGAGATTTTTTCAAGTATTTACAAATACGTCATGTTATTAAAGAAACGTTTCCATCCTTTCCCAATGAACCACAAAAGCTAGTTTGAGATGATCTATTCTTAATGAACCCGCTAAAGAAAGGAGCTAGACAATACAACTACATTGGACCACTTGAGAAATGCTTGGAGTGAAGAACTGGCTACTAACATCACTAAAGATCAATGGACTAAGGCACAAGAACTGGTTCACTCCACTTCTGTCTGCTGCAGGCACGGACTGCTACAATTTAAGGTCTTGCATAGGCTCCATCTGTCTAAATTGAAGGTTTCAAGGATGTTTCCAGGGGCCGATTCAAGATGTGATCGATGTGGCCAGAATTCTGCCTCATTGTCACATATGTTTTGGACATGTCCTAATATCGCTACCTACTGGTCTAAAATATTTAAAACTTTGTCTGATATTTTTAAAAAACAGCTCCCCCCAGACCCAGTAATGGCACTATTTGGTGTAGCTACAGTTAAAAACTTAAATAATAAACAAATGCGTGCTCTGAGTTTTATAACATTGCTTGCAAGACGCCTTATACTTCTGAATTGGAAAAATAAAGCCCCCCCAACTCATTCTGCTTTATTAAGAGACACAATGTATCATTTACAGTTGGAGAAAATTAAATTTTCATTAAGAGATAATGTTAAACAGTTTTACCTAATTTGGCAACCCTTTATAGATTACTTTAATAAGTAAAACTGAGAGGTTTGGCCTCCTCTCATATCTGCCCCAAGATTATATATATGGGTCTACGCAGGTGTTGTTGTTTTTTTTTTGTTGTTGTTTTTTTTTTTTTTGGGGGGGGGGGGGGGGGTTCGTTTGTTTTTTTCTTTTGTTTTTTTTTTCCTCTCTCCCTCCTTTGAATATACTTATTTAGGATAATAAATGTGTATGTATAGACATAGATATGATTGTTTATATAATGATAATTATATTTTATGTAAAAAGGATGGGGAGAGGAAGGAAGGGAAGGGGAAAAAGAGGGGAGGGGAAGGGAAGGGGGGAAAAAAGAAAAAAAAACTATGTCAATGTAAATGAGATATATACTTTGTTGCCTGATTTGAATAAAGAAAGGAAAAAAATGTAAGTCATGTAAGAAAAACAATTCAACAGGACACAACAGCAAATACAACATACAAGATACCTTGATGCATGCTCAGTAATCTAGGTAAGGCTTCTCCAACCTGCAGTCAGCTGAGACTGAAGAAGTTACATCAATGAATGATGAAACATTGTTCCCACTGAAAATGCTACATCAGATATGAACAGAATCAACTTCCCGGGTACACACATTTTTTTTGTCACAGTTTACAGGAAACAGTATTTTGGTGAGAAGTAAACCACAGATCCATATGTTAAATATCACAAACAAGACTGACTTTTTAAATCTTCAACCACCTTTTGCGTTTAGTACACCACCTTGTAATTTCTACTTGCAATAAAATGCAG
Organism: Diplotaxodon limnothrissa; assembly: GCF_057381915.1. Taxonomy (NCBI): domain Eukaryota; kingdom Metazoa; phylum Chordata; class Actinopteri; order Cichliformes; family Cichlidae; genus Diplotaxodon; species Diplotaxodon limnothrissa. The sequence continues at coordinate 28,067,294 of NC_140611.1, forward strand.
AATTCAGCCTCCAAGGCTTTCAGGTCTGGAATTATGCCTAAAAGATGTGGTTGACAACACTGTTAGTCCTGTCATCTGAAGCATTCAAGTAGATACCTTCATATCACCAGCTGATTCAGTCGTTCAAACCTTAAAAGTTTAAATGTTTGTGTTCTCAAATAAGTTTTTGCATTAACAGACCCATGTTCAACCCTTCCGAAAGATTAAGAGAGCCAAATCAGCTATGAGGACAGAAATAGATGCAGGTGAGGTTGCTAGGGATAATATGTTGTCATGGATGTGTCCTTTGAATTGGTCCCCTCCCCTCTCTAGACCCCTGTTACTGTGGCGACAGGGGGCCTTGAGTGACGGACGGTTGCTAAGGCATGTCGATGGTTGTTAAGACTACTAAATGTGTCAATCAGAGTCATAGATATAAAGAACTTAAAGGATCTAATCATGGCCAGAAGAAACCCAATCCACAGCGAGTAGAGTGCAATTCACATGATTTGCAAAAGAATCATTATTTATAAGGGATTGACATTTTTCACTTGTAAGAAAAATAAATGAACTCATTAGTGATGTTTACCACACAATACAAGCTGAGATCAGGCCCTGCAACTCTGAACATTCACTAAATGAGTGGCTGGATGTGCATAAATAATGAATAATTGAGCAAGTGAGCACTAATTACTTATTAAGTCTCCCCATCAAAAGGCAAACCCTCATTTATTAAGGAAAAATATGAGCGCTGGAGCATTTTGAATAACAACAGGGAAACATAAGCTAGCTTTGTCATAGTTTGATTATCTTTCACTCCAAAGAAAAATAGCCCATTAAGAAGATGAAAAAAAATTTAATCTAGGATGCGTGAATGTTGTGCACTGAATACTAATACTATTAGAAAGCTGTTTTCTCCATGTCAGCATCAGGCTTGAGGATATTGTAGGAGATTTTTGAAAGTCTATATAAACCCTGGTCTCTACAAATTCAAAATCCATAAATCTCAACATGACAAATCCAAGCAAAGGAAAATGCTGTTTAAATTGATCAACTCTACTCCAACTCCATAACTGTCGAAAACAAAAAGTTAAATTCAAAAACAAACAAAAAACAACATAATTATTCAATTACACCTCATTTAAAATTGATCATCGATTACTATAGAACGATTCAAGAACAAAGAAAAAAGTGGTTTTAGTCAGCTCTGATAATATTGATACATTCTGACAGGCTTGTGTAGGTGGATTGAGTTGTCAGATTAAACATCTTATCACAATATTTAGTTTTCTATCAGATGATATCAATACATATGACAAAATAAATAAAATCAGAAAGGTTTTTTTTTTTATTCCTAAGTGTGGAAATGAGTTTGATAAACATACTGTAGTTTTGTTTATTCTGGGTTTTTGTGGAGTTTTCATAGTTTTCTCTTTTGTATTTTGTATTCCTTAGTTATTCTTTAGCACTGCTGTTGTTTTCCAGCCTTTAGGTTTTGTCTCTGTGCCTCCCTTCTGTTCTTTGTGTGGTGTCTTGTGTTCCTGGGTTGATGTACATGTTGTTTCCTGTTTTGATTTGACAGTCCCATGTCCTATGTCAGTGGGTCTAGTTTTGCTTCCTGTTGTCCTGTTATGTCTTTTCTGTTTCTTCCTGTCAATGTCGCGTCATACCTCCTTATGTCTGTAAGTCTCTCTGTCTTCCTGGTTTCAGAGTTAGTTCCATGTTTCTAGTTTCCTTGAGTTTTAGTTCAAGCTTCTCAGTGTTCTTTTCCTAGTTTTCAAGTTTGGGGCTTTAGTTTGTTTTTTGTGCTTATGTTTTGGACATTTTTTCCAGCAATAAAGCTGCCACGTTAAGTTCACTTTCTGTGTCTGAGTCCTGCATTTGTATCATCCTCCCGATGTACATTATAATACAAGACAAAATCTAAAAAAAAAACAACAACAAATAACCTGTATCATTTCTTTTTTATAGATTCAAATATTTGTAATAATTACATTTATTGTTTTATTACCCAGCCCTATATACACTCTATAATTTGGCAATTCCAAACCCAAGAAGCAGTGTCCCTGTAGTCTCTCTATTTCTAAAGCTACTTCCACTAAATCTTTAACTGGTCCAGAGAAAATGTGAGACATATGAGACAGTGACATATCCATCCATTCAACAAAAAAGTAGACCTAATATACAGTCGACATCTGACAGAGATGAACAAGACTTAAGAGGCGAGGATAGTGTGATCCAGAGCTCTACGGCCTAATGTTAAAGTGTGAACTGCGTAGGTGCATGTTAATGTCAAGAGCTGCGCTACACTGATGGGTGCAGTGTGTCGAATCAGAGATGTTAACCTAGAGTCTGACCCTGCAGACTCAACACAGGGTGAGAACGCAGTACATCTCTGCACCTCATGTGCTCCCATTACAAATTTACAAGTGCGTGCACGCACACATACATCACTGCATGTACACACAGGCATGAGCACTGAAGTCAAAGGGAACAAAAAGGTTCTTCCCCCAGGCTCTTCACTGAAGACTTGTTGCAAAAGGAGATTCCTCCACCATGTCGTCAGTCTGTTACACAGTACACTCAGTAGTACACAAACACACAAACACACACTAGCTTTGACAACAAAGATGATTGGAGGATGGCTGTTGGCAACAACCAATTATCTCGCAGTAACACATGGTGACAGCAGTGTCTACCTCCTTTATATTCCTTCCTCTTTCCAACACCTCACCGCCGTATGTCTCTATCTTTATATCCACCACCTCCTCACACCTCCACCTGGTGTGGTGCACGGTTCCTTCCTTATCACATGTCACGTCTTTCCCTGTCTCTCCTTATCTCCCTCTCCCTCTCTCTCTCTCCCCCCCCCCCCCCTCTCTCATCCTGTTGCTTCAGGGTGTTATGTTTATTTCTGATGTGTCTCAGTTTTACATTAAAACATTTTCCCTGACAACAAAACCAAAGATATTTAAAAAGAGAACAAGCGAAGCCAGAATCAATGCCAGTGATGCACCGTTAAATTATAATAATGCAATATCATAGAGTGGTGCAGTTCAATGAGAGTGAAGAATTCTTTGGACATATTTTTATTTTTCGTGTCTATATCAGTTTAAACATTAATATCACTTAGTAATCAAAAATATGTTACCATGCATCTAAACCCTACATTCTCAATAATGCTTGGACTAAATGTTTATTTTGCAACAACTTTGTGAAATGTTACAAATGTATTTGTAATCAGCACATCCTCTTTTTACTGTTTCTTGTTTTCAGGTCACCAATATATTACAACACTCAGAGAAAGGACCTATTTTATACAAACTAAATATTCCTATAGCCAAGCTCACCAAAAATGTATCATGTTTCATAGCAAACACCGCAGCATGGTTATAAGGCAGATGGGCAGGGGGTGTTGTGTACTCAGTGGTGGTCCAGTAAGGCTCTTTTTTACAAATCAAAACATATTGATCCGCTGAGGTCATAGATAATTAGATAAAACATCGTAATGTGTGATGCTATAGAATCACGGAGTAGCTTATTATTTGGCATTATTGCAGGCAAACCAGCATATGAAATATGAAACAGAAAAGAAAAGTATGTTTATTTTTTTTATTCAAGATCTGTTCACCTGTACTTAGCAAGTACATACACATGAAATGCAAACTTTACATGGCAACGCACAGCTGGCAACCTGGCTGTATCTTGGTCATATGGTCAACGTACTCACAACGTGGAGGCTTAAAAACAGCCAAATCTTGTACCCAACCGTTTGTGAACTAGATGTGTGTCTCCAGGAATTTATAATTCCGAAAATGATTCGCCGTGTATGCGCAGAAAATCAAAACTATTTACTTTCTTAACCACTTGTCTTATTCAGGTCCATGGTAGGGATGGGTCCTGTCCAAGCTATCTTAGAGAGACACTTGAAATGTTCAAATCACTTTTAAAAATGCACCTTTTTTCCAAGGCTTTTTAGGAGTACTACCACAGTCAGCTTGTAGTCAGTTTTAGTCAGCTTTTGGTTGTTCTTAATCTTTTTTATTTTTGTTCATTTTATTTTTATTTATTGTATATTTTAATGTTTATTTTACTGATTTTTATCTTTTTTTTTCATTATGTATTTTATTGGTTTTTTTTTAGCTTTGTCTGTCTGTTTAATGTATGGTTTTTAACCTTTATCTCTGCTTTCTACTGGAAAGCACTTTGGTCAACCATGTTGTTTTAAAGTGCTCTATAAATAACGTTGGATTGGATTCGATTGGAGAATGGTGGGGAAGACCCTGGACAGGTCACAGATTAACACACAGAGAAAGACACACTTTTAGAACCATCAAATAACTGAACATGTATGTCTTTGGACTGTGGAGGAAGCTGAAGTACCCAGAAAGAACTCATGCAGGCACAGCGAGAACATGCAGATTCCACAGAGAAAGGCTAAAGCCTGGATTCAAAACCAGGACCTTCTTTGCAAGCAATAGTGCTAAACACTACTCTATGTGCTAACACCTCTATGCCACCCCTAAACTTAAGGCCAAACCACCCTGAGCATGTCTGATCTCTTTAAAAAATAACAATAATAAAAATACTTTTATACCAATGATGTTTGTCTTGTTGGATATAGTATTGTGAACTTTTGTACATGGGTCTCAAGCCTGTCAAGGTGCATAACAAGAGTTCACTTCACTTCAAATATGAGCAGGGCCACGTAGTCTACAGAAAAGTCCCAAGGTTGAGCTTTCTGGCCTGGGATTATCTCTTCATCTCTGTTTTCACTGCTACTTTCCTAATGTCTTTCTGACAAATCAGATTACAAAATGATCAGTTAACGAATTGAAGTAGAACTCAGCAAATGTTATTATATCTGTTTCTAAATTCACTATCTTATCAGAGGTAGTGAAGAGCACTGAGGGTCCTTAGGTATCATATAAATTGAAATCGAATAAAGGGGGGAGTAAATTCATCCTAACAACGCACGGGCAGACAGTTGGCGAGATTTAACTGTAGACTTGGGAGTCTTCCATCACTGGGAACATGGCAACTAGAGAGAAACAGAGAGTGGAAGGGATGCACTGAAAACGTTCTTATCAATGAGCGACAGTTCATTTGTTTTCCCATGGCACAAGTACCGCTGAATCTTCACATCTTTTGTTTTAAATACCTCTTCATAGGGCTGGGCGATATGACCCAAAATTCATATCTTGATATTTTTTAGCTGGATGGCGATATAAGATATATATCTCGATATATATTTTTTTAAAGCCATAAAGTAAGAACAAAAAGAGAGTTCTTAGTCAAAGCTGTGTCCCAGATGTCACACAGGCACTTTTATTAACATAGAGCAGATGTACATAAAATTTACTCAAAAATAAATTATGAGCATTTATTAAATAATAATGCTCCATAAATAAAAGAAAACAATGTTGTTTTTGTGCATAACAAAAAGCTCACAAATGTGCAGTCAAAATGTAAACTAAAAGACGAGCACTATAACAAGGACAGATTTCACAGCTGCTCTGTTCCCAACTTGTACTGCGTGACTGACAACCTGGAGTTTGAAATCCGCTTCGCAACCACGTCTCTTAACAGGTGCCATTTATGGTCCTTATACACAGTAAGGTAATATTACGTTGAAGCACAGTACGTATCACTCCGCGAGGCTCAGCCGTAATGCTCCGACAATCCATCAAGCGCTGCAGCTCCGTAGCTTACCAAAGTCGTACTAAAACATTTTTTGACAGATTGCTGAGCGCCGTGTTCCACATAAAATCGGTGCGCGGCCATCAAGCACAACCAGAATTCATACATAAGGCGCGCTGTCAACTTTTGAGAAAATGAAAGGATTTTAGTCCGTGCAGCACCTCTGGGCTGCATGGCGTTAGCGTGGTTAGCTCGTTAGCGTGGTTAGCTAGCTAACACGTTGACGCCGTCCAGCCCCACGCACGGGGCGATGCGCAGTAACTCGTTAACGGATTTGCCGTGTCCATCTTGTCGCTTCCTGCAGGTGAAGCGATGGGGGAGGAGGGGGAGTTGTGTTCAGTGAAGGAGAGGCGAGGCCGAGTAACGTTGCGTAAAGACGAAAGTGGACGAAAGAGAGGCAAACTTGCGGCTCCGCAAGTATAATTATAACGTAACATAGACTATATCGATATAAAGGATACTGTCACATCTTATATCTCGTATAAAAATATATCGATATTTTTTAAAAACTCGATATATCGCCCAGCTCTACCTCTTCACATTAAACATATAATCATCTCACTGACTTATTTAAGTGTGTGTTTAACAGGTCTCTGTGGACAGGGAAAACCACATCAGTGTAGTCATTTTCACTCATGGGGAGCTCCTTTAAGTAAATCAAAGGAGAAGTACAACCTCATTCAGCAACACTGCAGGTCCCTGATTAAGTTCTCTTGAAAGCCAAGTACATGGATGAGCTAAAAGTTGAAAAACAAATAAAAACTTTAAATATTCTCATTAATCTATTCAATTTTCGTATGGAATAAGCTGATTTTCATCAAACGATTATTCAAGCGACTACTTTCCAACAGACTAGACAGTGCTTCTGAAGCTGATTCTACACCTTTCATGTTTAATGACACAGCGGGATATGTATTATTAAAAGCAATGTCACCATGACTTGCCTCCAAAACACATCACATCACCAGACACTTCTCTATCCAGGGCCTCCCCTGCTGCCAACTTCAGCTCTCGCTTGTTTGATGTCTGTGGACTTTGACTCTATTGGACTGAGATCAGATGATTGATTCTGCCACACAAAAATTTTCCACCTCTTCATTCTGAATAACTCTTTAGTTGCTGTTGCTGTAACTTTGGGCCTCCTTAAAACATGCCTGTATATCTTACTCATCAGTAAATCCCAGTGTGCCAGTTTCATTGGGAGCCATACAAGTTGAAGCCATACTGTAACTGTTTCCTTCAACTATATTTTAGAGGTGATGTCTTATGCTTTGGATGAAGAGATGTTCCTTTTTTCCCTCCACTTTTTACCCTTTCAATAATTGTGATTGTGAATGATTTTTTTGTTTGATCAGTCCACAGAACTTTCTTTGAGGACCCTGCTGGTTTCTTTTCTGTGTTTCTGTGAATAGTCACTTCCTTTTTCAAGGTTACCAGTGGATTGCATCTTGATATGAATTCACTAAAGTTCTGGCCATGTAGGCACAAATGTTATATTTCGGGAAGTAACAAGAAATATTGTTGTATTCCTTATTACTTCTCAACATTTGCACTGTTAGCATTACTGTAGATGGGCATTTTGAAGAAATGCTGATAACACTGTTGAATTAAATGAATCTCTGTTTAATTTATTTTGTGCCAAATCACAACAAGTTGTGCAAATGTACTGTTTATAAGATTGGGGAAACCTGCAGTCAGCTGAGACTGAAGAAGTCACTTGGATGAGTGACGAAACGTTTCCCCCACAAAACGCTACGTCTAGATGAACAGATTCAACCTTTGGAGAAACAACTACAGTTGTTATATTGTAAGGTACAGACCGTACAATAATAACAAGAAAACAGAGAAATCTCCAACAATCATATGATCCCTTATGAGCAAGCGCTTTGACGACAGTGAGAAAGAAAAACTTCCTTTAACAGGAGGAAACCTTAAAGAAGGGCATCTGCTGTATCCGGTTGTGGGTAAGTGGATGAAGACAGGACAAAGACATGCTGTGGAAGAGAGCCATAAAATTAAATGCAAATTTGAGTTCATCCAAGTCTTTAAGACATTCCTGCATTTTTACTATTTGGTGTGTGTTATCTGGCATCATGGATAGAAAGTTTGGTGTCATCTGCATATTAGTGAAAATCTATGCTATGCCTTCTAATGATAGTGCCTTAAGGAAGGATATATAATGTAAACAATAAATGTCCTAGCACTGGAACTCCATAATTAACCTTAGTGTCTGAAGAGGACTCTCCATTTACATGAACAAATTGGAGTCTATTAGATAGATATGATTCAACCACTGGAGTACCTTTAATACTTACTGCATGCTCTAACCGCTGTAATCAAATGTTATGGTCAATGGTATCGAATGTTGCACTGAGGTCTAGCAGGACAACCACACATAAGTCCACTGTCAGAGGCCACAAAAAGATCATTTGTAACCTTACTAAAGCTGTTTCTGTATTGTGATGAGCTCTGAAACCTGGCTGAAACTCTTCAAATAAACTCCTCGTCTGCAGATGAATTTCTGAGATAAAAGGAAAGCAGGAGATTGGACTAAAATTACCTAAGACAGCTGAGTAAAATGATGGCTTTTTAAGTAAATTTAACTCATGCCAGCTTGAAGGCCTGCGGCACATTATTACAGATAGGTTGATCATATTCAAAACTGAAACATTAATTAATGGTAGAACTTCCTTGAGCAGTCTAAAAAGGTCTAAAAGACATGTTGATGGTTTGGAGGAAGTAATTACTGACGTTAACTCAGAAAGATCAACTGGAGAAAAAGAGTCTAAATAAATACTAATGGTACTGAAAGTAGCTGTACATAATGTTATATCTGTGAGATGGTTATGACTAATTTTTTTTCTAATGTTTAAAATTTTAGTTGTAAATAAATTCATGAAGTCAATACCCGGTAAATTTAAAGGAATGGTTGGCTCAACAGAGCTCTGACTTTTTGTCAGCCTTGCTACAGCGCTGAAGAGACACCTAGGTTTGTTGTTATTTCCTTTAATCAGTGATGAATAGTAAGATGTTCTAGTTTTACGGAGGGCTTTTTACACTATATACTATATAAATATAAATGACATGAAACTGCAAGTTTGGATCACCCAAAAACCCTGCAACATCCAGTATCTATCCATCCATGATCATAGGAGATGCAGTTTTGGTATGATACCACCAGTCCATCCAGTGTCTAGCTCTTTAGCTAAAGTCGACTGACACTTTTATTTCACCACCTATATATTTTTCAGTTACTTTGAAACTACCCATCTGATATTTGAAAAACACTTAGGAAGATAATGGCTATGACGAATATAAATGAAAGCAGCTTATCTTATCATATGTGAAACTTTGTTTTCATCCATAAGACACGTAAAAGTGAAAAACACACTGTCAACAAATGCAGTTTAACGCCAGAAATGACCACCACAACAACAAAACAAACACAAAATTATTAACACCAAATAATATAAACACAGTCGGTTCTACTCTGATGTGAGCGAAGGAGTGACGGAGTGAATGAGTGAGATGACATTGATGATACAGTCTCAATGATAAGGACCATTTCTACATATTCTCTCTTGTGGAAAAGTAAACTGTATTTTTCCAGTCTTTATGCAAATCTACATTTCAAAGTGCACAAAATGCATAATTTTGTGCCTCCTTGCACCTTGTTACTTTGAAATGCTAATGATGGTGTTGGTTCATGCTTGCTCTCTGTCTGTGCATGTGCGAAAGTGAGAGAGATGTGTGGCAAAGCGGTTAGCATAGATTCGCTGCTGACTGAATGACATCTTCAGCTCTCGTCTGTCCCATTTGCTCTCATTTGTTACACACGCAAACCCAAATTTCTAAGGTGAAAAAAAACTCTTCCATTCTCTCTCTCTCTCTCTCTCTCTCTCTCACACACACACACACACACACACACACACACACACACACACACACACACACACACACACACACACACACACACTTGCATTGCCCTGCATCTATCTTGATGTACAAGAAAAGTGAGGGCCCATCCAGCCATTATTCTTCATATATCAAATCACAGCTTCTGCCGCCTCCCTGGCTATAACACCTATACAACGCTCATACACACACACACACACACACACACACTTTTTATTGCTGCAGTTACTTAAAAAAGGTCATGACCTATGAAGTGTCATTAATCATGCAACATGAACTGCTTTGACTGGAGTGCTTAGATTTAACAAGGGGCGGGACTCACCTTTAAATGTGAGAGAGTTATAACTGAAATGATTTATTTTTGATGCAATGCTAAAATTTCTAAAAAGTAGAAAAACTGCATAGGTTACCGTCTTTGTTCTTGTTTCTGTATGTTCAGTTCAAACATTTATATTTGAACACGCAAAACTCACAATACCCATCTCGTCTTTCAGCATCTCTCACGACTGAGACTTCAATTCTCCCTTTGCAACGTTAACAGTTATGCATTTGGTTTGACGTCTATTCAGAGCTGTGTGTGGGCGTGCCTATATATGTGTGTCAGGGCCCTTCCTCTCTTGGGAGCCAAGCGAAGGGGGGAGGTCTACAGAAGATGACAGTGAACAGTAAAAGGGAAAAATGACTTTTACATTATCTACAGAATATGCTTCCTCGGGGGGAAGAAACGGTAAGGTTTCTAAAATGAAATCTGATTGCCAAGTGATCTATAGAAAATGCAGTGTGAAAGCTGAATTAATGAGCCTTAATGTAAATCCCGAATTCTACATCCGAGAGCTCATTTATAAACACAGAAATAAATCACGCTCTCACAGGATGTATACGCCGCGTTCCTCTGCAGAAGTCAGGATTTAAGCAAATATTCAAAGAGCATGTGTGCAAGTGAAAAGAAGAAGTGCAATGTGTTACTGAGTCTTCTGACACAGTTCACTTCAATCCATATCAAATTACTCTAATAATTATACCCTGTCATAGCAGACACCGTGGTCTAATCAGTGTTTGTTTTTGTTTCTGAGATCAGATGAAATGACAAGCAGCTAATGAAGTGTGCTGTGCTGTTAGACACAAAACAAGAAGAGGCTATTTAGCTCCTCTTTTTACAATCTCAGCAGACCGTGACATTATAAAACCCCACAAAATGACTGCTTTCACAAACCTACACAAATTTAGCCTTGACAGTGAGACAACAGCCCATGTTGATTGACTCCGTAAAATGACAATACCAACATGGGTTTGTAATGCTGTAAAAACAGACATTTTTACTTTTTTGTGATAATTTTAGCTGCAATTTCTACTAAAAAAAATGAAATTTAAATAAAAGGAAATATTTCGAGTGCAAAGAGAGATGTATGCAACAAAGATGACCCTGCACAGAGAACTGCACTTAAATGCAATTTCTGCACACTGCTTTTTACCAGTTGTTTTGGCACTGCTTGTGAAATTATTTCTTCCACTGTGAGGTGCTGACAGGTCATTATGAGACCAAACACAGTAGTTATACTTTATACATTATATATAATGGCTTATATTTCCACAGCTGGGATATGCTCCAGTCTCCCACAACCCTAAACTGGATAAGTGGTTAAAAAAATAGATGGATGGATGGTTTGTATTTCCTCCTCATTACGAGCATCCACCTAGCCAGACTAGAATGTAAGCAGTCCAGCTTAATGGCCTGATCAGCTGTCATGCTCAGTTCACATATCTGCTTGCTTGGTATCTATCCCCTGGTCTTGAATAAGGCATGAGTCTTATAAAACTAAAATCATAAATAATGTGATTTTTGTAAGACAAAAATCTCCCTGCACCATCCATTACAATCCTACCCTAGTTTTCCAGTGGTTCTTAGAGATAATTGAGGCTAGCCGCAGAAACGTGTGTGTGTGTGTGTGTGTCTGTGTGTGTATGTGATTTATGTGGATGGTTTGTGTCTGTGTGCTGCTTTGAGACAGCAGTAAGCTTGCAGGGCGACGTGGAGGGATTGGGTAGCAGCGTGTAATGACTTTGGGGGAGAGGGGTGGCCTGGATCAGGTGGCGCATTATGTGGGTGGGCCTGCATGGGGCCATATCCACACACACACACACATTGCAAAACCACTAGATATACTCACTGATATATCTAATATGCAGTGATGTAATGTATACTAACTGAGACAGGCAGGAAGACACAAATCTAAGGCATTCAAACACACACAAACACACTATGTGTGCTCAGAAAATCTGGTATAACACAAATATGGATTCTTCTCTGACCTTTTCCTGACTCATCTTGACCTGATAATAACCCTTAACCATTAGCAGACTGTAAGTGTGAGTGTGTATATGTTTATGAGTATGTGTGCGCACACTTCCATCCTCAGCTGCTCAGCTCATTCAGTCCTCCCCAGTGTTCAGCTGCTTGACTAAGCAGACTCAACAGCGTTTTCCCAGATTTATCAGCCGCAGCGAGTTGGACAGTGAGATCTCTACATGTTATCTTTATCACAGGCTATGGCTACACTCTGTTTAACCATTTAATAATCAGTCCCATGAAACAAATCTTTGCTACACTGTAAAGAAAAAAACCCAGAGATAAGTAAATTTTGACATTTTTGACGTCCATTTGTTTCATAAATTGCATATGAAATAGCTTCTTCTATCTAAAGTTATTACATCTGGTAATTATTTAAATTAAATGTATTTATACAATGCCAAATCACAACAACAGACCCACCCAGGGCCTGGCTGCCCCTGGGTGGGTCCAGGATGGGCGTGAGGTTCTGGGGGCGCTCCGTCTCTGGGCTGGGGCCCGGGCCGGGCCTCGGGGGCTTGGGTCCTGGTTGGTGTGTTGCCGGGGTTGTGGGTGGGTGCATGGGGGCCCAGCCCTGGAGCAGGGTGCCGCCGGTGCATCGAGCCACCTGGGGGGCTCTTCAACTGGTGGGGAAGATTGTCACATCTTGCAGGAGCTTTCCTCTCCTCAGGAACTCTCTACAGGAGGGTGAGATACAGGAGAGGTGGAGGAAGATCTCAGCCTGGGTGTTTATTGTCTTATGTAGTCTGGAAGAAGAGTGGATGGTGGGGTGGGTGCAGTTTTCTCTGTGGTGGGGTTGGGTGGACTGTCCTGGGCTCTGTGGGGCCGGGAGGCGCTGCTGCGCTGGGCCCCGGTCTGGATGGGCCTGGGCCCCCTTTCCCTGGTGGGTCGCGGAGTATGGGGGTGCCTACTGGGGTCAGCGGGGGAGCTGGCCCCAGGGAGGGGTCACTTGCCCCTCCCTTCCTTCCCTCCCCATCTCCAGCTGCCTCCCTCTTCCCGCTCCATCACAACCACCCACACATGCAGGACCTTGGAGTAGGGGTATGTCACCAGGGTGCAGAGGAGGCCACCCCCCTGTCCCCTTCTGGCTGCCCCTGCCTCAATTTTATCCCACAACTTAGACATTCACATTACTCACACTCTCATTACACATACATATAGGATCTTGGGGGTGGGCACGATACACGGAATCCAAAGTACCATCAGGGTGTATACCCCACCCCTGGCATCGTTGCCCACCTCTCCATGTTAAATACACGTAGACATTGAGGGCCAGCAGGAGGGACCATGCGCTTACCTGCTGCTCTCTGGCAGGTAGCTCCATGCCCTCCTGGGTTTTAAATGCACCTTAGAACACACATGCATCAACACTACAATGAGCGGGTGGAGGGAGGTTTGGAGTCTTCTCTCACCCCCATTCTCTGCGACCTGCTGGAGCGGGGGGGCTAGGAGGAGGAGTTGGCCGTCCGACTGCGGTCTGGAGTGTGGGGCCTCCCTGCTGCTGCGGAGTCGGGGCGGTCTGCCTCCCCCCACCGCAGGGAAAAGGGTAACACCACCTGGGTCTGGGTGCAGTTCCCCCCCCTCCAGGGGCAAGGGTACCTAGACCCGGGGCTTAGAGTACGCTTGGGGAGTGTGATCGTGTGTACAGCGTCTCTTTATGTCTGTCTCCACGTTGGTTGAGTGTGGAGTAAGTGTATATGAGAGCATGAGGGTGGGAATGGATGTTTGTATCTGTGTGTGCCTGTATGTCTGTGTCTATATGTCAGGTTGGGTGTCAGGCGCCACCTCTCTGGGGACATCTTAGGCCCTCCAAGGTATGGAGGCCTATCTCCCCCTACCACCACTTCCCCTGCCAGTGGCGGACTCCCTCAGACGTCGGTGCGTTGGTGGTTCTTTGTGTCCGGGGATGGGCGTCCAGGTACACACCGGCTCACTCCTTGGCGGCCGCTTATCGGGGCCTGGAGCCTGGGGCTTGCTCGGGCCACTTCGGAGGTGGGGTGCCCCCGGCCTCTCGGCCTGGGGCTCGGTCACTCAGGCACGGCTGGCTGCCGGCGGAGCTCACGGGCGCGTCACTGCAACTCCCCCTGGCTTCTGCTCCGCGGCTGCTGAGTGAGCCCTCATCTGGGACTCTCCTCAGCTCTTTCTGGGACAGTGGCGCGGCTGCCCCTCTGTTGGTCTTCCTTGGGCTCTTGTGTTCTGGGGGCCTCTGGATGTCTGGAGTTTTGATCTCCTCCATACCTGCTTCATGCCCTGGAGGACGGGGCTGTGGCCCCCCCACACCCTCTAGCAGATCATTACATGAAGGAACCTTTTAAAAAACAAAAAGCAAGCGCGTCCATGCTCACAGGTGTACACACGGGTGATCACACCCACAAACTACACCCTTTTTGGCTCCTACCTCAAAGCACACTGTGTTCTGTTGATCTTATGTGCTGCACAATAATGTTTAATATTTAGTATTTACTGTCATATTCCCATATATCATTGTGATGCTGTTTATTCTATTACTCTTGTTCTCTTCTGCTTGTTTTCTTTTTTCTTTCTCAGCAGGTGACCCAGGTGATTGATATATGCATTTTTTTTCTTTTTTTTTTCTTTTTTTTCTTTTTCTGCTCATTCTGTTGGTTTTTGGTTTTTGCCCTTCTCCCCCATCCCTCTTCTCAGCTGTTTCTCTTTCCCTCTTTCTTTATCCCCTTCTTTCCCCCAGTCAAGTCTGTCCCATGTTCAGTAAGTGAAAATAAAATAAACAATAAAAGGTGAATCAAATGGACCATTATGGCAAGGCTGGGATGGTCAGTTTGGTAAAGTAAATCCGTTGGGCATCTTTCTTTGCCTTTAGACAACAATTCTGATGGCAAAAGAGCCAAACGGGACAGGCAAAAAAAAAAAAAAGAAATAAATAATCAGATACGGTGCGTGTTGAAGTGGATGTTTCATATTCTGAATTGTTTTTGGAAATAAGACATTAAAAAGTAACAATTCCATGTTTCTCAAATTTCATTCTTTTATAGTGCAGGCTGAAGTGCAGTGTTATGGTACACTGTATACTGATGAACGATGTTGCACTGGTGGAGGGCAGATTGTGGAATCTCATGTCACTACTAGGTTAGTTCCTGAATCAGAGGCATCGTAAAAGACACTCCAATAATTCTGACCTGAAATTTATATTTAACCTCCTAAGACCTGAACTCCTCCACAGCATGCAATTTTAATTTCTCTGTGATATTTGGGCATATTGGGGCCCGATAAATGTAAAAACAACAAATTACCAGATTTTGTTTTTTTTACCTTATTTTTGTTTTTATGAAAAATCAGAGCCACATATGAGGATATTCATTTAAAATTTTGATAGAACAGTAGCGGTATAATGTCCTCGTAAGTGGATATCAGGCCCTTGAAGAGCAAAATTGAGTATTTTGGTCTAAATAACCCAAAATGTGATGTCCACATATGTGGACGCCAGGTCCTAGGAGGTTAAAAAAAAAAAATTTTTTAAGTATTTTTTCCGGTGGAAAAAGCTTTTAAAATCTGCAAACTTTTACGCATTTTTAATCACATTTGACTGAATTTTCTGTTTTCATGTCCATCTGACTTTATAATTATATATAATAAATTATTATAATTGCAATAATTTATAACTGATTACAGTGTTTCAGAATGGCTGCTGAATAACAGAGTGTGCTTCTGGAAGGTTTGGAAAAGAGCCATAATAGCTCATGTAACATGGACCTATTACAGTAGAATGTAGTTGGCTAAATCCACAAACCAGTAAAGTTATTTACTTATGCTAAATTAGCGTAAGTAAATTATTACTTCAACCCCACTACACAAGAACTCAGGGTTCCTCCACCTGCTAAATCCCACATTTACTGCTGCAAAGAACCCTTCAACCATTATTACCCAGAAGTAAAACAAATAACTAAATCCATAAATAAATGGAGTACAGATGAGATGGGGAGTGTGCATCAGTTTACACAAACAATTCAGACCATTCTGCACAGCTGCAGTTATTTATAGGACATTAAATTTGCTACAAATAATAATATACTATTAATAAGATGATGATGGATGAAGAATAAGTCTTAGACAATTTTTGCACAAAAATGTTCATGTTAATATATCAGGTATGTTTTTCTACATACAAGTAATGCAAATTCTGTAAAAAACACAAACAAAAAAAAACAAGTCATTGTTTTGCTCTATGATAACATTTGGCTTCATCTTGCCTTGCGTCTTCACTTCATCTTGACTTGACACATCTGCTTAAGCATGCATGAGGTCTGCACATTTTAGCCACATATATTTATTTTATAGATATCAGTTTGTGTGTGGGGAAGAAGTGTGTGCATGGTTTTGTGAATGTACACGTCCTTTATACAAAAAAAATAACATATACACAAATCTGATACTAAAAAGGATCTTTTTCTTAGAACTCATCTCATTGAATAATTTGTTAGTCTAGTCTTTTAAAGATTAAAAAAATATTTTAAATTTAGAAAAATTTGGGTTTTAGAAATGAAACTAACAGAAAACTAGTAATTAGAAGTGCATGTACACACTGCATATTATTTATAATTAATAAGCGGAGTACACATAATTCCTCTTGGGAGTCATGAGCAATTCTTTTGAGATAATTACTGAGAACTTAAATTCATATATTCTGTCTGTGTGGTTGTTTTTCTCCATATACACATGTGCAGTACAGAGTATCAGTGGCTGGAGACGGGAGAGAGAGCTATCAGTAATGGAAACAAATATTCCTCAAATCCCTTCAGACAATGCATAATTTATTACATAGGGGTTTGAATTATATATATTAATCATCAAATATTTACAATATTTGTGTTTCTTTTTTTCTTTGAAACAAAGGGTGCTGGATGTACTTCTTTGCATTGGCTTCATGTATGGAGAGAAAAAAAGAGATAACGTGAGATTTTGGTTTCACGGGGATGCCTTAAAAAACGACTTTCTTCCTTCAACTAGTGAATTTTTAAACTACAATAATAGATCCTTCCCATCAATCTTTATGTATTTATTTACTGGTAACTTCTACTTTATGCGATATAATTTCCCTTCACGTAAATAAATGTTGCTTATTCTGTCTGAGATTACAGTAAAAGCACTGAGAAGACTGATGTAGTAATCAGATGATGAGGGTGTTACAGACCAGACTTAAACCTTTGTAAGCTCTCAGATACATGCAGACAGACATATGCAGACATTTGTCATCCAAGCCTACCTATATGTCAGACAAACACATCTGCTAGATCTCTGTGGCTTTTCAGCCATGAGATATTGGTGGGGTACACATGCAGTTTTACAATCCAGCCCAACAGGCATAAAAATAAACACTCTTTGCAAAGTTTCACAATATTCTTTAAGATGTTCATTGTTTTGTCCACCCCTGTTGAAATTGCCCAAATGAATAGTGGATTAATTCCTCCCAAATAGATGGATTTGGTGATGATAAGAAGCAGATTAACTCTGTGTCAGTGAGAGAAGAGAGAGGGGGGGAGAGAGAGTATCAGGCAAGGTTATAATTCTTTTTAAAGGAGATTAAACCTTTATTTTGGCAAACATCTTACTCAGGAGTGATCCCTCTTACATACACACACACGTGCTGTAGGGGAGTGCGATTGGGAAGTGGGCCAGATTAGAGGGATGGAGGGAAGACACCTACTGGGGAGGGGGGAGAAGTAGCAAATAGGACAGATGCAAGGCCATAGTGGGTCAGATAACGCTTCACTGATGGAGACAGAAAGAAATCTGATCCTCTGATACTTTTTCATCCATTCTCTCTCTCCCTCTCTCAGTTTCTCTGTGTGCGGCTACCTCTCTCTCTCTGTGTCATGGAGCCACTGAGTCTTGCAGTCAAGCGTGCAGCTGTCAGCCACTTTGTAACAGGTCAGCAATACGCAACCCCTCCATCACCAAGAAAATCATGCTGCATACAAGGGGTGTAATAGCACATAAAATACAATGTTTGGTGCATTTTACAGCAGAGATTAAGAAAAAAAATGTGATAATAATAAGGTAAAGCTTAAAGGTTACCGTGTAACTATTTTCAAATTTTAAAGTGGATTATTGCACTGTAGATGATCATTTGCACTGAACTGCAGCTCAACATAGCACACATGAAGAAACACTACAGCTGGGCTCAAGCTTTGGGAGGGAAGGGGGGGGGGGGGGGGGGGGCTGAAGGCTGCAGACCTGTGATATACTTACTTTTTTCAGTTTTCTTGGAAGCAACCAGTTAGACTAGGAGCTACATAAGTGTCACGGTCCATGAAAAAAATGTGATAAGAGTTTATAATAAAGGAACCTGATTAGTTATAAAGAAGAAGTGAACTTGATAAGAGGCATTCATGAATGATAAAGGGAGAAGAGGATTAAAGGAGCGATAGTGGATTACTGCCACTGTCATGTTACTTTTGAATGCTTTACGGATCATATGTACGTGAATAGTACCATTATGGCCATGAGCTTAAGAGTACAGAGCAGCGAGTAGGTTGATGCTTTGTTTGTTTCCTGCCCACGTGCAAAGGCACACATGCACATCTCACCAGCAGATTTGCAATAACACTGTAACACTGACTAACACTTTACATTACAGGAAGATTAAAGTTGAAAATTGTACCCTTTGGGAGCCTTTGGGAGATAATCGGCAAACTAATATAGGTTTTGTTGTCAAATAAATAGATTTAAAAGATGATATTTTATGGAAATCAGCTCTTTGGTCTGTCACTTGCTAAATATACCAACAGATTCAGTCATCTGGGAAGAAGCCTGGCTGGAAAACCTATTTATTCATGATAAAAGGCTGCATTAGAAGAGTATTAATATAGGCATAGAGTTTATCTCCTAAAAACTTTCCCCCAAGGAAAGAGTGTATATGGGTTCAGGGCCTCTTTCAACCTCCATTGCCTCGGTAATGGACAAATATGAGCTAATGAGAAAATGTTGTTTTTCTTCTCTGCGGGAAACCAAGAATAAGATCATCTGATATGAAATGAAAATCACACAACACGCTAATATACGACATTTCAATTGTGGGACAATGCGCGGACATCCAACAGAAAAAAGAAAACAGCAGGAGCAACAAAGGGTGAAGATTTCATGAGGAGCGAGAAGGATGGGATACACAAGTGATAAAAAAAGGAAGGGGAAGGGAAGAAGCAGGCTGTTGTGTCAGATGGACAGGCAGATGGTCGGAGGGTGCAATTCCAATCAGCCTGGTGACAGGGGTGAATCCTAAAACACTAAATCCAAAGAAATCCGTATGATAAAAACACACACATACTGTATCCTCACAGCTAAAGGTTACAGTAAGCCCTCCTCTCGCTAAAAACCACCATTTTATCTCCTACAAACAGTCGCTTGCTCCTGAGCGTGACAGCAAATTTCTGACAATAATTTCACATGAAAGTCTGAATATATTTTAGAGTTCTTATGAAGTCATTGGATATTTTTGCCCCCAGCTGATTTTCATGTTAGAGTCACAAGTCTGCGTTTAAAAAAAGGAACTTGCAGCTGGAACTGATACTATGTGAAGATACTCCTGCCTTATTTCCCAATGGGTTGCCAAAGTAGATGGATCCACATAGTTGATTTGTCAAGGATTTCACGCCGGATGCCCTTCCTGATGCAGCTCTCCCTTTTATCCAGACTGGAGACTGCCACTAAGCTGGATTTCTGTCTCCTCCCAGAACTGAACCAGTGATCTTTATGTAACCGACTAAAATGTACCTCATCTATTGATGAACTGTAGTTGACATAATAATGTAATGGCTCTTCACCCCAAAGAGCCAATCACCTTTTTTTGTAACAGGTGAATGGGGAATCATACGTTAATTCTGTTACGCAAAAATCACCTTTCAGCCAAGAATCATGGCAGCTACATTTATGTGCTGTTAAAGATATGAATGAAAGGTATAGATAAGTGTTTTATTGACCTCTGTTGGCATGACTAATACAGACTGACCATGCTCGCATTCTAGTTTGAGCCATAAATTAAATAAATGCAGTGTTTTGTGAAACTGTGCCCAGAATTGCTCTGAACATGACAGAACTGATAAATACTATTGCATCATTATTACTGGGTATGTACAGTATGTCCCGTTTGGTCAGTGAGGGATGGATGGCTTGTCAGTATCATCACTGAGCTGCAGCTGCTTGTTGACATCATTACCACAGGACAGCTGAGAACAGCTGCAAGAGCCCCAGAGACAAGCGAGAGAGGGAAGCTTAGGTCATCGACCCAGACTGACCGCCCAAATCTTTTCACCTTTCTCCATCTCTTCTGTTTCTCTCTTGTGTTGTCATTTTGTGTCTTTATATAAATCGCAACCTTCTCCTGAACTAACATACTGGAAAACATTGAAATGCTCCCAAACACTTAAGCATCGGGAGCAGACTGCCATCATTAATGTGTTTCAGAGACTAGAACGTGCACCCAGCCAACAAGGATTAGCTTTTTTAGTATTTGTCTCACACACGCACAGACACATATGCACATCCTACAACGGGCCATAAACTGAATTTACTATACATACACACATGCACAGTGTTGCTTAGATAACAAATGTATATGTTTATTCCTGGTTTTAGTTATGGTGGAATCAATCAATGACTGTAGAAAACAGTACAGTCATTGGTGGGAATATAAATTACAGTAACACACTGAGGGGCTGCACTTACCTTTTGTGAAAAAAAAAATTCTCCACATTTTCATCATCACATTTCAATACGAAGACTCGGTGTAGAGTATTGATGTAATCAGATTACTGTACGTCTCCAGGAAATTAATGTAAGTCAGTAAAATATCCTCTGAAGTGTCGGAAACATTTGTGTGTGTGTGTGTGTGTGTGTGTGTGTGTCTTTGTGCCAAAGTAGTCTGGCCAAGACCACAAACCAAGAGGAAGCGATACTGCTGGTGCAGACGGACACATGCAGACACACACACCTTCCTCCATCTGTGTACTCAATCAGGTCAATCATAACTTCATTCATGCAGAGAAAAAAGGAGAGACTGGATCAGGTCTCCCGCTGTGGCTCACACACCATGTGAACAGAGCTGCTTTGGACCAGATTACACTGGAGTGAATGGGAGTGAATGGGATTGTAATAAACTGAACTGGATCATGTGAGTCTCAAACTGATTATGCTGAATTAGCGGATTATTTAGAACTGGATTACACTGGATAGATTAAGACTGTAGCAGAGGAAATAGGAATCTGTGGCAGTGAATTAAAGGTGGAATCAGATTATACTAAACTGAACCCAATCTTACTGCACTGGAATAAATCAGTGGGCTTTAGGTTTACTTTTTGTTTATTATTCTTTTTTTTTCAGATGCATTCACTGAGCTAACCATGATTTTTGGGATTTCCTGCTGGCGTAGCGTATGCTACTTTCTCTTCATGATGAGACTCTTATCACGACAAACACTCTCTCGTCTGTCTTTCTCCTCTGATCAGCAGTAGCATGTCTACAAAGAAAAAACACCAGAGCTGCAAATACTAAGTTCAGATTTTGTCTCTGCCACATGTAAGCCATTTATCACGGGGTGTGGAAAGTATTAAACATATGCTAAGTTAAATCCCCTGAACTTTGCTCCTTTTTGAAATAAAACAGTAAATACTGGAATAAATACTGTAGCACAGTCTCAGGAGTGGGTTTTAATTAATTTTCCTCAATAAAAACTGGATTCTCGAATAGTGAATGTCTCTTACATTGTTTCAGCATAAGTTCATGCAAAAAAGAGTTCAAGATGGTGTAAGAGTTGAACAGTGTCACATTGAGGAAATAAGACGATGAGGAGATGAGCATCATGCGCATACAAAGGGATGACTGAAAGACTCAAAAAAGCAAAACTCTATCACAGAGATATCAAATATAGCAGGTTTACTAATATGAACATAAAATCAAATGAATAAAAAAATGATAGGAAGAGGAAATATCTGAGATAAATGTTTTATCGAATCACCATGTCATTGCATTGAGTAAGGCCTTAAGTAGAAGTTTTGTGAAATAAATTCCTTATAAAAAGCCACAATCACCAATGCATTTACAGTATTCATCTACCAAGTACTTGTAGCCAAAGCATGACACCACATCCCTGTGTGCTGTAGAATATCTGAGTTAATTAAATACTCATATAGTATGCTCCCTGCTTTATTGCCCAGTAACAGGGTGCTGCTCAGTCCCTGACCTCCAGAAAACCCTAAAGTTCTCCACTGGGATGAACAGAAGAGCTCATTATTATCTAGAATTAATTGGTTTAGTTCATTATGTTTCACTGTGCTCTTTTTGAACGGTTCTGTGAAATACCTCACTCAGACGGCTGGCTAAACAGAGACAGCTAAGGATAGACACACACAGGCAGCTCAAATACCACATATAGAAAAGTCTCAGCCCTGCAAGCAATGTAGACTGGCTCCAAACATCTCTCACTCTGAACACACACAGACGACTGCAGACCACCAGAGAGACCACAGACTGTCCCACCTGTCCACTCATGGACCACCAGCGGCTAATGGATCACTGTCTGTTGATGTGCTCTGGAGCAAAAAATGACACCATGAAAATCAAGTCAGTTTTTTTTTGGTTATCTGCACAACCACATACCTGTGTTGTTCTGCCTCATGAGCCACACGCCAGTCATAAGATTCAATTATGACGAACAAGAGATCTTTATTCACGATTGACAACAGCAACACACACAAACATCTGCATAGTTTCAGAGCCATCTGTTGTTACAACTGCTCAATCAGCCCGATGTGTGTCTGAGTGTGAATGTCACACATCTTCCATTTAGACATAAACCATTGTCTTCTGAATGTGTGTGTGTGTGTGGTTTCCGAGAGTATGTGCAGCTTGTGGCGGGGAATGTAGCCTGTCTGTGAAAAGGAATGTCAGTCAGCAGAAACTCTCCGCTTTATCATAGCGGGAGCAAACACACAAACTTTAACCCAAAAGCTGTCAAAAAAACACACATTCATTGTGACAGTTACAGGAGGAATCTTGGAAGGATTTCAACAATGTAAGGAGTAAATCCTTGCTCATACGATAATGGCTGTCATTTCTCTGTAAACTGTGTGTGGCTCTGCTTTTTGTGATCAACTTTTTATGGGCTTAACAATGCAAAATCTGACAAAAAAGACAGTAGGAGCCAGATGCCGACATCCCAACACAACACAGCGCAAGTCAATAAATAAACAAGTTGATACTTGCCATCATCATTGCATATGTTGAAGCACTATCAGCGAGACTGCTCAGAATGACAGGGAACTGTCAAGACCACTGTGTTGGAAATGAGAGCACTGCCTACAGAAACATGATTTTTTTTCAGGTCAAAAAACCTGATATGTCCAAATCTTGTTAATTACTTGCACAATTAATTGTACTTTCATGAGGTTTTGTCCTGAATAATGATAACTATTGACCAATTTATAGTCACAATCTTGAAGAAATCAATAAATAAAGAAAAGCGTTACCCAAACTTTCTTACTCCATGTGGAACTAAACGCATGATTAACTGTGGCACAACTGGGACACTCAAATGCAGCATATGCACTTGGGGGTGAAACTTATTTTGTAAACAGTCGACAGAACAGCTCAGCAAACAGTTTTGGGTTTGTTTTAGTAAGAACAAAAAGGTTCTGGTTTTCAAAAGATGTTTGGCATATCAGGATCATGTTTAGTAATTTATCTGATCGGTGTCTCTACTTTTCCTGTCTTAACTTTAAAATAACACTTTTATACATTTTTTCATTTTGTGTTTGATTAGGCTGAAATCATGCAAGCCTCGAGACCTGTTGTTGGTCTCCTGCCCACAAGTTGTCTTGAGTATTTCCCAACTACTTGTTGGGGAATAATCAGTTAATAGTTGTTGGAAGCTGCTGACAGTCTATGGGTGAAGTTGGTTGCAAAGACGTGTACAGTGCTGCACTGATAAACTCCTTCTGATTGCTTTGGTTGCTAGTCACCATTCATAGATTTCATGGAAGACACTGGTTTGTCTGCAAACGCTTGCCGACTTGTACTGAAACTAAAAAGTGTGACACCAAATGGAAATGAGACTGCCACTCAGCAGCTGGTTGGGGAATAAACATCTCTCCCTAGCAACCAGTGGTTGCCAGGGAGAGATGTAATGACTGAGACATTACATCCAAAACTTTCTTCATAATAAAATGTCACTGTTTTAAAATCTTCCAAACCTCCTTTAAAATCTTCCAAACCTCCTTCACATGTTCTTTGAATGAGCAGTAATTGTCCAGTACAAGTCAGAGTTAGGTTTATGAACCTTAATTGTAAGTACTGCAAAACTAATGGGCCACAGCTGATTCACATCAATGAATTTTTTTATATTTCAAGTTTTGATGTTATCTCTGGTTTCCGTATTACGCTCTAAATCTAATCCTCTGTTCAGATGCTCTTACACCCTGACATAAATACAAACAGTGAATACAGAGGAAATTAACTGCTTCTACTTTTGGTATTAGCAGTTGTCAACAAACAGCAGCGTTAGTGTACATTTATGCATGTATGTCTGTGCGTGCATATTTGTGCCTTTATATAGGCACTAAGGGACATGAGTGACTTATCTGGGACAGAGACATCACAGGGAACAACAGCAGTAGAAATTCAATTTTTTGGTGGCGATAGAATAGGGAGAGAGAGCATGACTGAATAGGTGTGACTGCAGAGGTTTTCCTTTAATACGTCCAACATCATACAACACAAACAGAAGAACAGGCCGCCAGGAAAAGCCTTCCTGCTGACATCGTTTTATGTCTTAAAAAAACACGCGTGAGAAAGTGTGGATGTGTAAAGCTGCAGCAGCTGAATTCAGCAGATATAAATGAGCACTGTAGTGTCACTCAAAACAAGAGAAAAGAGGAAAAAAGAGAGAGCAAGAGAGCGCAGAGAACAAAGAGGAAATAAAAAAAAAAGAGTGGGAGCAACAGAGAGCGGACATCAGTCAGTTGAGGTGAATAGCTCCATTTTTTCCAGCATGTTTTAACTTCAGGGTATATTAATGTAGTTTTTTCCTTAGCAGTCATCTTGAAGTGTACTTAACTCGTGCATATCACCCAGGGGTGCTGTATATCAGATTAGATTAGATTAGATAGAACTTTATTAATCCCTCGGGTGGGTTCCTCTGGGAAATTCGATTTCCAAAAAAGCACAGCACCGACAGAAGTTACAGAGTTACAGAATATTATATATATATATATATATATATATATATATATATATATATATATATATATATATATATATATATATATATATATATATATATAATACACACACACACACACACACACACACACACACACACACACATATATATATATATATAAATACAGAGACAATATAAATAAAATATACGAAGGGGATAAATAGAATAAATAGGAATAAAAATAAAAATACAGGTGAATTGCACATTTCAAGTATTGAGTCTATTGCACCGTTGACTATTTACAAAAGTATTGCACAAAAGGTATTGCACAGTGA
This sequence comes from Diplotaxodon limnothrissa, assembly GCF_057381915.1. Classification (NCBI taxonomy): domain Eukaryota; kingdom Metazoa; phylum Chordata; class Actinopteri; order Cichliformes; family Cichlidae; genus Diplotaxodon; species Diplotaxodon limnothrissa. Next base: position 28,092,756 of record NC_140611.1, read on the forward strand.
GGTGAAGAGGCACTACAGCTTAGTTGTTCCCCCCTCCTTTGTCCTCCTGTTTCCCCTCCCTCTCCCCTCCAGGGAGGAGTTAAACAGTCTGATGGCGTGTGGGACAAAGGAGTTTTTAAGTCTGTTAGTTCTTGTCTTGGGGAGAAGCAACCTGTCACTGAACAGACTCTTCTGATTGTTTATGGCCGTGTGCAGAGGATGCCCAGCATTGTTCATAATGTCCATCAGTTTCTTTAATGTCCTTTTCTCTGCCACTGTCACCAGAGTGTCCAGCTTCATGCCGACCACAGAGCTAGCCCTCCTGATCAGTTTCTCCAGCCTGGATGAGTCCTTCTTTGCTGTGCTGCTCCCCCAGCACACCACAGCATAGAAAAGTACTCCAGCAACCACCGACTGGTAAAACATCCTCAGGAGCTTCCTGCAGATGTTAAAAGACCTCAGCCTCCTGAGGAAGTACAGTCGGCTTTGGGCTTTTTTATACAGGTGCTCTGTGTTGCATGACCAGTCCAGTTTATTGTCCACCCACAGCCCGAGGTACTTGTACTTGTTGACCACCTCCACCTCCTCCCCCTCTATCTGAACCGGCAGTGGACCTGCTCTAGACCTCCCGAAGTCCACAACCAGTTCCTTAGTCTTTGAGGTGTTGAGTTGCAGGTGGTTTGTGTGACTCCATGCGACAAAGTTCCTCACCAGACTTCTGTACTCCTCTTCCTGATCATTCCAGATACACCCCATGATGGCTGTGTCGTCTGCAAACTTCTGAATGTGGCATAATTCAGAGTTGTAGCAGAAGTCAGAGGTGTACAGGGTGAAGAGAAGAGGGGACAGCACAGTTCCCTGTGGTGCTCCTGTGCTGCTGACCACTGTGTCAGACGTGATGTCCTTCAGCCTGACGTACTGTGGTCTGTCGGTGAGGTAGTCGGAGATCCAAGCCACCAGGCAGGGGTCCACCTCCATCCTGTTCAGTTTTTCTTGAAGCATACAGGGCCGGATGGTATTAAAGGCACTGGAAAAGTCAAGAAACAGGATCCTGACCGTGCCTTTTCCCCCATCCAGGTGTGAGTGGGCTCTGTGTAGGAGGTACAGGATGGCATCCTCCACTCCGACACCCGCCTTGTATGCAAACTGTAGTGGGTCCTGGGCATGTTGTACCTGTGGTCGGAGGAGGTTGAGGAAGAGCCGCTCTAGAGTCTTCATAAGATGTGACGTCAGTGCCACCGGTCGGAAGTCATTCAGCTCATTGGGCCGGTTCTTTTTGGGGACTGGGACGATGCAGGATGTCTTCCATAGGGCGGGCACTCTCCCCAGTCGCAGACTGAGGTTGAAGACTCGTTGTAGCGGCTCCCCAAGTTCAGCAGCACACACCTTTAGCATCCTAGGACACACCTTGTCTGGGCCTGCTGCCTTTCTGGGGCGAAGCTTCCTCAGTTGTCTCCTGACCTGATCCACTGTGACACTGGGAGATGTTTGGGAGGAGGGGAGATGTCTTGCTGCTGAGAGAGGGATTGGAGGAGGGGGGTGTCATGGTGTCAGGAAGGGGGGGAAGCGAGGGAGGTAGGAGAGTGGGGATTGGACTCTGTAGTGAAGGTGAGGGTGGGGGGGTTGTGGGCTGGTCAAACCTGTTGAAGAAGTTGTTAAGTTCGTTTGCCTTCTCCACAGTCCCCCCCACTGTGCTTTTCTTGGTGTTGTGGCCTGTGATGGTTTTCACACCATTCCAGACCTCCCTCATGTTGTTCCTCTCCAACTTCTGCTCCACCTTCCTCCTGTAGGTGTCCTTTGCTTCCCTCAGGCAGCGTTTCACCTCCCGCTGTGCTGCCTTCATCTCCTCCTTCACTTTGCTCCTGAAAGCCTTCTTCTTCATGTTGAGGACAGCTTTGACTTCCTGTGTTACCCACGGTTTGTTATTAGGATAACACCGTACCGTCTTAGCAGGGGCGACCGTGTCCACACAAAAGTTGAGGTAGTCTGTAAGACAGTGTGTCGCCCCCTCTATGTCCTCACCATGTGGGCTCAGGAGCACATCCCAGTCTGTGTTGTCATAACAGTCCCTCAGAGCATCCTCCTTTTCTGGGGTCCATCTCCGGATGGAGCGCGTTGTGACCGGCTGCCTTTGGACGAGGGGTGTGTATTGTGGCTGTAGGTAAACCAGGTTGTGGTCTGACTTCCCTAGTGGGGGGAGGGGGGTGGCTCTGTATGCATCTCTCACATTAGCATACAGTAGGTCAATTGTCCTGTTGCTCCTTGTGGGACAATTCACAAACTGGTGAAAAGCAGCCAGAGTAGAGTCCAGTGTGGCATGGTTAAAGTCTCCAGATATAATAATGAAAGCCTCGGGGTTTTGTGTCTGAAGTCTTGCTGTGACTGTGTGTATTTTCTCACAGGCAGCTGTTGTGTCGGCCCTCGGAGGGATGTAAACACACACACAGATCACATGACTGAACTCCCGAGGTAGATAATATGGCCGCAAGCTAACAGCTAGCAGCTCCAGGTCCGGACGGCATACCGAAACTTTAACGGAGACGTGTCCAGGGTTACAGTATCTGTTGTTAACGTAGACAATGAGTCCCCCACCTCTGCTTTTTCCGCTGGCCTGCGTGTCCCTATCGGCTCTCACGGATGTGAAACCGCATAGGTCTACGTTAGCCTGCGGCGTTAGCTCGGTTAGCCACGTCTCCGTGAAGATAAACAAGCTGCACTCACGGTATAGTCTGTGGTTGTTCAGAGCGCACAGTTCATCAATCTTATTCTGTAACGAGTTCACGTTGCCCATGATCACTGTCGGGATTGATGGTTTGAATCGCCTCCGGTGATCCGCTCTCCTCGCTCCAGCTTTGCAGCCTCTGTAGCTCCTCTTTAGCTCGGCCGGGATGTTGTGTCGCATGCCGGTGTTCCAGATCAACTGGCGTTTAGATCAACTGGCGTTGGTCGAACAGATGTGTGGCAGTCTTGCGTTTCAGGAGCTGCTACCGACAAACCAGCAAAAAAACGCCAAATGTGGCATCTGTGACACTTGTGAGGTTGTCTCAAACACACTCCGTCAGTCTTGATGCTGTTGAACAACAAAATGTTTAAAAATGTGGCGAGTTTACCTGGTGATATCCTCATGCGCGACGCGATCGCGAAAACAGCAAACAAGTAACACCACGCCGTTGTTGTTCACAGGACAGCAAGAGTAAACGATCGGGAGACCCTTGTCGTCGTTATCGTTCCACTCGCACGGTTTATTTCACCGAATTCAGCGTTTTTGCTCCACAACTAAAGCGAGCAGTTTGCTCTGTGCACCAACATGGAGTCGAGTCAACCAGCGCCACCTCTGGCCAAGTGCCACAGCCTACAGCCAGATCAACTGGTGACACACATCTGCAGCACGTTTGAATTCGTGTCATGCACATTTGTACCTTTCAATTGTGTGTTTGTGCGTCATGCAAATAAACCTTTGAAATGAATGAAATGATATCATGTATTTATTATCAGCCTACATTTGTACAAAATGCCAAATGACATACACATAGTCATAAGAATCACCATCCTGATATCAACACTTATGCCCATAAGAAAAATGTCGTGAACAAATATATGACACACCAATATTTCACCAGTGTTGTAACTCACATGTCGCCAGCATAGTCTGCCTGTGTCCCCCCTCTGCAAACGCACATTTCAGAGTTGGATGTGATATACAGTCTGCATAAGTGTGGTCAATCCCATAACGATCCGTAAGGGGATGGCAGCTACGCTGAATGTACAGCAGTCACACAGTGATCAGCAATAAACAGTCCCCAAAACTTGCATATAATCCCCAATGTGGAGCCCATCTACTGACTACCACATAGCAGCTGGACCAGTCCCCAATGCAGGTCAGTCCACTGCTGCCACCTGTGGCCAAGTACCATAGCCTACCACTAGATTAACTTGTGACACACATCTGCACCTGCTGCTATGATCACATTGAGTAAAGGCTGAGTGGCTGCACTCACACGTGGTGCATCTAAATCTACCCACAAATATGTTGAAAGATGCAATGCCAGCAATGTGGATTGTCAACACTGACAACAATCAGTAAGCAAAGACAACAGGGATCACTTTTTTCTGTTTATTTAGCACCCACAACATTTGTAGTCGCCTTCTGCACAGGGGAAGTCCACACACACCGTGTGGTACCACTTTCCACAGAAGGTGCAATCTGCAAGATTGAATGAGATTGTCAGGGTCATTGTCTGACTGTTTATTACTAATCACTGTGTAACTGCTGTACATTCACAGTAACTGCCATCTCCTTATAAATGTTTATTAGATTGACCACACTTATGCAGACTGTATATCACAACCAACTCTAACATGTTTGTTTGCAGAGGGAAGACACAGGCAGACTATGCTAACGACATGTGATGTTACAACACTGGTGAAATATTAGTGTGTTCACGACATTTTTCGTATGGGCAAAAGTATTGATATCAGGATGGTGATTCTTATGTGTATGTCATTTGGCATTTTGTACAAATGTAGGCTGATAATAAATACATGATATCATTTCATTCATTTCAAAGGTTTATTTGCATGACGCACAAACAGACACAATTGAAAGGTACAAATGTGCATGACACGAATTCAAACGTGCTGCAGATGTGTGTCACCAGTTGATCTGGCTGTAGGCTGTGGCACTTGGCCAGAGGTGGCGCTGGTTGACTCGACTCCATGTTGGTGCACAGAGCAAACTGCTCGCTTTAGTTGTGGAGCAAAAACGCTGAATTCGGTGAAATAAACCGTGCGAGTGGAACGATAACGACGACAAGGGTCTCCCGATCGTTTACTCTTGCTGTCCTGTGAACAACAACGGCGTGGTGTTACTTGTTTGCTGTTTTCGCGATCGCGTCGCGCATGAGGATATCACCAGGTAAACTCGCCACATTTTTAAACATTTTGTTGTTCAACAGCATCAAGACTGACGGAGTGTGTTTGAGACAACCTCACAAGTGTCACAGATGCCACATTTGGCGTTTTTTTGCTGGTTTGTCGGTAGCAGCTCCTGAAACGCAAGACTGCCACACATCTGTTCGACCAACGCCAGTTGATCTAAACGCCAGTTGATCTGGAACACCGGTCTGTCCCTTTGTTTTTAGTGCCAGCAGCTCCGCTCTCGAATAGATGAAGGAACTGGTTCCAGAAGTTTTAAAAAGTGCATTATCCATCTTGTATCGCTATATCTAAGAGGTATAAGTAGAGGAAGGTGAAAAAAAGTTTGAAAAGCCTAGTCTAAAAAAGTTAAAGTTAACAAAAAAGGTGCGGTGTTGCAGAGCTACTTGGAAAGGCTGCCGTCACAGGAGCCCTGTGAAGGGCTGGACCCTGGCCCTAAAGTTCAGTGGACAAAGCACAGATGCAGTACCACACCTTGGACTAAGGCACAGTCGCTCTAAGTCAGTGAAAACTGTTGGTCACTGTAGGTGGCAAGAATATGTTTCCATAAATGTACTTTGCTGCAGTGTTGCATCATTTTTTAAATTTGGAGCACCAAAACAAAACCTTCTGTACTCAAAGTAAAATATATATAGATACCTCAGTGAGACAGTGTGTCTTCTTGTGAGTGTGAGACACTAAAACTTGGAAATTTTGCAAAGATATAGAACTCACAGCAAGAATGATGCTATAGTTACATCCCCTAGAATATGACACCTTCCAGTGTCAGTAGATTTTCTTCAAATACTAACTAGATATCTTATAGGGGTGTGTGGAAAAGGCAGAAAAATGTGAAATGTTGAATTTCACAGAAAAATTAGTAGGCATAACAGTTCTCATAATACAAACGTGTTTTTACAGGAGCCGTCAGCATTACTTTGGTTAGTTTCAAACAAAAACAGTGCATTACTGCTAATTACACAAACTTTATGTAAGGGACTGTTATTAAGTGCAGTTGAAGCTCAGAACTTTTTGAAGTCTGTCACCGTGCAAGTGTGAAGGGTGAGAAAACAAGCTGGCATTATCACATATTACCAGCGTGAGTCATTATACCAGTTACATCAGCTCTTCTCTTCCCCTCTAAAAGCTGTACTCTCCCATCACGATGGACTGAGAGTCTGCTGATGGAAAGTGCAGGAGAGTTTCTCCTGAAAGGAAACTTGGCCAGGAAGTGCAGTGTTGCAAGATGAAATACAGAACAGTGCAAATATGCTGGCAGGGACAAATTGCGTCTCCACTATCCAGAGGTCATTGTGATTTACAACAATTTACAGCAATCCATACAATAACCAGATCTGCAGTTCCTAGTAAAACTGTGGTGTAACAAAAATAAATGAATAAATAAATATATAGCACTGTGCAAAAGTCCCCTCATTTCTTTATATTTTCCTTCCAAGAAGCTGCACTTGTATTTTTTCCTTCAATTTTTTTTCCAGTCTTTTCAGTATCTGATCATTTTCATCATTTTTTTTAGTTTTTTGTTAAGCCACATAACACTGGTCTATTAATCATTCAAGCATAAAAAAGGCATCTAACCAGTGTTGTGTCTATACATAACAAAATGTTCCCATTAGTAATTAGCTCATTAGCTGAATCCACAAAAGACATTTTGACAGGCACAAAATAGTATGTTTGACCCAGCAAGGTGATTCCCAAAGAACTGGAATATCATAGAATGGCGTTTAGCACATTCTCTAAAAATATTCAAAAATTGGACACGTAGAGGACAAACGAAGATGTGGCAAGCTTAATAGAAGCACCTGATTGGCAAGCGCTTATGCAGTAGAAGTATACTTGGATTGAAAAACACATAGTGATGGATTGGCCTACCCAGAGCCTGGACCTCAGCATTATTGAAGCGGTTTAGGATCGTCTTGAGAGAGAAAATAAGAAAATACAGCCAGAGAAGAGCTTTGGAATGTCCTCCAAGAAGCCTGGATAATTATTCCTAAAAAATACTTAAAGAAATTACAAAAAGCTTGCCTCAGACAGTTTCTTGTTTTTGCTTTATATATACTTTATCTCCCTGTATGTTTGAAGGTTTCAGTAAATCACTGCATTTATTTCCACCGCAACACAACAAATCAACAATACAGAAAAAATACAAATATATTTTAAATAAAAGGCTATTATTTTTCCTATTATCTTAACTTTTACCTTATATGGTTACCAAGGTTGACTATTTCTGGATGCATTATTACGTTAGCTGCATAAAAACAGAAACAAGATAACGATGAGTAAATTTGCACATCTGTTACATAATTAAAACATTATTTATGATACGTTTTTATTAACACACACACCGTTCTTTTCAGTCTCATTATTTTGAAACTTATAGTTTAATATCTCTGGCAATCATCCGAAACACTGCATCAGGCACCGAATACCCTGGTGGCACTGAATGAAAGTAATTGAAGTATTTTTTGGCGGCTTGATGATATTTGGTGCATAAACCGCTTTACTTTGCTGAAAAGTGAAATCTAACCAGACAGTTTAATTGGTGCAATGAAACAGAGGTTTGTGTGTGCACAGTCAGGTATTATATGAGGCTCAGGACTGCCTAACTGATTTTGAAGAACACTGCTCCCTTCAGCTAAAAGGTAAAGCCTCCACGTGGTATGCAAACTGCAGGAATGAAAAAAAAAAAATCTCAAGTATGCGCCCCTTGGAATACTGCTACAACCACACTTCGATAACAACACATTCTTCTTCTGCAATTACGTTTGTCAACTCTATACTTTCTAAAGCTTAATTCACTCACCAAAATAACACAAAACAGACTCATAAAGTTACAGATGAGGGCTGGCAGTTTTGACGTCTGGCTGAGTCACTGACCACAATCTGATTTAGGTTGAAGAAACATTTGGCTATGTGTATAAATGTCCCGCAATAATGTTAATAAATGTTTTATTGTGTAATCACTATATAAGCAAACTATAAGTATTACTTCATCATATTTTGTATGGCGCTGTTATAATTCTTTATTGTATTTCAAGTGTCTCCAACTGTGTAATGATCCAACTAAAAGCTTGTAAAACTGGTCTCAAAGCAGCTTTTGCGGTTGTAGGTTACCATCTTCATAAAGCATGGCACCGACATCCATTGATTTTTAATCCATTCCAAAGGACCTGCCAACCTTACCCACAATTATATATCACTTTAACAACAGTGCTGTTACCAAGCAGCGCGATGAACCTGACCTGGGTACTGGGAAGACTGGGGGAAAAAGAAGAAGAGGCATAAATGAGCGTGAGACAGAAATGTGGTGTGTGTTGATAAAGGCAGAAATGGGGTTAATGTATGAAAGAATGCGCTTTCAGAGAGGAAAAGGGAAAGCCATGGCTGCAGGGTCTGACACTGCCCCAGTTTTGCTACAGAGCCAGAATCTCCTGTGGCTCTCCAACACATTTCTACCCAGTTGATTAATGCTGCCATCACAACCATCGCCAGTCTCTTTGAAGACTGAAAAAAAGAAACTATGATGATCCACATAAAATATCTGCTCATCACAGCTCTCCGTTTCAGCCTAGTTTTAGTGTTGATTGCCTGAGAAAAAAAGTTCTGGGACATGCTGGCATCCTGGTGGAATTAGGGCATGAAGGTACACTAGGCTGCTTCAGGATGGTGTGTGACTAACGTATTTTTATAGCTTGGTTAAAATGGTTGTCAGAAAATTTATTGCCCTGGATTCTGTGCATTAAGTGATTTCAAATTGGAAGTTCTCCAGTGTGAAAGACGTTTAATTTGTCACTTCCTGTGAGAAAAAGATTTCATTCTAAAGGTTCTCAGTGTGTCTGACTGATTTGGCTTTGCATGATTATATGTAAATGTTTAGCAGCTTTGATAGAACACAATATTGCCTCAACTTAATTCTTATGGCAACCACTTAATCAAAGCCTAAGGTGGGGGGAGAGAAAATCTTCTATTCTTTGAGGTAAAGGCTTTAAATCTGAGCCTGACCCCCTGTCAGGTCAGTGGACCATAGGGCTGTGCGATATGACCAAAATCTCATATCCCAATATTAAGACATCTATCGTCCCGATAACGATATAAATCACAAAAATGTAACATTTTCTGTAAATTCTGTGAATCTCGGGCAGTTCGACTTGCGGGAAGTGTTTCCAGCTGGGCGTCGTGTACCTGGATATGGAAGCCTGTTTCCGCCACTAAAAAAAAAAAAAAAAAGGATCCATAACTCAAAATTTCGAGTTATTTTCTCGAAATTTCGAGTTATTATCTCGAAATTTCGACATATTAACTCAAAATTTTGAGAAAAGCAACTCGAAATTTCGAGTTAGCGCTGCCAATCAGTAATCTACGTGAATGACGTCATTTCCATGTTACCCGGAAGCTGAAGCCCTCAGCTACAAATGCTACAGCTAAGCTACCGGTATTACATCCAGTCGTGAATGCACAGATTGCTAAGTGTTTTCAGCCTGGCTTCACAAATGATGAAATCCCTGTGTTATTAGCTGATTCACATGGTGTTACTATCAGCAAACATACTTTAATTTGTTGGGATCCGTTTTTGAGTGCGCGGTCCTGCGCCATATGCTTCCGGGTAACAAGAAAGCGACCTCATTCACGTATATTTTTGATTGGCAGAGCTAACTCGAAATTTCGAGAAAATAACTCGAAATTTCGAGTTATGGATACTAGCTTCTTTTTTTTTTTAGTGGCGGAAACGGGCTTCCATACCTGGAGTCCAGTGTTTTAACTGATGCATGAAACTATACATTTTTAGACATAGGTTGTAACGGCCGCTGTTTTCTTTGTGAGTATTTATTACACGGCGTGCTGCGGGGAAAAGCCTGTTCTAACGTTTGAGTCTAAGGTTTATTTTTTAGCACCTGGCGGCTCTTTTTTAATTCTCATCCGTAAACACTCTGCATCTTTCACGTGATTCAGTTTATTTTGAAAAGTCTCAACAGGATCTTGAGCTTTATTGTGAAAGGTTTATGTGGAACAAGCGGACACGCGGTGGTTTTACCGTCGTTGTTGCTAACGACAACGCATAAAAACAAAAGCTTGTCTGTCTGTAGTGTGGTTATATTAAATATAAGAGAAATAGAGAACTTTAAGAAATTAATATAGCCACTACAGTGACCATCAAAATAATGAAAAAATATTGCCGTAGTTTATTTCACCACGAAACAAACGATAGCGTAAAATGAAACGATAGACGTTTTTATATCGTCATCCGATATATATCGTTATATCGAACAGCCCTAGTGCACCAAGTATTTTATTTGTTTGTTTATTTCTAATTTTGAGGCAAAAGCGACAACCATTAAGTTTGATAATTTCGTCGTAGTGTAAGTTTGCTAATCACACCCTGGAGAGACACTACAGATTTCTGTACATCAAACCAACAAGACATCTGTACAGTTTCGACAAGCCATCACTTTGATGAACACTTAAATCACTCACATAGTGTCTGTACTTATCTACCATATCTGCCACTGAATTAAAAGCAAGACCCTCATGCAAATGCAAAGTTTGTGCCACGGCTGCCCTCATTTTTCTGTAGCACTGAGTACCAAAAACATTTTTTTATGCTTCTGTAATGGTTAATCCACTATTATGTTCAAGCTGTTTCAAAGAAATGATATAATTTTTTTCACTGATAAATTGTCAAATTTACAGTTTTCCAAAAAAGCAAAGAAAATAATGAAGCCTGTTATTATTTTTTGATTAACATACCAAATTATAGCTATTTACTTGTGAACAGAAAAAAATAGGTTTCATTGTGGTGGAATATTAGGCTTGATATATTTCTGACGTCTTACAGAAGTCCAGAGTGTGTGTTGGCTCGTTGACAGATTTCTCAAATAATTGTTTTTCCCTTGTTTTTATGACAGGTGGTCTAATACATTTGTTAAGAACTGGAAAGTCCTCGTGTGTATGTAATAACCAGTTATTCATCCATTATTTATTCCATAATTATTCCTGCATCTTTGCACCATTACACACAAAAATACTTGCCTGAATTTTTAAGTTTGTTATTTTCTGTATAGTCTGTACTGCACTGGAGCCCGATTCCTTGTATACGTACACATACTTGGCCAAAAAGCTGATTCTGATTATTACCCTACTGCTCCTCCTATGAAAAACCTATGAAAAGTTAAAAAAAGAGAGCTTAAAAAGTAAGAAACTCCTTTTTTCTCTCTGTGTCTCGCCATGTGCAGAGCTGCACTAACGCATCGCTGCTGTTCTGTCTGAGCTGCCACACAACTAGCAATTAGCTTTATAGTAAGTCGATATCAAGTGCAACATTAAGTTGAAATAATAACCTGCACCTCAGCATACACACGCATAACCCACCGAGTCCAGCAACCTTTCTGGCACAGCCCTGCCACATGAGTATCTAAAGCAATCCATACATGTTTAAGTAGCAGAGCATAGCTTCTTTATTAATTACTCTGGCCAAGCAGCTATTTGATTCTTTAAACTTTCACTTACTATACACTTACTACGATCTTCCGTACTATCATGTGACTAAGAAGTTTTAGTCTTCCCAAACTCTGAGATTTTTTTGTGCCCAACAAAGAACTCCTAACTTCTCAGGCTGCTGCACTATCAAATTTCAATGCTGTGTTAAACAGGAAATTAGAAAAATATGTGTCACAGCTTCTAATCACAGTCATCACGGCAGTAAAAAAGAAGAAACAAATGTATCTAAAGCCAATTTTAACAAACTGTCACACATGTTTACTTTAAAAGATGATGAAGGTCAAAAGCAAGTGCCACAGATACACTGTTAGCTTTCCCGCAAGTGATGATATTACATGTGTGTAAAAAGGGCTTAATCTTAATCATATTGCACCACACATTCTCAAACTTTCAACACAAAATGGACAAGCTACAAGGCTGCTTTACTCAGTTAACACAAAAGTCTGTTTACTGTACATTTTATGCGATTTCCTGATGGCAGCGATGTACAGTTGGTGCCAGAGAACAGCAAGATGACCTGTGGTGTTTTAATAGAGCTGGCAGGACTGGGCAAAGGCAGCGTAAGATGAACTTGGATTTCGGCCAACTGTCTGAGGAGGGATGAAGAGAATAAATGAAGAGCTGAGTGGAGAAGTGGCTGCAATCATTCTGTGAAAGTCCCTCTACGAGTGGACAAACATCGGTCAAAGGCAGAGATTAGAGTAATGAAAGAGAGAATGCAGAAAGAGGGGAAAATGAAACCGTGTAAGATGACAGTGATGCACAGTGGCAGAGTGAGACACAGAGGGCATTAGCATTCAGACAGAACACTCTTTAAACTTTGAGTTTAAAGAGTGTCAACATTTGTCGCAGTTACTTGAAGAGATAGCAGATGGCAGAATAGAGCCAGCACCTTCTCCTGTTAGCAGCCGTGACAGCGAGGCTAGTATTGTTTTCCTAGTGAGTCTCTGTGCGTCTCATCTTGAAAAAATATGGACACTGTTAATGCGGTTGGCTGCCTTAGTGAAATGAAATAGTGGTTTAAACTTAATTTAGGAGTCGTTTTATTTTTATTTGCTTACAGTATGTTTTCTCACCTATTTACCTGCACACTCATTTCATTAAATCAGATATACTTGATTTGCATGGGGTGTTCCACACAGGTAAGTGCCAAGGCTCGTTGGATGGATATTAAGGTTAAGATCATAAATTTAGATGAGATGTGGTGGTTATTTCCATCCATCTATCTTCTTAACTGCTTATCGAATTCAGGGTCATGAGGACGCTGGAACCTTCCCCAGTTTTTATTGGGCAAAAGGCTGGGGACACTCTGGACAGGTCACCAGGGGGGTTATTTCCATTATGATGTGTTTCACTAATAGTTTCAGCAGGCAGGAGACCAACACTGAGCACTGAAAATGAATCTCTCTGTATATTTGTTCACCTGTTAGGTATTCAGTTTTCAGTTTAGGGATTCTGATGTTAGTTTAGCTGATTCTTTTTTCATTTGAAAATATAAACGAGTTGGCAATTTGACGTATCTCGCACCACGCTACAGTTCATTGTTGGAAGCTTAATGATTGTCACTAGACTTCGCAAACCTGTGCACCTCTTTTTATTTTCAATATGTTCTAATGAAAAATGTGAGGACAGGACTGCTTCACAGTAAGTTCTTATTCTCTATGGGAGAGGCACAGCTTTCATTCTGTGTCTGCTCTGTTCAAGAGTAGAGTGACAGAGAAGCGAAGACAGTGAATAACAATGTCTTTTTTTGTTTCTTACAATCTCTCTTCTTGATTGTCATACATGTTAATGTAGCGAAGAAACAGAGCAAAACCACTGCAGGAGATATTCCCCTTTCAATATGTAGTGCTTATTGCTTTCAAAGCTCCAAATCCCCAAAATAATGGCAGGCTGTTCAAGCCCTACTGATCATATTTTAGTGCAATCTAGCAGGTGTTTGTGTGTCGATCATTTGTGCCAATGTGTCTTAGTAATGCACAGTCACACAGGCCTAAAGAGTGGTCTGCGACTAACTGGTAAGTAGTGGCTGCTAGGAGACGATGTATATTCCCCAACAGGGGTTTGCAAGTGATACTGGCAGTTGCTGGAAGTCCATGTGAAATCAGTTGCTAAAACCCATTTGCACAGGCCTACAGGTCAGTCGATGATCATAACACCCCCTTGGTCACTTCAGGAAACGTGTGTTTCGCAACTGTTTAGTAAGTGTTTTTTGGAGGTTGATGGCAGTCGCTTGTCTGAACTAGTGTACAGAAATAGGTACACAGTAGGGCTGGGACGACGCGGCGACGTAATCGATTACGTCGACACGTAAAATACGTCAACATAAAAAAATGTGCATCGATGCGTCGTCACTTTCAAAACAGACATGGCGGCAGCGAGTAGCAGCAACATTAGTGAGGCAGCTGCAGTCGACTTAAATCACTCCACCCGAACACGCAGTTCTACAGTCTGGGGATATTTTAACAGAAAAGGAAGTGATTCAGTTGTTTGCCGGCTTTGTAAGGTGGAAATGGCTATGATGGCTATGCACCAGCACCTCAAATGACGGCATCCAGGAGCAACTTCTGCAAAGGACAAACCCTATACAAGTCAAATAATGGGGAAATAATCAATAATCGAATCAAATCAAAATAGAATCGGATTGAAAAATTCATCATTAGATTCATTGATGCATCGAAAAATTAATTGCTAGATTCATCGATTAGGAAAATAATAGTTTTGCCCAGCCCTAGTACACAGTAGGGATGGGTATCGTTTAGGTTTTATCCGATACCGGTGCCAAATCGGTACTTTTGAAACGGTGCCGGTGCTTAAACGGTGCTCGAACCGGTGCTTAAAGAATGGAAAACACAAAATTGGTCCAAAAACCTCTCATGTTCAGCTGTTTTTTTGTAAAAAGATAACAATGTTAGCCTTTTCTGCAGCTATAGGGGATTTATGGCATCACTCTTGGCTGGAAGCAGTGCTTAATCAATGAAAAAAAACAAACTTTGTCCAAAAACATCTCATGTTTTGCTGTTTTCCACTTTTTCTTTGGTCATTTTAGCCTTTTTGGCCAGGGTGAAGGGAGTACCTGCCATCAAACAAGAAGACAGCCGCATGTAACTACGACGGTGTTTGATAGTTCACCTTATTATGCATTAATGTAATAACGTGGTTAGCCTACTCAACGTAAATTACACACGAACAACATTAAGCTACTCACGCAGAGAAGAACGGCTGCTGCTGCCATCATCATCCGTCATCATTTCTGCTACACTGGCAGGGCTAGGGGCCAGGACTCGGGTTTTTGGGCTTTTAACAAAACGCTATGTGTCGCCAGGTGTTTCATCAGATTCGAGCTGTTACCTCCTTTGCACAGTATCAGCTTAAAGCACTTGTTACAGGCTGCTGAGTTTGCATCTTTTGCTGTGAAGTACAGCCAGACTTTGACCGCTTCGCTTAGGGCATTTTTAATCTGTAGCTCTGCTCTAAAAGAATGTACGTACCTGGGCCCGCCTACTACGCTCGCAAAGGTAAAATGATTGGCTGGAATCCAAAGTGTATGACATCTCAGGGAAAAAAAAGCACCGAAAGAAAGCACTGAAATGTGCGCTGCTTTTCGGTCTGGTTACTACCGGTACCCATCCCTAGTACACAGTGCTGCATAGTCGCCCATAGTTTACATTGCAGATGTTGATCTGACAGCAAATGCCAGAGGACTGCTTGCTAAGTGCAATCAAACTCTGGAAAAAAAAAAGAACAGGAAGGGTGACCACCTTTCGAAATGTGTTGGTTGCAGCAGTAAGGCACAACTTCTACCTCGAATGTCTTTGTTTCTGGTTTAGGTTGCACTTCTTCAAGTTTCACTAAACCTCAGAGAGTACAATGATGAGTGTTTGCAGACAAGTCTGCATCTTTCATGCAAATGATGGGCTACCACAGCAATCTCCTTGCAACCAAAGCAATCACAAGGAGGTTTTTGGTCCAGCATCAGTTTTGTGACTGATTTCACCAAGTATCAGCCAGAAGCCTCTAGCAACTGATTGCAGAATACTCATTTTCCTCTAGTGACCAGTGGTTTCCAGATGTTCTCTAACTGGTCTCTAGGCCTGTGTAATACCCACCACTATAATAACTTCAATGACCTTCAATGAACACTGATTCCACATGTTTCTAAAACTATTGGCCTCCCTAATATCATGATTATATTTAAGTATGCAATAATGGCTATCACTCAGGACAAGTTTCTTCAGACTAGCCTTATCAGAGAAAAACTTACACTGGTGATACCTTGAAATTGTGATTTCACACAATATAATAAAATGTCTGTATCTGGAGGACGAAATGTCAAAGAAACGTTCACTATTATAAGCACAGACCAAGAGATTTTGCTAAACAACAAACCCGCCCTCCTTTTTTATGAAGAGATAAAATTTGTAAGACTGGTCTGTGCATGTTGCAAGAGTAATGTCTCTGTTGATACTTCTAATCTTCTCCCTCTTCCTCTTTACTTCAATTTCTGTTTCTTAAAATAAGCCCTATGTAAAGCCATAAAATATCTGATAAAGAGCAAAGTGGCAGTGACCTGTAGGGTTTTATGTTTATTGTGTCTACCATTGTTTCCATTGTTCCCAGTCTACACAGCTGGAAAAAAACGATGGTATTTGACCTTACTTCTCTGTGCTTACATAATCCCTGTCCCGAAGGGAGAAAACTGCCAGATCCTTCTTACACATACACACACACACACACACAACACACCAGACCCAAAGCCAAAAATTCACAACATAACTGCCACTAGGCTTTCATGCTTTTCTTCCAGCTTTAACCCCCCACCCCCAGATACACACCCTTCCCCTCTAACACACTACCATGACGGGTTTCTGAACTTCTAAGCACACAGGCACCAACAAAAGTTTGAGCAAACCTACTTATAAACATAAAGCAGCCAGGAAACACACATACATACACATAGCAATTTCTTTACTGTAAGTACGCACACAAACCAACACCAAACACCACACACGTATGCATATGCCAATTCAAATACGCACACATAGTATTTATGCACACACACACACACACACACACACACACACACAGACTCAAAGACAGAGCCAGGAGTAGATGTTTGGACACAGACGTCAGAGTGGAAAGCTGATCACAGCTGTACTGTAGCCATGAACACTGAGGATCAGTGTCCTGAAATAACCGGCAATGCTTTTATATGACCCCAAAATTTTATATGCATGCAGATGCACATTCATTCACACACAGGAAAAAAATAAATTAGAACTCAGTATTCCTGTAGCCCCTACAGGAATATTCTATTCTATTCTATTCTATTCTAGATCTTTATATATTCATGGTTTTCTGAGTCTGACACCATATTCAGAATATTTTAACAGCTGTGCTATTACACTTTGTGATTTATTAAGGATTCAACGCTGATTTTAGCATAAAATATTCACACTTTAATACTTCATGTGTAAACGAAACAGAGTTCACTTTATTTTGCACTGGTGTTTTTGTCTCCATACATTAACTTTTTAAAGACTGGATATAGTTCACAACTTTCAAACTGTGGAAAAGTCTACCTGAAATATTTCAGAAAGTACACTGAGTAAAAAAGGGCACTGTTTATAATTTTCTCTTCATTTAATTACCAAAGTGTGACAATAATTTCCTTACTTTCCTTACTCAGTTACCACCTACTCACAAATCTATTCTTTTTCTGCTGCACCACTTAACACTAACCTATGAATCATTGAAGCATAAAAAAGGCACCTAGGTCAAAGGATGAACCTGCACCTAACAGACAACTTATCAAAGAATCAATTAACTGTTTAGGCACTTTGTTACTAGCAGCCTGTTGTAAAAACACATCAGTTACTCTGACTTCTTTAAGTTAATCTATGAAAAATGCCAAATATAAAACAGTTTGACAGGCATAAAATTCTATTTTTCCACCAACAAGGTGATTCCCAAAGAGCTATTAGATGAAAACGAGTCGTTTCTCATCATGGTGTGTGGTGTAAAATAGACAAGTAGAGGACAAAGCAGTGGGAAGCCAATAAAAATATCTCAGCAGAACTTGAAAGTCCTGACCTTAAAAATAGGGGGGGGGAATCCAACAAAATCCTGACACTGGCCCTGAGAGATGCATCTGGTGGTTCAGTTGATCAATCTGCTGTTTGCGAACGACTTATCACAAATGATCTCAGTGGAATGGTGATTGCCGAGACTGGCTTCTTGACAGTCACCATTCAACAGGGAGAAAAGTGTTCCAAAATACACATGAAAAGATGAAATTTTTGGTCACTGTCAATATGTGTTGAGGAAGTGAGGAGAGAGGTACAACAGTCAGTTTCTACAGCCATCTGTGCAAACCCTCTGCCACGCTTTAGGGCTGCGTTTCAGCCAGTGGTGTTTGGGATCTTGTCAAAATTGATGGAATTATGAACGGAGAAATGCACCATGGCAGTTTGACCCACCATACAATACCATCTGGAAAGCATCTGATTAACAACAGCTTCGATTTTCAGCATGACATTGATCCTAAACACTGGCACTGCACTAAAAGCATACCTGGAAAAAATAAAACACACACAGTGGAACACAATCAGTCATGGATCGGTCTCCCTATGGCCTGGCCATCAACATTATTGAAGCAGTGTGGGAAGCGAACAAAAGGTAGCCATCATCTAAAGAGGAGCTTTAAATGTTCTTCAACAAATCTGGAGAACTATTCCTGAAGACTACTTAAAGAACTGACAAGTGTTGCAGAGCAAAGGTGATCATACCAAATATTGACTTTCAAGCTCATTAAAATTGTACAAACTCTGTTTTTGCCGTACATATTGTATTGCCATGTATATTTGAACTTGTTAAAATAAATTCCTGCACCTGTTTCCCATTTAACATTTTAATTCAATCAAAAGAATCTGTTTATGCACAGTGAGCACTTTGCCCCAGCGCCTTTCTTTCGCTCCCCTGCAGTACCAACAGTGAGTGACACTGGCAAAGTCTATTTATAAATGTAGTCCATTCATTAATATCGCCCAAAAAATGATCGTTTTATTCAGTTACGTCTGTCTGGTCAACCAGAAATTATACTGATGTCAGGAAAAACCAAAACTAGGGTTGACATCAGCAACACCGATTCATGGATTTAAAAAACAAACAAACACACATTTAAAGCTGTTTTTTTTCCTGCCTAATTTTACAGACAGAAAAAGTAAAGTTTATAGTAAAAATCTGGAAATTGTTTACACATTAAACTAGGAACATCAACAGCTCCTGAGAATATTTTTAAAGAAAGGAAGGAATAATTTCCACACAACTGGTGATGAACTGAAGTCAAGAGCTGTGAAAATGAACAGCAGGTCGATAAAAAGGAAGACCTGTATTCACTGCCATGTTTCCAAATTCTGTTCAAATGTGTCTGCATGTATGTGTGTATGTGTGTGCGCTCTGATGTGTCTTCTCTACTCCAGCCAATACTCTGTTTCCTGCCAAATCTAAAGTGGGTGGTGGGTGCATTTCAACATCTCTCCATTACAGAGAAAGATGAGGAGAAAGAGGAGGGGTGGCAGAGGAGGATAGAGGAGGCATTTTTGCAATAAGACAGGAAGGAACTGAAACATATTTACACTTAGGCATACAAGCGCTCACGCACACACGCACCCATGCAGCGTCTGACACCTGAAGAAACCACTGCGTGTTTCCACGATTCTCTTCCCCCAAGAGAACCGTTCTACTTCTTCAAGCACATCAGTAGTGGAACCTTATCTGATATTACAACAGACATACACACATTACATAGCAGGCTGTTAAAGGAGTCAGCACCAAAGGAAAACGTGCTACAAGTCACAAACTGTTACTTGGAGCACTTTTCCAAAGCAAATTTCTTCACTTATTCAACCCCTAAACAACCTTGAGATAAGCACCAATTTGGGGATTAGATACCAGGATGGTTTTCAGTACCTCACTGTACTAGTCATTATAACAGTATAGGGAATTTTGGGGCACAATGACACTTTCAGCCAAAAAATATGGTAAATGGCCTGTATTTGTATAGCACTTTACTAGTCCCTAAGGACCCCAAAGCGCTTTACACATCCAGTCATCCATCCATTCACGCACACATTCACACACTGGTGATGGCAAGCTACATTGTAGCCACAGCCACCCTGGGGCGCACTGACAGAGGCGAGGCTGCCGGACACTGGCGCCACCGGGCCCTCTGACCACCACCAGTAGGCAACGGGTGAAGTGTCTCGCCCAAGGACACAACGACCGAGACTGTCCAAGCCGGGGCTCGAAACGGCAACCTTGCAATTACAAGGCAAATTCCCAACTCTTGAGCCACGATCGCCCCAGAGTTAAGGAAGTTTTATAAGTATATAAAACTTCCTTAACTCTGTCATCTGCCATGTTTTGCTAATCGCTACCTTACCTGCTGTTCACATTTTATATGTTCCGTTTTTTTCCTTTTTTTAAAAATTTACTTAAGATGTACGTGTATATTCAAGAGAGTGACAGAGTGGGGGCTTCAATTGTGTCTAATAACTTTGAATGAAGAAAAAGCATGTCTAATTCAGCGAAAATGCAGGGGCTATATAAGGTTTTTTTATGTTATTTTAAAAAAAACAGCATGCATGTATAATTTTTACAATTATTAAACTAAAATAAAATTAAGGTTAATAATTTAGGTTCTCTAAAGCACATTTTCTATTCATTATTCCTGTGTTTTAATGCAACCATTAGCTGTTGTAATATGTAAAACCTCACAGATGAAAACAGTAGCTTACACAATTCCTTTCACTGGGACCAGACTTTGACAGCTATGCAATGATTTAATGAAAGAAAAAAATTGATTGTGGTTGAACCGTAGGAGAAAAAACTGATTGAGATATTTCTGCGAGGCGTTCTGTAATGACAAATTAGAAAGATCCAGAGTTATGCAACATTGTTTTCACTTTCCTTGAAAAATGTTCACAGGGAAACTTTAATCTGATTTCGTTTTTAATAATTACAGTTTTAAAAAATCTGTCTAAAATGCAATGTCCTAGAATAGATTTAAATGTTAATTGGATCTAGATAATAAGGTGTCAATCTTCCATCTAAAATATAATGGCTTGACTAGTGGCCAGTGACTTCTCACCCTTATCTCCATAGTAACAAAAGGAGCAGTAGTGAGGGGGTTAACCCTTAACCCAATGTGTGTGTGTGTATGTG
Organism: Diplotaxodon limnothrissa; assembly: GCF_057381915.1. NCBI lineage: Eukaryota > Metazoa > Chordata > Actinopteri > Cichliformes > Cichlidae > Diplotaxodon > Diplotaxodon limnothrissa. The sequence goes on from NC_140611.1 coordinate 28,113,387, forward strand.
TGCGTGTGTGTGTGTGTGTGTGTAACTGGCTACACTCGTGGGAATAGCAGTCAAGCTCCAAAAGCATGTTTAGCCCTTAACACCCGTTATACATCAACCCCCAAAACTAAACACATCTCCCAGGCTGGAAGCTGCCCTCTTCTGTCACACTGCTTCTATCCATTGGAACATTATTTGATCCACCTTTCTCCATATCTATACTAGTTAGATGATGGTAGGGTGCAATATGATATAGAATTTCACAGATTTAGCACAATATAGACACTATATAATAAAGTTGTACAAAACAGGAATTGGTACTGCAAAATATATTATTATAGGCAAAGCTGTCTCCCACCAGTAAGCAAGAACAATAAAACCACTGACAGGGGGAAAAGGGTAACATTGATCACCTTGTTACAATACCATATCCTGCAGGGAAATCTTGGCTTCTGGCATTCATGAGGATGTTTCTTTGACACATACCACCCACCTAAACATTTTTGCAGACAAAGAACACCCTCACTTGGATTAAGGTCATAACCAGCTCAGCGAACACAGCATGAATCCAAGGTGTTGATCTGGCCCCCAGTCTCCCCAGGTCCCAATCTGATTGAACATCCACTGGATTTCAACCACAGGGGTTCTCACCCTGCAACCCACGGGACCATAAGATTCAGTAATGTGCCAAAATGAGATATCAACGGGAATCTAAAGATGCCACCCCACTGTGTCCGTTCTTTGAGTGGTTAGAACTGTTGGCAGAACTGTGGCACTTGATTCTAAAACTCTGGGTGTTTTATATTTCCAAAGAAACATGACACCAAAACATATCTAGCCATACAAAGATCAACATTTTTTTAAATCACCAGAAGAAATAAAAATGACTTTTTTGGAGAATGCGTATATTTAAAGTTAGGTTTCTGTTCTTTGTCTAGTGTAGAAATAAATACATTTCCCATGAATCTACTGAAAATGTGAATGAGTCGTTTTGGTTCTGCCCCGTATTTTAAAGGAGAGCAAAAAATAAACACTGGTCCACTTTAGGCGGACGAGAATAAAATTGTGGAGGAAACAATACCACAGCACATTCTGGCAAGGAAACGGTTTAAACTACAAGATTCTGGACACACTCTGTGGGCTGCTTAATTGCAAACCATTCAAAATCCCATTGTGCTCAACTGATAAACACAAAAATAAGCATGGGACCATATGCATACTGCAGCTACCACACATTTGTGCAAGCACACCACAAAACAGCATAATTCCATAGATGCCAGAGGAGAACCAGAGTGCTAAATGCACTTCTTGCATGTGTGTGGGGGATGGGGACCTTATTTTGCGACTTTATTTGAATTAATTTGATTCTTCTTACTTCAGAAAAAGTGAGCAGAAGATGAAAAGCAATAAGCAGAGAGTCACAGAGGGAAAAGATGTGTTTGTGCGAGTATGTGCTAACAAGCTGAGCTGAAAAGGTCGCGCGCTCACAGACATAAACATTTACGAGCACAGAAAAAGAGAGTGTCTAGAGCGATACTATAATACTCACGAAGATGATTTGTGTGCATCTGTTTGGCTGTGTGCGTGTACATCGCTGTGTAGCGTGTGTGCCAGGCCTTCGTTCAGTATTCATGAAGTTGGGGGGATAATGTGGAGGTAATGACAAGGAGCTCGTTGTTTGCTGCAGAGATCGGCAGTTTGCAACACTAACGACTGAATAAATGTGCATGCACGTGTGTGCATGAGAACGTGTGCGTTTGTATATGCAGCTGGGGAGAAGGAAATGTGGTGATTGTGCAAATGAGTGAGCAGATTCTAAGTTTGTAAGTTTTAAGTGAGTTTTAAGACTTGTTTGGAAATTGTTTTTCTAGTTAAAAAACTGCATTCCAGAGTTAAAGTTAGAAAAACCGTTTACATTAAGAAAACACCTTTGTGTGTGTGTGTGTGCCTGTGTGTGCACGCATTGTGTTTCTTTGTGTGTCTCTACTGTGCTATCATACAAAGGACACAGGTTCAAAGGATCATTACAGGGACTGGTAAAAGACTATTTCCTTTTGGAACCCCACCTAATCCCTGGGAATGACAGGGCAAAGCAATATCTGACTCTGGAGATGAAAGGAGGCGGCGTCATTACTGCAGTGCACTGTCATGGTAACCCCAGGTGTCACCATAGCAACCCCAGGTAAATACAGGTAAGGAAGAAGATCAAGGGCTGGGATCTTCGTGACACATTGCTTTGATGAAAATTGGACTGCTACAGATGGGTGACAAATTAAAGGAAAGACGTGAACCTTTTGACCCCTAGAGGCAGGACATCTCGTGGCTCTGTTGTGCCTCTGAGTGCATTTTGCTAGCATGATTCGGATCCACTCGTCCCCTCAAAGGGAATGGTTACTGCAAGTAATTAAAAAGTTGCTATGAGTGATCCTTTAGATGCAACTTTTCTATATTGCAGCTTCCAAGAAGGCAATACCTCCATCCGTTGGGTACAAGAAGTAACTGAACACTTTGAAAAGTATTAATGCATCATCTTCACAGCTATCAGATCTTGAACTAATTAAACAGCTACAAGCAATTTTGGACTGATAGGTTAGACAATGCTCACGATCACCTAATGAAGGAACCCTTCTTTATACTCTTAGAGACTTTGACAGTCCATGGTAAATCACAGTGAAACTATTCTGGGGCAGCCCAACAAATTACTTTCAGTGTGACGATATGCAGCAGTTTGCTTGAACAGATATTTGATAGATCAGTTTAGCTCTGAATTTTGACTGTTGATGCTCAGGTACATCATAATTATCTGTAAATGACCAGAATATAATTCCGAAGAATATTCTTGATTCGTGATCACATCAAAATGATTGAGAACTTCGAATGTTTTATACTGTGCATAGCGATCCAAAATTAATCTCTTCTAAGACAAAATCTATCACTGACAGATGGATGAGCAGACGAACTGAATACCAAACAGGAGTCTGGGTAAGTCACTGAAGTATAAAAGAGAGCCCAAATAATCCATAAACCCCTAACTCTCAAAAAACAATCCACTCTAAAAGGACATATTCCTACCAAGGCCAACCTGCCAGAAGAAAGCCACTAAAAATTCATGAATCTGTGCGAGTCATCCTTCAGTGTCATCATCAGGTCCTGATGATAGCATTCTAATGCTTCAGAGTGCAGACGTCTTATTTGTCTCTCTTCAGACTTAGCAAGTGAAGACATTTCTGATCAAACCAATGCAAAAGGCTCTGTATCAAATAGGTTTCTGTAATGACATTGACCACATTCAAAAATAAGATCTGATTCACTCTGTGCCATGAGAAAAACGTGACCATAAATATGCCGGCATTTCCCCCCCCATTTTCCCAAGAAATTGGTTTTAGTTTTACACCTAAAACTTGATAAATGATTTTTTTTCTGTATAACAAACTTTACACAGAATGGCCCCAGTGGGTTCAAACCAGGAACACTCTTGCTATGATGTGGCAGGGCTAATCAGTGTACAACCATGCTTCCTTTGGGCTATCTACAACTGGACTGAAATTTAACGTACATACAGTGACACATTTTCTGGAAATCTAGCTAAAACACATGCTAAACAGGACTAAAACAAGAGAACTGAAAATTGAGAACAACGCTGCAGTCAGTATGAGAACTGATAATAAAAGACAGGTGCCATAACTGAGTCTGAGTATTATTGTGCTTTAATAAGACTTAACATAATTTAGTTGATTGACAGAGATCCACTCTCTTCCGCTTATCCAATTCAAAGTCTCAGGGGAGGAGCTGGAACCGATCCTGGCTGCCATAGGGCAAAAGGCGGAGCACACCCTGAATAGGTCACCAGTCTGTCACACACCACAGAGAGACCAACAACCACTAACACGTATGGGCAATTTAGAATCACCAGTTAATCTAACCCCACTAACCACATGTCTTTGAACTGCGGGACAAAGCCAGAGCACCTGGAGAGAACCCATGCAGACACAAGGAGAAACATACACACAGAGAAAGGTGGATTTTGTTGTGAGGGAACAACAACACCATGCTGCCAAGATTGAAAGAGACTAAATATACTAAAATTGATTTACTATAAAAATCTTGTGCTATTCAAAGCAAAACAAAAAAAGAAAAACAATGAGCACACAAATGCAACAGCTGATGTTCATCACAACGACTGAGGGACTACTTAAGATGTATTAAAAATGCAAATAGGCTCCAAATTTCTCCTTTCAAGTTAAGAGCAACACAGCAATTGAATGTTTGACCCCCAAAAAAATGTTTGAGCAGAGGAAATAACGCTGTAAAGGTTTGAATATCCCTGTAAAAACAATGTGAAAGAGCTATTTTTTGACACTGTTATAGATGGGGATTGTAATCTCTCTTTCTGATTGGCAAAATAGACTTTATCGGTCTTGATAGACTTTAACTGGTCAAAGCACGAAGTCGGCAACAGAGGCTCAAGGAGCACAAAGAGCGGGGGAATTGCAGATCTCACTGCTGACTCAGCATGCCTGCCTCTTCTTCCTTTTCCATAGCAACACATTCATTCTAATCTACAACCCCAAATACATGATGTAGAGTGCTCTGTTTCACCTGTTTGACTCCCTCTGTGACCATGTGTGTTTGTGAGGTAGTGCTGCACAAGTGTGTCACTCAAAGAGAGAATTAAATCCTTTTGCGATACCCCTGCTGTTTATATGTTGAGGTGTGTGCATCCAAATGCACACGCACACACACACACACACCACTGTTAGAGGAGATTAATTCACACTTTCATCACCAAGCCTTGGTCCCAGGAGAGCCTGGATGAGACTTGGACAAAGTGACTGCAGTGGGATTGCGGGGGGGCGTTAATGGGTTATAGGTGTGTGCACGTGTACTAGCGGGTGACTGTTTGTGTGTTCACTGACCAATAAAAGCTTGGTCCACAGTGGAGTCCTCTCCCATGGGGCCCTAAAACAAGCACAGACTGGCCACAATTAAGTAGTAAGCGTCCACTGTGCATGTATGTGGCTGCTTCGGACAACAGCTTCTGAAATCCATGTTAGTACGGCTGAAGTGATCTGCTGATTACTTGATTACTCAATAAATCATGTATATTTACAAGTAAATGGTAACTGGACTGGTTCTTATATGGTTCTTATTTCTACTCACAGCGCTTTATACAACATCCCTCATTCACCCATTCACACCTATTCATATAAGCACTTTTTCTAGTGCTTTCTATCTTGCATTCACACTCCAATGAACACATCAGAGAACAACTTGGAGTTCAGCATCTAGACCCAGGATACTTCGGCATGCAGGCGGGAGCAGCCAGGGATCGAATTCAATTAAATTCCAAAATCTGTTTTATTCATATAGTGCATAATCACAACAACAATAATAGCTTCAAGGGGTTGTAAGGTAAAGACCCTACAATAATAGAGAGAAACCCCCCACAGTCAAGCTACCCTCTTTGAGCAAGCATTAGGCGACAGTGAGAAGGAAAAATTCCCTTTAAATAGGAAGAAACCTCAGGCAGAACCAGGCTCAGGGAGGGGCGGCCACCTTCCGCAACCGGTTGGGGATGAAGCAGGTGGTGGATTGGCAGTGCATTGAACCAGCATAGCTCAGGAGGTAAAGTCACCTCCTGAGCTACAGCAACCCTAAATATTAGAAATACAGCAAATATAAAATATTTTCTGGATACCATTATTTCCGGTGCAAACTGCAAATCAAGATGTCACTTTGTGCTCCAGAGCAATTGTCCAAAAACTTTTTTAAAACTAACAGTTCAATATCCTTTCTACACTTTCTGTATAAAACTATTAAAAATATGAGAGCTTATATCACCACATGTCGCTTTTGCTGTTCCAAGCTCCAAAATTGCCTGTAGGCCCCTTAAAGTTTAACAAGCAAAGCAAAGCTCCACATCTTCAAACAATGCCTAGCTAATGTGAGAAAACTCAAGCACTGAATATGGTGTGAGACCTGACAGGAATGTTTTTAAGTTGCTTGAACATTCTTTGCATCTGCATTTGGGGTGGCTGTAGCTCAGGTGGCAGAGCAGGTCAGCCACTAATCAGAAGGTCGGTGGTTCGATCCCAGGCTGCCTCCTGGCTGCATGCCAAATATCCTTGGGCAAGATACTAACCCCATGTTTGCCTACTGGTGGTGGTCAGAGGGCCCGGTGGCGCCAGTGTCCGACAGCCTCGCCTCTGTCAGTGCGCCCCAGGGCAGCTGTGGCTACAATGTAGCTTGCCATCACGAATGGGTGAATGTAGTGTGAAGTGCTTTGGGGTCCTTAAGGACTGAGTAAAGCGCTATACATGCAGGCCATTTACCATCTTTCTTACTCAGGTCCTCACTAAATTCATGACGGAAACTCCAGCTCTAAGAAATCTCATTGTTCTTATCAGAAAACCAACACACACACACACAATATGTCCACAATAAATTTTGTAACATGTCGCAAATTATTTTTCAAAGATCCTTCTGACACCTTACCACATTTATGGTTTTTAGCCAGTCTTTTCCATTAGCTGTTGAATTTTCTGATTTCACTGTCAGTATGTGTTTACAACTGAAATTCGAGTCTTGAAAAACATCTTAAAGCACTTTAGCTATTTGTACAAACATTTAAATTGTTTAATTGCAGGATGTTTAACCACACAATTCTGGTACTTCTGAATTCAGTAAAGCAAAAACAACAAAAACAAACAAAAAGAAAAACCCTGAGCATTTCTATCAAACCGCAAACCATAAGCTTTTCCAGATTTTAGACCCCAGGTGAAAATTCCAGCAAAATGTCAATATTTTTGCAGCTAAGTGCAGATTGTCTCACATTTTACTGCTTAACTGACATATTCTTTAACAAGTTACAGCCATAAGACAATGCTGGCTGCACTGAAGTAAACAAAGCTCTCAGATCTACTCCCATTGAGTGTGAGTAATAAAACCTCAGAATGCTGCAGCCTGTGGGCGGCTGGACATTACCAGAAGTATGGCAACTGTAACACTGACCAGTGACCCCATCCTCTTCCATCTGTCTTCACGTTTGCCTCCCCTCTTGCTTTGCAAACTCAGTTCAGTTTAATTAGGTAACACAAGAGAGATTATAAATGAGTCACTACACATCTCTGTCTTTGTAACAGTATGGGAAAACCACAGCAACGCATTTCTCCTTTTCCATTCAGTTACATATTATGAACATTGGAAAGAAATGTTCTCATTCTCTCGATCAATGTATTCCATGACTTGGAGTCTTATTCCAAGTTTTTTTTCCTCCCTTCATTCAACTCATGACCAGAAGTATGACCGATGCATGAAATCACAGTTTATATAATCAGGATATAATTGGAATGTTTGCATCTAACTACACAGCACCTGAATATCTGAGCAGGCGGATGATGAGCACGCTGATCTACAGTTCCAGTAATTAAAAGCGTGAGAAAGAACGCCCGTACTTTTCTCAGTACGGTACAGAGTGCCGTGCAAACAACCTTAAAGTTGTGCGTTACGTATTGCAAAATGAAAACCAACTAACTTTTTACAAAATTACGTATTTTCGAAAGTGTTGGATGTTAGGTGTCGTCATCCACATCGTGCACAATTGGGGGAAAAGTGACTAACCTTAACAGGAGAGCTCCTGGTGGCCACGGGAAGCTCCCTGATCGCTGTGCCCGGAGGAGAGGCGGATATCCCGGCTGCGTACCCCTGCAGCGAGCCCCCGGCTAGGGACTGCCTGCCTCCCGCTCCTACTCCCCCTCCTCCTCCGCTTCCTCGCTGGGGCCGCTGCTTGATACCATCCAGGAGGCGAACCAGGAGGATGTTAGCGGGCAGGTCGTCCACCCCGCAGTCCACCAGGATGCGGCACTCCGGGCAGCGGAGCTCGTTCCGGGAGCTGACAATGTTCTCCAGGCAGCGGCGGCAGAAGGTGTGCTGGCACGGTAGCACCTTAGCCGTGGTGTCCAGGCGCTCCAGGCACACCGAACACTCCAGCAGATCCAGCAGTGACGAGGACTCGTCCATGTCGGCGGAGAGGGTGAGCATCTGGGCTTCAGTGTCCGTGGGGACGCCGCGGCGACTGTTTCGTGTACCGTAGAAAAGAACCGGGGGCACAGAACATTCTGGGAGGCGGACTGACTGGGAAGCAGTCCACGGACGCCCTACGACGACGGTGTTCCCTCGTGCCGAGCGGTTCCCCGCTGAGTTGTGAATGTTCTCCGCTGTTCCGCGCCTCTCTCTCGCTGTCTCCCTCGGCGTGTTTATGTTGTTCGCTCCGCTCTCCGTGTGTCTCCCCCGCTCTCCAGCAGCTGTGCGGAAAGCGGTGAGGTCACGCTCTCATCATCATCATCCGCGCGCCGATCACAATTGCGGTGCGCGCTCACGCACCAAAGACAGATTGATAAAGACTGAGAGAGCGCGAGAGGGAGAGAGAGAGAGACCATACACCTCAGAACCACCACAGGCATGCAGGCGGCTCCACAGCCCCCCTCGGTAATTACCAGCAGCCCGCTCTCTCACTCCTCACACCTTCACTCCAACTGGTTAAGAAGGAAGCTGGTATCGCTCCTTGAAAGGCCGAAAGGTTCTTTGTCATCTCACCTTCTTATACCCGTCATAAACAATTCATTCCTAGTTTTTGATTCTCCAAATCCTCACAGCTCGCAGCATCCAGAGATACAAAAGTTGATTCCTGGACGCTTTTTCTCGATTTTGTTCCCCTTTCTGTTCAAATGCGACCAACAGGGCGCGGGCTTGATCTCAGTCTCTATGCTGTCTTTTTGTGTGATGCCTACCTGACAGGAGAAGACATCATTTTGATTACCTCAGTAACAACATCCAGCTGATGGTTGAGGGAATGGGAGAGGGTGGTTTGTGGCGACGCCTGGCGGTCGTTTCCTGTGACTTTTTAATTTAAATCAATTAGTCAGAGATTCTCAAAGTTTTCGTGACACAGTGTCAATTTACGGAGGCAATGTACAACTGGGGCGCAGGGGAATAACGTATACATCGCGCATTATTAATCATTTTTAATATAAGGAAAGTGTGGTCTGCTATCATAGGTAGAATAGATTATTTAAAACAGGAGTGATGGCCGCTCAGTAGTTATAGTATGACACAATTTTTGGATTAATTACATAGTAGTGCCTTCTTTCCTTGCCGTGCTTGCACATTTGTTCAGAAGTGGCAATTATTCTACGGACAACACTTTAAGAACCGTGGTTACGATCCATCCATCCTTTTAACAGCTTATCAAATTCAGGCTCATTCAGGCTGGGGACATACAGAGCCTAGCTCATATGACAATGGGCAGCTAATTGCCTCATTATAAACTACTTGGTTAGCGCAATGAGAAGGTCCTGGGTTCAAATCCACCAGCCATCCAGAGCCTTTCTTTGTGGACTTTGCATGTTCTTCTTATGCTTGTTTTCCGACTCTCCGTGTTAGCCTTGCAATACACTGGCGACCTGTCCAGGGTATACCCTGCCTTTCGCCCTATGATAGCTGGGATAGGCTGCAGCCAACTGGATAAGCAAGTGAAAAATGAATGGTATCAATAGATGGTTATAATGCAAAACCTCATTATCATTAGTTTCATTGCAAATTGTAAAAGGGAATGTCACTGAATAATTCCAGGATTCTATTTACAGATAACATTTTTGACAGCACTACATTAGAAACATGGTAAGATGATTACAATGCCATTTCCTATGAAATGACATGACCTTTATTTAAAGATACAGGGAAAGAAATCTGTAACATTTCCACTGACCTATTCCTGGCATATGCTATATAATGAGCACAAAATAGACAAAGGACAAGGAAATGTGTGTATGTATGTGTGCGTGTGTGTTGGGGGGGTCCATGTATTACTCATTAGCCAAATCGCATTACAAATCTACATCATGTAAGCTAAATCAGTACACTGGCTTTAGTTTAAAGTTATGTTTAAGTTAAGTTTGGCTAGTATTGTTAATGTCACCAAGACAAATCCACAGCAAATTTCTGTACAAGTCAATTAAACTCTCTGCGAAGTGACGATAACATGACCATGTGGTCTGTTTCTCAGCCATAGTCTTTCTCAGCTCGTCCACCTGTTCAGACTTGCTCTGCTCTCACATTCAGGAGAGGCAGGGAGTGATTACAGTTTTTTCTGAATGCTTAAACCCTAACTGTGATTCCTGTAGCACAATCTCTAAAACTATTCAGACTTATAGCAAAACCACTCACTGAGTTTGCAAAACTAAAAGCACAAAAACTGCTTTGCACTCAGTTTGCAATTTTGTAACACACACTTTGCAAAACTGTAGGCACAATTCACTGCACAACACTCAATTACCAAATTTCCAACACACTCCTAGCAAAAGTATACACATGTATGGCTATCATTAACACTAATTTGCCAACTGTCTGGCACACTTTCACATGTGAAAACTTTTTTAGATAATTAGTTCACTTTGCAATCAGCCTAAGCACTATATTACAGGTAAGCTGTGTGTGCGGAGTACAATGGAGGGAGCAGAAAGAGTGAGAAGTAGAGGAGGCCGAGGAAGAGGACGTGGAGGTGAAGAAGTAGGATGAAGAGGACGACAAGGACAAGGAGGAGCAAGAGGAAGACGAGAAGGGGGGAGAGGAAGATGAGGAGGGGGGAGAGGAAGGGTAGGAAGAGTAAGAAATAGAATTGCTGATGACATCAGAGCTACAATAGTGGACCATGTCATCAACCGTGGAATGACCCTGAGGGTAGCTGGCCAACGGGTCCAGCCTAACTCGAGCCGCTACACTGTAGCAAGTACCATAAGGACATTTTGAAATGAGAATCGGTTAGCACAGTCACTTCGCACAAAGATTTGTAGCACTGCCATATGCCAATGAGAAACACACCAATACCATTGATGTAAAAATACTGAAATTGTTACTTTACAGAATTGCTAGATGACCAGATGCTGGGGGCAGAGGAAGCATGTTCACTGCAGACCAAGTAACCCATATAGTCATTATGGCGATTGCAAATAATCCTATACTTGGAAATAAACACTTGTGTTTGTTTTGATGTGTTTGAATAAACACCAGTACTTGAAGTTTGGATCCCTCTATGCTTATGGATCTATGACAGAAGTATGAGCTCAAACTGACATAGCCTACCTTGTGCACAGAGAAAGCAAAAGCCAGATGTGTTTTGTATTCATACCATCAGTGTGCAGTTGGCGCATTGTGTGCTTAGTAGATGATGGCTTGTGTGTACTGTTTGATACGGAAACACCATTTTTACGAAGGTGTGAAGAGTTAATCTAGCTGTGTTTGCTTTTGCAAGAGAACTACAATGTTTTGATGATTGGGTGACAGGTTTTCTTATTTGTGTGAAGAGTTTTGCAAAATTAGCCAATAGTTACAAAAAATGTGCTTACGCAATCAGAAAAAAACTGTAAGACCACTGTGTGTGTCTGTGCTCATTTGTGTGTTTGCGAGTGTCTATGTCTGTGTGACTAAAGTGACGCCTTCCTGGTTGCAGGGTGAACCCACTCTTTACCACCCACGATGAAAAGAAGAGGGTGTACAGCTTAGGGATACAATAAGAAATAAGGAGTGTATGTGTGTGTGTGTGTGTGTGTGAGTGTGTCTGTTTGTGACACAGTATTGCAGATTTTTTGTTCGTTTTTATGACAGTATCGGGCTGTTAAAATACACTTACGCATTCTGTACAAAGTTTTAAACACTGAAGAAGATTTCAGAGCAGAGAAGCACAGTTAAAATAATGTAATGAAGCATACTGATTTAAAAAAGCACTCTTACTGGAGTCCATGTGTTTGGTAATGAATGGTGTAGAGCTAAACAGATAAAAACTGCACAGCACAGTAAAGGCTATATTAAAGGAGCTGGAAAAGAAGCTTCTACAGCTAACTAGAAAAAGACTGAAATCAAGGGCTTGTTTTTTATGCCAGTAATGGGGTTATTTAAAAAAAAATTCTCTGTGACACAGAGCTCCACTTGCCATTTATCTACAGAGGCCTCCCATTTCCTAAGGTGTATTTGTATGTCTATAGCCACGGAGCAATCCAATGCAACTCAGCTGCTAAAACACATGTATGTTGTTGTTATCAAGCCCTGATTCTCAATACCTCACTAGTGCAGCAGCCCACGAGTGCTGGCAGTGAACCAAAATTCATCCTGTCTCCCTCCCCTCTCGTTATCATACTCACTCCTGTCTTATGCCCAGTGTCTTTCATCTGCTTAATACAATTCTTCACAGCCAATGATTCAGAATTAGAGGGGAACTACAGAGAGAAGTGAACATAAATGATTATTGGATGAAAATCCCCTCAATCCATTTAAGCAGGATCGTCAGGGCTCCCTGTAGGATGCACTGCTGTCAATAATAGACAAAAGCTGGATGCTGTTTAACCAGCACACGTGTCAATTAAGAATGATAACTAGCTTTCTGGTAATATAAGGGGCTAGTCAATTCTCAGAGAAATTACAGAGTCTAACAATGTTGCAAAGCATGAACACACATGCACTCCACGTGCTTCTCTGCTGCAGTGCACATGCTGTTGTTTTGCATGTTAATGCTCTCTATTAGATACTGTAATGATGAGCTAAAAGATTATGCAAAAAAAGTGTTATTTTTCATGCAATCAGTTAGTACAATAGTGCATTGCATGTAAGGTAAATTATATGTACATTTGTGTTGGGTTTATTTGAATTTTCTTTACATTTCCCAAGGAATGAGCGTCTGAAAATGGCAGATTGCTCAGTGCTTTGCAAAATAAGTTACAGTCAGCCTTGTGAGTGATTTCTTCGTGTATTTTGTGCTCTCTATTCAATTTTACTGCATAGTGCGCTGCAATGTTTCACTTTATTCTTAAAATAAATAAATGACTTATTGTTTTTATTACTGCAGTGTAGTTATTTTGCAATTGGATATTGTCCTCTGGGAAATTCTTGCCGTGATGAGCCATGAAAATAAACCTGGTTTGTGCTGACCTCACTTCAGCTTCATTTATATTCACATTCCTCCTGCTGCTTTTCTGACAGCTGTTTACTTCTGCACAAATCTAGTTCACCAAAGTTTCACAGAATCCTATGTTATCTTCATCTTTATCAGTTCTAATTTCATCGGACTAAACTGAAGAAAGATTAAATCTTGTTTGCTTTAGGTATAAAAATATAATAAACATTTACTGTGCGTATATGTGTGGACGCGTGTGAGTGTATATGTGTAAATGGGTGGATCTTTACCATGAACCTATACCATACACCTCTCTCTCAGCCGCCAATGACTTTCCTTCATGCAAAAGTAGGTTAGCTGACACGACAGTTACCATGGCAACCGGCTCTTGCTTCCTCACTGAAGAGTGGTGCGTGTGTGTGTTCTCACTGAAAGACTTCCAGGGGTAATGGCAAGGTCATAGAGTCTGTTGTAGGCAGTTTCAGTAGTACAGCGTGCGCATTCCACACCTTTTTTAATGTGTAACAAAAAGTACAATGCTCAAGAGGTGTTGTCTACCTGCGATGTGACACATACAAAGTTATTTTTTTATTTTCTGTGGACTCTGACTACTCATAATAATATTGAAACATGATTCCATTTACACAGTAACCCTGAGATCAAGTGGAAAGCCTGTATAATTTGTGGTTGTGGTTATTAATATGAATCAGAAGAGATCAGTGGTTGCATTTTTATTCTGTCTTTTAAATATTGCACTCATCTATGGATTTTTTAAAATATTGTTTCGCTTTTTGGACATTTAAGCCTTCTAAAAGGCATGAGAAGTGTGTTTTGGTGGTAAACTGAAGTCATCCTAATTCAATATACCAAACAAATTAGGCTTCCGCTGACTTCTGTCTTCTCAGAGCTACAGTGCTTTGATTGGAGCTTAGCTGGGTTATAAACAGGGTAGGCATTCTGTGACAGATGCTGTGCTCTTGTGATTCTTTGAAACTGAGATGTCTTTGCCTGCTAAAACATAATCGGTTGTGCCAGCAAGAAGTGCACTCAAGCATTTGCGAAAACTGACAATGAGTCTTTCACATCACTGTGGAGGAATTTTGGCTCACTCTTCTTTTCAGAATTGTTTTAATTCAGCCACATTGGAGGGTTTTCAAGCATGAATGGCCTGTTTAAGGACACGCCAAAGCAACACAATTGGATCTTAGTCTGGACTTTGATTAGGCCGATCCAAAACTCATGCAAAAGATTTGTTTTTTGAGTGGACTTGTTGGTGTGTTTTGTACTATTGTTCTGCTGAATAACTTGAGCTTCAGGGCATTAACTGTTTTGGTAGAGAGCATGTTCTTCTTATGCTTTGCTGCTTCAGGTCCTTTTTAGTCAGCACTAGTTTTCACCTCAGGACGCTCCCATGAATGACCCAGTCTCTTTGCTATTGGTGAATCATTAACACTGACCTTAACTGAAACAAGTGAGGCCTGAGGTACTTTAGATCTTGTTATTGAATTTGTTGTGATCTGGATGAGTCATCAGTGCACCACTCTTGGAGTAATTTGGGCAGACCGGCCACTACTGGAAAGATTCACCATTTGTGGATAATGGTTTTTACTGTTGTTTACTAGAGAACCAAAACCTTAGAAATGGCTTTGCAACCATGGATTGAAAGATCTAAATGACTTTCTTCTTCATCTGTTCTTGAGTTTCTTTAGATCATGTCATGATGTGTTGCTTTCTGAGATCTTTTTTAAATACTTTTTCACATAATGTCAGGAAGATTTGTGTTTTTCAAATACATCCTGTTGAACTACATAGTTCACATTTAGCAGGCGGAAATAAGGATATTGTCTTGATTCGAATGCAGACCAGAGGAGCCATTAGAGCATGATAACTAAGGCTTCATTCATTTGAAACCTTGCTTTTCATTATAAGATGCACTACATTTTCCACATATAAGACGTATTAGATAAATTGCATGGTCTATTTAGAAAATTACATAACAAAAAAAAATCCTTTATCTCATGACATCTGCTTCTGTTTCTTTTCATTGCATTATGGTTCATCTGTCCCAGCTTGTCTCATTAAAGCATCTCTTTCATCATCTATGTCATATTATCTAAACTAAAGTGTGCTCCACCATCTACTGCAGTAAATACAGGTTTTGCTTAATATGTGTTTTTGTCCGGTGTGTGACAGAGCAGCCATCGTTCTCTCAGCAGAATTCATCACTTTTCTTGTTATCCCCTCCTCATCCTCTCTTTATCCCCTCCTCTCATCTAATCTCTTCTCCTCTCATCCTCCGTTTCAGTCAGGAAGCCCTGGACAGACATCAATGAGGCTCCAAAAGAGGAGCGAGGATGACAGAAAAAGAGAGAGAAAGAGAGAAGAGGATGGAGAAGGAAGAAGACGATGAAAAGAGGGCAAAGAAAGTGGGGGGAAAAACAGAAAGTGACCAAATAAAAGAAAAACAAAAAAGACATGAAAGACGAAGGCAGAGACAGATAGACGGACACCGAGATGAAGAGTAAGTAATTACAGGCCTCCCAGTGTTTTCAAAGCCCCTCTTTTATCTCATTCTTCCTGTGGCTGAGAAAAGGAGAAGGAGCGGAAAGGAAGAGGAGGAGGAGGAGAAGAAGACTAAAGTCGAAGCTTTATTCCAACTCAGACATCAGGCACCAGTTAGCTACATCACAGACACACTCAACCTATGTCTTGTGTGTGCGTGTGTGTGTGTATGTGTGTGTGTTTGTGGCGGTGGGGTATTTGCAGGGTGTTTATATGAAGAAGTTTAATTGTATATTTTCAGTCTTAATGTGCAACTTTTGTTTATCCATCTACAGTAGCAATACTGTGGTTATCATTTATTGTTTAATGTGTCGTTTGATGTTCTGTTGTTATTCCTTCACTGTTTAGCCTTCTTGTTTCAGCTGCTCTCTTTAGGGTTCACCACAGCGGATCATCTACCTCCATCTCACCCTATCCTGAGCATCCTCTTCTGTCACACCAATCCCCTCCGTATCCTCCATTACTACATCCATGAACCTTCTCTGAGGCCTTCCTCTTTTTCTTCTGCCTCAGCAGCTCCATCTTCTACGTCTTTCAACGTCCAGTCTATCCACGATCCTTCCTCAGCACATCTTCAAACCATCTCAGCCTTCCCTCTTTGTCTCCAAATCTGATCTCTCGCTCAGACGTACTCATTTCTAATCGTGTCCATCTTGGTGACTTTGAATGAAAATATTAGCATGTTCAACTTTGCCACTTCAAAATAAAAACAAAAATAAACAACTTGCATCATCTCACACCATGCCAAGTGAAGTGAAATGAAGTAGCTGAGGTCACAGAGGTGGATGTGGTAGTTGTGGTGACATTTTGATGAATTATTAAATGTACACAAAGTGACCTTTAGTGACCTTATTCTGTTACTAATTAGACTTTCAGTACTTTCGTGTAAGTGCAAACTATAACTGAGCTTCTTGTTACCCTCATGACGACCATAGACTTGTTTAAGACTATAGTCATGCCACTGTGGTCTTATGAACGCTAGATGGCAGAGTCGAGTTGTAGCCTGTAGCACATTAATTGCCCCGACTGAAAAACATAGTCTACCTGGGCCACGTTAATCCGTTTCTTATCCAGGGCGGGGAGAAAACTTCTCACTTTTTTCTTATCAAGGAGGAGCCTGGAGACGCACCGACAAGCAGCGGCGCAGAGGCTGGGGCACAATTTGACTTTGCGGAGTAAAAACTCTTAGACAGCGAGTCAGTCCCTCGGCGATGCTCACCCGGCTCCACGCTCGAGATTGATCACCAATTACCGGGACTGATCATCGGGCAGCTTAGCCGGTAGCGCAGGGGAGAAACCAAACCAGTGCGCCCCGCTCCTGAGCTCCAGGTAAGAAGAGTGATCAGCTCCGCTCTCAGGAATGCAAGGACGGATTGCTGCAACACTCGGGGAAATTCCTGAGCAGCACTTTTTTATGCCAAGCAGACATGTGCTTCACTGTAATTTTCACTCAAAGGGGAAATGCACGAATTGTTGCTTTTATTTTGTTTTACGGGAAATGATAAAGAATCAGTGGACCATGGCATATTATCACACCGGCAATTCCTTTTCAGAAGTGACTTAAAACAACAGCGCACAAAAAAATCTTTCATATAAACACTTGACAGGATGATTTTTGGCGCAAGGCATAATTATCTAGTAATAAATAGTTTTGTTTATAGTGAACACGGCTGAATGAAAACATTTTCAATGTTATGATTTGCAGGAATGACAGCTTCAAGAAATACATTTTCTAACAGTGAGTGTGTGACAAGCATATAGCTAGATGATTGTGGAGCATGTTAGAGGTAGCTCACTGTACGTGTTGATGCAAAGGTTTTAGCCTAAGGTGGTAGAAAAATTTGATTGTTTTTCCATTTCTCACATTTCCGACCTCAGTTGGTTCGTGATGAATGGTTGATAATGAATTGGATTAAGCACTGTGCTGATTACTTTGATTTGAAAAACGGATAGCGATTTCTATTATTAATTTCGTCTCAGTCAATCATTTTAGAGCTTCTATGAATAACAAGCCACGTCATACTTACAGTGCACGGCGTTATTTTTCCTGTGACACTTGAGGTAGTGCGCGTTTGTGACCTCGCACAACTTTCTCGTCTGTCTGCGTAATTGTTTTTCTGGTGCCGCCTGACTGTCCCGGGCCCCCAGGGGAAGTCCTGCCCGCAGACAGGCAGCTCGGCCCGGCTGGGGACATGCCGGGTCCTGCCGAGCCTCTGAAGTCTGCTGGCTGGCTTTGAACTGAAGCTGCTGGAGGTGGAAATCAATCCGTCTCGATCCCCCTCTCTCTCTGTCTCTGTGTCTCTTGCCCTGACTCTCTCTTCCCCTCACTCTCACTCTCTCTCTCTCTCTCCCCTGCAGCCCCCGGTTCAGACATCTCTTCTGCCACTGAATCTTTCATGTAGAAAGGCAAAGGATACACAGAGAAGAAACAGGAGGGATTGTAACTCATCTTCAAAAGAAGTTAATATGGTTTCTGAGGATTAAAGGGATGAAGGTAGAAAAACTAACAAAGCCAGCGCCTGTAGTCATGATCATCCTATACTAGGCTGAAGTGAATGGGAAATTTGTTTACTTACTCACTTTTTTGGCGTGTTATCATTGCAAGTGTTTTTCTTGTGAAAGTTTAATGTTTAAATTTATGCTAGATGTCACAGCTGATTCCAATAGAGGAAGCATAACCATTTCCCCCCATGGAGAAATTTATAGAGCTCAGGAGGCCTTCTGGGGTTGAATGTTTCGTAAATGCTTCACACATCTAAGAGGAAACTCAACTAAAACACGTCATTTGGAGTTTACTTATGGTAGTGAAGTTATTTCAGCTCATTATTTTAGTTAGCGGGACAATTTATGATACAGCTGTTTGGTGGAGTCTTGTAGCCAAACTTACAGCACTGGGAACATGTGTAAGAGTTACAGTGACCCTGTGCATTTTGCATAATATGCAATATATTGCTTATAGATTTATATGAAGAACATAAAAATCTAGGTCCCATTTATCCACAAATTAATACTTCCATTTATTTAGGAGGCATTTATTGCTTTTAGAGCCGAAAAAGTAGGCTAGAAATTTTTTTTGCTACTTTTCTGCATTAGTTTTGCATTAGTTGTAAAATAAATGTGTCAGTTCATCAGCTTTCAAACCTTTTAAAATATATTCCATTAGTAGATAAATAATTTGATTTTAAGCTTTAGCTTAGTTCTACCCTTGTATAATAAAAAGGTTAGCTCTGTGAATATGCACACACAAAAACGTTATAGCATCAAAGTAAATTTAAAGTACAAACAATTAAGTCCGCAGAGATTCTTAAAAGCACATACACAAATAAATGATTGTGTATTGTGTGAAGAGATACATCAAATATTAAATGCCACCTGACTTAAATCATATGATCCTAAAATATGAGAATTGTTTTGTAATTTTACAGACAAAATTATAAAATAAGTCCAATGGCATTTATGATACTTTTGTGATAAAGAGTGAAGTGAAAAACTGACCCTCCCAAACTCTTGGGGGGGGGGGGGGGGGGGGGGGGGGGCATTAATTACTCATTATGGGTCAACAGCTTAAAACAGGGCAGTGGTTCTTCTTTTCTGCGCTCCGTCATGGGCTTCCAGGAGGTCCCAAACAAAATGAGAAGTAGCAGCTCCACTTCATTGTATTTTATCTTTGCAATAATACTTTGTAATAATCCCAGCAAAGGAACATAAAAGCAAGAAAGCTTTTCTAATCATAGGTTTCATTCTCACCGCTATTATTTCCCCATGCACAGTGAATACAGTTCAACAAACCAATACTAAATCCTCTCCGTGTAGACCCCAGAGAGGGAAGTTTTAATCAAATTGGGGTTTGTGGTCTAATTTGTGTCTACTTACAATTCCTCCTGTGTATGGGTAACCTACTACATCAATGTCCTTCATGTAGAGTCTGTGGAGAGAGCGATCTGGCACTTTGTGTCTTACATTATGGAAAAATGCTGAGAGTGGTTTTAGAAATCAAAGTTCGGATAAACACATGCAAGAACGTTTGTGCCTTAAGATGAAGTTAAAATAGGTTGTCCTTTGCTGGTTGTCAATTAGAGGAATTCATGGGCATCGAGGATGCTTTCATCTCCAAATCTAGTGTTTCTCATTTGGTTGTTGAGACATTTTGCAGGTGGAGAGTCTGTGTGGGACCGTGTCATCAGTGCACTAAGTTGGGCACCTGTGCAGCTGAACATATGAGCTGTAAGATCTATGATAGCATGAGCCCTCCTTGGGCTGTTAGTGATGGCAGATGAAGGCATAAAGTGTGCTTTTGATGGTTTGCAAATACCTCTATGTAAATCTTTAAATTCCCAAATTTGGAGTCTTGGGTTGATTGACTAGGAATTTAGCTTTGAAGATTTCCCTTCTCTCACAACCACATCCATCCATCATGACAAGCTTCGGCTCAAAAGACTTAAATTATCCCTCAATTTCAGCCGCTTGAAAAATCTGAAAGCTTTTAGAAGGCACACCTATATGGTTCCTTTTTTAAAATCGTAGAAGTAGCAATGAACAGTGCAGATTGATTCTACTTTGAGCCAGAGTTTTAAAAGGCACTCGCTCTGTTGATTATGAGTGTGGCTAAATTCTTGCTAATCACATCAAATGAGTCATTGCTGTTACTGAAAAGCATGTCCGCTGTTGATTTGAGCTTGATTTGATCATTAAACACTCTTTAACACTCTTTGTTACAGCACAGTGTCTTCTAGGAGCAAAAAGGCCAGTGAAACCTTTTTTAAGGGGCACAGCCCAAAAACATATTTATGCTAATTTTTGAAAGTTGTTTTTTTCTTTACTGTAGGTGTATTGAGAGAAGGAATAAGACATACAGAGGAATTTCAGGTAGAAGATTAAGCTTCCCACCTACAGTCAATGCAAAATAAACAGAGACAGACGTGGAGACAGGGAGAGAGATGTTATGCACCGGCAGAGCTAAAGAGAGAACAAGGGATCAAGGAGTGGAGACGATGAAAGACAGATCACCGGCAGGCAGAGAATCAAAGAGCACGGTGACTGACTTGAACTGTGATAGGTGTGTGCTGCATGTGTGTGTGTGTGTGTGTAGGCATTCGCGACTTCTTTTCATGTGCCCTAAGAGTTTGTTTTTCCTGCGCATTGAGTGGGAAGCTGACAGTAAGTCTGTAATTAAACCAATCAAAAGATGAAGAGACATGAAGAAACATCACACATGTATGCACACACACACACACACATGCATGCACATAAACATACATTTCGCTTTGTGCGTTCAAATTATTGAAAGTGTGTTTCTGTTGTGCTTAAAAAATATGGACATTATTCACCATCAAGGACTCAAGTCCGTCTTCGAGCTGGCTCTCGTCATCGCGTCTCTTAGCGGCACATGTTTACACGAATCACGGTTCTCTAGATGATATCTGAGTCACTGCACTTGCTGCGTGTCCATGTCACAGTAGAATTGCACTCTGATTTGTTGGTGGAAATTCAAGTTGCAGCAAAGCATGTTTTGACGCTCTTGTGAAAACGCAGCTCGAATTGATAAAAGCACGGATGATGCTGTTGGGTGGGATTGGAGTAAATGGATATTTAGTGAGGAGGCAAGAGCCAGCTGTTGTCTGAGGTTTGGGTATGTCTCCAGAGTTGGAAATCCCTTTAATCAGCGTTTATTTTCACATCAAACTTAAGACAGTAATCATGTTGCAAATCAGATGTATTTATTTCCGGCTCATTTAGTTCCCCAATAGTGAGTCTTGATGGCTACTTCATTCAGTGAGTTTGACTTTCTCAAAGACTTGTCAAGACTTTTAAACTTTAACTTTTTTTTTAAAGACTAGTACAAGAAGTCAGTGAGATCCATTAATAGAAGTTTTGATTGAGTTTTTGATGGCCTGACTCAGCTGAAGGTGAAAGCGGTTGGTCTAATTTGAGTGACAGGCCTGCTGCCACCACCCCTTTATTTACTTTCCAGCTGCCTGCAAATCATTCAAAGGAGACAAAATGCCAGCAGCACATTCCTTCTTCATAATTCACTGGAGAAAAGAAAGACAGTTGGTGAGTTTATGATTACTGAGGATACCTAAATATGAAATGACAGCAAAATGGCCTCATTTTTAAACACATAGTTGGATTAATTTTGAAAGCTGCACATTGTTTAGGAGTAAAGTGTGATTTTATGCTTTTCGAGCAGGTTGTTAAGTGCAGGTAGCTGATTATGGCCACTGTTCAGTTAATGACATGGTGTTACACTGAATAGAATAGTTTATTTCTTTTCCCCCCCTGATAATTATAGGCTCGTGCAGTATGGGTTTTATGCTTATAATCTCGTTTTAATCCCTTTATAATTTGAGGTTGCATTGTGAAATTTTACTTTATTCTACTGCGTTTCAGTGATTTATCCTCTTGAGTGTAAAACCTGTCACAAAACATAACAACGTATGTATAAAAAGACGTACAGTCGTCCAGTTTCGGTGAAAATAAAAATCTGTGCTATGTAAGTCTTGTTAAAGTAGGTTGTTTATCGGAGATGGTGGAGGTTTAAATGACAGACTACAGAAACTTGATAGTGGGGAAATCCACAAAATGTGTGGTTTTCTGCTTTCTGTTTTATCTAGAAACCCACGCCACTGAAGTTTTACTACCTATAAGAAAACCGATAATTGACTTGCATAATATCCCAACACTATAGTTTACATTTTAACTGATCACAACTAATTGTCGGTTGGTAATTGGTATAAAGTTGTATACAGTCTGTTGTGATTCAGGGCTAATGTAGTGGGAATGTATTAAAACTATAAACTTCCTTAACATGTTAAAAAATGCACTAGAAATCAGATGTTGTAATGGGTGGAATTTTCTATAGAAAGACATCAAGTGAAGACATCTTGTGTTCTGACGGAGGCTTAAAGATGGTGATGCTGAAATAGAGCTGCCATTAGGTTTGCAAGAAAACAGATGGGTTTGAGGTGTTGTGCTTCTTGGATGCACATGCAGACAAACAAGGTAGTTTAAGGCAGTCAGACTGTGTTACATGTGTTTGAAATTGTGCCTGGATTTGGCAGGTTGAGCCCTACTTTGTTAAGGGATCAAATCATTTGCCTGTTTAGGGATAGAGCTCCTCCAGAGAACGCTGATTAACTTTGGAACTTTGTTTATGACCTGGTTGGATTGTGTAGGAATGTGTTTATGGCAGCGTTGGGCAGGTTTATTGGTTAAAAAGACCAACATTGCTTTTTTTTATAGATGTTCAAATTGAAGTATAATTCTCCTCAGGTATACTGGATATGCTATATTAGATAGTTTGATTTCTTTTTTAATATGAGGAATGCATTAGTACTAATTGTGGTTTTCTTGCAAAACTTTAATTGTTTCTAAATTTGCATTTTTATGACACTAAGAATTAATTTTGGCATCACTTAAACATTATATAAAGTATATGACTATTAGGTATTTAGTTTTAACATGTACTTTCATCTGTATAACAAGAAGTTACATTGTGTTTAAGGATCATTAAAAATGTCATTAAGACAGGAAAAGGGGTCGGTTAGATGAAAAAGTGGGAGGAAGAGTGAAGGAACGATCTAAATGGGAAACAGATTTTTCCTTTTAGAAAAACCAAGAAATCCCAAGATGAAAAAAGGCTGGACCCTGCTGCTGATTTGATTGTCATCAGAAATGAAGTGCTTTTCAAGAGACCACAAACCATCCTCTTACCAAATTCTTCATTTTCTACATTGACTAGCTTGTTGGCTTTGTTCCCTGGCCACTGATTGGCCTAATACTTCACGGGGCAGGAAGTCAGGGTAATAAATATCCTTTACAGGGTTAAACACTGTTGCTGAAAAGCCATTTTCCACACAATCCATCTGTAACATTGCTTAATGATACAGACGTAGGAGAGCACAGAAGGAAGGAGTGAAATAGACGTGGCGTATTTCCCAGAAAAAGCTTAATGAAAGGAATTAAATCAGTGACACAGAGGAGAAAGAGGCCGGCATCAGGAAAGAGCAATGTTTAAGATGATTACCATCATCACTGGGTTCACTAAAGATCATAGTAAAACACTGGTTGACCACTGGTGAGAACAAATTACATATAGAGTGACAATCAGACAATCTTTATGGCCTATAAGAGATCTAAAAACAGGTGTACAAATGGTGGACTACCTACATGCTAACTAACCATCAGCCTCTTTTACTTTGAAACTCAGTGGTCTGTTTCGAGTCTGGGTTGCAATCTTGAAAGTTAAACCACTTAGTGAGCTGTATTTGCAGACAAGTTGGCATCTTCCAAGCAAAATACAGGGGACTCTGGCAGTCTGCGAACAAATAAAGCAATCACAATGAGGTCTTCAGTGCAGCACCAAATACCTCTTGGTGATCGGTTTCACCAAGCAACTTCCAGCGACCACTTGGGAAATGCTGATTTTTTACAAACAACCAGTGGTTGCCAGGTGGTCACAGGCAGGTCTCTTGACCTGGGTGATTGGGACTAAAGATGCTTGAAACGTCAGTTTTCCAAGGACCCTTGTGAAGTTAGCCACAGTCTTTCATCTTACTTTCTGCTTTCTCCTTACTTAATCTCAGGCTTACTCCATAATGCTAACATTGACTCTCTTTGGGGCTTTGCTGTAGGACTCTTCTAGTTTTTGCTGATGCTGAAGAGTGAATTTAGGACCGGTCAGACAATCCCCTCATTGTACTACATAATGAAAAACTTTAGCACTATGTTTCTAACTATATAATAATCCCCTGACTAAATGATCTCATTGGAATTAACATCTAAAGAACTAGACAGCT
The DNA here is from genome assembly GCF_057381915.1 of Diplotaxodon limnothrissa. Classification (NCBI taxonomy): domain Eukaryota; kingdom Metazoa; phylum Chordata; class Actinopteri; order Cichliformes; family Cichlidae; genus Diplotaxodon; species Diplotaxodon limnothrissa. The sequence goes on from NC_140611.1 coordinate 28,137,669, forward strand.
ACATTGACAGGTAAAGTTGGATTGAAATTACATATATGAGAATTTGCACTTTTAAGAAAGTCTGTATAAGCAGACAAGATGGGTTGAAGAGCACAAATACACCTGGCATCATTTTCAAGTTTTCTCTTCATTCCGTTTAGTTTATTTTGACAAAACCTGATCACAAAAACAACTTATTAGAAAATTGTCTTGGTTCAAGTTAAAATACGTCTTTTTACAATTTCACACACATGCTACAGGACTCGATTTTCTGACTAACTTAAGTTAATAAATTAACAGCTTGCACACACAGCCTGTCTGCTCACGTTCTCAGGGTGGACATCCTCACGTAAACACTGGACAAAGTACTCTGAACCACATTTGTGGTCATTTCTGCTCCAGTAAGTGTAGCATGACCTCACACAAAAACACACAGAATCACTTGCATAGCTTCCAACAGCTATGGTATCACGACTTGTAATTAGTCCACTATACAACTCATACGAATTTCAGTCCTCAGACTGAACAGACTGCGACTGTCTGTTCCGTCCAAATAGTGATTGTTGACACGATAGATAGAATTAGTCCATTTCCCATAAAAAAGTAGATCGCATAAACTAATCATTGGACTTACACACACTTACACACTTGACAGCCTTTAGTGTTTTCTTTGAACATATATAATTTACTTATGCATTAAAATCTAAAGCATTACTGCAAAAATTCAAGCACATTGAGCACATTAAGCCACGTCTATGAGTGGTACATTGCTTCACTTGCACAAAAAAGAGGACAAGTGGAATTAGCAAGAAAGACGTGGAGCCTGTCTACTTAGTCCTTGTATGATGTAATCTATGGGAATTTCCAAAGACCAACATCTCCTTTCACCTGCAGGATGTAAACATCACCATAATGACTTTAAGTAAGTCTATCACATTTAGCTGACACATTTTGTTGCAGTCCATATCAATACAGACTTTAACCCGCTTTGAAGTTCTGCTCTGGATCTTTAGCAACATTACAGCATTATACTTGTCACTGTAGGCCAAACAGCTTTGGCAAAAGATGCCTTCTTTAGGTCTTGCTGATTAGTGTTACATGCGTTTAAGGTTAATGCGTTTGAAATTGTGCATTTTTGAAATGAAGCGAGATAAATTGCCACCCCCTCGCTTTGTGGTATTGCACATTTAATTTCTTCCGCTAACAAAAACAGCAATCAGATGCAACCAAATGAAAAGCAGACATGAAGACAGAGCTAATGAAGCCAGCGAGGCACCAAAAGGCTTCTCGAAAATGTTTACTACTGTAAAAATGTACTACAGATGAACAATGCTGGACTGTGATTCATACACAGTACATTTGCTGTGTAACTAAGAGCAGCTTACACTCTTACTTAGTAATGACACAGCTAAAGACACAAGGGTTATTTATCGGTGATTTTAGGATCGTTAGAAGATTAATACCCTTGGGGGGGTTAAAGGCTTACTTTCATCTTAGACCTGCCCCGACAGAGAAAGCTGAGGTTAGAGAGACAGCGTGCGGGTTGAAAGAGGTAAAGCAGACTGTCAGAAGACACATGTTGGAGTTATGTGTGTGTGTTGTGCTTGGGTTTATGTGTGTATCACTTTAACCCCATAATGAGAAGCCTTGAGGGGGTCCATAGCCATTTGGCAGATCTTAATTTCCTGATTTCAAAAAAAAAAAAAAACTGTCTCCCCTTTTATCTCCTTTTCAGCAGTGATACACACACACACACACACACACACACACACACACACACACACACACACACACACACACACACACACCGGTTGTGGTCTTACCACAAGTACTTGTGCAATTAAGCCTGTTCTGCCCTTAAAAGCGAATTGTGCGCATTTATAGCCCCCGTATATGTGTGTTCATGTGCGTGTGTGCATGTGCGTGTATGTGGATGCTGTAATTAAGCAAGATCAAACCTCTGGGTTTGTAGAATTAGCCATCGTTGAAGATCAGAAGGTTTTTAGTCAAGTGTGAGACAGGGAAGAATGAATTTAGAGGTTTGGAGCCAGGCAGCAGACAGATTGTGACCTCAGATAATTGTGGTCTCTTCCTTTTTTTGTCTCTCAGACACACTGACACATACACAAAAATACTTTGATACTCTCGACAAGTTCAGATGGATTTAAAGTTCAGCCGTCAGTGTGCAAAACTGATCTGATCTGACCTGGGGCCACACCGGTTAAAACGGTAAAACACGTTTTTATCAAAGTGTCAGTGCATGTGTTTGCTGGTTTTCTGATTTAGGCAGCTAAAACTACTGGTACATGTCGGGGAGTCATTGCCTTGATGGATGATGAAAGCCAGTCCTGCTACAAGACAGCGCTGTTGTTAATTTCCATGAATGCATCTTGATGACTGTTAAACTGATCCATACTTAAAAAGATATCATAGAACAATATGAAATTGATTTTAATGACCGATTTTAATGAGGTCACGTACTTTTTTGTATAATGTTCTTTTGATAGCTGATGACCATATAATCAGGATTCAAACATGTTGGGATTTTTGTGGATTCTTCAAACAAAAATGTTATTTAATTTTATATTGCAGGAAGAAAAAAAATGTTAACTGTACTGAGCCACAGATACACCGGAAATTGTGACTTGAAAGTACAAAAAAAAAATCTGTTCATTTGCATAATGATGTGTCATCCAGTATTTAGTATGTGTCATGACCCGTTATAAACAGGCAGAAAAATGACTGTATCTATTATCTGATGCCTGTTATCCAGCAGGATAACACACCATGTCACAAAGCTGAAATCATCTCAGTCTGACAACGAGTTCACTGTACTCAAATTTGTGACAAAACGTCAGCAGCTAAGTGATGCTATTAAGTCAGTATGGACCAAAATCTCTGGGGAATGTTTCCAGCACCTTGTTGAATCTATGCCATGACGGACTAGCAAGGTAGAAATAATAATAATAATAATAATTAGAACGGATCCCAGCCAGCTGAGTTACTCGGAGACATATGTATTTAGTTCCCCGTTGACAGTGATAAACTAATGACTTAATAATAATTTAGTAATTTAATGTTACAAGCAAAATATATCAGTGAATGGTATTTAAACATAGACACAGACAGCCACACACACACACACACACACAGAAATGCTGTATACTCAGTGCAGGACAAACATACAGTGACTAAAATCAGAGACACTTTCTTGGAAACGCTTGCATTTCCAAGAAATAAACAAGCAATCAAACAATACCACACAGCAGATTAATTTCTGGCACATTAAGGGGGAATACACACATGTTTTATGAAGTGCTGCTATCAACAACCTTATATCCAAACACAGCTGTCATTTCACAAAAACCAAACTAAACAAGCTTTCTCTTCGTCCGGGATTTTATAGCTTTCCCGACCTTTGCAAACTCTTCGTTTTCGCGTTAGCTTGTCATTAAACCGTTTAGCAGCGAGGTAAAGAATATTTTAGCGTGTTTGCAGAAACAATCACAAAATGTAAAATTGCTGTTTACCTAATGTCAACTTAATGATCGCAGTAGCTGTGGAAGTATGATTTGAAAATGGATCCTAGGCATTTTATTTTAAGTGTTTTCCTTCTCCTTTAACCTGTGCTTAGCAGAACTATAAACTGAATTAGAAACATCAAATTGATTTATTACCTACTGATCGACTACATTACTCTGGGGATTTACACCCTACTGCAAGCCAACTTTTTCCACCCTGGTTCCATACCAGGTTAGCATTAAATATTAGTTGCACTATTAAGTGGCAGCCATCAGTGTGAAACTAAGCTTGAAATATGTTTTTACTCGCGTTTCAGCTGAGGTTGAGGTTTGGAGAAAATTTCTAACCTAACGTGACAGAGACATAACAAAGAAATAGGCGTATAATTAAATGTTGTTAAGTGATATCACCAACCTTTATTGAAGCAGAGGTTAGCCAACGGTGATGTGTGCTTGTAGTTATGAGTCAGAAGAATGCCATGGGCTGTTCTGTTGCTATTACTTGCTCTTGGTGTGACGTGCTATCAGCATGAGAGTGAAGTCATTTGGGCCACACCGACACTTACACACACACAGACACACAATATCCCCACTGACAGCACTGCTGTCGGCAGGATGCTGAGATTCATAACAATGCTGTTTTATGATTGAAGTTTTGAGCAGGAGTCTGAATGCTGGAATGTTTGCATGAATATAATTCGAATTAACAACCTGTCTTTCTCTCAGCTCTCCCAGGAAGAACACACAAAAATGTCAGAAAGGAGGGAGAAGAAGTCGATCTTTCTGTCCTCGTTATTAGTAAGTTTTCCTCTCCTGCCTCATATCCGCTTATTTTACCTTATATTTGATAAAATCTTCTCCCTTGCATATCTTCATACATCACTTACTCCCCCTCTCCACCCCTTATCTTTGGCTGTTTGTATTCCTCTGCTCTTCTCTTTACTTTTTTCTTCTTTTCTTCTAAAATCATAAAGCAGTAGCTTTAATTTAACTTCGTCATCTTGTTTTTGATGCTGACCCCTCAGAAACCCATATTGGTCCAGCAGTATGGCTCGCAGCCATAATAAACTCCACATTTGGCACAGGAAAAAAACAGACTTTGTGGTTTTATGTGCCAGCAGCTTGCAGTTTTTATAGAACAGATATCTTTACAATCTGTCTTACAATCTGGAGATTCTCAGCTTGTTTTGATGTTGAAACCTACTGGCAGTCTTCTGACACACACCCTCATCTTAACCTCTTTCCCAGAATGACAGACAGTATACTTCTCGGCTACTGTCATACAACATATCACCATTTTGATGATTATAGAAGTGATGGATACTAGCACTATATTATTTGCAGTCCCCTTACTTTCTGCTAAATTTTAATTCTATAGGCTGAGATAATTATTAGACGTTAAAGAATGCGTCATCTTGCTTTAAATGCTTTTTAAATACATCAGTTGCATTGAAAAAAATTGAAAGCCGATGTGCTTTAAACATGCATACACTTGCAAGGCCAGCAGGGGGCGACTCATCTGTTCGTCTGTGAAGGTTCTCAGTCATCCAGGTCATCGTAGTCAAAGGAGCTTGCAAAGAAAAGCTTTTCTTTGCGCACTGCAGTTGGACAATCTGTGCTGTTAGTAAAGGGAAGTAAATAGAACAGCTTACTAATGACAATAAACGAGCACTCTACTTATCCCACATTTAAAGCTCATCTTAAAGAAGCTGATGGGAAACCAGGTCTGTGACCATTTGAAACGAATTTCTCTCTGATGAGGTATTAATATCTGTTTTTGCTGAATCTCTTTTTTTATGCGACTTTCCCTGGGAAACCAGATGTAAAACAGCAGTTTTGATCAAATCTGGCATCTTTAAATCTTTAAATATTTTTGGTATCTTGATGTCGATTAGCATGTGTTGTAACTGTTAAATGAATAAAGACACAAAGAAAGACAATATCTAAATGTCTCTTGCAGAAAGTGATTGCTCTCAGTGACTCCACACTAGCTCTTAAACGAAGGATTTCAGTTTCAAACTAAACATTTTAAATCCACCAGTTTTAATTTACTCATCACTGGAAGCACTACTTAACCTGTGAACTATTGCAAGCTAATCTGGAGGATCTGGTTTGACTCACCAAATATCTGGTATGAGATAATATATGCAGTCAAATACTGAATATCTAGACACATAAACACACTCGTGGTGTAGATGTATATTTATTTAAATGGTGCCTTATCTCTGCTGACATGAGATGGTTATTAGGGAGAATACAGTGAGTGGGAGATGTTATTAAACAATAGAGAGAAGATGGAGAAACTTAGTCATGCACAGTCATGCACTCATTTACTTTCACTCCATCATTTTCTGGACTGCAAATTATTTTTAAAAGTCAGTTTGTTTGTTTGGAAAAGGACAAAGTGTGCTGGTAAAGCTATAAATACCAGCTGCTACTTATTACAGTGAGCCACAGTGACACGGCACAAAGACACATAGGCTACACCGTCACATTTTCACATTTTAGAGGATGTTATACTGACTTGCGTTCATTTCCAAATCTTAACCAATACCACAACTTTTCTTCATGCAACCCTAACCTACACCTGAAAGGTCTAAACCAGGTCTTCACCTCACACTTCAGCGATTGAGGTTAATGAGTTACTGTGCAGATATATTTATGTCTAAACAAGATGAGTAACACAACCACAAACAAATACACACACATTCAATTGATGGGATCATGCAAACTCTTGTTTGACATGAGGACAGCTAACGATGGTCTCCATCTGAGCTATTGCAGACAAAGAAGTCAACATGTTTGTTTTATTTGCTGCTTGTTTATTTCCAGTTAAAGTGAAGATGCTGATTCATGGATGTTTAACTTTATTTATAGACTCTATAAATAAAATGAAAGATGGATGTAGGCCCTATATATATCATCAGCCATTTCTTTGTGGCGAAACTGGAGTATCTGCTTTTCCAGAACTTAAACTATGATAATAAGAATTAAAAAATGATGTTTAAGGCAAATACCAATACCAATATTAGGTGATTTAAATATCTGATAGTCCAAAATATTGGATGATTAAGTAAATAAACAACTACAACAGTGTAGCTGTTTGTTTACTGATCTGTTTTTGCTTGAATAAGCTGGTTGTTGTATTTCCAAACACAACTGTTAGTATTGGGAAACTTGCAGAGTGCCCTCTGGTAGACAAACTATGCAATGTCAACACTTGTAACATAGTTGAAGAGTGTTTCTTCTGATTATGATTTATTGGAAATTACAAATTCCACTACTGATAGATCAGCAAATAAGTAATATTAGCCGTGTGATAAATCTGTTAGATTAGGCGTCGATCTGGATCTATTAAGCAGCAGTGCCTTTAATCTTTTTGCCGGTTGCAAACATGTCTTGCACAGGGAGTCTGTCAGCAGTAGTATGTATCTGTCATTTCTGTTTTCACAAGTTATTATATGTTGTTTTGTCCTTATTTCGTCTGATCTCGACTCCACTTTTCTGACTCTCTTTCTCTTCCTCCAGGTGTGTTGTGTGTTTGCTAGTGCAGAATATAACATCTGTGGACAGAATGAGTTCTTCAACCAGACCAGTAACAGCTGCCAGGCCTGCCCTCAGTGCCAGCCAGGACATGAGCCATATATGGTGAGAATGCATGCATGCACTCATACATAAAAAATGTTAATTTAAGTCGTAAAATTTTTACACTATCTGAGTACATTTTGAAATCAACTGTTGGAATCAACTGACAGCACGAGTGAAGGAAATGCAGTAGCGAATCATCATCAAACTAAGACCGTCAAAAACTGAAGAAAAAACGGACTTTTTGAATGTAGGTGTCAGTTTTGCTTAGACCACCCACAATCCATGCATTCCAACACATACGCATATATACAAATACACAGCACGCACACATAGCTGCACGGTGAAGGGTGCCTTAATTTAAATGAACAATTTCTTTATGGTTTATTGCTATCATTGACTTCAACGTGAAGGCATGCATTACAGTGAATGGCTTGCAGTAGTCACATAGTGATTTAGCCCTCGTCAGTCAGTCTGCCAACAGCCAAAGCAAACAAAGTGCAGGTAAATGCTTCAGTAGGCACCTAGGGGTGCCACACCCGCTTGAGAGAGACAGCTGCACTCAAGGGTGAACAGAATGAATTACAAGCTGTTTTCACACATGCTCTACATCTTTAAACTTTTCTCAGTATTACTGGTGGAGCTGCTTATGGGAACGCAAGTGTCCTACTTAGTCAAAGCAGAACAGTGTATGGTCTTTATCCTGCCAGGTAAATAGCACAAAGACATTGTGAGGCACCCGTTTCCAAACAGAGCTGGCAAATATCCAGAATTCCCAATAAGTCATAAGTTTGGCCTCTTGCATGCTTTGCTCAGGTAGCACCCTTGACTTCAAGCAGTAGTGAGACCAACTACATTATTGTGTGGTAAAAAAGCAATGATATTTTTTCAACATTTGTAGAATTCTTGTGCATAAACAGGAAATCTATATGCTGCATTTATTTAATATTTTGAGCAGACCCTTTATTAGAATTTACTTTTATATATATATTTGTGCGTATACATGTGTCTGTTCAGTAGAAGCTGGATTCTCTGGGCTCATTAACCTGCATGAATAATGCTTAAATCATTTGATCAAAACATAGAAAGAAAAATCCAACTTCTCCAACTACTTATCTAAAGTCGATGTCCTTTAAAGCAGCTGTGGGTCATCTATTGATTGGAATGTCGGTCATGTGATCCATGGCTCCTCTAGTCTGCAAGCGGAAGTATCCCTGGGCAAGACACTGAGCCCTGAGTTGCCCCCGGTGTTTGAATGTATAAATGTTAAGTTAAAAGCTCTTAGACAAAAAAAACACTTGTGTAGGTGTGTGTGTGTGTGTGTGTGAATGTGGCTTGTAAGAAAGCCTTTTGAGAGCTCAAATAAAGGAGAAAAGTGCTGTATAAGTGCAATTTAAATCTAAATTTGCATAGTAGTAAGAGTTATAAATTATATTGATATAGATACGGATTTTACAAAACAGAATGAATTTTAGAAGAACCTTTTTATCAAAAACAGAAAACATGGCACACTGTTTTGTCTCATATTTTATGCTGCTGAAAATAAAATAAATGACATAAACCCGACTAAAAAAATGAATATAAAATGTTAAAACACCCTCTAGGTATTGTTAATTAAGACTAACAGTTCAAACTGTCTTGCTTTATAAGGGCTGCGTGGATGCAACGGTGAATTTGACTGACAATGTCCTCAGGATCTGATTTGTACCGGCGCACTGAATTATGTGGCGTCACTGATTTTCCAGCTGAATGCGACTCACCTCAAATTAGGCATGATGTTATGAACGGACAAACCACCCAATACTGCAGGTTCCCTCGGCACTCTGACTGCTCAGTGGCAGTTTTTAACCACAGCAGCCTATTAAAATTGACAAAAAAAACGCTCGGCACTCTAGACTCAGCGCTGGACGGGCAAAATTAGCAGCAGCTGGATGGATGTTGTAGTGCATTCTGTATTTAAAGAGCTTAAAAAACAAGATCACAGAAAAAGCAAGTATTTTAATGATCCCCAAAGGCAGACAAAAAAACCCACAATTACACATTTGCATGGAAGTGATCACAGTGCACTAAACCCTTTGTTTCTATCTTAGTTCTCTCCTCTGGTGCTTTCCTCATTCCTGCTTTGTGTTTCCGCATGTTAACAGAAACTTCTATAAAGCAGCTGGTGAAATCAAATGATCTTTCTCCTCTTTCTCCACCTGATGGGAAGCTCAGTCTGATAATCAAGGAGTATTGCAGCCATTTGAATGTAAACCTCGAGTAGTTTCATCAGTGACATGAAAGCCCTCTTTGCACTCTGATCCTTTAGGTGCCACAGTCTGGAACAGTCTGTCACTTGTTCTTCTGTTTCCCTGACATGTTTCATGTACATGTGTGTCACAGTATAACCAGAAAGTTCTTGCTCAAAACAGAGACTCCAAAAAGTACATGCCCGCACACACTCGCACAGACACTATGCAAGACTCCACACAGTGCAGAGAGATATTGAAGACCTATTTCAGTGCACATCTTGTATGCAGATTTCCAGGCTAGTTAACAGCCCACCCTTACATTTCTGATTTTGGTGGAAGGGTTGGTGGGGGGAGGAAAGATTGAGGAAGTGAAGAAGTACAGAAGTTTTACATCAGATTGCATCTTGTATTGTGTATTGTGATTATGGTCCCTTGTAACCCCAGCGTTTGATGAATAATATGCACTGCAAGTCTGAGGTAATCGCCTTTATTTCTCTTCACGGTCAAGTATTATAATACAAGCATAACTATCTGAGTTTCACTCACCTCCATAACTCCTATAATAAGCAAGATTCAAAAAGGCATCAATTTGCTTTTCAAAGGAACGAGTTCTTAATCATTCTGGAGAAGATTTGAGTCACTGTAATCTTGAGTATAAATGATCCAACGAGAGCTTTAACTCAAAGCGACAAGATCCTGCCGATAACCCAGCACGGTTTTATATCAAACAATCACACCGAGACTCACGGACGTCAAAAAAAGAAGGGAGAGAATATTAGATTTCTGTAAGAGTCAGCCTGCTGTAGCCTAAAGCTAAGAGGCATAGGCTTTTTTTTAATAGACAGATGAAAGTGGGATGGAAATGAAAGATGAAAGGAGCGAAAAAGAGAAAGAGGTTGATGTGTTTTTACATGTGTGTGTTTGCGTGTGGCCTGTTTGGCCTCCTAACTGAGAGGAATTACCATGTGGAGATGGGAGGAGATGGATACTTGAAAACATACCAGTCATCTTAAACAACACCAGTCATTGAAAAGCATGCGCAGCGAAAAATCTGATTTTCCTCTTGTCTTTTGAAAAAGTAATGTCAGATTGTCTCAGAACAGAGAAACACATCACTGTTTTATAATGTGTGTGTCCACGTCACAGTTGGAATGTCAGTGATCTGTAAATTGTATTCATTTGTTTTTTTGATTTAATAATTGATCATAAAACTGAAAACGTCTCTTTATAAAAAATGTCTTTGTGTGTGCTTCGCAGACCTGCGGTCATGGTGTGAAGGATGAAGGCTTTACCTGCGTGTTGTGCCCAAAGGGAAAATACTCCGGAGGGAAATATGAGATCTGCAAACGTCACACAGACTGTCATGCGCTTTATAGTGCCACTGTTCACATACCAGGAACTCCCGAACGCGACGCAGAGTGTGGACCCTGTTTACCTGGGTAAAGCACACTAACAAGCAGAGGCAACAGCCATTTAACACACAATGCAGGACACCTTTTAAATGATCACACAAAGAATCATTGAACTATTAAAATATACTCAGTGTTTTTCATTGGCTTCAGTTACTTAATCAATGTTAAATGGTAAATAAGACAAATGCATGCGATGAATTTCCATGTCATTATGGTCAGCTTCACCCATCTGTTATTCACTTTGCATTATAATAATAAGGTAGTGTGTCAATAAAAAAATAGCCTTTGTAGCCTTTTAAATACGCAAATGACATGTGAACTGTCACTTTTTTCCTGGTGCGTCTTCTTACATGTCCTTGTAAATACGTGTCCCATAAGAAAAACAGGTGCTTAAGCCTTAAAACATCTGGCTCAATGTTATATTTAAAAATGACTCGAACATTTGTTTGCCTCCAGTTTTAGCTGCTTAGTTTCTAAGTTCTTTTTACCTTTTCCTGATGCATTCCTGCATTTCTTGGCACACTACTGCCACCTATAGAACACTGACTGGTGTAAAACCAATGACATCACTCGAACAAATCGCCCTTTGCATGCAGACACAAGAAGAAGAAAGAATGGATCCAGGTGCTTTGTAGGACTAATTGTGATCAGAACTCCATAAAGTACATTTAAAAGCAGCCTGACATACAAAAGACATAAAAGAGTAGTCACGTGCAGTCTGAAAAAGAAAAGTACAGATCTTATGAAAATAAAATAAGCATGTGACTTTTTTAAAGAGACTTTTTTTTTTGCTTTGTTTTGTTTTTTTCTTAACAAGGTACTTAATCTGATCAAGGCAGATACAACAGACGTGGTTATTTTAGTTGGTAAGATCAACATTTCCCAGATGACTCATTCAGTCTAATTGTACACATCGCAGCCGTATACTGCTGTCTCCTGATAAATTTACAGAGATGGATAACTTTGCTATGGATGCCAGTTAATTCTGCCAAAGAAGGATATTTATGACAACTCATCTTTAGGCAAACAGACACGGCTGATTACGTCCTGAATGGATGTTCTACTCAAGCGTCGATTTACTGTACAGCATGCATTTTTAATATGATTCGCACTCGGATGCATTATTTAGCATGTGAATAGGCTGCCGTGCTCCATTCGGTTTCATACATCCTCTCGCTTTGTATGAATACACACTAAATCTTGCACTTTTCAATTTACACATGGCAGTTGTCTTTGCAACCCCATGCCACATAAATATTAAGTCAATAAGGGGCTTTTAAATGTTGCCAGACCTTCCTCTCCTCCCTCTTCCTTATTTGCCCTTTGCATCATCAATCATGTTGTGTCGCCGCCGATAAATTGCTTGAGTTTATTTTTTTGTTTTTTTTTTCTATTCAATCATATTTCATTGGAAACATTTTTTTGGTTACATGTGGGCAATATAGCGATATATTATATAGTAGGTAGGAAATTCATAATTAGGGGATTTTTTAAGAAACATCCCACACTATCACAAGGAGTCTAATGTTGAAATCATCTCATCCTGTCATCGCCTGGATGATGATCTGCTGTCTTCTAATTTTCAAATTTAATTTGAAAAGCACCAAATCCCAATAAGACCTGCTAAAAAATTTATAATTTGTGGTGTTTTTCCAGTATAATAATTATTATTCTGTTAATAAATAAATCAATCAATTCTTTATTGACTGTCATGTATTGAAAAAAAACTGCTCATCATAAGTGAATAAGATGCCATTTTTTTATTCTCATGAACTGTTGGACTGAGTTTGCTGTTACGGTTATATTTAAAGTCCATTACAAACATCGAATCAGATGTCTCCTTATGTGTCTGCACAGCGAAGACCTCATATATGTGTTCTATATTAAACCATTACTTAATTATCTGCAATCATGTGTATTTATTCAGATATTTCACTTGTGCCCTGAAGCACAAATGATACACTACCTTCCTCTCTTCTTTCCCCCCACAGACGCTTCATAACTTCATAAATCTGTACCAAGCCACGCTTCGTGCCCTCAAGGCATCAATTATGTACATATCCTCACAGATTCAAACTTTTAACCTTCGCTGCTTCCACATACTTTTGAATCGTGTTGAACTTATAAGTGTCTTGAAACCCGGTTGTGTCTGAAAGTCTTGCGTTTCATACATTATGTGATTTCTCTATTTAGTTTTTCTCTTGCTGCCTTTGCTAAAGACACTTTGTGTTTTCCAGGTATTACAGGTTGGGGAACAGGTCAGAAAAGCCCTATTGGATGGTTTGCCATTCCTGCCAAAACGCACCACGCAACACCAAAGAATGTAAGTTTAGCTACTTTTTTCTTAATTTTTGCTCCATTTGTTTTCACGCATTTTTTTTAAATGTTATCTCCCAACTCTAAATTTTTTCTATCCATGCATACAACAACTACAAAAGCTACCAAACATTAAAGTTTTTTTTTCCTAAATGAAAGGAAGTACAATATGACAGTGGAAAAGCAGATGTCTGCCGTAAGCCTGTGCTCCATTTAAGGAAACAATTAAAGGTCAGAGGTTGTGTTGAGTTCTGCCAGACTCTCTGATGGATACAAGGAAGTTGTACGCCCACTCCCCCCCCGGATCAGTGCTTCTCTGGCTCCACAGGGCTGTTTGGCTGCTTATCAATAACATCGTTGCCTCACTGGTTATTCTGCTTACCTGACACTATATGCTATATATGTTTGTGTGTGAGTGTGTGTGTGTGCAAACTGTTGCTGCAATCACAGACATTTCTTGAGACTTGCAACACGGCGCATAAATCTTGAGCAGTCACATCTTCTTGTTTGTTTGACCGTCCTGAATTGGAGGCATAGTTGCTGTGTAGTGGATGTGTGATGTGTTGTGATATGCAAGCAGATTAATTGCTTTTTCATTGTACAATTGTCACAGAGTCTCTTGTGGGTTGTTTTCCTTTTTGCAAACTTTCAACAGTGCTAGTGTGTTTCTAATGATGAGCAGTGCTGAAGACGTTTGCAGTTCTGCTTTGCCCCCCATGTGTTCATCCAGATGTGGCAGATCAGAACATCAGCAGGATCTGAACTGCGTTTGTGACCCTGGCTGGTACATCCTGCTAAGCAAACGATATTCATTGTCCCATCATTGCTCAAAATCCCCTTTGAGTCGGAAACTATTTTTATTGTGTCATATTTAATGAGCGTGTTTTGAAAGATTGAAACCCCAAAAAGCAGCCTGGGCCTGCAGAGAAGAGGGTGTGAAGTGTGTGTGTGTGTGTATGTTGTGCTTGTTTCTGTGTGTAAGGATAAGCACTTGATTTTCAACAGCAACCTAATTGTCTCTCCCAGGCATGGAAATGAGTGATTGAGTGATGTTGTAAAGCAATGCAAATAAGATAAAGTGATGTGAATACTACAAAGAAATGGCAAATATAGCAAGTATTAAATCTCATTTAAAACCCTTTTCATTTAAACATTTTGCATTTCTCCTCATTTTGAAGACTGGAAAATACCTTTCGTTAGATAGGGGGATTGATAAACTCCTGTAGCTCAGCTTTTTATAGTATGGATGACTGTAAAAGGGTTACCAACTGCGTATTTCCTAAACCTTCCTACTTGTTATGCTTCAGCCAAGGTGGATCTAAGTTTTGATGTTGTGGCTTCTCTTTCAGCAATATTATGCAAAAAAATACCGGCTCGGCTTTATTAAACTCAGAGAAGCTGAAGCATGGCCAAAGGAAGAACCCATTAAATGTTGGTGCCGATCCAGATCATTCTTTTATATTTCAAGACAAGGCACTGGCCTCCAAATGCCCTTCTACTTTAAAGATTTTAACCATAACTCTAAGATATGTTTGGGATACCAAATCAGTTTAAAAAGCAAATAAATCAAGTCTTTAACAAACCTGACATGAATGTAAATCATGCAGTGTGGCTTCCTGGAGTTAGGTTGTTTAGACTGGATGAATTTTTCCCTACATTTTAAATCATGCACAATTTAATTACATCCCTTTGAATGAGGTCTTCAAAAATAATGTGCCCCCAACAGTAAATACGAAAGCTGGGAGTTCTCTTTGCTTAAGGTGAAGGCAGGCTGACACTTGCCATGTAATCTGTAAATTACCCTGGCTCCTGCCTCGCTCTGTGTGTGCGATAATTAAAACTTTGGCGGGTATGAGAAAAAAAAAAAAAAGAAAAAAAAAGATGATTAGCATGTTTGTGCTTGCGCTGATGCTACCCTTTGGCAGGCTGCTGATGAGTCTGTAGACGTTGCTCAATTTCTTCGGTCACCTTTTGATTTCTGTGTGCCGTTTCTCAAGTGAGCATAAATGCACTAAAAATAAAAAGATGGCATTTCCAGTATCAACAGGGATCATAATGTTAATCTTTTTTGCCAACTCTGCTGTAAGAGGTGTCACCTCACACACTGCTGGGTAATTCTGCTCTTCTTAGTTTGTTGGGACCTAAGCAGTCAGATCGCCCAGCGAAATTATCAGTTTTTCAGCCTGGGTTCAGACTCCGAGACATGATTAAGAGATTAAACCACAAGACGCTAAAGAGAATTCCAGATCAGGCTCATATCCTTATCCAGAGAGTCTAAACAGATACCTCACGTTAATAACTTCAATCACAGGACACTGCAATCTGCGTGTGTGCATGTGTCTGTGTTTGTGTATGTGTGTGTTGATATGAGGCTCTGAGACCATGGGAAGTGGCAAGCCAAATGCCAACAAGGTCTATAGTATATCAGCTCGGTGAAAGGAAAGACTGATTAAAAGAGTTGATTTATGAGCTGCCATGAGTTTACGGCTCCATTAGGAAAGAGGAAAAGCAGCTGATGAATAATCCAGAAAGAGTCACAGTGAGAGGAGGCGAAAAGAGCAGGACAGATAGGAAACAGAGGGAAATCTGGACAGAGAGTTACTGCTTTGTGTCCACCCTGCCCAATGTAACAGTTTGTTTACTACAGCGGGAGAAGGTCTGAAAGAAATAAAGTTTTACTGCTCCTAGCGCAGATGATTTTCTTTTGTGAAATGTTAGAGTTTGGAGAATGATCCAGTGCATTGCTTTTGAGGTCAATAAAATGCAAGGCCAAAGCTAACACACTGCCAGTAGTGAATGATGGGATGCAAACTTTGCCAATAACCAATGTCCATACCATGAAGCATCTGGGGTACCTCCCTTTTTGGAGAAATCTGAAACATTTACTCATTTATGGGGATGCAGGCCTCACCAGTCACCATTTCTTTGCTTGATCCTCAATATTTAAATAGGAAGTTTAAATATTAAATTATTAATTAAGTTATTTCAACTTAGCATAAAGCCTGAAGACAGACATTAGGTAACAAAAGCCACCCACAAATGGTGAAAGGATTCTAATACACCTAAAGTCTAAAGTGCCTTTAGGTGACTAATGTGATTTGTTGTTTTTATCTAAATAAAAATGAATTGAATTTGTTTAGTTTTCACTGAATACTTGAAGTAATGTGATTTCCGGGTCACGTGTGTTGAAATGCGTGGCGATGGACGTGAACTCCAAATTATCCATAAACGAGAATGTGTGTGTTATAGCCGCAGTTAACGAAGTAGACTTAATTACGACACTCAGCCTGTCTCTGTGTGTGTTTGTGTTTGTTTCCCAGGCATGCAAACCAACAAACCGAAAGAAAAAACAATATTTCACAGTGGTAGCACAACTGTGTTCCCTTCTGTAATTAAAGGTATACACAAATACACACAAACGCAAATATCATCCTCTGTCTCATCAATCATCCATTCTTTCTCTTTCTCTCTCTCGTTTCTCACAACACATAACTTTACATCATTGCCTCCATCTTTCAGATTCCCACGGACAGGGTCACCTGGCAACAGCTCTCATTATCGCCATGTCGACCATTTTCATCATGGCCATCGCCATTGTTCTCATCATCATGTTTTACATCCTGAAGGCCAAACCGAATGGCCAGGGTGAGACGAATAAACAAACACGCGCGCAAAATCTCATCTGAAAAGTAGATGTTTGCGTTTTTTGTGATATTTATAATGAGCGCGTGTGTTTTTTGGCAGCGTGCTGCTCCGGACAGGTTGTGAAAGCAGTGGAGGCTCAGACCAACAAACAGGAAGACAAGAAAGACGTCCCTGGTGAGACAGGCTGCGCACACTCTACAATTAATGACACGAACACTGTTATTATTGTTTGAGATGTTTTTTTTCCACTCTCATAATTGGTAGTAAAAAACAATTAATTTGTTTACATGTGTGCTAGTATCCCGCTTATGACCCTTATAATGGTTTTGATTATACATTGCGATGTTTATGGGAAATATGAGTAATATACTTGCATAAACAATTGTAACATTTTCCACATTTTTGGCCATGTGTAAAGATGCAGACACACTTTTGACCCCATCTTGCGTATCCTCTCTCGCTCTCTCTTTCTTTCTTTGTTTTAATTGGATAATGGCTTGGATTGAAAACAAGTCAAACAAGTTCACATTTTAAGGCAGAAAAATACAAATACAATACATGTGTTCAATACATGTTTTTAATAACTAGGATACTAGGAAGCCAGTGAGGAACTCTCCACTTCAAGCATATGTGCCACAAATTTGGCTTTCAACTCTAAGGCCACATAAAGTTGGTGCTTTTTCCCCCCCTTTTCTTTTTGTTCTTAAAACCAACGTCAGCTGTGCTTAAGAAGAAAAGTAGCTGCAGTTACCGGCATCATTCAGAGTACTTAGTTAATATAGACGCAATTATAAGCTAATATACCACAAGATATTTCTTCCACAATCTATTACAAGAGGATAGTTCCCTGTCCTGAAGGGTAGAAACAAAATAACTACGAGCATACATTTACTTTGGGACATTAGGGGTTGTTTATGCGCCGACCATCTGTTTTTCTTCTCTAACTTTCTCATTGTTTTCATATCTGTAAAAGTAAACAGGCCGACAGTCACTAACTGATCATTACCATGTTTCCATAAACTCCCCTCACATGTTGCACATTTTCAAAAGCTTAGCCAAAATATATACTCGATAAAGTTAAATCAAACTTAAAAAGCGCGCTTCAAATAGCACAAAGACACACAAATGTACATGATTAGAGAAACAAGAGCAACTCTAATTAGCATTTTTTCCACTCTTAGCTTTAAAGACTATAAGATGACTCAAAAAATAGTTGCGATGACACGAATGCGTTCAGCAGTCAGCGGAAGTATGAATAGAAACCACGCGGCAGCACTAAATCCTGCAGAAAAAAACCCTTACAAACCTTAATTCAGGTAAATGAGTGACTGGCTTTGTCAAACCAAACACCGAATGTTATCTTTGGACAAGGTGTCCACACATGTATTACCCAAAGCTTTATTGAAGCGCTCTGGGCTCAGCTGATAATGATTTTTCTTTTTGATTGAAGTTAGACATTGCAGTCTGTTCTGCAACCATTACATACTGAAGAAGAAAAAAAAGTGTTTCCTTGTATTTGAAGAGCGCTTGGAGCAGCTTCCACATGTGAATTATAGGACACATGTTAAAATCTGTCCTGCAACCAGTGCAGTGCTGACCATGTGTCATCAAACAAACTGTATCATCTCATCAGATCTAATAGAATCCTGTATAAATGTTAATACTCTGCTGTATTTATGTGCACACATACAATTTGGAGCGTTATGTTTTCAAATGCAGCTGTGTGCTTTTACACTTTATGTGTGTGTGTGTGTGTGTAGGCTGATAGACGTGCAGCGTGATGAATACATCATGGTGGAATGCAAAAGCTTCTAGAGACGAAGTCATACGTTGCTTTAGGCGCCGTTTTTCATGACAATGATGCTCTGTTCGATTTCAATCCCAGACTGGCTGAATAACCACTTACATGTGGTGTAAATGAGAACACACACACACTCACACAGTTACTGTATCACTGGCCACAGACACATTAAAACTTAAGACGTGATAGGTTAAAAAAGAAAAAAAAAGTGGTTAGAGAGTCATTAAAGCTAAATGTCTTCATTGTTAGTTAATTTTGGGTTATCGTAATTGGCTGGGTCAGTGCGAGTCTGTGAATGCACTCTGGATGACTGGTGTGTGTATTTGGGAGACAAGCCCATTGCTTGGAGCTCTACCGGTGCTATCTGCCACTCATGTAGACACTGACTTAATAAGGCTCCAAGATGAAAGACACAGGCGCTTTATTTCACACACACCCTTACACACACACACACACACACACACACACACACACACACACACACACACACACACACACACACACACACACACACACACACAGGGCTTGTTCCACTTTGGTATTCACTCATTATGCTGTCTATCCCTATCAGTGTCCATGATGTAAGTGTAATTTAATATAATATCCGCTGTAATCATTTTTATGTATTACTCCAAGTGCAGTTCCGTTTTAAGGAAAAAAAGCTTTTAGCCTCAGGAACCCATGTTCATATTTATATTCTAATTGATGCCAATGTGGATTAAAAATTGCTCGTTTGATGCAGTCAAAAAAAGCTGACAAAAGTGGATTGGTGCGCTTTTCTTTTTAGTTTGGGGCTTGTGGATCACTTGTGTGTTCGTAACGAATTTTTGTCGATGATATTTTTGGGTTTGTTTGGTGAATAATGTGTCTCGACACCATGTACTGTAGCACACTTGATGTCTTATGGTCACTGAGGTTTTCTGTGTGTCTCTTGGTTTTCTTATTCTGAAAACACCAGTAATCCTGTGCGCTCTCTCTTTTGTTGTCGCAGACAATGTGGTGATATTCTCAGAGAAAGACGAGTTCGACAAACTGAAAGCTCCTCCTCAGAAGACTGTGAAAAGGTGAGAGAAGAGTCTGACTCACTGGCCTACTTCAGCCTGAGTGCACAAATAGGTTCAGACAAAATGAAAAGCTTCTCTGTGATTGCTGGTAAAAAAAAATCCAGGCAGCTTAAAGTTTTAGGCAGCAAAAAACTGAAAGCGTGATCCGGTAAGAACTGACATGCAGCTTGTTATGAGCTCAGCTACACTGGTCTGCAAAAGATGAAGGGTTCCACACACACGTGCATGATTTTAGGGATTTAGATCAAGGCGATAAACAAAAGACTTTATTTTATCCAGTGAGATCTTTATAACCAAGGCTATAATAGAAAATCTGCTACAGTACAATCAATCAATCACATGGCAGCAACTAAATGGATTTAGGGATTTAGACATGGTCAAGACAAGCTGTTGATGTTCAAACTGAGCATCAGAACGGGGAAGAAAGGTCATTTAAGTGACTTTGAAGGTGGCGTGGCTGTTGATGCTAGATGGATTAGTGTGAGTAGTTCAGAAATTGCTCATCTACTTGGATTTTCCTACACAAGCATCTCTAGATTTTTGCAGAGAATGGTCTGAAAAAGAAAAATATTCAGTGAGTGGCATCTCTCTGGCTGAAAATGAGTTTTTGATGCCAGAGAGGAAAATCGCCTGACTGCTTCGAGCTGACAGGAAGGCAACGGTAACTCAAATAACCACTTGTTAAAACCAAAGTATGCAGAAGAGCATCTGTGAATCCACATGTCAAGTCTTGAAGCAGAGGAATTACAGCAGCAGAAGTACCATGGTGTACCTATATCCTGATGGCTGCTAGAAGCGCGGTAACATATCACAAATAGTCTCAAACTTGTGTTAAACATGACAATGAGTTCACTGCACTCAGATCATCTCTAAAGTCACCAGATCTCAATCCAATAGAGCATCCTTGGGATGTGGTCGAACACGAGATTCATATCACGGACTGAAAAAAGCTGAAAATTTGCAGCAACTGCATGCTGGCCTGTCAAGATGGGCCGAAGTCTCTGAATGTTTCAAACAGCTTGTTGAATCTATGCAAAGTATTAAAGCAGTTCTGAAGGCAGAAGAGGGTCCAATCCGGTACTAGCAACATGAAACTAAGAAAGTTGGCAGCGATAGTATTTTAAATACATTATTAATTACAATAATGATTAGACAAATGAGTTTAAATGGATCTGCTGAATGTTTATTGACTTTTTTTACTGTATGAAATTTCTATAAAACAGCAAAAAGGGTCTTGTAATTTTATTATACTGAGGTTATAGAAGCCAAACATATCCAGTGGACATAAGCAGAAAAATTATCACATTTAGGAAAATAAGTTCAAAAAAGGAATAATAAGGTATGAAAGAATAACTGCCAACCCATTTACTCCTAAATTGTAAATGAACAAACTTGTGTGTGGTCTTCAAACCAAAATACTTTTATCTTCCAAGCGTAACACTATCCATAGATGAAATGTGCAAATGTTGGTGACTTCAGGATAACTGTGCTAAATGTATCGCTAATAATGTATATGTCCACTCACTGTTAGGCACACCCACTGTGACTTTCTTAACCACACGAAGTAGAATTACTTTTTTACTTTCATAAATTTTTACTTTATGGCAAATGCAGATTCATTAGATTTCACATGTGTACCCAATGAAGAGGCGACACTCTCTGAATGTGCGTTATATGTTTGTGTATACTAATGTGTGCGTTTGCATTTGTATTTGGTGCCGTAGACTCAACAAAGAGAATCTTTAATCAGTATTCTGGAACGTGCCCATAATTAAGCGACCACAAAACAAGTCACTGCAGTTTTGTCCTGTATATACATACACATATGTGTAGTGTTCAAAACACATTCATTTTGGGTTTTTCTTTGTCTTTTTTTTTTAATTTAGTAGAAAGCCATTATGTGGCTTTGGAGAAGGCAAAGGAGGTGGGTTTGGAGGGGGATGTGAGGGCTACAGATGAGCCCTGAAGTCTGGCAAATACTGAGAGACAAACAGAGAGGGTAGTTGTCAAGCGGGATAGGGGTATTTATTCCAGGCCTCATCTTAAACCACCACCAGGTAAAAGCATGTCCTGGCAGACAACAAAAGAACGACAGTTTTCTTACCTTCCTCTTTCACCTACATCTTGTTCCGCATGTGAGGACAGTGCTGCTGGTGGCTAATGTGCATAAAGCATACAGTACTGCACGCAAAGTTACAATGAAGCACTGTGTTCAGATGTTACAGTGCTCGTAGTCAGCACGCTTAGATTGATAATACTGAGACGGGTGTAAATTAGAGAATAAAAGAGCCACACATATGCACACACACACTCCACAGCATAAATAGTGTGGTACAGCAGCATGCCAGAGGATGTGCTAACTCACTGCATTAGCTGCCAGAGTGGGTGTAAGATGTCTGGGAAACAATGCCATGTTGTGTGTGTGTTTAGAAGATGAGTCCAGGACATCGAAACAATGGCATTCTGTAAGCATCTCTGTCAAAAAAAAGCGCTTTTGCGAGAAAATCCAGAGCAGAGAGAGAAAGAGGGAGAGGAGCGGTATTAAAATGATATTACATAGTATCATATTTTAAAATGCCCTGCTTATTTCAGTCAATCACAGGAACTGCTTAGAAACATCAGCAACAAAACAGCATTCTTCTCTGATTCCTGCTACGTTTGCAAAGACAAAAGTCATTCTTTGGGTGTTAGTTGTCACCATTTGCATGTTAATGTAATAGTGTTACAGCAGGCAGGGCAGAATTGCTCTGACTGCAACAAAAGAGTGGCTTTTTATGCGTGAAAAGCAGCGTTCAAGTGTAAACGTGCAGTCGCCAGTTTACTTGGCATACCCAGCTACAGCTAGGGCAGCTCAGTACATTTACCTTATCTTATTTATTATGTCATTAAATAAAAAGAACAGCAGCTTGCTATAGAGCAATTCGGCGGGATGAGGCAGAGTAGGTGAAATTAAGTTGAATAAATGTGATTTTTTTTTTTTAGGGAAAATTAAAAACAAATAGCTGATTTTCCATTTATTAAATAAAAATGTTTTATGATTACTGATCGCTAAAAACACTGCATGGTGGTGAGGCAGTGAACTTTCCTTCACCTCTGAAGTAAGGCATGCCAGAAAAAGTCATAGAGACTAGAAATTGAGAAATAGAACTGCCCGCAGGTAAATAAATCCACCAATCACTGTCTCTGAAGTTCACAGAAATAACTAATCCTCACCAGGAACTAGTGAGGTGGGTTAACCCTTTAAACTTTGTACACCTTAAGCAAACTGCATTTGTGTTTATTATTAAGGCATTGAGGTGTTGGTGGACACCTCTGTAGCTTAGAGGTGCCCGCTTCTAATCCACTGAGGACTGCTGACTGTGGTCTTGCGACTGCATACCATATACTCACATTTTAAATACCTGCAAATATGAGTATCATCGACCTATGTATGCATACTTACGTATGTGTTTATATTTGCAGTGAAAATGATGCATCTTCAGAAAATGAGCAGCTGTTGAGCCGCAGCATCGACAGCGACGAGGAGGCGGGAACAGAAAAGCAGGGCTCGGCAGAGACCACTAACCTCGACCCTAACCTGTGCCTGGTCAACCTAGGCAACAAACCCGACCTCTGCCTGCTCTCCCTGGGGCTCTTGGACCGTGGCCGCGTATGCAATGGCACCCCAGGCATCGCAGCCAGTCAGACTAACATCCCGAGTCCCAACCACATGAACAATGTCAACCGCATCGCAAGCAGCAACCACATCAGCAGTGTGAATGGGATCAACAACAACAATAAAACCCCAGGGGTAGGAAGACGAGGCCTTTATAGTGGAGAAAAAAAATCTGATTATGAACAGATTCTCAGTTAAGTATCATCTTGGGATAACGTTTTTTTTTTTCTAATTCACAGATGCTACAGAGTCGGAGGAAAAAGATTCTAGATCTGTATGCCAGAGCCTGCAATGCGACTGAGGGTAAATCTGTCACTTAGAGGAAAATATCCTCTGTAACAAGTTTTATCATCAACAACATGTGGGATGGTTTCACAGTTTTCTGGTGACAACCTGTGACCCTCGAACTCTACTCCATAAAATAAAGCTAAATAACAAAAAAATAATTCAATATTAATTTATATATATGAGTTTTTTGTGCCATACTTTCTGTATTTTTTTTGCAATTTATTGCTTAAAAATTAATTGTGCAATTTATCAGATATTTGAGAGGAAATAAATATCACACTGATTATGTAAAAGTCTCAAAAACTCATAAAAACCGATATGATAAAATAGGTTTTAAGGGGTTAATGGCATCTACAGGTCCACTGAACCTTTGAATGAAAGTTTTGAAACAAGCTTATTTGTCTCTACCCAGGCCTCAGCCCCACAGAGCTTCCCTTTGACTGCCTGGAGAAGGCCAGCCGCATGCTGAGCTCCTCCTACAGCAGCGACGCCGCCGTGGTGAAGACTTGGAGGCACCTGGCTGAGAGTTTTGGACTGAAGCGCGACGAGATCGGCGGCATGAGCGACGGCCTGCAGCTCTTCGAGAGAGTTAGCACGGCGGGCTACAGCATCCCCGACCTACTTACTCGCCTGGTGCAGATCGAAAGGCTGGATGCCGTGGAGTCGCTCTGTGCAGATGTGCTGGGCAGTAGCGAGGGGGCAGCAGTGGCTGGACGGCAGGGAATTGGCAGTTTTCACAGCCAGTTAGTGTGTCCTTCTCCCTGCCCATCTCCATCCCATCGCTGCGCCAGTGTTTAAATAAGAAGTGAAGCAGAAACATAAGAGACTTAGAGACTTGATTGCCTTACAGTACACATGTATGTACGGACATTTACTGCTCTGACAAGGAGGAAAGCACATTTAAATACACACGTTACCCCATTAGATGAAGAATGTCGATGGACTTTAGTGTCCACAATCCTTTTTTTCTTTTATGTATAAAAGCTAATAGTTTGAAAAACACTTTCTCTCTTTCAAAGTGTTTGAAAGAGAGAGCAAAATCAAAGGCCTCAGATTCACATTAACCTCAAGTTTGCCATTTCAAATAATTTCTCTTTTGCAAGAATATAAGAATCAGAATTAGCTCCCATTTTGATAGATTCTTGACTTTCATAAATGCAACACTTTAGTAAAAAATCATGTGGAAAGCCTGTGCGCTGGATGCACAGTTCTTTTTTTTCCTAAACATTTTTTTTAAGAAATCACCAGGAAAAGATGAAATGACATGCTAATGGAAAGTCACTGGAAAGTGGCAGACTGAGGATGCCTTCCTACTGGCTCACTCACTTAAGTTTCTCACCAAAGCCTTGCCGCAGTGACATAACCAGACGTTTGCATCCATATACAGAAAGCGATCTGGTGTGACCGCAGCATGAGCGAACATTCATAACTCAGTCATGTCTTAAAACAGGAAAAACGGCTGATTAGAGCAGTCATTGTGTCTGAGTGGAAAACATCCTTCAGCTCAGCTCGGCTTACATTTGGTAAACCTGCTTGCGAACTCTGGAAGTTTGTGGACGCCCTGGCGTCTCTCCCTAAACCGTGGAGTCACCAGCAAACACACAACAGTGTGCTAGAGTGGATTGTGATATTTTTATTCTGGAGGATCAGTTTTGGGTTGACTTTGCACTCTTGTTTACTTTAAAACACCGACCGGATTTATTCATTGATTAACATATGTGTGGTAAATGTGGAAACACTGATCACAAGCAGATGTTGTGTATGGAAAAGTTCAACCAAGCACCTCACAAAAAAAAAAGAAAACCCCCAAAACACATGGACTCGTTTTAGGTGGTGTGTTCAGTGTTTCAGCTTTAATCCCATACACTGAATGAACACTACTCCGCTGCCTGTACTCCATCTAAGCACGTGCGTCCGCAGTCCACCGCCTACAAGTTTAACACACATCTCTCACATACTCTCTTACTTCACGTACTTCCTTAGCAATGACCCATTCTCTGACCCCCCTCCACCTCAAATATTCGCCCTCTTCCATCTTATACCCCAATACTGTGGTCTAGTGCTGCCGCCAGCCCTAATTATTTGGCGTGTGGCTCCCCATGCCCCTAATAGGCTAAAGTGTTGCGGTTTACAGAGCGGGTGTAAAGTGCCTGTGATTTCCAGCACCTAATTAAGCATTTAGGGCCACTTAACCACTGAAAGCCCAGTGGAAAAGCTATAAAATCACTGCATTAAAAAGAGCAGTGCCAGGCCAGAGGAATGACTAAATGCCTCCGGGGTTGCTGCGCTGTCAACGGTGAGACGGTGCAGTCGGTTGCGGTGGAGGTAGCACTACAGTTGTGTCCTATAACGTCTGGTCTTATTCAGCTCTTGTGGTTAGCTCAGTCATGCTCACACACAGGATTATAGCTCGCCTCTCCCCGATGGGACCAATATAGCAAACAAGATCAGCATGCAGTTGTGTGAGTTCTGGAAAGCAGCTGAAGCCACTTAGGTGCTGTACGTACAGTAAATAAACTGTGGGTCTGTTAAGCATCTGATTGAACCTTTTTAAAGACCTGCATTTTAATGATCCCCTGAAGTCCATTATAAGTGATGTTAACAGTTAACATGCTGTAGGTTGACTCTGCTGCTTCCTGCAGAATTTAAGCTTCCAAACTTAACCACGCAGTGCCGAAACTGGCTTTGATCTCATTTCTCGGGAATGGAGCGGATCTTCATCTGATACCTGATGTTGTCTGGGTAATCTGCCATGACTGATAAGCACAGACTTTTTTCTTTCCTAAAGCTCGTTGTTCCCATTTTACATGCCAACCTGGAGCTGGACTCCATTATTTTAAATTTATTTACATTTATGCTTATCAAGTATGACTCCAGAATCTGCTTGTTCTTGATTTAAAGCTTACAATTAAATGTACTGCTTTATTAGAGCTTGACTGTCATCATCAAATCCACTTCAGTTCACAAATATTCTTTTTGAATTGTAATATGCTGTTGATAGATTTTTAAAAAGAAAAAAAAATAGTGAGTCAGTGGACTGAAGTGCAGCCTGTTGTAAGACAAATTTTGTATGACATGTAATATGCTGACATAATAACAAGCAGAAGCCAAACATGAATTACTTACCTCAGTAGCACATGCAGTATAGTAGAGCATGTAAAAACACACAAACTCTTTTACAGAACCAAAGTGTCGCTGTATATATAACTTATTATTGTACATAAACTATATCTTATTAAAGATGTATGGCTGAAATGGCATGGTATTTTAATCTGTTTGTGTATTTATTGGTTTGTCCTTATGCAGCGTTCAGAAATCAGGAGAATGAAACCAGATTTGAAGGTAGATGGTTATTTATAACCGAGCTATAGGGCGCAGTATACTTGTGATCACAGTATATGTTGGATGAATGTGTATTTTGTGCTTTTGCCTGGTATGTTGGACCCTTCATAGACTAGCAGCCTGTCCAGGGGTGTAAAACCACATCTTGTCCTGTGGCAGCTTAGAGACTCTCTTCAGTATAAAACGAGAGAAATCATCACAGAGATCGTCTTTACCCATTTTTTTCCCTTAGGATGACATTACCCCAATCTGCAGGGCACAAGGTGGCACTGAGCAGCTGGATGGGAGCTGAAAATTATCCATTCATCTGTTCTCCTTCGCTTATCCTTAAATTATATGATACACATATCCCATGTATTAATTTTAGTCACCAGAGCTTAGCTCACATGAACCCTTTTTTGACCAGCCTGTCAGGGAGCTCTCACTAGAACCATCTTCAAAAGGGGAATGGCTTTTGTGAGCATGAAGTTCCAATGAACTTCTAAAATCTATACAAAGGTGCATTGAAGATGATCTGCTCTGTGAGAGAACACTTTACTAAGGGACTTTACATTGATATTTCTTTTAATATATCACCTATACAGATGTGGCACAGGAGTAAGAAAATACAAATAAAGTATTCAGTTTGGATTCTAACTTATCATTATTACTTTATAATCTACAATAGTCAATACACAGACTGAGTATACATAAAAAGAGTACCATATGTGTCATGAATCATGTCAGAAATGAATGACATATAGGGTGGTAAATAACCCATAAATTTCTTCATCACAGATGGCTGTTAGTCAGCCGTTACTGCTGACACTGACAGGGTTGGTTAATGGCTTGAAAACACCAAATGGAAAATCACTAATCGCAGCATTTTCCACTTCATTCAACATTAAATTAAAGGTCATTAAATGTGACATATTAACTAGACGGTTAGACAAATGAAAGATGATTTTATTGGGAAAAGACCTTAGGACAAGACAACACAATGAGTTCGACTCATTATATCTCTCCCTCAAATGTTTGATCTTTCCCACTTGCTTTCTACTGCTAACCAAAGTACTGTTTTCTTTATCGGGATAATTACTTCTTATTATCATGCCGCACTACAAGGTATTTCTTTTAATCACTAGTTCTTACCAAAGTATGAAGAATACAAACTCTTGTGATCTTTGCATTTGCGTCATCCTTCCAGTTTGAGAACATTTAGATAATGTAACCTGACCTGCAAAAACACAGATCTAAGTATAGATGATACCTGCAAGAACGATTCTCTATCCACGTGGCATTATCCTCTGCAGTGGCAGTCATCACCTCTGCACACATTTCTGTTATCAGGCTTTTGCTTAGTGTGGGTGTGTGCCAGAATTTGAATAGACCTCAGTCTAACAATAAAGTGTGTGTGTGTGTGTGTGTGTGTGTGTGTGTGTGTGTGTGTGTGTGTGTGTGTGTGCTGGAATGGGATCTTAAGGCTGGTTGAAAGACAAAAAAACCCAAAACAAAACAAAACAAAAAAAAAAAAAAACTCTGGCTGGCAGTGGAAACAAGCAGATGCTGCTTTGGGGCATCGGGGATGCATTGAGGTCTCTCTCTCATCTAGTCTCAAATACTCAAAATTGACCACAAATAGTCCTTCCCACTAAATATGCCTTCCAGTCCTCACACATACACACAGTAGGTACACATGGGTAGTAGTGAGGAGGGGTGTGTTTGTCTTCAGGGGCTGTTACTGCATCTAAAGCACTTGGCATGGCTTACTTTCATATGACAAGGGATGAAGCCATAAAAAGCTTCTTCAGGGCAAGGAGTGCCAACCATGAGGGTAATTAAACCTTTGCCAGACAGCAACACCAACATGCACACACCAAACCCTGTCACTCACCTGCAGACACATCAAAGAGCATGTAGTGTCCAGACCCCAGCCAGGTGTATTTTCTATAACTTTTATGGATCTAAACTAAATCTGTCTGGAGTTCCAGATAAATGTGTTCACATCAATTAAAAGTTCTTCAACTGAAGACTGGTGCACTCACATGCCTGGAATATGGAGGGGATCGTCTTAGCACTAAGTAAAAGCAGAGGGACACCGATGGCCTGTATGCGCAGAGCCTAAAATCTTCAAGACAGCCCTAAAGCTCACTACCACATAACCAACTTTGACTCTTTTTTATAAAATCCTGCTAGTTGCTGTAACTATTTCCATCTCACAAACAGAAGGATGAAGCAAAACAGTTACATAAAATATATAAATCTGGGACTCCTGTTAAATTCGAAAATAATAGTGTTCATATTGTTCTTCCCCTTTGACCAACTCTGCAGTTATGTTGAGCAACAGAAAAAGTTTACGAGTCAGAGCCATCACATGCAGGCCTTCAGCACATCGTGAAAACCAGAAAACCAAACAGAAATTTAGAGGCACGGGGACACACACCAGGCAAAGCAATATGTACGAAAATCCCCTGGTTTAAATCAGGCTTGACATTTGACAGAAGCAAAAACAAACTCAAAGTTGGAAACTGGTGTAACCCCAGCCTTTCCACCATATATGAAACCCCGACAGCTGGTTCCCTTTGCCTCATCACACAACTGCTCATTTACAGTCAGGTATATTACCAGAACCTCCATGGACCTTTTTTTTTTGCATTACTTAAAACTTAAAGAGTGTATTTACACATATTGTGGCTGGTGGAAATAATAAACATTTGGTGGGCTGCCACATTAAATTGCTGATTGTCTCAGCTCTAAGGTTTAGCTGGATTGGAAGTGCTGATGCTTCCCCCTTACCAGAAAACATTTTAATAAGGTTTACCAGCCAAACCAGAGCAGGGCGACTTTCGGGGTAATTTTCTTAATTTTTTTTACCACTAAAACCCCCCCAAATATAAATCAAGTTCAGAGGATAAAGTCATGCAGATGATATTGTTCAGGGCAGACTCGAAGACGTGAGCCTGTTAGGAAACACAGGCCAGACACTGCAGTGTGAACCAGGCTCATAGCGTAAATAATTCATCTGTTGACAGTTCCTGGAATAGACACATAGGCCGTCAAGGGCTCGTTAGAGTGATACTCTGTCCAAAATCCATTTTACTGTCAAACGCCCATCGCGTTTAGTGTAGAAAGACAGCTGTAAAATGTTTGAAGAGTCCTGCACCTTGAATTCATGTCAGCTACAATAAATTTCACTGATGAAAAGTTAGCTGAAATAAATAGCAACAGTGAGTTCCATCAGTTCTGTCTATCCTTTGTTGGAGCGTTTCAGTCACGTTGCTGCAGATGTCTCTTAGAGAAAAGATCTGTATTAGCTGTATATAACACAGTTATTGGCCACTTAAATATCACACTATGTTCTGTAACATGCACCTATGAGAACACTTTTTAATCACAGAATATAAAGCAGAAAAAGATGCTTGAGATAATTCAAAATTGTGTTTTTAAATAAATATGTATGTTGGAAATGTCTAAATGTTTTGGCATCTGACTGCATTTGATTTAGACAATCAAATGCAACACTTAGAATTGTAAAGCCTATAATGAGAGAGACCACAAGATAGCGATAGCATATTTTATGATTCTGCATTCTTTTCAATTACAGTGTTTTTTAACATTCATTATTACTGCATGCTAACTACAGTACAGTCGAAGTAGAACAAAGGGAACGAGATTATATTAAGGCTAATGAACTACACTTAAGATATATTTGGTTAGTTCTAGAGAAACATCTTTGTGAGGTGTAATTAAAAGGTATTTAACGGCTTTTTCTCATCAGCCAATTACATTGCAGCAACTCACACATTTTGGCATGTAGAGGCGGTGAAGAGGACCTGCTGAAGTTCAAACTGAGCAACAGAAGGGGTTTAGGAAAGCGACTTTCAATGTGACATGGTTGTTAGTGCCAGAGGTGCCAGACTGCTTCAGGCAACAGTAACTCAAACAACCACTAAGGTATGCAGAAGACCAAAATTTCATCCAGGCTAACCAAAACTGGGCAAGATTGGAAAAACATTGCTTGTTCTGTCTTTATTTCTGTTTTGACATTCAGATGTCACAATTTGGTGTAAACAACATGAAAGCAAGGATCCATCTGCCAGTATCAGTTGTTCAGTCTGTGGGGCATATTTCCTTGCCATGCATGGGGTCTCTTAGTACCAAGTAAGCATCATTTAAACACCTACCAGAGTATTGTTAGTGATCACGTCTATCTCTTTATGACCACAGTGTACCCATCTTCTGACAGCTGCTTCCAACAGGAAAATGTTGGTCTTTGTGTATCCACAACAGTGGTACCTATAGGATAACTTGACTGCTCATCGAGAAACATTGTTTTAACCTGACAACACTGTTTAAATGGCACAGACTGCACGTGTTACCATTCTGCACAACATCTCCAGATTGCAGCTTTGCCAAAGCAACAGATGAGTTGACGAAGTCTGAAAGTGACGAGTGAATGGATGCTGAGCTCCAGCTCAATCTGTACTACATCCAAAGAGAGACAGATGAGGATGAAACAGCGGATTTAACATGCTGACGTTGACAGAGATTTCATTAACCACAGCACATGGCCTGAACCGAAAGATTAAATTATTCAGACTTCTCTAAGACAAATTCAGAAAATATTGATGTGCTACTACAAACACTTTAAGTTTATTCTTTTGTGTACTGACCTTACAAAAGTGTGAAGCAAAAGTCAAGCAAATAAATAATTTTCATCCACATTTGGTCTTCTGATACTCCTAATTCTATTTTCATATCAAGGGACAAACATATAATATTTACTTTCAACAAAGGAATACAGGAATAATTGAAAAATCTCTCTCCCTCTGAGAGAGACAGATAATTTCGCTCTCTCTCGCTCACTATCTATAGAGAGATATGATAAAGATATCATATGATTTAAAGCCCCTATGTTTAAGAGTGATAATGACCTGTTCTATAGTTCTAACTATAAACACATCACTCACACAACTGATCAATAAAATTGTTGGTGCAACCTCAAACATAGTAATAAAAGTTTCTTTATAATTCTTAAGCAAAATCCTGAAGCTTTGAATTTTAGGGCCTGTGACTTTAAGTAGATGTAAGTGGATTTATTGGTTTGTCCTTCTGCAGCGTGCAGGAATCAGGAGAATGAGAGCAGATTTGAAGGTAGGTTATTTATAACAGAGCTACTGGCCAAAAGCTACGTTGTTATCCATTATCATCCCATGACATGAAAAACATCAAAGATGGATATAACACAGGTATTCCTTGTAACAAAGAAATATACAAATGACTTTATACACAGATTAAAGTGGTGCATACACACTGCGAGGTGCTTTCTGCAATTAGGCAGAATTGGATGGTAGTCTGTAACACTTCAAGAACAGGAAGTGAGTGAAGGCAGAGGCAAGGATTAAAGGGCGGAAGCTGAAAATGGAAGAATGTTGCACCAAATTCAGGAAGGAATTGAGAATGGTTCTGGGTAGTAATGAAGAGTTACAAAATGACTGGGAAGGTACAGCCATAGTGCTGAGAGAAACTGCCAAGAATCTGTTTGATGTATCCTCTGGACAACGGAAAGAGGACAAGGAGACTTAGTGGTGTAATGAGGAAGTACAGTAAAGTATTCAAAGGAAGGGGTTGGGAAAGAAAAAGTGGGAGATGAAGGAAGAAGACAGTAGTACAGGGAGGCTGGACATACGGCATAGAGAGGTGGCAAAGGAAAAGGCTTATAGTGAATTGTATGTGAAGCTGGACAGTAAGAGAAGAGAAATGCACTACAGATGGAATAAGTTGATGAGCCATGCCAAGACGCCATGGCAAAGAGTCGGGGTGAGGTGATGATCAATGCTGAGAAAGAGCTCTACAGATGTGATGTTTGCTTTGAGAGTGCTGATGGAGAACTACAGAGGTCAGAGGGAGTTATACGGGGTCTTTATGGATCTAGAGAAAGCATGATAGGGTTCCAGGGACTGTGGTAACTATGAGGAAGTCAGCAGTGGCAGCAAAGTATGTGAGGCTGGTGCAGAACGTGTATGAGAATGTGATGAGGTGTGTGGTTGGACAGGTGGGATTTTATCACAGATTGGCTCAGAGCACCTTTTTTTTTTTTTTTTTTTAAATTGGCAGAGGCTGACAGATGAGGTCAGGTAGGAGGGCTCTGGGAAGTCTCTCCTGGAAGACAGTCTGAAAAGGTGGAGGTCTGCACTGAAGAGAAGGGGAATGAAAGTCAGCAGAAGCAGGACAGAACACATTTGAAGGGGTAGGTGAACATGCGAGGAGTAGAAATAGTGACGGTAGATGAGTTTCAACAATCAAACTAAAGCAATGTATAGGTGCACAAATGAGGTGAAGAAGAGAGTGCAGCAGGGTAGAGTGGGTGGAGATGAGTGCCAGGGGTAATTTGTGACAGGATTGCAGCAACAGTGAAAAGGAAGATTTACAAGATGCCACTGAGCTCTGCTGTGATGTATGGTTTGGAGATGATGGCACCGACAAAAACATAGAAGGAGCAGAAGTCGCTCAGATTTTTACTGGGAGAAACAAGAGGAAAATGTCAATATAAATCAGTAGTTTTATCTGAAAATGACATGTTGCCTCCCAGGAAGTGAGTCATGTTTACCAGTGAATCAAATCATGTGCAAATTTAAATCAGTTTTTTGGGGTTTACAAAGAAACCCAATGACAGAGTACATGGTAGTCTATATCTTACAATAAACACGTGATTTAAGAACACAAATCTTTCATTCCAAAAACCTAACCTGAGCAGAAGTCTGCACTTTAACAAACGTAATTAATTGGAGATTTGCTTTGCGGATATTAAAAAACCTGCATGTATAACCTTTAAATTCACCAAAGAATGACTCCATTATATTTGAAATATCAGCTGTAATTGCTCCAGTGCGTTCCATCAACCACCACTAGCGCATCTCATATTGAGACTATTACTCTCTGTCAACTCAGACTTGCTCTGGAACAAAGAAATGAGACAAGTTTATACAAAACACAGGGGGGGTGGGGGGTTCAGTACTTCATGTGCCATCCAAACTTAATATGCTTCAGTTCTTTTTGTTTATTGCCATTAAACCATTTTACAGTCACAACCTCTCTTGGCAAGAGTGACACTCACTTTTATATGGAAAAATGGGTTTATGATCTCCAAAAAAAGAACAATTTGCATTTTGGAAAACAAAAAATATGGGTCAGAGACTTAAAACATACACAGCTTTAAATCAAAGTGCTTATGACAAATAAAATACAAACACTTCATTGTATTACTAATAAAGAAAGCATGTCTCCAGTTATAATCTGAGGTAAACCAGGGTGGAGCTGCTGTTTTCATGTACTTTTGAAGTTTAAGCAAATCTTTCAAAAAGAAGAAAAAAACCCAAACAGAATCCAGGGAAAGTGTTGAAATAGTGAAGGAGAAGGGATGTCATCTTGAATAAGTTTCTGCAGACCAACACGATGAGAATTGTATTATTTAATGTTGTGGAGGATCGATCTAAGGTTCAGGCAGAGGAAAGCGTGTGTGTTTTTGGTTTTGTGATGCAGCTCTTCTATTTGGAGATGCAGGGAGGAAAGTTCAAACAGATGATGGTTCTTCCTGGAAAAAGTTGAAAGAAAATGAAAAACAAAGTGTTTGTCTCTACCTGCTGTGAACAAAGTCCATTACTGTGCTGTTTCAAATTTCACATTATGTCTCTAGCCTCCAATGTTGCATATCAAAAATACAAATTAGTGCTCCATGGCACAACATAAGACGTTTTGGGACATTGTTTAGGTTGTTTGATTAGACTGCTAATATGCTAAATGCTAGCAAACATATCCCTTAAAATCTAGTAATGTGAAAAGGTCTTGCGCCCACCCCTCATTTCTTTATATCTTTTAAGGAAAATGGGAGCTGAAAGCGATTTAATAAAACCTGTAAATGTACATGAAAACAGGGTCTAAGAAGCAAATTTAGCGTTTACAACATTCTAACAAGCTTAAAAATCAATATTTGTTATGACCAAATGTATTATTCGACACAGCCTGAGCTTTTATAGCCAAGCTTTGTTGTAATTTCTTTCAGTTATCTTCGGTAATAGTTCTCCAACATTAAATGCGCTTCTTGAAGCACAATCAAAGCTCTTCTTTGGATGTTGGCGGCATTTTGTTCCATTCTCTGTCAAAATGATCCCACACCACTTCAATAATGTTGCGGTCTGGGCTCTGAAGAGGCCAGTGCATAACTGACAGTGTTTGATTGTGTCACTTTCTATTGAGGTGTACTTTTAGTACACTGGCAGTGTATTTGGGATCACAAGCTAAAATGCAACCCCAAACCATGACAAAGCTGTTATATCTTCCTCCCAACCTACTTCATACAGACTCATGATGATTTGAACCAAACATTTCGAATTTTGAAATGAGAAATTTTATGGACTCCATAAAACTTTTGCTACTGATCTCCAACCCAATAAATAAAAGAAAACATTCCTCTAAAAAATGGTGCAGTATTAGGACTGGACTGAAAAAGAGTGAAAGAGCATCCAATATCCAGGGTAAAAACAAAAAGCTGTGACCTGAAGCTGTGCAAAGGATGAACAAATCCATGTTGAAAATGCAAAGACAAATCTCGTGTATTCCTGGAGTAAGTCGTGACAATCCACAAAATAAATGTTGCAAAACATGTTCACTTCCACTAAATCTTCTATTCAAATGCTGATTGGCTATTAAATATTTCTATTCATGAAGTCAAACGTAAACACATGAATCCAAGCAGGCAGGTAGTTTTTAGCCACGCCCAGAGAAATGCTTCCATGTTTAATATGGACATCACTGTGTCTACCTGATGTTGGAGAGCTTCTGCAGAAGGATGGAGAACTTCTCCAAAGATGGGAGGTCCAGATGAGGGTTTTTAAGAAGCAAGAAGGATGTTTGGAAAAACTCTTCACAGCTACATGCATCCAGAAAGGAATTTAAGTAGCCTATGAGCACAACAACAAAAGCAAAGAGAACAGGATATTATCAAGGCAATCAATTCTGATGATCTGCAACACATTTTATTCAATGTCAAAACTTCTAAAGAGATGGGAATTATCAGCTTAATTTTGCCAGCAAGAAAACTACACGAACACACCAACAAACCATGAATAACACAGAAAAACAGGAACACATATGCTGGTCAGAGTGTCTCTTAGAACATTGTATTTCCATATTGTCACTTTTAACTTTGACCTCAAACCTCAAACATACACAAACTCACACAGGGAGATGAAACAAAGGACAAAAACACCAGTGCTCACAGATGGGAGCTGTAGATCTCTTAAATTAATAACAGCAAACGTTGACCTTAAAATGAAGACGATTTCGAGTAAACAAACATTTGTTTCTGCTAAAAGTCACATTCCCGCTCCTTGAAAAAGTAGCTGTTTGTTAAAACACACATGCAGCGAGGGAATACAATCTGAGCAACAGAGGGACTTTTTTTGGCTGGTGAAGCAGCGCCACTGGCATCAAATCACAGCGGAAGATGGATGGGGAAGAATAGCACCGGGCTTAGATAAGAAAGGATCAGACAGATAGAAAGATAATATGACAAAGATAAGAAGGGAAACATGGATTGGTCAGTCTTTTTCCAACAATATCTTACCCTCAAAATCACTATGGATAACTATGGTAAAATGAATACTACTGGTATTCATTTTACAGCTTATAGGTACATTTGACAAATTTCAAATTTAAGCATTTTTAAACTGCCTTTAACTCCAGACTTTTAATGTAAGCTTAAACATGGCCCACACAGACAAACATAATCCACCAGTGAAGCAGAAGGTACAAGGCTCCAACTAATTAT
Organism: Diplotaxodon limnothrissa; assembly: GCF_057381915.1. Classification (NCBI taxonomy): domain Eukaryota; kingdom Metazoa; phylum Chordata; class Actinopteri; order Cichliformes; family Cichlidae; genus Diplotaxodon; species Diplotaxodon limnothrissa. Next base: position 28,174,316 of record NC_140611.1, read on the forward strand.
ATGTTTCAATAAGACAATTATTTTTAATATAGTCAAATCAAATGTAGAATAAACAGTGTTATCACCAAAACTCCCCAAGGTCCTGTTATTTAAAGCTATGCTGGGTTAATAGTTGAAAAGATTGAGTTACTGGTAGGGAATGTGACTACCTCTGTACAAGAAGAGGCGATTTGACCACAGATGTTTGGTACATTTGTGTATAAATGGACCTTTTTACATTTTTAAAAAAAATTTTTTTATTGCTAACCTTAAGGTGTAAACCTTTCCCCCTCTTCCTCAGCCCTTTTCCATCTCCCCTCATTACTGCTTGTAAAACAGAATAATTAGCAAGTCTCGCAAGGCTTACAATCCCCTTGAAACACACAAATATCTGCACACACATACAAACACACAGACCTCAGTCCCCAGTCGCCTCTGGCATATGGTCCTGCTGTTTATTAGTATGCAGCAGTTTAAATGATACGGCTCATAACCCTGCTGAACTCACCCTTCCATGAAAACACACTGCAGCTGGTATCTTAACCTTGTCCACCTCCATCTACTCTTTTGTCTTCCAATAAGTAAGACAGAAAGTGGTAGGGGTCCAAGGTTTTATGACCACAATTTCCAGATCTATTGCCTGACCACTAGTTATGATTGATCTAAGTTCAGAAAAAAAAAAAAAAAAAAAAAAAAAACAACGTAATTTTTCACATGTGGTTTTTATGTGGGGAATATATGGAGTGATACACCAGGAGGGCTGTTTTAACTCAAAGAAAATTGTGATATTCAAAGCAGTCTATAAATCAGGGCTAGCAAAGTAATCACAGCAGCTTTGTCAATCAAAACCAGTTTTTAGGCAATATGAATTATACAGTTTTAAAATTGGCTCATAAGCTGGATAAAACTTGAACCATCCATTTAAAAAGTTGTTTTCAAAGAAGTCAGCAGAATCTAAATAAAAGAGAATGCAATATGTTTTAAAAAATGAACTCTACATTTTATTGGAAATGGTGAAAACATAAATGTGCTTATTTTAAATTGAATTAAAATAACCTTTTTAGAAAAGTCAGGAGAGGGACTTCTTTACCAATGTGTTGCATCACTTTTCTTTTTTTTTTTTTTGCTTAAAGCCTTTGGGAACAGAAAAGACCAACTACTACCATCTCGAAACATGTTTTATACACAAGCTTCCTGTGTTGTTTCCTCCAACTGTAATGAACAAATTGTACACTTTTAGAAAACTCATCCTATAATAGTAATAGGAAAAAGCACTTTCTATATGAAAAACAGTTGTGGTCAGAGGTTTACATACACTCATCTTGGACATGAATTTCATGGTAATTTGAGTCTTTCAACCCCTACTAGCATTTCGTTAATTGTCCATCAGGACCCCTGACCACTCTTTTTGGACTTTTTGGACATTTAATTGGATCGTTTTACTGGGACAGACTCTGCTTTAAAGCATAATCCATAAATTTTCAACACGGTTGACAATGGAGCTTTCCAGCAGCTGAAAATGTGCATGCTTTATCCATTCCAAAACCAATTTTGATGTGTGTTTGCGATCATTGTCATGTTGGAATACCGAGACACGTCCAGTTTTAAATGTGTAGCTGCTGAGTTCAGAAGAAGTTGAAGAATTCGGATGTAGCCCTAATTTTCATGATTTCACCCACTTCCTAAAATGTACCAGTACCACTGACCACACAACAGCCACAGAGCATGATACCACCACCACCATGCTTGACAGCTGGTACAGTGCTTTTTGAAAGCCTGATATTTACTGAGGTCTTTAGTGCCTTCTTTGTTGGCCAACACCCTCTCAAGTCCAATATAAAACCAACTTTACTGTGGACAGGGGCACTGGTGTTCCAACAGTTTCCAATTCCTTCCAAGCTTGAGCCTTGGTTGTTCCTGAGCCTCATCTAAGGGTAAAAATTTAGGTGTTCTCTCCAAGACCTTGGCAAATTGGTGACACATCTAAACAACTCATATTCAATTGTTTAGAAATGGCTTCAAGTGCCCTTCCCAACTTGTGTAAATCTATTGGTCAATCAATTAGTAAAGCTGGTAAAGAGAAACTACCAGTTATAGTCCATCATGATCACTATTGAGATGTTAAAAGGCCTTAAAAGATTGAGCCAGTATATATACACACTTTTGACTCTGTGTGGATTAGAGAGAGGAAAAAAAAAAGACTTGTATTATTGCTTTTTAAGCACTCAATCTTTGTTAAATAATTAATTGTTTACCATTATTATGGGATGTCCATACAGGAAGTCATTCTTTCACTGGGCATTGGTTTGTAGATAATTATTGGTCCTGGACATTCCAAGGTCCAGTTGCCTAGGTAACTCTCTAATGTCTTTACCACCCTGTAACATTTCAATCAACAGTCGCCCTCACTATGATTAGTAGTTACTTTAAAGTTTCACCTTGAAGTTCAGAAAAGTTTCACTCAGAACATGCTCACTTTGGGTTTGTCTGTGGTTATTTTGCTTGTCATTGCTTGGAGTTGGTGAATGCCAGTGACGGTCTATGGTTTCATGTTGCTGCCCCTTGCTTCCCTTGTGAATGTTCTTTTAAAATATAATTGCTGATACCTTTAAAGAAACTATTCTGGATTAAGAAAAACAAAAACAACACCCCAAACAAATCAAGGACCACCTCAAACAGCATTAAACTGTCAGATAACAGAGCATCAATAGATTTTAATATCTTCTAACATTGTGCAAATACCAAGTATCTTAGATTTAAAAATGTTTTCAATCGTGAAATTGTTTTTGTTATCACTGTAGTGTAAGGTACAATCATTTAAATAAATAGACTACAGTTATTCACATTAACAGATAGTATTCATGTATCAAAAACCTCTTCATAAAAAGATTTGACAGTTTTGTGGAAAAATATGAATTAATGACAGATAGTCAGTATGGGTTCAGAAACAACAGATCAACAGCTTTGGCACTGATAGATTTAATGGAAAAGATAACGGAATGTATGGATAATAAGAGGTATGCGCTCGGAGTTTTCTTAGATCTAAAGAAGGCGTTTGATACTGTTAATCATGAAATTCTATTAAAAAAACTGGAAAAGTACGGGTTTAGGGGAGTGGTTTTGGAATGGTTAAAAAGCTATGTAGGGAATAGGCAACAATATGTACAAATAAATGAATATAAATCTAATTTGATGGATATAGCTTGTGGAGTACCTCAAGGTTCAGTACTGGGTCCAAAAATGTTTATTATGTACTTAAATGATATCTGCAGAGTATCGGAGATTTTAAAGTTTGTAATATTTGCAGATGACACAAATATACTGTGTTCAGGTGTGGAGTTGCCACAGGTTTTGGAAATGATCACACAGGAATTAACGATATTAAAGAAGTGGTTTGATATAAATAAATTATCATTGAATCTAGATAAAACCAAATTTATGTTGTTTGGAAACCAAAAGAAAAACATCGAAGTAGAAATATGTGTTGACAATGTATATTTAGAAAGAGTAAATGCAATAAAATTTCTTGGGGTGATCATTGACCACAAGCTCTGTTGGAAGCCACACATTACTTATGTTCGGGGGAAATTGGCACGGGGCATTGCCGTCCTGGGGAAAGCAAAGCATATGTTGGATCAGAAAGCACTGCACATTTTATACTGTGCTTTACTACTGCCATATATGAGCTACTGTGTAGAGGTCTGGGGAAACACATACAAAAGTAACACACAAACAATAACTACAATACAGAAAAGGGCCATTAGATTAATAAATAATGTAGGGTACAGGGACCATACAAATGCACTCTTTGTCAAAATGCAAGCTATCAAATTCCAAGACTTGGTGAAGCTTAAAACAGCGCAGATAATGTATAAAGTAAGAAATAAACTGCTTCCCAAAGAAATCTGTAAATTGTTCATAGAAAGAGAAGGTGGGTATAACTTAAGAGGGAGATGGAATTTAAAAATACAAAGTGCTAGAACAACTTTAAGAACTATGTCTATCTCAATTGCAGGAGTTAAATTATGGAACAGTCTAACAGAAGAAATAAAAGACAGTCAAAACATAAAACAGTTTAAAGTAAAATATAAAAACCTAATTTTAAATAAGTATAAGAATGAAGAAAACGGGGTTAACCCAGGACGGTAATGTTGCTGGAAATGGTGTTGCGGTTCTTTTTTGTTTTTTTTGTTTTGTTTTGGTTTGTTGTTTTTCCATAACTTGTGTATCTGCAAATATACACATTCTGTATTTTTCATATGAAAGAAACTATACTGTGGTGGGGCTTGCTAATTTCTTGTTTTGATTTATGTATGTTATGTTTTGTTTTACTTCATATGTTTCATATGTTGTTTGTTTAATTTAAGACAAAAAAAATTAAATGAATGAGAGGTAAAACTTGAGGGGGTAGGGACAAATAAGTAAATACTTCAGCCTACTCCTTTTCAAACAAATAATGGAATGATATTTTGTAATGATTGTGAAGGCACATGTTTGAAATGTTTGAAATAAAAATGAACTGAACTGAACTGAACTGAAATTCCCACTTTTTAATTATTTCCTAGGGTGTGCGATACCAGTGACTGAATGGTAAATGGACTGGTTCTCATACAGCGCTTTTTAACTCTGAGAACTCAAAGTGCTCTATATAAACTTGCCTCATTCATCCATTCATACAAGCACTTTATTTCTATGCTTTTTCTACCCAAGTGCTTTCTATCTAACATTCACACATATTCATACTCTGATGGATGCATCAGAGAGCAACTTGGGGTTACTACCATGCCCAAAAACATTTGGCATGCAAAACGTCTTGCTACTCAATGCAAATCTACTACTACTACTGCTACTCAGCAGGCACACGTATCAACATTCATGAACTGATCAGCATTGACCCTTTTAGGTTAAATGTACCAGAAGGACGCTGCAGAAACTGTGAGTCACCACATTATATTCACTAAAAATAGGAAAAATAAAATTACAATGGAAGCCAAAGCCTTTTACTGTAAGCCTGTCTTTGCTCTGAGCTGCATTGGGAAAGGGAAAAAAAACAAACAAAAAAAAGAAAAAAAAAAAAAAAAACACGCCATAACCATTCATCTAAAAGTGTTTACCACAAAACAAGCCTACTTACAGGACTCCTCACTGAGTTTCATCAGAATGTCTATAGGCATGTTGAGCCCTGTGCGACTCCCCTGAAGCACTGAAAGCAGCCTCTGCACTCCTCCATAGTGGATGAACAGCCCTCGATTCTCCTCATTCATCAGTTCTATATAGAGACTTTCAAGTGCCTGGGACAGCACATCAGCTGCAAATGACAAGAGTAAAGTAGAAACAGTCAAAAACACTCCAGGTGTCTAGATGAAAATGACACATTTCTTTCAGTTGAAATTATAGTCTTAAAATATATAAAAATAATATGTTGTTTTGTTTTGTTTTTTACATTTAAAGTAGCTGTTTTTGTTATTTTAATTTTTTTCCCCCAATAATTTTAAAAATAATAATAACAATTATATTTAATGGTATTACTAACGATTTTTAATATATTTACATACATACATACATACATACATACATACATACATGTTTATCATGTTAAAAGGGTAACAGTGGAAGATCTCATTGAATTTTGTTTGAAGGTTTCCACGTGTTCATTTCAAGCTCGGAGACCTCTCGGTAGCCTAGCCCCCACCATTTTCATTGTTTTTTGTTCTTGCTGAGAATTATACATACATAAAAACAGCTTGTACAAACTGTAAAGTTAATTAAAAGAAAACAAAACAACATGCAAATGTTTATAAGTCTTGGGATATTGTATTGAGCCTCATACAGAGAGGTCCAGTGAACAGCTACAAAATGCACTTCAATCACATCTTTGCTGTTATAAAATCCATTGTTGTACAAAAACATAAAAATTCTGTATTTGTCCAAATACTTATGGTTCTAACTGTATGATTACTTATTTGAGGTTACTCACTGAGGCAGAGACCTTTCTTAGTGTATCCCTTTGCATTAGATGCATTACACATGGAAAGTACTCATTCACCAGCTGTTTCCTATCTTCTCCCACTTAACTCACAACTTTCCACTGTTCTTTGGATGTAATGGCTACAGTCCTCTGACAAAGTTATTTTCAGATTTCCAAAAGCTTCATATTTTACCTGACATATGATAAAGGCCAAGCTTTGTTAGTTTAAGTGCCTGAGTTTGGTATATATAAAAATGAGCAATTAGCAAAGGAGAAGAAATATCTCTTTCTTACAGTCAATTTGGCTCCTCAACAATCCACAAGGAAAAAAAAAAACAAACTAAACCTGGTAGGCAGATTGACAGAAAACAGTCTGCACTGATGTGCTGAGGGAGCCCTCGAGCAGACGGAAGGTCATTTTAGAAAAGAGTTTCATAAAATATGTCAGGATTTGTCAGGTTTGTGGGCTGAACTCAGAGAGCCAACCAAGATTTATAGTGTGGAAGGGCAAAGAGCTCCTTGCCTCTTTAAAATATTTGCACGTAACGGAAGAGGGCCAAGAACCTAAAGCAATGCTAGCAGCTCTGTGATCTGAGGATTTTCCTTATCAAACCCAGCCGAGAGTTTAGATCCAAAACTATCACTCACTGTCAATATATAAACTGTGGATGGAAGAATAACATGTTAGTGTAACATGATGCCAATATCCTAACGTTTAGCAAGAAATGTTTACCATCCTACTGTCTTAGTTAAGCTTTGTTTAGGAACAAACAGAAATCGTGTAAACCCATCCAGCAGTTTAATATTTAAGTCTGCACTCAGACACCAAACCCTGACCCAGGTTCAACTATATAGAGCCAGGCATATCTTCTAATTATCTCAGAAAAGACAGTAGTTACTTATATTTTTTTCTCTTTCTTATTTTACTGGTTGCGAAAATTGTCACACTTATTTCTCTGAGCTCTGATGGGCTGAGACGCTAACCGTGTCTGCACTCGGAACTGAGCTGTTAGTGATGCATATGTAGTAGAAGTATAACTTGACAGAAAAAAAGCTTTTAAACCTCATTTAGGACCAAAAATGTCAAAGTTTTATGTATTTTTTGTATCATTCATTTCCTTGGAAAATTAAATGTGACCACTGATTCTATATATGCAGATTTTATATCCTAGTGACCAGTCAGTTAAAGTTATCGCTCTCCATTCATCTTTGTTTAAAAATAACATTCAAAATAACTGTCCAGCATTGTTAATGACATAGCTGCTGAGTGCTGACACTTGCTTCTAAAAGGAAACTTCAGGGCTGGCTACCTCTGAATGGCAATGGATAACAACTGGTGTGCCTAACAATGCTTTAGACTGCAGTACTGCTTTACAATACAACACAATTTTTGCAATGGAACTCAACTCAAAGACAATATTATATGTTGTTAAGGTAATTGATGATAATAAATATCATGTCTTTGGTACTTCTAATCATGACAGTGAATGCAGTCTACCAAACATGTCCATTATTTAATCTCTGCATTTATTTCAAAGTATGGTCCCATGTTTTAAATCAGAGCATAGCATCAAGTCAGTTATACTTCCAGAATATTGATCTGGTCATTTAAGTAGCAGAGCGGGGTTGTTAATCAGTCTCACCTGCTTCGGTGTTAATGGCATTAACAGCAGATGCACTAGAGCAGGGTTGGGCAATTCCAGGCCTCGAGGGCCGGTGTCCTGCAGGTTTTAGATCTCACCTTAGGTCAACACACCTGAATCACATGATTAGTTCATTACCAGGCCTCTGGAGAACTTCAGGACATGTTGGGAGCTAATTTAGCCATTTAAATCAGCTGTGTTGGTTCAAGGACACATCTAAAACCTGCAGGGACACCGGCCCTCGGGGCCTGGAATTGCCCACCCCTGCACTAGAGACACAATAATTGGGCAACCCGCAAAACAGTAATGGTTTTACAGGTGGAGGCCTCTGCCTTTTTTCCCCAACCATCTTTTTAATGTATTTTCTCATTAGTTTTGCATTTGGCTAGGGTTAGTCTCACTATTGGTAGCATGATGAAGTTGCACAGATAGTACAACTCCTTCTAGGATGGCACATCAATATGTCCCTATTGCCAGAAGATTCACTGTTGCTTCCAGCACAGTCTCAAGAGCATGGAGGAGACTCCAGGAGAAAGGCAGTTACTCTAGGAGAGCTACACAGGGCTGTAAAAGATACTTAACTCATCCGCAAGAATGGTATCTGCTCCTCTGAGGAAGGAGGGACATGATGAGCACTGCCAGAGCCCTAAAAAATCTCCAGCAGGCCACTAGTGTGAATATTTTTGACCAAACAATCGGAAACAGACTTCATTAGAGTAGCCTGAGGGCCTGACTTTCTGTATTGGGTCCTGTGCTCACTGCACATATATATACACATATATATACACATACATACACATATACACACACACACACACACACACATACACACATACATATATATACACGTGTTTTCATTAATACCTTGTGTGATGGTGCTGAAGATAATGAGGACAGAAAGGATCCGTGTATGAGGACAAGGGCTTCGGTAAAGGGGCCAACTTCCAGCTGCTTCAGAGCATTTCATAGGGTGATCTGAATCTTCTGCAGGCTTTGACACTTCCTCTCCTATCCATTGCAGAGTAGCAGATGGTGCTACATGCTAGGCAAAATATACAGAAACACACACTCAGATGCTCTGGCCATTGCGCAATATTAGCAACTGTGCCTGCAATCATTCACTTTTGTTATATAACTGTCAAAACAGAAATTACATGCCTACAATGATCTTCATCAAATGCTAGTGTATAAAATACAAGGTCAGCCTGACAGGGAGCCAGCAGGCTTCTTCTGCAACTTTTCCATAACTGATGGATCTAATAAATCAGCACAGTAAACTACAGCTACTATCCAAGATTTATGTATTTTGAAAGCTGAAGAGCTGGTGGTCTTTCCCTTTCCCCAAGGTCTCCACTGGTTCACCAAGAACCCTCATCTTAAAGTCATCTCTGTTTCTCCATCTATGTGTTTTGGCTCAAAGCCAGTTGGTATTCATCATATAAAGGGAACACGTTATTTAGCAATAAGGAAGCAAGTGGTTTAACGGGCCCAAGCTCCCTGTAGCAGGACTAGTGACAAGGACTTAAGGCTGGAAGATTGGACACGGTAGAAAGTAAGTGGATAAGGACAGTTGGTGTAGGCTGAACCCAAGCTCATAGCTGGGACTGAGGCCAGATGACTGGCAGCTGGTAAGGACTTCATACGAGCATGAAAATTGCAGTCCAAGTCTGCAAATGGGATTGGGCCACGGTTTAATAATGTCTCACATTCAGATAGCAATTGCTGATATACAATGTTTGTTATCTAGGACTCTTGAGGGGCTTGTGGCCAGATAAGGAGAAGGACACACACCCTTATCAGAGCCACAAAAACGGCGACAGCCTGCTCAAATGTCTAGACTCTGTCTGACACACATACAGGCAGGGGACTTCAGAAAACCAAGCATCTCATGTAAACACAAGATGAAACTCGACAGGACTACCAAACAAGAAAGCCTTCCTTAGTGTGAAGGGAGATGTAGCGATAAAGTGGATATCCTCCGCTTGAAGTCGATGTGTACCTCTGATGTGTGGGGAGGGAAAAACTGTGTCAACTTTAGAGCCAGCCTCATGTTTTGAAATGAGGTCCAGCAGCTTTCTGCTAGCAGAATAACACTCAGCTTTATAAAGGCTGATGAAATATGAATGAGCCAGGCCACAGAATTACCTGCATCTTGTTATAGATTGTAATCTCACCCTGCTGTGTTCTTACTTTCTAAAAGCAAAGCTTATCTAGTAACAGGAATAACACTGCTGCTGAAAAGTGTCCAGAAGCAATGTTTTAGGAATAAAGCAGCTGTTACTTAGATTAATGTCCTTTCAGGCAGCTATGCGGGAGATTTAGTTTTTAAACAGTGGCAGATCATATAAACAAGATGCAGCCCATTTTGTCTTTCTTGCAGAAAAACAAACCATCCCCCCTGAAGGTCACTGTCTTGGCATCGTTTTTTCAGCACTGGCTTGTTTGCTCACAGTGAACACACGCTTAAAATTTTCATGAAAAAGAATAGTGACTGTGTTAGACTTTGTTTATAATGATCTCAGCCAGAGCTTAAATAGTCATAGCGTAACATTTCTTTCAACAACCCAACAAGAACATTTCCTAATAAATATCATGCATGGCCAAAGGTTTAATTATTATTTTTTTTAGCTGAATTCCGGTAAAAATGTCATGCTCCACATGTCCATAATATAATACAGTAAGTTCCTTGGTGCATCTAAAAATTACCTGCTCTAAAAACACAGCTTGCTCACAGAAATAATATTATCTTTACCTGCCTGCTGTTGTCCAAGTGTCTCAAAGCAGAGTAAATGAGGCGAAGCAGGTTGAGGAGGAGCTTAGGTTCTGACAAAGGAGTGTGATGAAGCTGGTCTGCTAATAACGGGAGCACCTAAGAAACCCAAGATAAGTTATGTCTAATCAAACTCTGTCCGTGTCTCATCATCTCCTGCTTTTTTGTTGTTGTGACACCAACTGTGTGTGTTGGAATAGAGCCGGGAAGAAATGCAAAGATCAGAGCAAAGCTGCATTGAGCACACCACCTTGAGGAATCTTTCGCTGAGCAGAACCTCTGAACACCGGCCTACACCTTCCACTTTGTTTTCTGTTACATCAAGCACCCACTCCAGCAGAAAGGATATGAGCTTCAGTGGAGAGGGAGTTACGCTGCCCTGAAGGAAGAAGGGTGAAAAATAAGTTACAGTTGCTGTGTTTATTAGACCTCTCCCAGCTCAAATATAATGCAAAGAAAAAGTGTTAAAAAAGAAAATAAAGCAATAAAAGTTTGACAAAACCAGCTTTCTCAGCAGGGATATAACTGTATCCAACTCCGTATATCTATCTTCATCAATAGCAGTGATGATAACTTAACATAATCACAAACTATGATTTATCATGTCAGTTGGAAGTATGCGTGTGGTTTGTGGAGAAGGGCTGTTGTACCATTTCCTTTCCGGGTATATGTAAAGAGCAGTGTTAGTGTTTGTCTAACCACACTAAACCACATGCAGCGTTTTTCACTAAACACATTAACGATAGATTAAGTAACATGGCTGTAATTAGAGGAAATCTGTAAATCCTGCTGATTGGTAGTACATTTAACTGTTAAACAAACAACCCCCCCGGTCCCACTCCCACACACAGAGACACACTCTGAGTAGATGAAGTACCTTGTTGTTGGGTTTTCCAGAAGCTGTTGCTTTCTCCTTGTTGCATGGCTTAAAACACTCGGTACTCTTAATACTCCCTTTGTTGCAGCTTCTTGTTGCTAAATTGTGCTCATATTTCCTCTTAAAATAATAATAAAAAAAAAAGCCAAAAAAAGTAAATGTCAATATCTGTTTTGTCTATTTACTAAAGATAACAGATATCAGAATGGCCTCCTTTATTCAACTCTCATTATTTAGATGCTGAAAACTGATTGTGAGACTAAACGTCACAACTTTAAGGCTTTTCATATAAAACATGAAGGAACGGCCTTTTCTGCACTGATATATTTGTTGTTACCTGAAGATTTTCAAGCCGAGCCTGCACCCTCTTGGATTGGCTCTCCAGCCTCTTATTTCGTTCACCGATCTCATTCAACTGTTGATTTGAAAAAAGAAAAAAAAGACAATGACTATCAGTGCGCTGTTGCAATATAAATTCCCCAAAAGCACTTAGATCAACAAAACAAGTGTAGACAAAGCAATCCTAATACACTGTCGTATTAGTGAACTTCCAGATATCTTATGTTGTAGCGCCCTCCTCTGGATCAACAAGCTACTGGCTTGGTAAGAAAACTTTAACTTGGGAACATTTGAATGGTAATTTTGAAGATGCCATCATCTTCATTTTGAATATGACATTCAAAAGTTGGAAATAATCATGCTTATGAAATGTTCAGACCTAGATTAGAAATTTTACAAATGCAACCAATTCCAACCTGCTTCTTCATGTTATCATTGAGCTCCTTGATTGTCTCGAAATTGCTTTTAAGCCTCTTGTTTTCTTTGTTTCTCTCTCGAAGAAGGTCCTGCAGCCGGCTCAGTTCATGCTGGTGTTTCTGGTGAGATGCACACATAACTGAACATTCACACAAAATGAAGATAGCAGTGACACCTTATGGAATAATCCATGACCTGTAAGTGCATGGATGGTTATGTAGAAGGTGGAAGGAAAGGGAACTATGTGTGGTGAAGAACACGTCCCTTCTTTTTAATGTAATATGATGTTTTATTCGTGTCAAACCTCCTCCATAGTCACAATGCGACTGTGGACCATCTCTTTCATCCCAGCCAGCTTCAGCAAAGCCTCTTCTTGCCGTTTTAGCCTCCTTTCTCTCTCATGCAATTCTCTCTCCCGCTGCTGCTGATTTTGTCGCTCTGCCTGTGAACACACAAATGCATGCTGAGTCTACAGCTTCAGCACAACAAAAACCGAAATACCTAACATGCCATGTTTGTAAGGTTTCTTCATTTTAATTGATTGAGCAATTCTGGACATAGAGCTTTATTTATTCTATTATGAGAGGAAGAAATATGTGTAAACCTTTAGCTGTTTGTGTATGGTCATCATTTCATGGTAAATCTTGACTAGTGCAAAGGAAGATGAGTCACGTGAGTTGGGAAACTGGAAATCCCACTGCAGCTCTCTGTCACTCTCAGCTTCCTGGGACCCAGAGCTACCATCCAGATAGGAAGGCAAGGTCACATCTGGACAAGAGTATCAAGTTATTAAAAGAAAACTTTAAATCAACTTAGGATATAATTTCAGCTTCTGAGTGAAGCAGAAAACATTTGCCTTGGCAACAAAGTGGACTACTACCTGTGAAACACACATACCCATTTCTGTAAACAGCACCTGAGACTCCTGAAGTGGGACTACTGTGGAGTCTGCACTCAGGTCCTCATTGTTGCCATGCAAACTACAACTGTGCCAAATTAAACCAAACACAACCACATACAGGTTTTGCTCAAAGAAGTCATCATTAACATGCAAACACTTCCATGGTGTTACTGATCACTTACTGCTCAGGATGATTGGCGACTGCTTTGAACAGTTCATGCAAAGCTCTGTTGTAGCATTTCAACTCTTTGGACCCACCAGTCAAAACAAGTCTTTGTGCAAAGTCTAAAAAAAAATTATTAAAAATAATAATTATAGTCATTCAATAATTTCTTTAATTTGTGTAGCACTGTCCGTACATGTGATGTGGCAAGTGCAATATGTGGTCTAACTTTAGAAATGTGTCCAAAATGGAAAAACTAGCTCTCAGTGAGATTTTATATCAGCAATTGGCAATTTGTTTTCTCAAGGGCCCACATGAGATTGTTGTAGGCGGCCGCACTAACGAGCTGAACTCAATTCTGCTAAATATGAATTTTAGCTCTTTATAAGCTTTCCCATGAATGCCTCCAGAGCAGTGCCAGTTTCCCATGTGACCCTTGGGAAAATCAACCGCCCACTCCTGTTTTAGAGCTTCAGTAATTTGCTTAGACCAGTTCAATGTTTTTCAAAACACAAAATTTTTTGCAATGGGACAATTGCGCTTGAAATTTCTTTTAAAGAAAGCTGGGCTACCAGCTGCAGTAGCTCTATATACTTTGTTTCACTTAAAAAACAAACAAACAAGAAAACAAAAACAACAATGTAATTTCCCCAAGACTCTCTGAACTTTTGCATTTTGTTATGTACAGAACATTGCAACCCACTGTGTCAACAGTAGCATTTGGGGCTTGCTTTTAAGCTTTTCACCATTTTTAAAATAGGAAAAAAAGCTATAATTCAATAATATCATGTTAACCAGTGAAGACAAATGTGGTGTGACGTGCAATATTTAATAAATATATAACGCTTAAAGATCTGTTGGAACCCAAAAGGGCATGTGACACCCAGACTACACTTACCATCACTGGTTCCTGTGGTAGTTCCCTTTGGAGGTAGAACCTTAAAGACAGTGCAACATGTTTTAGAACATAGGTGCAAAAAGACAAAATGTCATATAACTATTTGTCAAATAACGTGGCGACTACTCTTACACGAAGCCTACATACACAGCTGGTAAACCAGAAATACAGAGGCTCGGTGTTCAACTAGCTACACGTTAACCTAGTCTGTTTCTTATGAATTTAGATACAGGGATGGGAGACCAGATATTAATGATTTAAACGCGTAGGTTAACGTACATTTAACCAGTAGTAACTATGTAAACAAGCTTGGTAAACGTCGGTCGGAGAACAAACAGAAGAATGGACAGGCAACTTTTGCACAGGGTAGCGTTTCCAAGATACTGCACCACAAAACTTAACTGTGTACTTCAAATTGTCAAACCTGCTTCCTCCTCTCCAAATATTGCTGCCCAGGCTTTTCCACTGTGTTATTCAAGTCGGCATCCTTGAAATGTTGGTTCATAGCTACTATTACTGTGATTAGAATCTTCCTCCTCTTCACTTTTATCCCACGAGTTTACGTAAAATAAAAAATAAAACCAACTTCCGGTTAAAACTTTCGAATTAAAACCTCTTCATATCATGGATAAAGGTACTTTTTCTGAGCTAGTATTCTGTAAAGTCGTAACATATTCGACATTACTGGTGGCATGTTGGAAAACTTCCTTAACCAACCGTGTTCGCTAACTTTAAAGCACCATCCAAAATTTGGCGGATGATTAATCACGTGATGCATTTTCTTCAACGCCACCAGCGCTGTTTAGTGGGGGACAATGGCGCCAGCTAGTGGCTTTTAAATGTAATCAATATGAGGCAGACAGGTATAACAGCTGCAAGGAGCAGAGGCAGTGAAGGTGGATGAGTTTAAATACCTGGGGTCATCCAAGCAGGTGAAGGAGAGAGTGCAGGCAGGGAGGAGTGGAGAGGACAAAAGGAAGACCTATGAGGAGTCGCATGGATGTAGTGCTGAGGACATGCAGAGGGTTGGTGAATCAGAATCAGAATCAGAATCAGAATGGGTTTATTGCCAGATGTTGAGGTTTACAACATTAGGAAATTGCTGCGGGGCATGCTAGGAATAGGGTAAAATGGAGGCAAATAATCCTCTGTGGTGATCTCTAAAGGGACCAGTCGAGAGAAGAAGAAGAAGAATATTGCTCCAAATAAAAAGAGAGAAGTACAGGACTATAAGTGACAGCAGGTGCGGAGGATGAATGTATGATTAGCATAGTCATCAGTGACTCTAATTTCTCCAGCAGTGTGTAGTCATTTGATCCACCCTTTCTGTGTTCACTAGTTTTAGGCTAATGCAAACAGTAAAGCACAATTTTTTCAGTAGCTTTTAAAAAAAAAAAATCAACAAAGCTTATCAAAGTTGTTTTAATTCAGCAATTTAGTGTAATCGTGTATAAGTCAATCCTCTAAAGCCCTTCAAAAATCAAGTACATTTGACATAACTCCTCTCTTATTTCTTGCCTTTAAATCGCAATATTTGGCTTAAAAAGCTAAATTTTATACAGTGTACGTTTCATCTAGATTCAGTTTTGGATTGCCTGAGGTGAGATCTCTGCGACTGATGGATGAAATCTTACCGGCTCAGTTACAGTGTAGTTACACCAATCAGCCACTAAGTGTCAGTGCTTCATCAAAGACAATAGACACCATCAGTCTTTAAGCTTGTCAAATCAGTGCACAACGTCAGACTGAGCAACTCAAACATCCCACTTTCACTTACAGTTCATTTACAGTTTTTCAACGGCTATCACAACATAAATATTTGTCTTTTATATTATTACTATCGGTGATAGCTTTGTTGCATGCATTCCCTAAAATCCCGAAAGGTCACCGAAAGCAGACACTGTGCAATACAAAACTTTACATTTTTAAACAACAACAACAAAAAATATTGCATATTGTTTTCTTTTCTTTTCTATCTGACTGTATGAGCTTTAAGAAATTAAAGCTCAGTAAATATGATGACTGAATAACAAATATCAGTTGAATTCTGTGGGTTTTTAATTGCAATTTTGTAATAAAGGTGTGAGAATTAAAAAAAAAATGCATAATGCATCACTATAAAGTCAATAAAAGTGCAGAGGTTAAAAAATAAAGATAAAAGAGAATCTTTATTGTGTATTTCCACAGATTAACCTTCCTGCATCCCTTTAAGTACCCCTGTGACTCACAGTTTAGATTTTAGCCATTAGGCAGTGCCAAGTTTGCTTTAGACTTGAATAGTCTAAAATAGCCTTTAAGATTAATGTCCCCTCTCTCTGTTTGGCCAATTAGCAGCCTTCGCCATTAATACACATTCTCTTGATTCAGTCACTTTGTCCCTGCAGGCTTTTGCTTGATGCTGTGAGAAATTAGCCAGCACGCATAATAACACAGATCTTCATTAGAGCTTTTTCCTTTGTCCACTTTGTATGGAAATGACTCTTCCCATTATATTAATTGATCATAGACGTTCTTCATTCAGCGGTATTCTATCCATTTCGGCCAAAAAGAGACTGTATAAGGCAGTCAGTAGTGCGTGTAAATTTGTGAGTAGTTTTTGTTTGTGAAAGTTAAAGACTGCATAGTTGGGAGAAAAGTGCTCAGTACTTTAGTAATGTCCACTTTTGATTCATTTACATTCACTAAACAGTCCCCCCCCCCCCCCCCCCCCCCTATTTATGGATATTCTAACATCAACAGCTCTCATGGAAGCAAGCAGTTTGTACACAAATTTTATGAAGAGCAGTCATGAAATTCTGGGGACCCACTCAAGATACGATAATTGGGTTTCATTTTCACTAAACAGTGGGGCACTCATATAAAGAACAATTCTGCTCTTTATTATAGCAGAGTGTATGAACTCTCCAAGCTCATGTTTTAGCATGCGGCTCTATTTATTATTGGGAGGGAATATTTCTCTCTTTAGTGGGTGAGTGTAATGAGTGTGTGTGTGAGGCAGTAACAGATATAGCGCAGACAGTAAGAAAAGATGTGGCCAACATAAACACGTGTCACCCCATGGGACACAACTAGACAAAAGCAATCAGCTCTAATCATTGAATTACCAACATATTGCTGTGTTGTATTGCACAACCAATTATCTCCCGTCTCATGATACAAGGCAACGCACATAGACACCCAAGTACTCTCACACTCAATTAAAGTGGCGATGGCAGTGCTCTGCTGTGAAAATGATTGCTTTTCAATTGGCATGACTCGTTGAGTCCACAGAGCAGTATTATGTATGCTAATGCAAGCTGTAAAAATGGATTTGCAGTTCAGGGGGTGGACTCGGAGCAATTAGAGAGCCCCAGACAAGACACTGCTACCCAGGGCAAGCAAAGCAATTTTATGAGCTCTTCCATATTAAAAAATATATTTTTTTGAAACATTTATAGGGACACGCCTGTAAAAATGTGAAGGCCAGTAGATACTGTAGCAGTAGACTGATGCATAAAAGTAGCCTTTTCTTCAGTGGGAGAAGCATGACTTCTTCAGTCTCCTAGATAATTATCCAAGCCTAAGTTAGGGGTCAATGAGGAGTAATAACATATACATATGCTCTGGTCAGCGTGTTTTCAGTCATCTCCCAGCTCTCACATTAATTGGACTTGGAATAAGCATCTAACATGCACACGACCGAAAGATATGGCTCTTCAACTTTGAGCAGCAGCTCATTCTTAACTTGGAAAGAGCGATCCATTGTTCTCTATAAGAACATGTTCAACTCCAATGCACCCTGAAGGTCACATGTCAAATAAAGCCAGTGGAAGAAACCCAAAAAGCAGAGAGGAAACTCTAATGTTCTCAAACTGGAGGCTTGTCAGGCAGGAATGGTCGGCATGTATCATAAACCCAAAGTACTAAACACAAAACTCCCTAAGGAATGTGGTTGTAAGAATTCTCCATTTCCACAGAGCAGTCAAACCCACCCCTCGGTGGTGACCAGTTGGCCATTGGGCTCTTCTTTTTCACCCCAGTGTCCAAGCTTACACTCCACTTGAACTTTATGGCTATCTTTGCAGTTTCCGGCCTCACAGCGTTCCCACTGTGCCCCACAGGTAAAGGCCCAGCCGCCGGAAAATTGACAGTAAGTGTCTCTTTCTCTCTCACTACAAGTTGGGGCCACTGTCTTTCTAAATTGGTCATAGAGACAGATCATAAGAGGCTATCTTATCTTACCAATGTTGGGTTTTTTTTGTGACTAAGTTTGAAATATTCCCACCCTCGCAGACTGAAGATCAGTCCCCAAATTTGAAAATGTTAATCTACATAAAAAAGGAATCAAAAGATCACTTAAAACTGCAGCGAGCTATCTAAGACAAAAAGAGTTCAATACTTCTAAAGTATGACACTGAAATTAAAGTAAATAATTTATTCATAGCTGAGAAGGGTCAGTGATACTACTTCCTTGTCCAGCCCTATACATTTGCATTTGTCAGAACTACTGCAATCAGCAGCCATAAAATGCCCTGCAGGATTTATCCTTATAATAACTTCTACTATTTAAGAGCCTGTAATAGCTTTGTCAGGTTATATTTATTAGATTAATTTCTACAGATTTAATTGATACATGAATATTTTAATGTTTACCCCTTACTTAGTCTAAAAGGCTCTTGGTTTCTCAGGAAACCAGGAGGAAAAGTAAAGTAAATCCACTTCTGGGGAAGCCCCTCGATAGCCACTTTTTTTGTAATGGAAATGCATGAAAATGTTTTAATTATTCAAAGGATTCATAGTTTATTCGGACTTTTACATTTGTCTAATCATTATGGTGCTGAAACTGAAATGGGATTTAGTGATTATAGTAAAGTAGGTGACGATAAATCTGGATAAAGTCGGGCAGAATGTTACAGTATTTCAGAGAAACTGCCTTTCATTGTTCTCGCTGTAATGCACTTCCACTGATACTTTGGAAAAGTCAGCGGTGTATAGGAGTAAGAATCATTTTTTCAAATAAAATGCGGGCACATTTAGCATATATCTGCATATAATGTTTGCAGATCACTTTCTTATATTCATTTACCTATCCATCAGCGACCACGTGCACAAACAATAATATTAATGTCCTATCATTCCTATTTAAAAAAACAAAAAACAAATCACAACACTGAATGATCCTCACCCCAAAGTGGGTATGTGCAACGTCACAAGCATACGCAGGAGATGAGTGGAAGGTGATCGGCCCCTTTAAAATGCTTTAATGATCATTTAAGTTGCGTCAAAGGCCCTTAAGTGTCAGTGGCCCTATTTTCCAGCAGAATGAATGGAGCCACTGTTAAACAGCTAGCCTGCCTTAGACAGCCTGTATAGAAACCGAATACATCAACACAGTCCGTGATAGTGAAGTTTGACCTCAACTCCCACTCACAAACATTCCTCTAAGTGTGTGTGAGTGTGGTTGTGCACCAGTGTTTTTGAACGCCTGATGCAGACATTAATATCTGATAAGTTTACAGCACTGTGCAAAAGTCATGAGCCTGTCTACATTTCTTTATATTTTGCTTCCAAGGAGCCTGACTTTGTTGTGGACTTGAGCAATAGTACCCCAGGCTTTCTAAAGGGCTGTCAGAGTTTTTCCTTGGACACTGGCTTCTTTTACCTGACTCGTTTCAGAAGATTTATTAAGCCACTCAACAGTGACCTAGAAATCATTCAAGCACAAGTGTGCCCTGCAAAGATTTGAGAAGACGGGATGATTAGAAAACAAAAAGTGGTAGGCCTTAAAAATCTATCGACAACAGATGAAGAGGATCTAAAATTCATGACTGCAAGAAACAGGGGAAAAAACTGAGAAATGACCTGACACGTGACCTTAGAGATGTATTTGACCCCTCAGTTTATCAATTTTTTCTGTTTAGCGAGAACTCATCAGAAACGGTTTTAGTGGATCTCCTGTTTTCCTTAAGGAAGGAAACAAACAAGATTTTCCTTAAGGAAGGCAGAAAAGGCAGACGTATGGCAACTGACACAAGACTGAACTGTAATCATTGGCAACAGGTGTTGGGAGGTGATGAATCCAAACTTGAAGTTTTTGGGTAAACTCATTGCCAGTATATACAGTGGAGGTCAGAAGAGAAATACAACAGTGAGTCTCCACTGTCATCTGTAAAACGTGCATGCCCGTGCATTTCAGTCAGTAGTGTTGGGCCTCTTGTTGAAACTGATGGAATTGTGATTGCAGAAAGATGTAGTGAGATGCGATCGGCCACAGCTTCATTTTTCAGTATGACAATGAGCTCAAACATACTGTTACTGCAGTAAGGAAGCATACCTGGATAGAAAAACACACAATGGAACACTATCAATCATGAACTGGCCTCCCCAGAGTCCTCACGATTGTTGAAGCAATGTGTTCTTGAGAAAGAACAAAACAAAAGACCTCCAACATCCAAAGAAGAGCTTTGGGTGTCCTTCAAGAAGCCTGGAGAACTATTGGTGAAGATTACTTAGAGAAAGGACAAGGTTGCTTAAGAATAAAAGTGAGTATACTGAATATATCAAAATATCAAGAAATAAGGAGTGGCTCAAAGCACAAGACTGATTTTTATGTCAGAAAATCATTTGAAAAAATTAATAAACATTAATCATACTCTAATAGAGCTTATGTTTTTTACAGTGGTTAATAAAACATCCCACCCTATTTCTGGGGTGGAAGGGGGGTGGGGGTGGATTTTATCTATATTAGACATAGTTCTGCAACTGCCCCACAAGCGACCAAATAAGTTGAGCAGATTAAGCCATCATATGTTTTAAACCAACTGATAAGGGAGCAATCTTAATGCACCCAATCTAACCACAAAATTAAATAGCTGCTCTCAGATTGATATTAAATTTTCATGGGTACAGGAGGCCTATTTGACATTTGATAAGGAGAGTTAGGGTGGGAGACTCCACTCCTTTCCCTTGTGGGCTCAATATTCACTCATTCAATTTAAAGCTGTAAAGTACATCCTTCTCTCCTCATCAGATTTAACTGCAGGCTGACCAGGTTTGTGACCGATGTATAGAATTATCACTGGCCCATAAATTAATTTAGGAAACAAGTCCTGCAGATATCTTAAAAACTTCCCTGTGTCAAAATCAAACCAAACCATCTTATGTCCTTTTTTGGAAATGTTCCAGAAGGAAGACAATTAAAGGGTTAGGGGATTATTGCTTTTACTATACTATTGGCACACTGCCTGATACTTCTGAGATGAAAGGAGGCTGTTACATCCACATCACTTACTGGATTAAGAATCTAATCTCAAATCTGACACTTAAAAAAGAAAATCTGATGCACTCTCCAGACTTCTGAGCAGAAATCCTCATTCGATTGCAGAGGTACTCTTGAGGAAGCCCCTAAAAACATGACTACACCAAACAAAAGAACATATATTACAAGTGATGATTATTTAATATGTGAGATAGTATTATTAAACAGAGGCTGAAGGACAAAAATAGCGAGAGTAAAGGATTGCAGAGGGAGTGTATCTATGAGAGAACCTTCATCAGCGACCCTGGCGATGCTGTAATTCCTGCAGGGTTAAGTCATGTGGGATGTTTCTGGGTAGTCTCAGGGCCCAGCAGCCCTTTTTTGGGAATGTCATGTTTTAACAACTCCAATGCCTTTTAATTCCTGCTTCTGAAAGTCTGTCTGGATGTATTGGAATGTGTGTGAGGCAGCAGGCCAGACGCTAGTGTTTGGAAATAAACTGTCTATCCAGTCTGATTGGCCTCGTTCTCAGGGACGTGGGAGCAGCAAGTCTGCCAATACGCAGCGCACTCATGCACGCATAGATAAACAAGGACGGAAACGCTTCCAAACACACCTTACAGCGACGCCTTTATTTTGCATTC
Source organism: Diplotaxodon limnothrissa (assembly GCF_057381915.1). Lineage (NCBI taxonomy): Eukaryota > Metazoa > Chordata > Actinopteri > Cichliformes > Cichlidae > Diplotaxodon > Diplotaxodon limnothrissa. Next base: position 28,196,152 of record NC_140611.1, read on the forward strand.
CCATGTGCTCGCGCGCCCTAAAACATGCACATGTAGCCCTGTTGGACACACAAGATGAAACCTTTGGGATAATAATGACAACAATAAACAGTGCACAAAGACAGACAGACAGACACACAGAACATGGACAGTGCAGAAGCAAGGAAATACTTTGATCTGAGATCGAGTGTGTGTGTGTGTCTATGTTGAAAGAAGGGAAAGAGGCCGACAGAACAGCGAATTCTTTTTTTTGTTAATATTATTCCCACAGCACTGCCTGATGAGCCTGATGGCTGCAATTGAACTGAGAGAAGCTCCTGGGAGACTGGTAGAGTTAATGGACCATATGTGTTCATATTATCGCGTGTGTGCGTGCGTGTATGTGTGTGTGTGTTTCTGGTTAAAAGGGAGGAGCAGTGGAGGAGTGTGATGAAATAAGCTACAACAACATAAAAGGAACGTAATTGTTCCCTGAAGGCACAGTGTTAGGAAAGTGACAAGAATAACTCAACCTCCCACATCTGAGAAAACACTGGCACTGGCATCCAATAAGACTGAAGTTTTCTATTTTTACTTTTATTTTTTTTTAAAGGTTGAACAATGAAATGTAACTTAAAACAAAGAAAAATAAGGGACTGAGACTTGAGGAACAGGAAGCTTGTAAAAGAGCTATTTTGCTCTCTAAAATGGGATTTCAAATAGAAATATTTAAAACGGACATTTTTTGACCACAGTTGTTTTATCCTGCTCTTACTGACCTCAGTATGAGGCAAGAAGTGGAAAAATTCATTTATGGAGTAGATATGTGATTATGTTCTTATTATACATACATTACAGGTTTTTACAACTTCAGTCTTTCTATGGGGATCGTACTTTCACATTGTTTGACACTTAAAAAAAAGATTTTAAATGATTTTATGTGTGCAGAGAGCTGAATATGGAGACCCTCTAACAATGAGAAATGTATCATCCACCTCTAATCTAGAAGCACATAATTTGAGTTAATAAGTGCTCCTGCTAACACCCCACCAAAAATCAGTGTCTTGTTTAAAAATAGCTTGACTTAAAGCTACAAATGTGAGGTCCTTTTTTATGCCACCTATATTTTACATATTAATTAAAGCTCAACTTCAATGGCACAGATTATAGAGGGCATTTCCTACCCTTCCAGGTGATCGCTCAAGATCTAGGCAAGGGCAAGTGTACTAGAGACAGACATTTAAGATGCAGTTCTTAGCCTAATGTAGCAGTTTAGCAAGTAGTAGTATTCATATAATTTATTTAAAAAAAAACTTGAAGTAAACAAACAAATGTGCATTTTCCATCTGGAAGTTCAAACTTCCTGAAATGAATAGGGATTATAACTCTAAAGGACAATATTGCGCAAACTGGTCTAATTCTACTCAAAACTGCTGATGCATTGCTGCTGCCAAGCCTCTGCTACGTCCATGAAACCTCATGTAAACACATAAAACACAACCCCTGGCATGGAAATGCAGATATACAGCTGTGTGCGTGTGTGAGTTTATGTGCATAAACTGGCCAACTTCTGCACATGTGGGCACCATACCAGTGTTAAGATGAGGATCAGGCATCTTGGCAGAAACTGCTATGTTTGTGTGAGAGCTGGAAGTAACTGCATGATTACTGACACCAGAAAGAAGAATGATGTTCTCAGCAACATACTATTTCACAGCCTGGCTATTAGATAAACAGAGTGATGAGAGAGAAGCATTAGATGGAAAATAAGGGAAGAAAGTCTGAAATTTGGAACAACCTGCCTGAATAGTTGAGTCTTCAGTACCGTTTCTCCAATCACTGCTCAAAAATGAAGTTTTATTGACTTGCTTTCATGTATTTTACTAGATTATTGGTTTGGCAAAAAGAGCAGAAGGCACAGCTGCCCACCAGCCCAAGAGGTCAGTCTGTCCTTGAAGTTAAGCAAGTCTGATAATGGAAAGCATGCAGAACCAAGGATTACCTGTGTAACCATGACTATATGAATAAAGAGATGACCTTTCAAGCTTAAGCCCACCAAATCATTTTTCAATCAGGGAAGTCTGCTCACATTGGGATACTTGGGTTTCGCAAAATTATTCAGTTTTAAATATTGTAATTCTGAGTATTGTTTACCTGGCAATAAAATTATTCTTTAAGAGAATCCATGCCAAGTGATCAATTCTTCCAGATTTAACCAAACAGATGCCTTGGTGTCACTGCATCGTGTCACATTTTTCTGTGTTTTCTTCCTCAGCAGCTAAAAAAGAAGTTGTCCGAGAGAGAAGTGGGTCCCTCCATGTGGAATTTGCATGTTGTCTCTGAAACCTTTACGTATTCCCACAGTCCAAAGCCATGCTTGTTAGGATAACTGGTTATTTTAAATTGGCTGTAAATGTGAATGTGAATACCAATTGCTGTATGCTTCTATATAGTAGCCCTGCCATGGACTTGCAAACTGTCCAGGATCTGCACCACCCTTTGCTTCATGACAAATGGAATAGACCATAGCACCACTGCAATCCTGAACTGGACAAGAAGAAAACAATGGCTGTATATATTCATTTACCCAGCCTCCAAGCTCTGCAGATCCCTATCAGAACAAGCATCTTTGGGATTCACCTCAACCACTTCAGCAAGGCCCTACCAAAAAACACAGGAACCAAAGTAAGGACACCTCTGACCTTAAGGGTTCAGAGGTGTTTTGGCTGCACGAGGTAGACCTACAGTTTTGGACACTCCACCTTGCCTGATAAGTCTTTATGTGACTGAATCATTTTCCTAAGTGTTGTATGTGCAAACTGCATCTTTTGTTATGAATTTAGCAAAAATGAATGGTGTTGTGTGCATTGACACGTGTACCATCAACACCACTTATTCAAGAAATCAGCCCCTACATCACCATTACTATAATCATTATTATCCTTCTTTGTTACCAGTAACCAGTTGTTTTTGAGTTCTTTTGTTTAAAAGCACAATACAAACCCATGTTAGCCATCTACTTAAGACTGCTGAAAACTCTAGCAGCCAAACTGATCCAGTTGTGTTGAGATATGTAATCTAACAGAAAGTCTGTTCTGTTCCATGGCTCATTAGCATTTTCCTTGTTGGTGTTAGCAACTCTGTGCCACAAACTCTTTCCCTCACTTGCACACATACTGGGGGTGTGCGTGGGCAGATCGAGAGCAGAGGAATCCCTGATAAGCCAGTGGTCTGGCGGACGACACAGAGAGAGGAATGGCAGCTATGTCGGGCATTCACAACACTCTGTGGTGTCACCAAACAAAGCCTTCCCTTCTCCCGCCTGTCAAAGACGCCATTGTGTCACGAGGAGAGAGCCTTTATATCACACACATTCCATGCATGCTGTCCCTCAACATGCATACACGTTCATACACACACATTCACACGTATAAAAGCCGACAGCTTTTACAGGATATAGGGAAAATACGGAAATACAAAAAATAACAGACACCTTGCATTTTTAATTATCATATTAAAAATATTAAGAACAAAACCCTAAACTATGAAGATAAAATAAAACAAATGGGCACAAACGTATATACCAATAATATATATGCAGTGTTTTATAAACATACATACAGAAATGACCTCTCTTTCATTTTCATTCTCCTGCCTTTGCCTGTTTAGGTTGTCAGGTCCAATATTCCCAGCACAGAGTCTGGGCATTCCCAGCATGCAGCCCCTAGTGAAAGTCACCTGCGAGTGGGAGGGAACAAAGGGGAAGCTCCCCTGCACACTGGAAGTCTGGGAAGTTAATGACAGCTGACATACTCACAGGGGGGTTGACAGTGAGTGTGTCTGACGGTTGGTGCTGTAAGAGAGAGGGAATCTGTGTGCGTGTGAGAGTGCTAGCCTCTTCCTGTTGCTCTGACAAGCTCCTGACTGCTCCTGCCACCTGCACCTCAGCCACAAAGGACTCATGGGAAGGTGGACATGACAGGAGGGTGGGACTCCCATATGTCTCATGTCTGACTATCCAGTGTGGCTCTGCAAACACCTGTCAATCACTGTCAGGCTGGGGACTACAGTACAGCTGAAATCCACGTGTTTGTATGTTTAAGATTGTGAAGTAGAATGAGAACAGGCTTAACACGTTAAAAGACTTGGGATGTGTGGGGATTAACTTGGGATATGCGGCAGTGAGAGAGAAACCCTGTGTTTTCTTAACATCAGAATAGAAAACACAGTCATTGGTGTTTGCTGGCGCTCCTTCTAGCAAACCAAATGAAACCGAAAACACCTACAAAATCATTTAAACACATTAATATTTCTTGTTGTAAATACATTGACGTGATTTTTAATTGATGGTCTCTAACTGAGGGTAAGACATGACGAACACTCCTCAATAAAGACACATGTCAGCCATTAAATCTGTGTTATTGTTGTATTTACAATACTTCATGATTTTTGGAAGGAGTAGTTGGTGACAGGTTGAAAGTATTTGGGGCCGGCACTCCTGTCAGCCCTGTGGAGATCTTCCCAGCATGGGGGTTACCATGAAAGAGGAAGCTCCCAACTTCACTTCCCCAGTTTACAGTGACAGTGCACACTGGGTTTCTGGGCTTAGACAAGAGGTCCTGCTGAGTGACTCTTTGTCTACTGGGTGACTGGTAAGATTGGAGGATAAAGAGCCAGACAGTAGGGGTAGTAGTAGAGTACACGGACAATACAAAGTGACAGCAGCCGGCCAGTAGGGGAGAGGAGAATTACCTGCCAATTAGGCAAAGGTAATGTGGAGAATGATGAGTGTCAATCTGTCAGAACCCGGGGTGGTGAGGGATCAGCTGGATAAGCATCATGTTATCCCTCAGATTACACTGTCTACTGACATGCTCACACGCACACACATAAAAACACACAATCCCTCACACAGGCGCATACTGCAACACCATTTATGTACATTTGTGATTCCTACAAATTAAACGATACATGTATTGATGTAATCTAAAATATGGAGTGTGCTAAAAAAATGTGAAACTTAAGAGATTTCCAGAAAGGTGCTAACAGAATAAATAGTTTTATGTTTATTTTTCATACTGAATGTTTCTCGTTGGAGGTGTCACAGCAGATAGAAGATAACGATAATCATCCATAAGCAAAAGATATATATGTTCCAAAACATTGGATTAAATAAGGAGAGAACAAGACACAAAAAGAATGTCTTAGAGGTGCATTAACTGAATTCCAAGCTACATGGGACGTCAGGGATAAGCTCAAAAAGTTGGGCAAAATAACTTGTTAATATTGCACTCAGTGAGAACTTTAATAGCTACACCTTGCTAGTATTGAAGCCCTTTTGCCTTCAAAACTGCCTTAATTGATGGTTGTTAAGATTCAACAAGGTGCTGGAAACATTCTTCAGAGATGTCCATACTGGTCCATCCTGACATGGTAGATTTAAACAGATTTGTTGGCTCCACGTCCATCCAGATGTGCTCTATTGGATCTAAAATGTAGTAACTCTGAAATGCATTTAAGTAGCTCTAAGCGTTTTTCATTACAGCATTTTCCTGTTGAAAGCAGCCACCAGAACATCAGTACTGTGGTCATAAAGGAATGAACATATTCAGCAAAAATACTCAGGTAGGCTGTGGCATTTAAACAATGCTCAGTTGGCACTAAGCAAGTCAAAGTGTGCCAAAAAATATCCCACACACTATTACACCATCAGCAGCAGCAGCCTGAATCTTTGATACGAGGCAGGATGGATTAATGCTTTCGTATTGTTTACACAAAATTCAGATGGTAGGGTCAGAAACTCAGACAAGGCATTAGATCAGCCAAGTTTGGTTAGCCACGTGCTAATTGTAGCCTCAGGTTCCCATTCTTAGCTGATAGCAGTGACACTTAGTGTGATCTTTTTCTGCTGTAGTCCATGTGTTGTGTGTTCAGAGATGTTCTTATGGATACCTTGCTTTAACAAGTAGTTATTTAATTTTACTGTTGCTTTCCTATCAGCTCAAAGCAGTCTGGACACTCCCATCTCAACAATTCAGTGAATCTCTGCTCACTGGATATTTTCTCTTTTTCTGATAATTGACTGGAAATTCAATTCTTGGTCAAAAATTGTAAGAATATCTATTTAGTTCAGGCAAAATATAAAGTTTTCTTGATGAATAAATGATAAGTAGAATATATTGTATATATTTGTTATGTTTGTTTTTAGAGAGATTGTGGAAGGAAATGCTGGTGTCCTTATTCTCCCTAGCTAAATATATAAATGCAAAGTAAACTGGCTGGAAAGTTTTCACACAATATCATAAAATCTTAACAATACTCTAAATCCTAATTGGTGCCCCTGTTGTCATTATGCAGCTTGATGCAATTGAAATCCATCCATTCATCCATCCAGCCAGTTGTCCATCCATTTTCGATTTTCTTTAACCACTTATTCGTGGCCGCGGTGGGCTGGAGTCTGTCCCAGCTGACATTGGGTGAAAGGCAGGATAACCTGGCAGGCTGCCAGTCCATCACAGGGCAAACGTATCATCATAAGCAAAATCATTAATCATTCATTCATTGCTGTGTCTACTCCAAAGACATAATGCAGGGTAAAAAGCTAACTCTAGCCACCAATCATTTAAAAATGCTACCCTCATACTGGGGGTTTTCATTTAATGTTTGCTGTGTAGATGATCCCTTTCCAAAAGCTGAAACTCATGGAAAAAATGGATCACTGGAAACGTTTAAAATCATAACAAACCTTTAATAATTGCATATTTATCATCACATTCTTCCAGCCTTTGTTGTGACGCTACATCTCCTTTGGGAATCGATCCATTAGTTGCTTTTATCTTCAGTGGAAAGCTGCTTCCACTGACAGCTAGGAAGTAAGAAACAATCTGGGTCAATGGAGCAGGAATGCCCCTGTGTGGCTCTGGTATGTGTGGTATGGTCATTATGGAGAGCATGGGACAGTAGCAGCAGGTAGGGTCAAATAACAGAAGCCTGGATGATTGACAAGCAGGTGGGAAAGCAAAGGATTCCTCACTGCTGAGTAACTGTGTGTTTTCAGGCTCTTTTCAGATGACTTGGCACAAAAACAGAAGAATTTGTGTGGAATTGTTGTCATTTTATGCATTTAAGTTAAATGCTATTTATAGTCTGCTATTACTGAGGACTCTTTTCAGAACTGTATTTTTCTTTATTACATTTAAAAGGCTTTTTATTAATGTAATGTAAATCAAAGGGTTGTGTCATTGCTCTTGATAAAATGCCTCAAGATATTTTTCTTTGAACGTTCTTTATAAAATATGATTAGCTTTTGACGTTTTATGTAGATGGTAGCAATTAGCAAACTGACAAGTCAGTGATAGATTGTAGCTGAAAGCTCAAAGCTGCGTTGACCTAAATACGTGTTTGACAAAACTAATGGGTACAGATTTTAGTAAAAAGTGTGGCATACAGACAGAGTGTAAGTTTAAGATTATAGTGAGACTCTAAAGACTGACCAGTAACCTAGCCACTGGATAAAAAACACTCCACTTGAATAATGCTTTACTTGAGCAATGCTCTTCAATAAGCATTTGCCCTGTTACCTTAAGAAATCCAAGTTTCCCAAGCTGACCTCTGATCTGCATTGTTCGAAAAGAAAGCTTCAATATCAGTGACGTCTGCAGTTATTTCTCTGCAGTACTAATCAGTGTACTGTGTTAATTTGGAAAGGATGGTGTGTAAAACCGGAAATATGGCTGATAAAATGCAAATGATGCAATTTTCCTTAATCTAATCCCTTAGATTAGTTTATATCTGAATGTATGCAGATTAATCAGGTTAAAAACTGTCTAACTCTTCATTTGGAAAACATTCCCCTTTCCTGTGAACTGTATTGACTGCTGCAACAACTCATTCAAAACATGAATTATTCCTGTATGGAACTGCTACTAATCCACACCCACACCTGTGTTTATTAACCTGAATGTGAATGAAATGAAAAGTAAATATGAGCTATTTTTACAGAGCAATCAATCCTCAGTATTTGCTTTTTATAGAATGTTATACAGGTTCCAGAGCAAAGTGTTGAACTGTCATTGAATGATTTGCTGCCAATGCTTGTCTAACTGTAAGCGATGGCAATAAAAATAGTATCATAGCTGCATTCCACAAATAGCAGAATTGTTGAGTATGAGCTGAATCCTCACTCCTCTAGATGCAGGCGGGGCTGTATTGGAGCAGCTTACAGTGGAGACTAAGCAGGGGAAACAGGTGTTGGTTGCTAAATGTGCTTCCAGTGAACACAGGAATGACAGCTATGTACTGGCCTCTGTGGTTGCTGGCACATTATCCACGCTGGAGCTTATAGACACAGGCTATTGCTGCTCCTACTTTGGTCTTTATGAATGGAGTGCCTTTGCCTCTGATTATTATTGTATTTTATTTTATTTTTTTTCCTTTTGCAAACATTGTACCAACCTTTATTTGTTTTTTTAAAATATAGCAGTTAAAGTTATTATTTTACTAGTTTACTGCCACGTCAAGTGTCACTAATGGTAACAGTTGGTGTCAGAGCCCCTTGAAACTCTACTGGTAGCAAACTTAAATATATATTTATTTTTACTTTTACTTTATATGTCAATGTTTGTTTTTTTCATTCTACTTTTTTAATATTGAAAAGAAATTTGAGAGAACTATTATCAGATTTCCGAATATTGGCTTCCCTGTGTGTGGGCAAACACAGGAATGCTGCTGGCCAGTGTTACGGGTGGGCGTTCTTGTTGTACGCTATAAACAGCCACAAATGTTGATCTTGCCCTGTGATCTATTTATTGATTTTCATTTAGGATTTGAATCATGGTTAGGATAAAATACAGGACTTACCCAACTTTTCAAACTTTGACTTCCTGGTTGACATGGTAACACTTCCCGCTTTCTGTAAAAAACACCAGTGTTTGCAACATTATTTACATTTCATATGGAAATGCATTAATCATTAGGTATGTGTTCAAATGATGATCAATGTTATGAAACAGGTGAGTACTCATAGCGGCCAAATCCATTTTTTTTAATCAGCAACTTCACCATTATCCTTCCCGCATGTGGACAAACAATTAATTAGTACAGTTTTAAAATGTTTTCTTTTTCAAAGACAGCCAATTAAACCAAAGTTTCTTGAGTAATAATGTGAAAACGCCTCATTGCAACCTTTTCTAAAAAAAAGTGAGTAGAAAATGTTACATGTTTGGGCATTCGCCGCGCTGTTGTCCTTCAGCAGTTACATATTACCTTCTCTATACTGCTGTGACTCTTCTCCATGGTATCATTAGAGTTTAATCGAATCTAAACAAAATTAAATTAAGCTGTAATGATCTAATCCAATCTAAATTTGATGAGAAAGCTTATAGAATTTTAATGTTAGTCGTGTTCGAACCTCCATTACGTGGCTTGTTCATTTGACCTGCTGCATTAAGGAAATAATTGGCAGTTAAGAAGGAAAGACTGCAAATATTTTACTGCAAATATTGATCTGAACCCAATGTTAATAAATATACTAAGGCTTGAGAAGCAGAACACGAGGTTCCCGGCTCCTTGGGTGTTCCTTGTCATTTGTTAAACAGGAATCAGGTATCACTTGAAACACAGAGGACTTGGTAAATCAAGTGTAATCAGCAGGACAAGTGTTCTGCGACAGTCCCAGCACGCTTCATTAGGCTGCCCTGTTGACACAAACAGAACGGTGAAAGCTGAGCCTTTCGCTAATACCCCTAACACCCGTAATACTTGTTCAAGGAGGGCAAATTAGCTCTAATTACCCCAGTGATTTGTAGACACTGAGCGGACTTGTGGAAGTGAGGAAAAAATGTTTGAATGGAAAAGGGAAGCAAAAAAACAGTGAGGAGGATGTGATGAGGGATTATGACTACCATATGCTTTACTTTCCATTTCTTTTTTCTCCTAACCATCCTCATCTCTGTATTTATATAGTTTTGTGTTCAGACAGCTGGTGTTGTGTTGCTGATTGTAAAACTAATCATCCGCTCAATTACTCTGGAATGTGTAGCTGGGCTGTGTTATGACCGATGAACTTTCCCTCTCCTACTCTTTTTTTCATCTCTTTTCTGTGGACTCTCTCCAGTCTGCTAATCTAAACATGTGTTTTCTATCTCCACTTTCTCTTCTTCACTTGGGCTGAATTAATTCAGTTCAGTCCAAATTCACTTTTACGACACAATATGAACAAAAAGCAAAGCAAATAAAGAAAATGCCAAATTAGACTATGTCCACAATCATCTATCTTTTAATGTTGTTAATATATCATGTGTGGCAATAAGGTTAATTAGCTTTTTTTAAGAGGTTTCAAGCTTAAAGACAGATTATGGTTGAGACTTAGCTGTGTTTCAAAAGAAGACAACCTGCTAGAGATGGGAGCATTGATCCAAACATCAGTAGTATCAATACCAATGCTGGTATTAGTATTGGATCAATACTAGCATTTTGATAGCGTATTGATTACTTTCTTGGTAATGAAAAAAATAAACCTCAAAAATGCACTATGCAAAATTTTGGAACCTTTAGAGATATGAATATTAAAAAAATCCCCAAAATTGCTTTTCAAGCTTTGAAAAGCCGTGGAAAAGCTGAGAGGTGTGTTTTGCTGTGTTAAAAAATTATTGTGGAAAGTGATTTAGTGATCATTAAAATTTGTTAAGAATTTGTTTCGGTATTAGTGTCAGCATCGGCACTGGCAAAATTTGCCCTGTATTTACTAGTTATACGACACTACTACAAAAGTTTGACTCAGTACCTTTTCAGTAACAAATAGTTACAGCTTGCAAAAGCTTTATTTTACCAGTAAAGACACTGGTTAACATGCTTATAACAGAGTACAACGGTTTTGCATTACCAGCGATAATAAAAGTGCACACAGTATGGGATGATGATATAGTGATGTCTGAGCAACATACAGCTTAACAAATTAAATGGATAACAAACAGGCTGAGGTTTAGAGGATAGCAATGATAGAATTATGAGTATGAGTTCATTATGAGTTGGAAGATCCAAAAGGTGCACCCCAGGTTGGAGGAAAATGTGAATGCTGAGAAAATAAAAGAGAAAATAGAACAATTTACTTTCTTTTCTTAAAATAAATGCATTTGTCTGCCACAGAAAGGATGAGGAGATTGGTCATGGAAGAGGCAATCATGGCAATGAGGAGATGAAGAGCTATAGCCCTAGATTGGCTCAGCACTTATCCTTTTCTCATTTGGTATCTTTTGTCCAGTGAAGCACAGTTCTGTGTGTGCATGCATATGTGTGTGTATTTGTGTGTGTGTGTGTGTGTGTGTGTGTGTGTGTGTGTGTGTGTGTGTGTGTGTGTGTGTGTGTGTGTGTGTGTAGCTGGGCTTGCAATAAGTTCTTCTGGTGAATGTAAGTGCAACTTTGAACTTGAGTGCAAATAAGATTCAAGGATAAAATTGATTCATTTTGGAAAGAAAAATTTAGAACAGGAAATCCACATGAAATAAAAATTGCTTTATTAACTTACATATTTAATCTAATCAGCTATGTTAAGCAGCAAAGAAAAAGTGGTAATGTAATCATTTACTGCTTGGGATATATTTATTGTAACATCAGCACAAAGCACAAGCTTTAAACTTTTAATAACAATCTAATGCTACATTTCCTGAAACCGTTTAACCCCATGGTAATTTTATAACAGACAAATTAATTCACTTTCATTTAACTTCCATTTCTGTGTATCTGTATTTTTTCTCCTTCCTGCAGTGGAAGTGCCTGCAGTGATTCTCCAAGGCTGCCAGCGGGATGCCTGTTTGCATGTAACTACACTACATGCTGATGTGGAGGCTGTATGCTAATGCAAATGAAGAGCTTACTTGCAAATTGTGGCCTTTCATTTTCCACCATATAATGAACCCAAACATCAATATCTTCAGCAAGCATGGGAGACACAACCAGAACTCCAGTCGATGAATGCTCCAAAGTGGTGCAGTGCTTGGTGACAAAGCTGTGTTGTGCAAAACAAAAGAAGAGCTAAAAACATAGATAAATGTGATCATGTTATTTAAGTAGCTAGCGTTAATTGCATGCATGTGTAATAAATGTAATTTCTTGCATAAAAAGTAATATATAATTACATTTCTTTTTACATTTTGCATCGTAAGAGATCTTTTGAAGTCATTTTCTTACAATTATTTGTTACTGCTAGGCTGGACAATTGCAATTCTTGATGATCAGGCTGTTCTGAAAGCTCCCTTAAGACTTGTCAGTTGAGCCACATTGGCGGCAATTGGCTTAACGTTGCTTAGACTGCAGGCTCTTTGTGGTTCCTAGAGTTTTTAAAAGTTGAATGGGAATAAGCTCAATAACCCTCTCTAGTTTTAAGATTAAGCCTAAATTGTTCTTTTTTTTAAATAATTTTTATAATTAGGATTGAGTCACGTGACCCTGAACCACTCTTTAATTACGCTACCATAGGATTAGGCAGCTAGAGAATTTTCCATGATGCTCTGAGTGTTTCTTCTCCACTCTTTTCACTCATCATCTGCTTTACCACTGCACACTATAAAATTTTGTCTTCTCTTTTTGATACATTGTGTTTTGTCTTCTTGGGCTTTCCTTTTTTTGTACTTCTCTTTCCCCTCATCCCCAAAACCATGGCAGATACCTGCTCCTCCCTTCTCTTTCATCTCTTCCTTAAAAAATGTGCCTGGAGGCAACTATTGTTGAGAACTGGTGCTATATAAATAAAATATAAACTACTTAAAAATAAAGTATATAAAGTAAAAATGTTAGCTTTCTAAAGGCCTGTCTGTAAAAAACAAAAAGAAAAACAACACAACACAAAACAAAGATAAAAATAATACAAAGTAACAATTTATTTCGCCTCATTTACATTTTTTTCAGGTTGCAGGAACTCATGTGTTACGTCTTTCAATGAACCATAGACCAGCTAACGTAAACAGACAAGTGAATGAAATGATAGTGAAACAAACATTCAGTTCTGATTAAATAAGTGTTTCTCCGTTGGGCTTTTCTTTTCTATGCGTCATAATTTGTTGATAGTTTAGATGGAAACGCAGCTGCTGTGCTCCAGATTTAAAGTCCTGCTGTTTAGTCGAGATGGAGAGTGAGATACGTGGGAGCGGAGCAGGAATGTTAGTGGGCTGGTACTGCTGATCATACCACCTGGTCAGACCACTCACCACACACACACACACACACACACACACACACACACACACACACACACACACACACACACACACACACACACACACGGACAAGTGTGTTTCTATTAGTTCAGAGGACATTACATTGACTTGCGATTATTTCCTATGAGCTCAACCTTTAAACCAAGCCTTTACTTTAAAAATGAAGCATATGCTTTAGGGGAATATAGGATATGACCCTACAATGTGACACATGTGTATATATTTGTTCTGTCACATCATGTGTAATACAAGTACACTCACACACATAAACATACACACACACTATTTGTGTAATCAGTTCTTGATTGTAAAAATTAGATTTTAGTCATATTATAAACATGTCTGCATTTGGTCAGTCAGTTCATTCTACAAGCTGAAATCAACCAAGACTTCCATTCAAGTGATTGATGAATCTGATATAAACATATCAAACTTAACTGTGGTACGTAAGGTCAGAATTTCTGTGTGTGTGCCTGCCCCCGTCCGACAAACTTCCTGTCCAGACGGAAATGCATTCCTCGGTGTGTATTTGTCAGTCTGGCGGTGTCTGTTTTTAAATGTGCGTTTGTGTGGAAACAGACAACAGACATTTCATGGTATCAAACAATAATGGTCTGTGGAATGTAAACCACTTCCCTTGGTACTGCAGCACAGATCCTGTTGGCTGAATAACATAACATATATGCTCACAGCTGAAGCGCTCAAATTTTTTCCTTTCTTATGTGGTTGTGTTTGAATTTTATAGTATATATGTGCAGCTTCTACTCAAGTAAGTCTTATCTTTAAAGATTCTGATTCAGCATATTAACATGATAAACTTCTGTTTTATTAATTCAGTAGTTATTGAAGTCATTTCTCTTTTAAAATGTGTAGATTTCAGAAGTTATTCTACCTTTATGACATATGTGAAAGAAGGTCTTGTACATGAGATGTACTGTTAAAATACAAGGCTTCTGTGGCTCAGGTGGTAGAGTGGCTTGTCTATCAATTGGAAGGTTGGGGAATAGGCTAGGCTCCTCCAGTCTGCATACTGAAGTAGTGACCAAGGGTTGTCCTCGATGCATCTATCTGTATGTGTTTGTAAATGTTAGAAAACGGTCAGACATCTGTAAAAGCTGCATGAATGTTTGTGTGATTGAGTGAATGAGACTTGTAGTGGACTATGCTTTGATTTGAAAGATGCTGTATATGTACCAGTCCTTTTAAAAATAGAGAAAATGCCAGCATCAAATCAACATGGATGCTTTTCTTTATTAAAGACATTTCCTACATTTGGAAACAACAAACTAACACATAATGGGAACAGCAACAGAGTGCCGCCTAAAATAAACTGATCCTTTTCTAAACTTTGCTTTGGATTAGTGCATCGTGGTCTTGATTTCTACATATCTGCAAGTTTCTGTCAGAGAAAACAAAGCACCTGCAAAGGTTTTGCTTTTCAGATGTTGAATTTATTCCTTAAACATACAGTATCAATATTTACACTACAAATTCCCCGAAAGGCAAAATTGAAAGGCAGCTTCCAAACAACAGTTTTAGCAGAGGTCATCCAGCAAATGACAATATAGCATGGCTTAAATGAACACAGACACATAAGCAATTTATAGTCATCATCAAACATTTTACTGTACAAAACAAAATGGGGGTCAAAATCAAGCTCTTGAAACAGAACCACTTAGTCACGCATCACATGGAAAGTAAATTGGTGTTTTGTGCTGACAGAAAAGAGACCTTCCATTCTTAAAGCTAGTAGTCTTTTTTTTTTATTGTTCTTCGAGGGCCTTGACGTGCAGCCAAAGCATACTGATCACTGTCATTTAAGTCCAATCCTGAGTTCATATCAGTAATTGTGTGGACAGTGCAGGACTCGTAGATTAAGCTACAGTTAGCATTCTATAGCTACATTTTGAATTACAGTGCTGGTGTTGCAGCCATACATTGATAAGCCACATAGTAAGTCCTTTTTGGCATAAGTTGAGCTTTTTGCCAGTCCATCAGTTAGAACCAAACTGATGTCTTTGCTTTGGTTTGATCAAGAGCTGCAAAGAGAAACAAACAGGGTTAAAATGTTATTGTGAGTTTAAGATTTAATGGCGCAGTAAAAAAAAACATGTGAACTTTGACCAAGGCTTGTCAGAGTTACTGAGCCGTTATATCTACCTGTGTCATATGCCTCTAAAGATCCATGGAGACCAGAAGGAGTCCAAGTGGCAGAGGTAGCCGTGACATTGTTGTTGCTGCTGGGTTCGATCCCTGCCTTCACCCCCTTGCCGTGTGGGGAACCCCCTGTGTTGGTGGATGTCTGACTTTGGCTCCTAACACCAGGCAGCACGAGTGAATTGAATCTGGAATCCAATGCCGTGCTGTGAGCTGGGTATGTATGAAGCATGGGGTGATGGTGCCGAGTGTGGATGTGGGGGTGGGAATGGTAGACGTCATGAACATTTGGGTAACCGCTTGTGCTCTGGTGGTTCAGGCTGTAGGTCCAGCTATCAGGAAGGGTAGCTGCAGGTGAGAGGCCGGCCTGGGAAAGCATGTGGCCGGCCCACAGAGCTCCATCCTGTTGGTTGAATGAAACAGGGCTGGAGGAAAAGCCTGGGTGGACTGAAACAGAAACAGCGGGGATACAGGAGCTGCTCTGGGATGGATAAGTGTTGTTCCAAGCTGAGCTTCCCTGACCTTCAGTGAGAGAGCCACCATCTGAAACAATCACATCACAAAGACTTAAAAGACTGACACAAGCTATTTTTCACAATTTTTAGATTTAATTTTTAGGGGTTTTGTAACTATTTGGATAGTTAAACCAAGTCAGTGCATCAACTACATAGGCAAGTGTTGCCTACTCACCTTTCCATAGGCCAGCGGTGGTTGAAGCCAAAGGCTGAGTCACTCTAATGGGCTTGGTATCGCCACTGAAGGTGCTGGACTGACTGAGAGCACGAGAGAAGTGCTCATCTACCACATCACCAATGTTTCCTTGGAAGTAGGTAAACAATACACACCGGGAACTCAAGTACTCCGTCTCTGCTGGCTGAGTACCATCCTTTAACTCGGAATCAGATGAAGATCTGCTGCCTGATTCAGCACCTGCTGCTGCAGGACCCTGCTGTAGGACCTCTTCTCTGGGCAGTATCCCTCTTCCTCCTCCTTGGTGTTGGTCCATGCACTCCTGCATCTTACTGTAAACACTCAGCTTTCTCTGGAATGAGATACAAATAGAGATTAAATGAAAGTTTAAAAGAACAGTAGCTCAAGTTTATTAGAATTTAAATTTTAAAATAATGACCATCTTTGTGTTGGTTTTGAATAGATATAATACAGAAGACAATAATTTCTCACATGTTGGTGGTGCTAACAGTTACACAGAGTTCTAAATGTCATAAATAAATGACATGGAGTCACACTGTACCACTAATTATTTGATGTGGAAGCTGACTGGGAATCGTGTGAAACTAAGATTCTTTTCGCCTCCATTTTGCATTCAAACTATTTGTAAAGCTCAGTGTGCCTGATCCACATTCCTCAGTGACTGACTGACTGTCATTACATCACCGTTTGACCGCAGGATTAATAGTTCCGTGTCATTACGCCTGACCTGTGTTGAATACCAATCTCCAGACTGGAATTTAATCACACAAAAAGGAAATTTAAGGTAAAAGTTATTAAAGCAATTGAAGGATAAAGACTTTGGAACAGAAACAAATTGAAATCGATTGTTCACCAAGGACATTTTATAAATCATCTTAAAACTTTCCTCCGTTGATGATATTTAACAACTTTTTTCTGCTATAATATTTTAATTCCAAACTCAGTTTTAGTTATTTTTTTGTCTTCTGCCAGGTACTTAATTATTATACATTTAGTTTTATAAATCTTTTGCTTGTAGTATGCTTGTAAATTGAATACGAATTTCGATTATCTTGTGAAAATAGAAAAGTCACGCGTCCCCCTGTAGGGCACACGAGCCCTCAAATGGGAAAAAATAAGCTTATTTTCAAGCAAAAAGGAAAGCCTCGAGCTGAGATCTCGGTGTCTGCCCCTCTTAGTGCCTTCAAAAGTTTTGCGATGAATGTCTCACCTGTTGTTGTTGGTGATGGTGGTTATAGTAAGTTGCCTTGTACGCCGCTGCTGGGAGGTAGTGCGCTCCATAGCTTTGGTGGTACATCACATCCAGGCAACTCATCGCGACGGAGCGAAACGGATAAGGAGAAGAGGGAAGCCGAAGGAGAGAAACTGGCGAAACACAGCCGAGGGGTACTCTCCTTGAAACTTCAGACGGGCTGTGTCTTCTGAGCCATCAGTGTCTCCATATATGCCCAAACGCATACAATAGCCATGTCGCCCAGTTTGCATAGAAACAATGCGCCTCCCGTTGCGCGCTCCACCAGCACCACCCGGGGCCACAAAATAGTTCAAAACGGTATGAGACGCACACAATATCCGGAAAAAAAACCTATCCCCTGACAAGTTTTCAGATAGTTCTTGATTGGACAAGCATCATCTTCTCTTGTTTTTCCCCTCTTTCTGTTTTGGAGGGGAGTTATATATTTAGAGAGGGCTGGGGCCGTTACGCACGCCCACCGGGGAAGGGCCTCTATGGCGCAGAGTTTAGTAATGTAGTATTATTGCCGAAAGTCTGAGGGTTTGTCGAGGTTTCCCTACAGTAAAGTTTAACACTGAGCGCTTGTGTGGCATGCCACTATTAATATCTGAACAAAGATTAGATTAGAGAGAGACTACAAATCCTAAACTTAAATCACCATTATCGACAAAGAAGTTTAATTTATTACGTGTCATTTCTTATTTTCAGCCGTTTTCATTGGTCTGATTACAAATGTCTTTATTTTCTAATTACGGGTCTATCAAAATATTCTCCACAGTGTCAAAGCTTGTTAACCATTAATAATTGTAGTAACTGAATCACAGTCAGATTAGTCTAAAAATACTGCAGCAGGCTCATTTAAAACTCCTAATATAAAATTAACACTGTCAGGTTAGTCATTATAGGAAAGGCTGCTTTGAAATTTGCCATGAGAGGAGGGACTTTAATTTAAAAAAACCCTTGACCCTTTTCTTGTGGTCAAACAGCCTCGTCTGTAGGTCGTCTGTGAGCAACAGGTGCCTCTCAACGGCTGGTGCGTTACAATGACTAAAATAATGTGAAGGATAAGTAATGAACGGTTTTTTTTAGCATCGAGATGAAGACCTCAGAATCTCAAAACAACAGCAAAATATCTTTTTAAAAATCGTGGCAACTAAAACTCAGTAGGGCCTCGCTCTTCATTACAAACAGTGCCTGCTAATCATCATTTCCCCCTCAGCGCTTTGATTGGGAGATCTGAGCTGTTTGCTGCCATCTATTGACAAGGATAATAACATCACATGGTTATCAGTTTGTCCCATAGTGAAGCAGCCAGCTAAAGACATTTTGCCATCATGGTTATGAAGCCAAACATGTGATTATATATTAATGTTATTGAGGCAAGAAAAAAAAAGCTCCAGAAATCCCATATATACATGACGAAACTTGCTTCAATAGTTGTTCAAAACATTAAAAAATAATAATAATAATTTTCATCACTTTTTTTCCCAGTGAACACCTGACTGCTCCTAACCCATCATTACATTGATTTTTATTTACAATGAGGCTGTGTCACTCTTGCATCTTTTCTTATGGTATCATAGTATTCCATATCTGTTTTGTCTGATTGACTCAGTCCAAAAGCAAACTTTGAAATTTGAAAATGTTTACATATATTTAATGCAGTTCATTAACAACAACAGGAAACACAAGAACGTGTAAGTACATTCATTGTGAACTGAAACAAAAAAGTGTGTTTTGTCCCAGTTCCAAATGAACACTTACATAAAATTGCTTCTGATCTCATTGAATGCATAGAATGCTAACCAGGTGGTAAGCCAGGTGTTGTGATTTTAAAGAAAGCAACTGCCCCACAGTCCACAGCAAAGGAGATGAGAAACAAAAAAAACAGACAGTCCCTCAAAATCTACTAGTTTCTATTAAAAAAAGATAGAAAATCAGTTATGCTGTGTCAAAAATAATGGTTATATGTAATTTTAAAAAGTAGAAAGGGTGGGAATGACACTAAAACAATTGGTCTAAAAACCCGAGAGCTTATATCTTATTACACTAATTAGCCTTTTCTAATTCCTGCTGAGTTAACACTATATTGTAACTAAAGCACTTCCTTATTCTGCAGTTTTTTTCTGCAAAAATGCTGCTGCTTAAAAAAACAGGCTGTATTTGGGCTAATGACACCTAGCTCCTCCTCTCCTTCAAGTATCTGGCTTATATGCAGCATGCCTGTTCTTCCCTGTGGTTCAGTAAATTTAAAATATGACGATGAGGTCTGAGAGCTTTGTTACTGCCAGCATATTTCTTTGCAGACATGTCTAATGAAAAAATATTTATAACATACATGAATCCAGTACTTCTGACCTGAATGCTGAAGAGCTTTGGAGCACTGTGGATGTTGTTTGAAAGCTTGGCACATGCATATATACACCCACAGTGTATGTATGCATGTATAGTATGGATTTACAGTAGGTGTCCTGTTCATTTTCCCAGTAAAACAAGCCAACAGGCACAACACCAGGGTATTGAAACCAGTGAATGTTATTCACAAAGAACTTTTCCTACTTCCCTTCTGCACGTGTCAAAATGTGAAAAGGGGTACTATCACATGCCATTTCATTAGGTACGCTTGCTCAAATGTAAAATTGCTTTCTGGTCTTATGAGTCTTGATTTTATTGCAGGTGGTAGGGCAAGAAATTGGTGCAAACAACATGAAAGTATGGTTCCATCCTCCTTTATATCAAAGGCTCAGGCTGATGGTGGTGTAATGGTTTGGGATATATTTTCTGGGCACACGTTGTGCCTTTTAATACCAACTGAACATCATTTAAATGCATTGCTGCTGACCATGTCCATCCCTTTATGCCAACAGTTTATGCATGTTCTTATGGCTGCTTCCAGCAGGATAACACATGATAACATCACGTCAGCTCAGATCATCTCAGACTGGTTTCTTGAACATAACAATGAGCTCACAGAACAGTCAGTTCTGAAGGTAAAAGGGGGGTTCCAGCTCAGTACTGACAAGGTGTAATTCATGAAGTGGCCAGTGAGTATATCACTTACAGTGCTTTGAAAAAGCATTCCCCCCCTTCTTGATTGTTTTTTATTTTTGCATATTTGTTGGACTTAAATGTTTCACATCATCAAATAAATTTCAGTGTTAGACCAAGACAACACAAGTAAATGTAAAATGCAGTTTTTAAATTATGATTTCGTTTATTTGGGGAAAAAAGCTGGACAACTCTACCTGGCCCTGTGTGAAAAAGCTGTTGTCCCTAAACCTAATAACTGGTTGTGCCACACTTGCCAGCAAGGACTGCAATGAAGCTTTTGCAATAACTGGCAATGTGTTTTTTTTTTATTTCACTGAGGAATTTTAGCCCACTCTTCTTTGCAGAATTATTTTAATTTACACACTTGAGGATTTTCAAGCATGAATGGAACTCAGATTTTCCGAAAGGTTCAACTATTGTCTCGTCAGTTTACAGAATATTTTCCCAAAAATCATCAAAATGTTGAGATGAGCCTTTGTGTTCCTTTTGGTCAGCAGGGATTTTTGTCTTGTAACTCTGTCATAGATGTAATTTAAGGCCAGTTTATTTCTTATTTTTGAATCTTGAACGCTGACCTTAACTGAGGCAAGTAGGGAATGACGTTCTTTAGATGTTATTCTGGGTTCTTTTGTGACCTTCTGGATGAACTGCTGATCCCCTCTTGTCGTAAGTACTTCGGCCACTTCTGAGATAGTTCATTGCAATTTCAAGTTTTCTCCTTTCATGGAGAATGGCTCTTACTGTGGTTCAAAACCTTAGAAATGACTTTGCAACCCTTCCCAGACCGGCAAATGTCAATGATTTTGTTTTTCTCTTTTTCGTTCCTTCAAATTGTGGCATGATGTGTTGCTTCTCTCTTCTTGAGATCTTTTAGCCTACTTTGTCAGAAAGTTTTCATTTAAGTTACGTCTTGATTCATCAGGTCTGGTAGTCATCAAAGCTGGGTGTGGCTTGTCAAACTGATCTCAGCTTTGTTGTTTAATATTAAAAGTTTTTGATGATCTAAAACATGTAAGCCTGACAAATATGCAACAAACTAATAAATCAGGGAGGGTGCAAATACTGTTTCACAACATTATATAATCAATTGCCTGATCCATTTTGGCTAACTCAAGGATATCATAGGCTTCTTCATACTTAACCTTTTTACACAGAATATATATGTTTCATGTAAAGAAAGCACGTGTTTAGCCCAAATATCCCTTTGAAAGTGCATATAACAAATGCATGTACCATTCATCTTTCTCACTTTATGCACACCTTTAATCAGTGTGCAACTCTCCCACCCACAAACATGAGCGCATGAAAAACGAATGTCTGAGAAACACAACAGGAAGATTTATTATTAATTTTTCTCATCCTGCCTCACTGCATGTTGTTACCAGATATGATGGCACTTCGGGGACTGTGGCAAGAGAGTAAGTGTCATTATTTTCACTCATTTTTCATTCACTTTGATGTCACAATGACAGTGTGACTTATTCCCTCATAAGCAGAAGGTGCTAAAGTGGGGCAGAGCTGTTGAGAAAAACAATACAATATACAGGAACATTTTCAGGATTTTATATTATTTCAGAACAACTCCACTTTTTATTAACATTGCCAAAGGGTAGTCAAAGGAGCTTGCAAAGGAAAGCGTCTGGACTTCTTTAAGTTGCTTGAAGACGTTTCACCTCTCATCCGAGAAGCTTCTTCAGTTCTAAGGTCAAATGGCGGAGAGTCCCAGATTTAAACCCAGTGGGAGTATTCCCCCAAAGAGGGACAAAAGGACCCCCTGATGATCCTCTAATCACCTGAACCAAGGTGTGAAAATGGATGTGGGTCCCAATCAGCCAGGGTTTCGGGTGACCCACAGCTCCTTTGACTACGATGACCTGGATGACTGAGAACCTTCACAGACATTGGCAAAGGGTGGAAAGCCAAATTATCATGGGGAGGATATTTTGAGCTTTTTTTTTAAATGAATATCTTAATTAAGTTCTAATAACTTAATTGCCAAATGTGTATATACTAATTTCCGTCCCCTGAATTAATAACATTTAATTAGAACCACCGAAACGACAATTATCTAATCAGTTATACAGTGGATAAAACAATATCGCTCAGTCTTATTCAATACAACAAAGATAGTGATCGGTAACTGGGACAGTTTGACACATTACTCAGTGTGACAACACTAGCAGCCAAAGACTGATTATACAATTGTGCAGAGATGGCAGAGTTTATCCATATCTCCAGCTAGTGTTGTATAGGAAAACTCACAGACTGGCTTTGGAAGTGGGGCAGTGGAACACGCGGATGCCGGGAGACAGTGCAAGTATTCAAACTTTATGATGGTATTCCATACACATTCATGCACACATGCTGCACAGTTCAGAGCATATTACAACAGACACATACACACAAGCTCTCTGACACAGGCAGTGGACCTCAGGGGCTTTCTGCCAAACATCTGGAGAAGCCCGTGCCTCCGCTGCTCTGCTCCTTAATGAGGCACAGAGATGATTATTAGTGGCTGTTTTAGAGGGGGAAATTGAGGGAGGAGAGGGGAAGGGATAGAAATTAAAGTGAAATTGGATAACTGTTTGCTTTTTACTCAAAAAAAAAGAAAAAAGAAAAAATGAGCGGAACCTCCAGTGCTTTAGATCTAAAGACATTCCACATCCCTATTAAAACTTCACCGTCAGAGAAACATGAACAGGGTTTGAGGGGGTACATCCCAAGAAACCAAAAGAAAAAAGAAGTCACAAGTGTAATGTCCTACATTAGAGTCTGACACATAATTATTAAGGCCCCCACAATATGAAAAGCATTTTTAGAAGTGATTTTAGAACAAGATTTTGCACCAGTCTACTTTTGCAGGATTTTACCAAATGGTTTGGCTTTTTTGTTAGCTTCACCC
The DNA here is from genome assembly GCF_057381915.1 of Diplotaxodon limnothrissa. Taxonomy (NCBI): domain Eukaryota; kingdom Metazoa; phylum Chordata; class Actinopteri; order Cichliformes; family Cichlidae; genus Diplotaxodon; species Diplotaxodon limnothrissa. The sequence continues at coordinate 28,219,376 of NC_140611.1, forward strand.
CGTGAGCCTTATGAAGCAGGTGTGACATAATGCTGAGTGCTGCTGATGATATGTCACATTAAGCAGACTGCAACATCATGAGTTTTGAAGTGAGGTTGCCATCCTTCTTTCCCCCCAGAGATTCTATGGAAACACACACCTGCCTAAGCTGGACATATAGATGACTTTATAGAGCGATGATGATGATGAAGCTGATGAGGTGATAACATTGACTGTAATAAATGCAAATAACCTGCAGGCTGCAAATAAATGCTGGTTCTTTAGAGTGTAAATTCTCTTTTAGAACAAATATCCTCAAGATGCACTTGACCTGAGGTTCATATTTTTTTTACAGTGTAAAAGTTTGTTAATATTATAATTTAATTTTTTATTCTTAGTGGTAAACCTGTGTAAATATGACTAAATTAAATAGATCACATCACCATATAGCATCTCATTGTCATATATCTAATTTAATTACTAAAAGAACTACTTGTACAATTGCAAGCATTATCCGCTGACTATTATGATGGAGATGGATAAACTCCTGCTCCATCTCTAACCAGTTGAAGGTGTAACACGCCCGTCATTCAAATGGGCTGGCTCCATCCGAGTTGTGACCTTAGTTGGACAAGCAGTTAAAATAAATGAAAAAATAAAATAGAGCAGGCATGCCAACCACACAGTTCATATTCAGCCATGTTGTGTTATTATAATAGCTAATAACTGCTCACTTCATTTTAGATGAAGATGAGCAATAGGCTTTATTGCACCTCTCTTTCCTTTTCCACAAAAAGCATCAAGAGAAGCTCAATTGTCCATCTAAGGCCAAGAAACCTAAATTGCATCTGTTAAATTTCTTCCATCACACACTTCTTCTTTTACACATTTGATGTGATTTTAACAGGATATTTAGTTTGGTGGTAGATGTTGGAATTCTTTAGTTAAAAACATGCTACATGGTATGTGTATGTGCCTGTATACTCAAGGTGGATATTGCACTCTATGTTGCTGTAGTAATGCTGTAAAATGCTGTAAACCACTCTTCATAGAGTGCGTGTAAGAGGTGGGGGAGGAGTGGAGACTAAGTCTAATTAAAGATCCATTAGTGCTTCTCCAAGCACATGTATATGAGTGGATTCCTGTTCATTATTAGCCATTTTCAGACTTAAAAAGTAACTACTTACTGTACTTGGACACATATTTTCCTCTCATTTAACGTGAGATTGTGAACATAGATGCATAATTCAGTTTAAGTGAGACACAAAGCAACACAGTGGAATCATTTGCACTGTAGCGCCCTGCTAATGAGGAGCAGCCATTCATTTGTGAGTTAATGGAAATGTAATTTACATGTTAATCCAAAGAAAAAGAAACTGTTAGAACTGTTTTTTCTTCTAAAAGCCCACACTTGTGCTTCTTCATTATCTATTTCCATTGTTCTTGCCATTTTTGCACATTTTATAAATGGAAATGAGACTTTTTAATTGCAAAGTCTAGACAAAGAAAAGCACTTCCTCCACTGTGCTTGCTAGAGTGAGAGTGTCCACAAATAGTTTGTCTGTTACAAAGTGACCGGTGGATTTTAGGTTCGCAGTAAGCATGCTGACCTTGCTTAAAAAGCAGATAATTGCCCAATCCTCAAGTTTTAGCTCATATTCTGCATGTATGAAGATAATGGGAACTGCCCAGGCATCCCTGCAGAAGTTAATGAGATGACAGAGACTCAAAAGCAGGGTCAGGTGGATGGAGGGCAATACACATGAGAGATGTGGCTCTCCTTTAGAGGATCACGCTGGGAAATATGTTCCTTTCAAGCTAAATGGACAAGGATTTCAAAGCTGAATGAGAGAATCCACACCAAATTGGAAAGCAGGGTAGTAATATAACATTGTTTATGTATAATATTTGGACTCTACAGTAGATATGTGTGAAATTAAGCACTTAAGGTTAAGAAATGTGTTTAAATAACACTATTTTTGCACTAGTACCTTTCAAAGCTAAATTTTGTTTCCTAGTTTAACAAATTACATGGGGAATTACACAGAAGACATTCATATTATATTTGACAGTAACAAAATGCTCTCCATAAAAATAAAAAACACAAGGGAAGAGAAACCTCTTTTACTGTGCTGTCACCCTGAAAAAAACAGAAGAATATGCCCGGTTCGTTGCCTGTTTTGCGCATATCAGCTAAATATGTCTCCTTTTTAATCTTTAATGAAACACACAAAAGGGTTGTAAGATACGGGGACAAAAATCAAACCCATCCCCAAGATGCAAATACATGTAAACTGCATCAATACATACATCACCTTTCTCAGCTATCTGTTCCATAAACTCTCTCATTTTGTCTGATACCTCCTTTGCTTAACTTTACAAATTTCCTCCCTCCTTTTGCAGAGCGAAGGACCTCCATTGCCCTTCCAGCTGTAATGACTCTAATTCCCTCATGCTAATGGTGTGTCTGAGCCTGAGCTCCTGCTGGGACCACCAGCCCACTTCTTGTGGTCACAGCTTGGCCCTAAGGCAAGAAGGCCCGTGGACTAGAGAGACAGACGAGAAAGACAGAGAGAAAAAGAGAGGAAGGGCAAAAGATGGTTCTGGTTTGATGCATGTAGAGCATACCCTCAGACAGATTGGCATCCCCAGGCAAAAAGGACCTGTGGATAAAAGAGGGTTTGACCGAATTGTGTGTATGTGTGTGTCTCACTAAGTGTGACATCTAAAATTGGTGCCAGCAGCAGATTTAAACAATAACACCTCACTGTTTGACCTTACTCACAAAACCAGCAGCCTGTGAGATGTCTTCGTGTGTGTGTGTGTGTGTGTGTGTGTGTGTGTGTGTGTGTGTGTGTGTGTGTCTGTCTGTCTGTGTGTATATGCATGTATCCCTTTCATTGATTTTTATACATCATAAATCATGTACATCATGCAGCTCCACACCTGCATCTTAGTGTTGTTTCTTCCAGCTTGTATGCTGTGGTGTATGTGTGCGTATGTGTAGGCGTGCTTCCTGGGAGGCTCGGGAGGTCGGGGCAGGCAATGATGATGAGCACACACTACAGGGGAAAATAATCTCTCATTACCCAGAATTCCCTGATGCTACGATGCGCTGGTGAGCGCGACTAGATTTGTCCCACAGGCAAAAACGAGTGGAGTCACTCACTCGATTTATTAGACCATTCCAAACTCCCCTGCCCTCTGCCTCCCCTGCTGTTACCACCCTGTTCAACTCCTTCCTATCATCACTCCGTCTCGCACTCTCTCAGTCACCTGCTGTCTTCCATATGTTCTTAGTCCCTTGCCGGCTTCGCACTTTTTTTGGGAACTGGATGGAAATATCTTATTAAATACTTATCTTAAAAGTTTGTCTTTAAAGTGTGTCATCTGGAACGCTTACTTTGAAGAGTTTGACAGTTTTAACTTTAGCATTCATTTGTGTTCTTGCAGAGTTAGATAAGAAAATCAATGCCTCTCTTACATGTGCTCAACTCGAACCTGCAGTCTTGCTGAGTACAGCATAAAGACTGGAAACATGAAACTTCTAGACATCTAGTGTGGCTCTCACGGTGATGAAATAAGCCTATAGAAGCACCTTTAAACTTACTGTCTATAAATTTTCTTTTAATTTTAATGGGTAGAAAAACTACAGAAAATGAACAACACTTTATTTTATGAAGGGTTATGGAAGATCTTTTGTCTGCACACTCACATCCAAACTCAAACCCAAGAAAAGGTCTACACATTTATGATATCCTCCGTTCATTTGTTAACTCCCATCTTAAAACCCTGAATTTAGCATTAACGTTGGTACCTTTGTTTTTATTGAGCTAGAACTATAAAATTTCAATTAGAAAGTTATGAGGCAGTTTTAGTAAGCGTGACTATCAGTGTGCATCCAGTGTTAGCATACAAATGCATACAGAAACTCACTCCCCACATCTGGGCAGCCTTCTGGTACAATTTACAAAGTAAGCCATATTTTTTTGTAAGATAATTGATAAAAATGCTTCACAAACAACCAACGCTAAAGACGCAATATCTAGTTCAGTGAATGAAATTAGCTTAGGGTATGTCATCAACTTGTGGCCTTGTCGATACACACATTACAGAAAGTTACCTTGCCCAATGCAACTTTAACCCTTATTATAACAGGGTGAGTTATTGAAAAATCTCTGCCTGTAAAGTTGTGAGAAAAAGACAGCCAAAACCATTTATGTATCACAGGATAAACATGTTTATTTATAAAGTCTGGTATTTTAAAATGGGACCATATAGCCTCAAGTGGACATTAGAGGAACAGTTTTCTTTTTTTTTTTTAAACCTCATTGTTATCTTCATTTTTCAAGTTGCTGATTGATAAAATCTGATTTTTTTTTTTTTGTACCAGTGGTGGTTCCACACTCTACTCAAGTGGTGATGCTAATCAGTGTTTCTATGACCAAAGGATACAGCTTCAATTGCATTCCTATTTCCCTAAGAAGGTTCTTTAAAAAATAAAATCCTCTGTGCATAGTGTATCTGAAGCTTGGGTTGCATGAATGATGTCGTTATTTATTTATTAGTTTTTTAGAGAGAAATTGTTCGTGTGCAGCTTAAAGACACATATTTATACATATATGTGTGTATTTGTTGTATGTATTGAGATTTGACCCAGATTTGTACACTTTTGTTTTAGGGGTTTAAGATAAAATGTTTCGGAATGGCAGTTCAAACATCATCACTGATCACCTGCTGTGCTAATCCCTTGATTTTGCCACGCATTCTCCTCCTGTGTCTGTGCCCTTTTCTCTCTTTCTCTGTCGGTCGTTCTCTCCATCCATCTGGGTATCACTGATCCATCCAACAGAGTGAAGAAGAGCTGTGGAAATCCCACCTCACCCATCATAGCCCCTTGACTTTCTTTATTTGCATACAAACATATTTCAGCTTGTAGTTAGATGTCAGGGGTTTATAGAAGAATACAGAGTATAATCACGTCTTATATCCTACAGTGATTCAAGATTTATGCTTGGCAAATAGGAGAATGAGATGCATAGATTCTGGAGTCCTGTGGGAGATTTGGTGACAATCTATTGCAAATGATACAGCATTAAAAAAAATCATTGTTCTGCTGGTGTATTTGATAGATTATAGTGCTCTATTGTAAAAATGAGATATTCCTGAGCCAGAACTATCTGCCTTGTTGTGCAGGATATAAGGCTCATGACTATGATTACTAATAAGTCACTGTGTAATTTTTCTAAGCTAAAATAAAGTTGAAATTAATAACTGTTTAAAGATTTTGTAACGTGTGGCTAAATCACAGGCTGCAAGACTAAAAAGGTCGATTGAATCGCGGCAACATTTGGGGTTTGTTGAGGCACGCTTGGCTTCATGACTTCTTGGGTTTATCTGTGAAGAGAAGACATAAAAAAAACCCGACACACAGTTGTTACTAGACTGCAACAGCTTCACAATCACCCCATGAAGGGATTTGTGCAATTTTTTCCGTGTTGCTACCTTAAAGCTGTAAAGCTTGATGTGCTTTATGGCTGCGACTCCCACTGATTGTGCTGAGATCTCATTTCACACATGAACGTCTCTCTCTGCTGTGTGTGTGTCCATACACTCCGTAGTTAGTGCCTTAACATTACACTTCTGCTCGCCCTGGGCTACATCACACAGTGAAGGAAGGGAATGGGATAGACAGATAAATGAAAATGTAGGGGAGAAAGTGGTGCAGGAAACCACTGAAAATGAAAAAGAAAAGAGAGGCCTTTTTCCCCACACTTTTTTCATGCTTAATTCTATTTTAAATCATAATTAAATGCACTTCTGTATGTAGAATATGTTGCACAAGCATGAACTACTTGTGGACAGAAATCTTTAGACTTTTTTTTGTTAATTTAGTGTGATTTTAAATTATTAGTACTGAAAATCTTTGCTTTGCAGCTATATTAAGCCATATTTCTATGCAATCCAGTCTTATCACAATAAGCTTGATTTCACGTTTATTGTAACTAATTACAGTGATGGTAATTAGTTACAATTAACTTGAAATTAATTGCCAAAACAGCAACATCAGAAGTAGAAAAAAATTGCAAATTTGATCCCTAAATATTGAGTTATGGTGCATTCAACTCGTTTGTACCTACAAAGCTGGAGACAGTAAAAGTCGGCCCTCTGGGTGCTTGGAGCTAGATTTATCACCACTGGGGCCCTCTGATGATGAGGCCGTTTAGGGGGGTCCCTGTAGTCCTCTGCTGATTAGCGCCAAACATCTTCCCTAATAACCTAACAAGAACAACGCCTCAGGACCACATGCCGATGCACACAGGCAACTGTGCACATGCACAGATACACATCCACACCTCCGCTGAGATTAAAAAAAAAGAGAGCTAAGGGTTACCCATCCTCCTCTTCTTTTCCTCAAAGTCACCGGTCTCTCCTCTGCTCCAGCCATCATTTGGCATCCCTTGCTATTTCTGGGATGAGACCCCCTCCCACCTTATGTCTTCTCCTCCACTCCGTATCGCTGCCCTCCTATGTACTGACACTATGAACAAAATTGAGTTGGTTATGGTTCAAGAGTCCCGCCACCCTACATAAAGTTGGTCTCAACATTAATATGATATAAGACAATATGAATATATGAATACAAACAGGAGAGTATGCGATACCAGTCTTCTGGGGATAAAGAGGAGAGGAATGAAATTGAGAACAGAATTTATGACGCAGTGTTTTAAGCAGTGGGGTTGATGTTATAGACAGAAATCAACTCTGAGGATTGTTTCCCTGTAGTAGTTTACACATTTGTATGTTTTGGTTTTTTGAGTAGTTTATATTTTGTTTATATGTATAACTGAAAAGCATGAAAGGAAGTGCAAAAAATAAAATCAGATAAAAAGTAAAACCCCTGCATTCGAGGATGCAGTCCCCTGATTTGCTAGCTTAGGCTTATCATTGCACAAAAATAAATGTCATTTTATTTAAACTTTACTCACCATTTTTTAGTTTTAATAGGACAGATTGAAGGCTAGGATAAAACACAGCATTCACTGTGTTTAAAATCCTACAACTAGAGACGTTTATGCAACAAAAACAGTGTGGAATTTTTTAAAGCTGACAGTGCAGAGGCAGTGAGAGTCCGACAGTAATGGACCTGCTGTGCACACCCGCGATACTATTCCTACTACACCGAAGCGCCCATATTTCTAATATTTGAGTTCCAGACTCAATTTTAATTTACTAGTTTTTATTCAAGTTTACGAAAGGCTATTTTACGGAGCACAAGTGAATGCAACGCGAGAGTCCCGCCGTGACGTCACGTGGAGCCTTTGAGTCATGTCAGCTGAGGGAGGAACTTCGACAACAGAAAATCAACCAGGAAACAGAGGCTGCCAAACATCCACCGTCTCGGTCTGACGGATAAACGGCGGCGTTAACAACAGGCATCACACAACACATTAGTACAGGATTTATATTTTGTAATTAGGTTTGATACACAGCAGCAACATGGCTTCCCTGTTCAAGAAGAAGACTGTCGACGGTAAGTTTGCTCAGGGTGAAAAGCTAGCTAACTTGTTTTTAGCCCGGTTGGTCGTACAGCTTGTTCTGTTGTTCCCGTGTTAGATGAGACGTCCCAATTTAACTTGTTTTACCTGTTCTGAGTCGAGCTGAGTCACACTGCTGCCCTCGACGCGCTGCTGAACTTAATGTATATATGTAGCTGTTTTACAATGTAACCTTTAAAGAAAAAAATGCGGTGTTAATTGTTACAAGTATCCTCTTGGTTTCTTTCCTTTGAACTTCACCTGTAATCGTTAGAGTTACAGGCTGTGTAAAGGTCTGTGTATACACTCCGTTACACCATGGTTTCCAATGACTTAGAAACGGCAAACATAAGCCTTAGTTGTCATTAAGTGTACATGATATTTTTCCCTGTATGATTACTTTGCGTGTGTCGTAAATACGCCTATAAACTTTAATTTGGTTAACTTACTGTCAGTTTGTATCCTACACACAGACTGAAACTAATGCCTCATTGTGCTGTGACTAAAATGACGTCAGTTTGTGACAAAGAGTGCAATAAAATTGTGCAATGGAAAGTGAAGCTGTTATCATATGAAGTTAAGTCATTTAAAGTGGGCAATATTCAGTTACAAAAAATGTCAAAATTCTGAATAGCCTTTCAGTCTAAAAAAGTGAGTATTTCCCCCCCAGGCTAGGTAACCACCTCAGAAGGTCAGAATGGAAAATCAGTCAAACTTACATCAAAATTAATGAATCAATTATTCACTCTCGGATACTAATTATATTAACTCCTAGGGCTGGATTTCAAGAGAAAAGGCGGACCGTACCTCAGCTCTTTGGACCTGAAACTTATTCTTGTGGAGAATTACAAAGAAAAAATGATCAACTTTGTATTTTTGGGTTAAAAATAGACTCTACTGGTTAAGGCAAATCTTTTCAGAGCACTCCCTGTTTACTCCTCCCATTGTTGTCATTCTAGTTTCACCCATACCGATCATCTGCATACTGTACTCACAGTGCTCTCCTGCCTCCACTCCATTTCAAGGCGCTGTCAGGTCTTCTCAGCCGTCCCCCATCCAGTACATTTCTTTCTTTTCTTTTTGTTTGACATCTTTTGCGCTCTGGACACAGGTTTCTCGTTGATGCCCTGGGTTTGGATGTGGGTCGTAGTTTCTGGTTATTTGGCAAATTTAGTAAAGGGGGGGGTGGGTTGATCACCCATATTTGTAGGACGATATCCCTCCCTCTTTGAGACGTTGGCGGCACGTCACCTTATACGTATACAAGCATCGTTCTCTTAAGTGGTCCAGCATATTGACGTATCTCGATCAAGTTTGTGGGTGTTGAACTTTTCAGCAAGAATAAGGTTTTTGGGTTTTTTTGTTTTTTTTTCTGAAAGTGGTCAATGTTTTTTTTTTTTCTTCCCAAAGTAGGACATTTCCTATTATATAGTAGCTCATGAATATAGACCGGAGTTAGCTATTTAGAAGTTTTCTTCTTTTTTGTTGTTGAGTTTTTTTTTTTATAATTCTTTCATTCATTCATTTATTTAATGAATAAATGAATCCAGTGCACATCTGTCTTTCCTGGATGAGGGATCCACCCTTTTCTGTTTTTTCAGAGTTTTTCTTTTTTTGTTTTTCTTTTAGTTTTTCCTCATTGAAGCCTCATTGAGGCTTGAACTCTAAAAATAGAAACCAGTTCAAAGCCCTTTGAGGCAAGTTTGTAATTTTGAGCTATATGAATAAGACTGAATGAGAATTCTTTGATTCATTTATTCATTACTCTATTTATTCTTGATTCTCACCTTTTCTGTTCTTAAGGATTTATTTAGTTTTAGAATTACTAAAAGCTTCCTGCGTTTTAATAACAGAAAAATGGAATGGATAAATCTCAAAACTATATTTAAGTCTTGAAGTAAGGTTATTGTTACACTGATTAACTGGGTCATCCCTCAGTCACACAGATTACTGCCTGACTTCATAGTCATAAATTATGTCACATGATGCCACTTTGTGTTTGTGTGGGTGGTATAGAGCTGACACTGTATTGGCATGAGCTGTCCAAGCATTTCCACAGTTGGCAGTGTCAGCATGCTCTCAGTGTGTTACTGCTCTGAGATATTTCACGTGCATCTGGGCGCAGGGTCAAACATGATTACTATTGAGGCAGTGGCTGGATGTTTGAGATTTCTTCCAATATTTGGCAGCTGCTCGGGAACCATCCTTTCTAATGTTCCAACAGCGTTGATGTTGAACAGAAAGACAAAAAAGATACCACACATGACACATACTGAGGGCATAGGTGAATATAAATAGATTTTCTTTTAGAAAGAAAATATGTTTGTCTTAAATTTTTTGTTGAACAAAGATCGTTGTAAAATCACACATATTGATAGTCAGTCAGAGAGGGTACGTTTACATTGGAAGTTCAGTGGTTTGAGCCACAGCTGCTCTAGTTTGCATATCTTGCATCCTTAGGGCAAGATACTAAACCCCGAATTGCTACGAGTGTATCAAAAGTGTGTAGGTTATGAGTAAAAAGCACCTAATTGCATAGAAAAGGCATAAAATGAGTGCTTAATAAGAGTAGAAAAACACTATATACTGTATATGTTTCATCCAACTTATCAGACATTTTTTTTCTTTTCATTTTGTAAGTCAAAGGATTGTGGGGTGTTGTACCATCACCAAAATTCTCGCTCTCTTAAACCTTTCTAATTCTTTTCTGAAGATATAATCAAGGAGCAGAATAAGGAGCTGCGCGGCACACAGAGGCAGATCACCAGAGACAGAACAGCGCTGGAGAAACAAGAAAAACAACTGGTAGGAAGCATGCAGACAATTAAATATAAAAGCTATGAGGAACAAAACTATGTGCATTCATAGCATTTCTTTTTTTTTTGTAGATTTCTACATATTGCATCAAAGCCCTTTTAGGACCCTCTGATTCCCCAACCGACACAATCCCAGCCCCAGATGCATATTAGATTGTCTTTCTACAATCTATGATTGTGCCCGATTGGCTAATGGGGTTAAATGAATAGACAAGCGATTTGGTGAGGTGGCTCTGCCTCAGGCAAGTGAGCCTATCTCTCATACACTCTCACAGAGTTAAACAATTAGGCTACATTCATCGTCGCACATAATCTAGAAGATGAAAGAAGCTGACTGTGTCCTCTCCTCAGTTGTGTTAAGTAAATATCATACAGGACATAATTACCTCCCTGGGGAACGAACATTCTTATTCTACATTAATGTCTTCCGTTAATTAGTCTCGTTTTAAAAGCTTTGTTGCAGATTCTGAATAAAAGATTAAGACAAAAAAATGGAAATGACCTATATCTGCATTTTTTAGCACGATAGAATCTTTTTTTATTTTTAAAATATTTGTGCTGCACAGCATTTGGCCGCCTGAAATGTTACTAACAGCTGGATTGAGGTTCCTTTAGCAGCACACTGTGCATCTGTTGTTCAGAAAAATCTTCAGCACTGGGCCTTGTTAATGCATTAAGGTTCCCATTTGCTAGCATGCAAAGCCCAACAGCCTCACAGTTGTTCCTGTACTATCTATCCATCACAGCCCCACCTCCTCCACCCTACCCTGACAGGCCAGTAAATAAGACATTATAAGCTTCCCGTCAGCATCAGTTCGTCGTACTCGTCTCTCTTTCCCCCGTTAATGCATTCTTAGTCTTTCTTTTTTCTTTCAGATAACACTGCAGCTGACAATATTATTGCCTTTTTTTTTGAACTAGGTCTGCTCTTTTCCCCCATGGCATTATTTGAATTGTTTACAAGCAGGGAGATACAGGTTGAACTCAAATGACCTGCTGAATGTGTGTCTGCATTAGAGAAAGGCACAGATGCATACAGCTGAGCGAGGAAAGCCTTTAGCTTTATCAAACATTAATAATTGATTGTAATTTCCTGAAGAGAATGCTTTCAGCACATGTACGATAACTAAAAGACATATTGGCTGGCTCATCGTAACCTGGAGCTTCTCCGTTGTCTCTCGGGAATCGTGCCCACACACAGGATCCCTGTGGGGCTCGGAGTATTTTTGGCTGTGTACTGAAGCTAAAAGTGTATATGAGTAACAACTGATCTGGATGATTGTGTTTACAAATTTGTGTTTACAAACACAATGGTTTCTCTGGGACTCGGTGGATGTATTTGTTTTATGCATAAATATATATTTTTAATATGAAGAGTATCCCTAAAGTCCAATAAAATGTTTTATTTAGTGTATTATCAATGTGTTCTATATTAAAAATAAAAGCTTCTGAGAGAAATTGCAGGTGCCTAAAAGCTCCGTCTTCCCCGTATTTTCATTTTCCTGAACCTCGGGCTGGCTGTGGTGTTGAAGGTGTCGGGAAATCAGTGGCATTAATTGACATTTCTCAAAACAAAGTAGTTTCCTGGCTTCAGCTAATCTGCAGCATGTTGTTTTAGAAAGGCCATCCCTGAACACTCAATTTTACTCAATTTATATGGGCAAACACAAGCACATCAGCTCTAAATATAATGCTTATTTACAATATTAGGCAGATAACCAGGAGACAATGGTGCATTTCAGCAGCCTCAATCAATTAGTTCCAGATGTGGACAGTATATCTTAATGAGAATTTTTGATTCCCTGTTTTCTGCCAGTTCTTAGAATTTTCTTTTATGTTATGTCTATACTCACGCTTGGTAAATTTGCACATTGACCATGCATACACACACTCATAATGCCAAAAAAAAAAAAGACAGAGGTGAGGAGTCATATCGTATTCTTCTTTCCTTCTCCAGGAAGCAGAGATCAAGAAAATGGCAAAGAGCGGTAACAGGGAGGCTTGTAAGATTCTCGCCAAGCAATTAGTTCAGCTGAGGAAGCAGAAGACCCGGACGTACGCTGTCAGCTCCAAGGTCACCTCCATGTCTACGCAGACAAAGCTCATGAACTCCCAAATGAAGATGGCCGGTGCCATGTCTACCTCAGCCAAGGTAAAATGCTAAACCCTGTCAATCAGTACAGCTCATTTTGAATTAGAAATATGGATACAGTGCAGCATATACAAAGTGAACAAGTCCCTACTTCAACATACTTTGTGCCATTGCCGTTAGACAGTCTGTATGAACAAGGTGTTGCTATCTAATGGAAAAGTTAAATTTGTTTTCCACACAAGCTAAGTTCAGTGTGTACACACATTAATATTCTAGTGTGGCAATTAAAGTATTAATGTGGGGTCTGTTCATGTTTAAAACCCGAGCCTTGTAGCACTGTTGTTAATGAAGTATGAGAGGTACTAATTGGCCAGGAGCGATGTACTGTACAGAGTCACACTGAGCAAACATAGACAGGTCAAATATAATTAGGCTTTAAATTAATGGCGTGTGTTCAAGTTTACGCGAGGCTGTGGCTATGTCACAAAGAATGTGTTAATTATATTCTGTCAGATACACATTTTGTTTAGACACAGACGCACACAGGAAAGTTGCAGCTTTGATGTGTCTTCAGTAGAAAGTGATGCATTCTCCATCACCTTTCTCCTGAGCTTTAGATTTGCATGATTTTGAGAAGCTTGTCAGTTGAGACGTTGATGTATTAGGTATTGTGTCAGACTCAGGTCTGAAAGTAGGCCATGTTTGTGCTGATCTTTCACAGGAAGTTGGTCTGTCTTTAGGACTCGCATAATTCTGTGATGATAAATGATATCAAAGCAAATTTACTTGAGGTTGAGGATCGAATATTTTGTGAAATGTCTAAAGTTTAAAAGGTAAATTATCTCGAATAGTTTGTGCAACTAAAGTTCATGCTATCATGTTGAGCATAATTAGAGGTTTCTACATCGTGAAGAGTGTTATTTCTTGGCAGTAGCACCTAAAAAGATAGATTCTCATACGTTCCTTAAATGTTTGCAGACAATGCAAGCAGTGAATAAAAAGATGGATCCACAGAAGACACTGAAAACCATGCAGGACTTCCAGAAGGAGAACATGAAGATGGGCATGACAGAGGATATGAGTAAGAACACAATGCACTTGGCAAAACAAGTTTGGGAAGATATATGGGAATAGTGTGAGAAGTGATGTGTGCTGCAAAATATGCAGCAAAGGCAAAATATGTTTGTGGGATGTTTTTCAGAAGAAACACTGACGCTTGTTTTTGTTTTTTTTGTATGCAGCAGCCGTCTTGCTCTAAAGTCCAAACTTGTGACTGGAAATCAATTTGACTGACTTTTCTGTCCTTATCTTCTTCCTTCCTGTCTCACTATCTGTTCAGTCAATGACACTTTGGATGAGATCTTTGAAGAATCTGGAGATGAAGAGGAATCTCAGGACATTGTCAACCAGGTTCTGGATGAGATTGGCATTGAGATCTCAGGGAAGGTAAGAAATTCAAAAACCACATCTCTCCTACATCCATCAACTTTATAGACATCACAATAGCGCATAATGCCCAAGTAGAAAAACAATCTTAACATTTTACCATTTAGTCTCAGATTTAACTGCACATTTTCAGATGTAGATGCACTTAATGGAGCACACAGCCCCTAGCAAGATGAACAATAAATGGTCCACATGGCTTTTACTCTGCTTTTAAAATGTATTCCAGCTGCCACATGGTGGGGCTAGCCCTCAGCTCTTCTAGCTCTGTTCCTTGTTTTTTTCCCTCTTTGTAACTGCCAGGCTGTCCGTCTGCCGTGTGTCTGGCTCCCCCTGGGGTGCTGCATGAGTTATTACCTTACACAAAACAATGCACAAACCGACAAATCTCCCAAAAAAGCCCCCAGCAGGAGTGGCAGTTTTTAAAAAAAAGCTCATCAGACTGTCTCAGGGTTTTTTGGGTGGGGTTTTTGTTTTGTTTTGTTTTTGTGGGTTTTTTTGGGAGGGATAGAGACACACAGGATGCTCTTTAAAAAGTAAAAGTAATCCAACGGCTTCATAAAATAACAAGATTCACAAACTACGGTAGTTTGGAAAATCTACCATAATAAAATAATCATCCATATGTTACTTCTATTGTTACTGGGATAATTATGTGTCTACTGATAGTAAGTAGTCAGCTGGGAAGCTAACAAAGGCTGTGAATAGTTTCAGTTTTTTTCTGCAAATAAAAAGTAACCGGCATAAAATTAATCATGCCTTTTGGTGTCGAGTACCAGATTGTTTCAGCATCTTTTATAGGATGCAGTAATTGATCTTTAACAAACCCAAACAACTGCACTTTTTATGTAAAGTAAACTTTACAGTTAATTGACAAAATTGTGACTCAGTTTGAACAGTTTTTTTTTTTTTCTTTGTTTTTGAGTGTCAGCAAGCAGCTGTACATCGTAGACGGTCTCGAAACAAGTAGCAGCTCTGCGATTGAACGTGTGTATTTTGAAGTTGATGTGGCTGCTAATGGGGTTTTCTACCCATGTGTGATTCCAGATGGTGAAAGCTCCAGCTGCAGGAAAAAGTGTCCCCGGTGCTGCTGCCTCCTCCAAAGCCACCATCTCTGACGACGAGATTGAAAGACAGCTCCGAGCTCTGGGAGTCGACTAGGTTTCGTCTTCGTATTAATGTTCAAATTGTTAGAAACACTGGTTTTGTCATGGTTCGAGCGTACACACTCACACACTTACACACACGCACACACATACACATACGTTTATTAACACATACATATTGTCACATTCGCCTTAGAGATCATTATGGCAGAACATGTGATCTATTTATGTGAAAATAATATTTATTACAACATCGAAGAGGCCACATCTCAAAGGTGGACCAGCAGTTGATGTTTCACCTGAAAAACTGATTACGCTGTTGTTTACCACCCATCTGTCTTTATAAGGGCTACAAGTGTATGAGATCTTGGAATTGGCTTTTCCCTTCTGGTTTTTTGGTCAATCTTGAATTAGTCCTATAATCTCGGTCTGCTTTTATACGATTGAAGAAGGATGGTCTTTCTTCAGGAAGTTTTAATGAATAAAACATGGTAATTAAAAAGCAGCTTTGGGGATGTCAATAAGCAGATGGAACTTGTATTTTTTTCCAACTCAGACTATTTATGTGCTATCTTTGTTGCCATTGGTAAAATTAAAACCAATTGAATCCACTTTCTCTGAGGCAAACTTTCCATTTTAAGGCATTCTTTTGTCAAATTTGCAATGTTTTATGGATAAAATGCCTCTGTTTGATTTCTTTCTCATCCTGAGATATTCGAGATAAGACAGACACTTAATCATGCTAACTAGCTAAATCATTACCAAGATTTTTTAGGTTTGCCACCATAGGTACTGCAGACAGACATATGCATGTGAAACATGTAACTAATATCTTCGGGCTGGGGTCAGGCTTTCAATTTACGTGCATGAAATGAAAAGACAAATTGATCCGAGAGCAAACTGGCTAGCATTTTTGTGATATTGTACAGATTATAAAATTAAATAAAGTTGAGATTAAAAACACAATTTAGGGCTAATGAAAGACTGGCATGTCAAAGAGATTTCAATCCATAATTAAAGCCAGAGGCTTCTGGGTTGACGTTTGATTTACACAGAGATCGTAAGGTGGTACTGATCCTGCAGTCCCTCTACTCTTTCAGCTGCTGTGCAGTTGCTGTCATTTGTTTTTTTTGTTTTTAAGCTGCCTCACTCACAGAAACACAGACACTAAAGGAACGAAATGATGGAAACGTTTGCTAATATAACACTGTGATTGAGGAGATTTCTTCTCTTCTCCAGCTGAAGCAGGTTTTTCCTTTACAGTAATTTGTCAGCGTCAGCCGTTCCAGGCTTCGTGACAGTGACAGCCATATCTGCTCAACGTTTTATCTGTTTGTGCCCCCTCGTTTAGACTCCCTTTGCCAAAATAAACCGAATAAGATTCATTCTTGCGTATGTCTGAAATCTACAAGTCATAATTCTTTGAATTTTTGTCAAAAAAATTTGTTCCTTAACCTTACACCAATCTGTTGTGATTGAGAACAGAATCAGTTAACAGACATTTTTTGAGTGCAGTTCTACAATAGGATATTACCATGCATTTTGTGTATGTATACTCATTTTGTTTCCTTCTTATTGTAAAGTGTAAAGGGTGTATGGCTTTTATAAGGAATAAAGTTTCCTCAGGTATGATCGGATCTTTTTTCATTTTCAGTCTCCACTTTATCCCCCCCCCCTTCTTTTTCATTAAAGTTGTATTCAAGGTTTTTTAAGGCTTCGCTTCAAACCGAGCAACACAAAGAGGTATATATCTTTTTTGCTGTCTTTAAAGACAGACATCAGTTTCCATTCATTTCCATATAAATGACAGACTCAGACAATAGTTTGCTGAAATTCTTTTTTTTTTTTTTTAACCCCCCCCCCCCCCAACTGCAGAACAGTTTAAAAAAAAAAAAAGTGCATGGTAATGCAATATAAGTGCATTATCAGGCAATGAAAAGTAACTTATTATTTTGGAGCCAAATAAATTTTGACTGTTAAATGATGCATGATGATCCATCTGATGAAGAGTTGAATAGAGTATCAAACAGAAGCGCAAACACACCGACACATAACACATGCATATATTTTAGCCACGTTTATGGATTTACTTATATAAAAATTACATGGTACCCATTCAGCTCTCTGAATACATGAACTGTGGGGGGAAAAGGAGTAGATATGAGAAAAACTTTAAGGCTAAATGCATCTGGACGACTGCCTTCAGAAGCTTCTTAGTAGTTTTATAGTAAGCATGCTGTGCCTGTAACGTTGCTGTGTAGACACTCAGAGGAGTGACAGCAGTCGGTGTGACCCTGCAGCATTTATTTCCCCTGGCGCTCCCGTTATACAGCCTTACATTAGTCACAGTGAAAACCACTCATTTCTGAATTTAAGTGTCTTGTATGTTTATTTATGAATCTCCAGTGAGACATTCACAACATAATATTATGTAGTACTACAGTAAAAATGAGAGACGGCACTCGTACTGTAGTTATGAATTGTGGGTTACTGCTTGCTACATATGCAGTGAATTGACTGAGCTTTGAGTGCCTGGGAACTGAAAGGAGCAATTTGATAAAGAAAAGGGCAGATATTTGCCATATTTTTATATTTTCAGTATAATAAACACCCTTTAAATCAGTCTGTTGCCAGTCCTATATCACATTTTCTAGTTTTTTTTTACAAAAATTATTGGCTTCTGATGCAAATTTAAAAGAATAAAAACATCCTTATACTTTTAGGTGCTTTCTTCTTCTTACGAAAGGCGTGGCGTTTCCGTTTCTTTCCCATCAGTCACCTCAACCAGGTCAGAGTTGTGACTGGCTGGTGTTCTTCTTTGTATGACACTTTATCAAGGCAGCAACGACAAAAGCAAAAACATCAACATCTATCTTACATCAGGGAAACAGAAGACTGCATATCCATTTGCTGTCAAAAAGTTTCCTATGTCCCTGGCTTCATCCCATAAATCACAGAGCTTGTGCACAGTAAAGTAGCCTGACATAATAAATTAGCTCTCAAATAAATAGGTTGTTGTAAAGTTTTTAAATATATTACTGTTTTGACTGCAACTACATTCATTTGGCTAAAGCATTTTTCTTAAGACTGACAGCTAATAAAAAAAAGGGACATAAAGGCACCAAAAAATACACAAACACAACTACAACAGGGAGTTCTGTGGTTAAATATAGATGTAAATGTAGAACACTTCATTTCATCAACAATAAAACTTCTTTTTGTAGGAAAAAAAGGACAAAATCAATAATGGTATTGCTTTCTTTCAGAAAGGTACAGAGCTGATCTTTATGAGCACTTGTCTGTACTCTGATGCTGATGTATTAAATGAGATTTGGTTTGTGTGGTTAATATACTTTCAGCAGTTGTATAGCAAACAAGGCACAGCCAATATTCAGTACATTTAAATGTCAAGACTGGCAGGTGCAGCATCAAGACAGCAGTTCATATGCAGTTATTGAAAACCTTTTATCTTCACAGTTTCAACTTCAAACAACAAGGAAATAATGGCCGGGCTGCTCTTTGACATTTATGTCTCCTGTTTAAAATTGCAATTTTAAATAAAAACAGACATTTATATATTACATTCAGAAAATCTAACAGAGAGACATATCTGTGCAAAGACAACAGACAAAGATAAACTTTTTATGGCAAACTTGGTCTTATATAAATTCTCTTGTCAGTATTAAGTCAGTGAAGCAGCCGCTTAACGCTGGGCAAAAGAAGCTTTATCTGTTTTCAGCAGGGTAAAATTCTCCTGTGGCATTTGGAATAATTGCTATTGGACATGTCAGATTTGAAAAGAGCACATTTTTAACCACGGTCACAAACGAGCCTCTCTCACATCGAACCTCGAATTATGTCATTGCTCTTTGCGTTTTACTCATCTGTGCTATGCAGTTCGGACTGATTTTGGTCAAACACGAGCTGAGGTTAAGGCTGGTTTTAACACGTTTTTCCCTTTGGCGTCGGTTGCAGAACCAAACTCTGACCACTTCCTTCTCCAGATGGAGGCTTTTGGCTATCCGGGCTATTTCCTGAGAGGATGGCTTACTTTTCTCCACAAAGCTGTGCTCAAGGGCCTCCTTAGCTCCAAGGCTACAGAGTGAAACAAGGGAGAGGGGGAATAAAAAAAAAGATTATGAGTTCACTTGGTAAATGGCATATTTTGTACGTTTGATCTTTACAGTACACACCTGATAGTTGTTCTCCTTTTTCTCTTCCGTTCATTCATTCCTATTTTGTCATTGTACAAAGCTGCAAGAAACAACAGTAGGTTCTGTAAGGACATAAGGATACATCTTTCTGGCTGATTGCTAGTGTAACCCATAACTTTCCCTAGACTGATTTAGCGTGTCACCACATCAAATATCATTATATGACCTTGGTCATAAAATAAATCTGGTGTTGAGGAGGCCACTAATATGACAGAAAAACACTTCTTTGACACACACGGTGCATCTGTTTATTTGAAATTCTTTTTCTTTGTTGTAATCTGGAAAGTTGTAGCTCTTTACACCTAAGTAATCAGATAAAATGTGAGACTAAAAAATCAATCTGATGTATGCATCATGTGATGAGCATTACAAGCGATTCGTTTGAAAAGGATGTAAGACTAAAAGTGTTGGCAAACACTGTCCAAGATGAGGCACAACTAATTAGATCTTAGTAATCACCCAAGAAAGCATTACTTTCAAATATTTTTTTTAAGAGACATTAAAAGAGACTGAATCCGAAGGATACATTTTACCTTGCTGAATAGATAAACGCTACCCTCAAATAAATACTCTCAAAGGGTTGTGAGTTGAGTGGATACGTGTGACTCACCACCCGCCAGCTCAGCTTCATCAAGCCATTTAGCCAGAATGGCCTTGAGTTTGCAGGCGTTCTTAAAGCTCAGCTGCAAATTTTCAAAACGGCAGATCGTGGTCTGGCTGAACTCTGAACCATGCACGGCAGCGAGCGCCTCCCCTACATTAGTCTGAGTGTACCCTGCGGGTCAAAATGAAACAGAAATACTTTATAAAATACACGCAGCACAGAGGAGTAGAGGAGTGGGAAAAAAAGATAAAACCATCTGTAGTGAAGCGTCTCATTGCTGCAGCTGAACAGTGAGATAAATTTGTATTAATCATACCGAGTTTGATCCTCCGTATTTTGAAGTCATTTGCAAACATCTCCAACTCTCGTATCTGCGGTGAATCCATGGCAGGCGCGTCCTCTGGGTCCCGCATACTCTTCCTTTGGCTGTCACTTTTTATCTCTCCGCTTGGGCCCCCTGGGGCCTCATCAGTTGAAAGAAGGGCCGAGGGCAGTGAAGAGAAACCGTGGCTTAATGCACAAGAGCCGCTGCTTAGGCCATGATCCGGAAACTTGTACAAGCAAGAAGTAAGAGATCCTAGCAAAACAGAGAGTGGCAAAGAGCAGAAAGAGAGGGGAAATTTGTTGGTAGGGAACAACGGAACAGCTGGGATGTGGAAATTAATATTTTAATGTGAGTTTTTTTCAATCTTTTTGCTACGATAGACAATATTGGATAACAGTAACTCTTTGAAAAAATGAAGGTTTAAATGTAATCAGAACATTTTCCTTCTATAAATAAAAAGTCTTCATAGTGTGAAGCACCGTGTAGATCATGTATAACTTTACCTCTCCAGTGAAACATCATTGAAGTTGCCCTTATTAGTACATCTGCAGACTGGCAGGCGCAAACAGTTTTATGTCAGTGCATATTTGTGGTGTATGGAATAAAAGTAAAGGTTTCTTTTTGAAGTCCCACACTTGGTTGGTATGATGACACCTGAGCCAGTTCCATTTACTGATAAAAGCTGTAAGATTTAAAAAAAAAGAAGGAAAAAAACCCTCCTATGTGACATGAGTGCTTAAATAAGCGAATGTGTTTTCAGGGGCTTGGTGAATAGATATTCTTTTAACTGTCACTTAAAACAATAAATTGCAGTGTAGCCATAATTTAATGAACTCGTCTTTCCGCAGTCCCCTCGTCCTTGGCTTTGGTGTTGCGGCACGAAGCCGGCTTTCCTTCATATACCTTTTTTAAAGGCTCGCTGCTCAGCTGTGAGCAAACATCTCACAACCATCTGACAAGAGGTTTGTATTTACTTGTGTTACAATTTTCAAGATGATTCATTATTGCTACAGGTGGCTGTTAGTGTTAAGTGGTAAGCTGGAGTGGAGCTCTTGCTGCTAATCACTAATGACAGATTAATGACAGATGACTGCCACGGTACCTCATGGGTGGATGACTAATTGTAATTTCTAATGTGATTCTGTCCTTTGCGTCACAAATCTGCACAGCTGCAGAGAAAAGAAAACAACCACTAATTAACAGCACTAAAAATATGTCAGTCTGCGTGTCGCATTTAGCATACAAGAGGAGACGTTAAGCGAGTTAGGCATGTGCAAAACAGGACTGTCTTCGCTCATGAGGGACACTGTTTTCCTTAACTGCTATCCATATTGCTGGTAATGTAAGTGAGTAATGCAACACTCCCCTCTTGTGTTACTGCAGTTGTAGTGCAAACTATATATAACTATTTTTAGACAATAATAGGATCTAATATAATAAAGGTCAGTTGGTAAGTCTCAGTTAGTTAGTTTATAATATCTGTACCCTTAGTATCCTTTTTCTTTTCACATAAACTAAATGGTAAAATATTTCTTGACAGTGAACATTCACTCGGCTGACGATTTATTGGGTACACTTAAGTGTCTAATACATCCTTGCAACAAACCCTCGGCTTTGTGAAGAGTACCGTTTCGCTTTGGTTTAAACTGTTTCAGAGGTGCTGATTTAAATTTTTGGTCTTTTTGGTGTTATTGCATGCCAAATATGTTTTGTTGCGGAAGCTAGGTAAGCATGGTATTTTCAGTATTTTTACCTACTCCATTAATATTACCCAAGGTAGGCTAAAATGATTTATTAATGTGAAATTGAATCTCAGTCAATAAACATATTTATGATCCTTTGGCTAAACTTTTCGTCAACTTTGAGCAACACTTCTTCTCTTTTTCTGCTCATCCAGTAAGGATGAGCTGCCGCTACTTTCCAAAGCAGCACATAGCAACATCTTTTCTTTTTAAACCTGACGTGACACACTGAAACAAAAGCTTCTACAGAAACTCGGATTTTAGCTCAGCTAAAATGTTGCCTGACAACAGCAGTGGTTGAGCCATTTTGGACTAGATAGAATTCACTAACCGAAATACTGACAACAGTTACAGCTGTCACGAGCCCTGTGCATGAAGTGGTGGCGAAAATAACAGCACCATCGACCCATTGCATTGTTCAGCTGGATCTATAAATCAGCTGGAGAGCAGTATGGCAGATTCTTCTCCAAAACTGTATGCATCAGTGATCTTCTCTTGTACCGAAGGTGTCAGGCAGAGGTTGGAGTTCCTCTCTCTGTTGAAATTGCTTCTTTAGGCTGCATGTACAGTATGTGTCTGCATTTGTAGCTGTAGCCTTTAGATTTCAGAGCTTTTTCCACCTAACTGCAGACGCCTCTTAAAATCAACATCCCAAAAGTGAGTGCTCCGTGTGCACTATGCACCTTGCAGTTGTTTAGCATAGGTAAGAGGGTGTTTGGGGCTAATACTATATCCCTGAGAACAACAACAGTTTTTGGATTATTCAGCTGGAGGCATCCTGTTTTTCCCACTGAGCTGGCAAAAGGGAGAGGAATCTTCGTTGTCTCGCCCTGATGTATGCACTGATGTTCTCTGGGGAGCTTACATGCAGCTATGCTGCAGTGAACACAGCCGTTGTTTGTGTGGCAGGCCCAAATGTGACTGACACATTTGGGCCTGTTGCTAACCACCTTACTGATACTGCCAGGAATCTTGGAGTTTTCATGGATAGTTCCTTCAAACTCGACAAACAGGTCTCTACTGTGGTAAAAACTAGCTTCCATCAACTACGCCTAATCTCTAAGGCTAAACCCTACATACCACACAAAGATATGGAGAAACTCATTCATGCTTTCATTATGTCAAGACTGGACTATTGTAATTCTCTCTACTTGGGTCTACAATCTTCCCTTCTGCAGCGTCTGCAGCTGGTCCAGAATGCCGCAGCACGTCTCTTGACCGGCACTAGAAAGTTGGACTCTATCACCCCTGTTCTGAAAAATTTACACTGGCTTCCTATCAGATATCGAATTGATTTTAAAATTCTATTGTTTACTTATAAAATTTTGAACAATATGGCACCTGACTACTTAGCTGATCTCCTCTGTCTGTACAGCCCTCAGAGAGCACTAAGATCATCGGGCCAACTGCTCTTGGTGCAACCTAGGTCCCGGCTGAAGACCAGAGGAGACCGTGCCTTTGCCGTTGCTGCACCCAGGCTATGGAATACTCTCCCTCTTCATATTCGCGCGTCAGATTCCATTCAGTCTTTTAAATCACGTTTAAAAACGTATTTGTTTGATCTAGCATTTAAGGCAAATTAGGGTAATTTACATCTGGCTCTGTATTTAGATTATGTAATTATCTTATATTTTATATATTTGTAATTTATATTTTATTGTGATTTTATTTGTACTGCGATTTTAATGGAAAGCACTTTGGTGTACTTCGGTCTTAAAAATGTGCTATATAAATAAATTTTGATTTGATTGATTTGATTTGAGGGAGGCAGACTGGGCAGCAAGCCCTGGTCCTTGCACATGTGGGCTTACTGACTTTGTGAAAGCACCTCACAAGCCTTTTTGTACATGGCCTTGGACCTCCCAGCAGCTATACATGTGCACCATCCAAAAAGCTTCAACAGATTTAAGCTAAATGTGGACAGAAAGCAAACAAACACTGATTTGATGCTGTATTAAAAGCTGCTTCAACAATGTTTTGTAGTCTGAACAAGCTGGAATCCCAGAGTTGCCTTTTAGTCAAACGCAATATAATAAAGTTATGTCTTGGAAAACAGTTAACCGTTTACACATCTAGCGTATAGTGACCAACCTTACCTTCTGAAGCTCTATTTTAGTGCTCTATTCGCTTTTATTTCATGTCTCTTTTGATTTAAAACCAGCCGCAGTGAGGGAATTCTGGGACTTTAGTTTTTAAATGTGCTATTTGCTGCTGGGCAGGGGGTGTACTGTGGGTGTACCAGAGTGCTGTTGCTGAAAAATGTCACCATTTGCAGCTGAACACGAGGTTGATGAGACGAAAGAGACCAACTGAGGGGAACTGCAGAGTTGATAAATCACCGTGGGTTTGTAGGGCAGCACCTTTCACATCACACTTATTTGATCCACTGTTAATATAAAAATGGATTAATGCAGCTTTAAAAAATGAAAGAGGCTTTTTTCCTTTCCTCTGACCTCAGCTATCATAATTCAGGACCCCGTTTAATGACATTAACTTTTATCTCTCTCTTCTTAACTTAAACGTGTCCTTCTGCTGTCGAATGCTTTCAGCTAGTCTCATTTTATGATTCAGACGGATTTTTTACCATCAGTTTCACCGCACACATGAGATTTTTTTTTCCTGTCTCTGCCTGGCATTGCATTGCTCTTTTCAAGCGATACAGCCTCCCTTTTTTATCATCCCACATAATTTATGTCACCTCATGTCAGTCTTGTCAAACATTGCTGTCAGAAGCTTGACACCAGTCTCAGGCAAGCTTACAGCTGTACTTTTTAAGCTGTCAGTCAGACATTTGATCATTCAGCAGTTGAGGAACAGACATCATTAAGGTGACAAATTACCTCCTGGTGGTAATAAGTGTGGGCACTTGCTGTTTAATTAATCCTAATGTACATCAGTGCAGTCTTTGACACCATAGTTCATATAATTTTTGTCAGGCCGTTTGCAGAAGTGGGCCGATGTCACCGGGTCTCTGCCCAGGTGATTAAAATCCAAACAGAGAAGTCTGTAAAAAGAAACTTCTTTATTTCTTCAGCAAAACTCTTGGGTTCATTTAGGGTCGAGTTCTTTTTTTTGTACTCTCACATGGTTATATGATATAGAATAATTCAGTTATACTTTGTCTAACTAAAAAAAATGGATCAAATCTGATATGCTTCTCTCTTTTTATCGGCTTAAGACTTTGAAGGGTTGTTTATGTTCTTTTTGTTTCTGTGTCCTTTTTCATTATTTCATATTATTCAAAAGAATCAGCATGCAGGACCTAAAGTCTGAAAGAGTGAAACTTTGATAAGGTGTCATGTTTCTTGAGGTCTGTGCTCATGTCTGGAATACAGAAACGGCAGAACTCTTTAAAATCTGGTTGGTTTACAATATCAGTTTGGCATGTTTTATATGATAAAATGATACAAACTAATAAAGGCTATAAGAACAGTATGCATTAAGGGAAATAGTGTTTTTTTTTGTTAAAGATAACTGCTATTAACTACAGTTATTAATTACATTCATGAAAAATGGCAGTTTTTCTGAAGTTTAATCACGACTAATTCGATTCCCATCCACCACAATTGTAGCAACAATCGTGACAGTGTGCAACTCCCACTCCTGACAGCAGGACAGGGAATTGGGGAGTAATCTTTGACAGTTACACTTAACAAGTGCTCTAAAAAGCTCAAGTAAGTGCGCTAAAGAGTCCACGCGAGATAATCAAGGTTGAAATTGATTTTAACTGGCAGCAGATTTAAAATTAAATGGAACATAAACACATTTTCTGCTCAATTTACTGTGTTTAACTACAGGCAAGTAGAGGGAAGGAGCAAGCGAGCGTGTGTGTGTGTGTCTGATCTTTACCTTGCAATGCATTTGCACCGCTCACCATGTTAGGGTGAGGGACACCACAGGTCTGCAAGATACGAGTCTGAGAAATACTGGCAGAGAGCATCTCCTGTGCTGCAGAGAGAGAGAGAGAGACAGAGGCCTTTATTATCGACACCACCATCGCAATTACTGTATAGTGTAATTGTCACTGCCTGCACTATACTCATCATCATCTAAACCTCTATGATAGCCATCGCTGTTAGTGTGACATTGTAATTTCAGCCTTGCTATAATCAGCATGAGTCCTGCTTTTCAGTGTCACCCTTCAATACGACAGCTGACTTTTTCCTTCAGAAACTTGCCTAAAAGTCTCGACTCTGCCGATTTATCCGCACCTGACACTTTGTGAACTTGTCTTCAGTTAGCCACACCTGTCGTTTCTAAATGCATGGCAGCACTTTCAGTTTGCAGATCGTGACTACATAATGCCCACACATGACTGAAACAGAATAATTTTGCAAATTTGAGGCTCGATTTCAGTGCTTCCAAAACCTGGCATAGTTAGAATCGATTGTCCTTGTCCTCATCATCATAACCAACAGCACAGATCAATACTGCTCCCTCCCCCATGAGTCTTCATCAGCTTCAGTTTTTTTGTTTTTAATGTTGGCTTTGGAAATGCTGCAAAATAACATTTCCACCAGAAACAAATGTGAATCTAGTGCTGTAAAAATGATGAGATATCATTAAAGAGAATGCTACAATTTATCTTCAACCCCAAACCCACACAGTATAAAACGGAGAGATGAAGAGTAAAAGTCAAGGTTATATTAAATATCATATATTAAACACAGGCCATCCACTATTTGATAAAGCTGGTGCTTAAGACATACAAAACACACTGATAGATTTTATTGACCAACTCAACTCGTGGTTTGCCTTTTTAGTTTTCACAAATTTTTCTTCCCTAGCATCATCTCTGCTTACCTGCCATCATGCCATAGGTGGCCTGCTGGTTTGTGTAGTGACAGGGGGTGACTGGATAATGTAAGCTTGCGGGGGTGTTGCTGAGAGCATTGCCCAGGGAGGAAGTCGGGAGGTGCATGTGGGAACGCTTGGAGGGCTGACCCAGGGACAGCCCAGATGACACTGACAGAGACAAACAAAGACATTTTTTAAGTCAGGATCTGATCCGTGTGCAGTTCAATTTTAAAGCATTCCCAGACAAGTAAAGCATCTTTCTTTAACATCTTTAAGTTTGATTTCATATCAAGTGGAAGCATTTTAATGACTTGCCTACTGCAGGATGTGCACTGACTAGATGTGCACTGACAACCCTCATCACATCACATATGGAGTCAGTAGCTTTGGTTAGTTTTCAGTGAGTTCTTTTCTTTCCTTTCTTTCCTTTAATTAGACACTAAAAGGAAATCACTTACTATTAGATGCTGATAAAATAACCTTGCATAACTTTCTAAAGCACAAACTTAAATGAGTCTGTTAGGAAGAGTGGCAGAACAAAGAACACACATCAGTGCTAACTTTTCTTTAAAACTACTGCTTTACGTGCTGCTGTGATTCTAAGTGTGAGGGGACTTGTTGTTTGTCTTCTCTAGCTGCTTTTCTTGTCTGTCCTTGCCACTTGTTGTAGCAGATGGCTCCCCTCCTCGAGTCTGGTGCTGCCCGGGGGTTCTTGTTGTTCCTGTTGGGGACTTTTCCCTTTTCTTTTTCCTTCCCACTGTAGCCAAGTACTCACTCAAAGGGATTTGTTGGGTTTCTCTCTGTATTGTTGTGAAGTGATTATTTTACAATACGGAGCACCCTGAAATGACTTTTATTGTGAACCTGCACTCCATAAATAAAACCGAATTAAATGAAGTGTATTTAAAAAAATCAAAAATAGTATTGCCTTCTAATTAAATAATTATTCATGTGTTCTGCTTCTTATGCAGTTTGGAGTTCACTCCAAGCTTTAATGAATGCTTAGTGGTATTATTAGGATGCGCTCTTGAAGTCGGTCTCGCACATAAACAATAACAGTGTACAACTGAGAAGAATCAAAGCCTTGTTTATGAGTTTTCCTCCTCCTGTTATGACTGGGTTTTATTAGCATTCTGTGACCATATTTCAAGTCATTCATAGACACACTAGAAGACAAGGCAGGTCAATGTGTTTTGGAGCAACGGCCTCAAAATCTCACAAGTACTTGGCAGAAAAATAAATAAATATTTTTTCAAAATATGTTTACTCTGCTGTTATCTAAATGGTTGAATCGTGTCTTGCATGATCTAATCTTGTCTATTCTTAGCTATAACCGTCAGGAGGTTTTAAGACCCCTGGAAGTTTTCTCCACAACACTTCATCGTGGAAAAAAAAAGAATACCTTGGGGAGTTTATCATACTGATAACATATCCTCAAAGCAATTATCCACTGAGTAGAGACAGCTGGGCCAAACTATGTAGCTGATTAGATACATTTACATAATTTGGATTAGATTTGAATAAATGTATTTTTTAATTCAATCCGTTTTGCCTGTCGCCTAGACGCAGCCTTATCGGGGCACAGTTGTGTTCTGCGCCTTGATAAGGGTGATCTATGCTACGACTGCACACAGTTAGGTCATCTCTACATTTCTATGCATACATAATCTGTCACAAATGAACCCTTCCAGGATTTGTTCATGTACAGTTTCATCGCAGTGGAGAATGCCACAATACTGAATCTTCCCTTAAAAGACTCTAACAGGCCTCTCTGGTGGCCCATCTTCCTAAAGCACAGATTAAGTTTTATGACATGATGATGATAGTTTAAATCAATGAGACACACACACAAAAAAAACAATTTTCCACTTTGCAAAACAAACAACGAAAACAATTATAACAAGTTTTACAAGATAACTGAATACGTTTGCTTTACCTGCAGCGACCATGCTTTGAGCATGGGACGTGGTTGGCAGGCAGTCGGTGGTAGAGCCATGGTGCATAATGATAGGCAGGGGTGAATCTCCCGTCAGTGAGGCGAAGGAGTCACTACCAAATGCCTGACAGGCCATTTTTTCCTGCCCTCTCTTTAATGGCGATCGGCTGAAGTTCAACACAGCTCATCGATTGGTTTCTTGTCTTCGCTTCTCTGTCTCTTGCCTATTTTGTCTTATTTCCCATGTTGCTTTGCTTGCCCTTTGCCTTCTCTATTTGTTTCCTTACCTTCCTCTCGTGTGACTTGTTATGGATACCTTGTCTTGCCTTCTGCCTTTCGTCTTGTCTTCTTTGGCCTTCTGTAGTTCTGCTTTGTCTTTTTCTAGCTGCGTTCTAGTCTTCTTTCACTTCATGTATCGCCTCCTTGTTTTTTCCTCTTTCACTCGGGCTCATTCAAGCATACTTCTTCCCTGAGTCCCTTGGGAATATTCAGGTAGAAAACTGTGATAGGTTTCCTTTTTTTTCTTAGAGAAGTGGATGTCAGCACTTCATCCAGAACACTTCACAGTTTTAGTCACAACTCTACCCTCAGCCAAGACTCTTGAAGATGAATATTCAGGAGCTTCAAGCTCAAGATAAATTACTGGTACATTTTCTGAAATGTGTTTCTCAGCTACACAGATTTCCCTCATTAAGGCTTCTCGTCTTTTCTCGCTGTTATAGTTGCAGGTAAGCCGGCGTCTGTCATACCCTCGGCATTTTTCTGTCCTTGTCTACTGCAGGTATTTATATCCAACCTACAACTAACCGCCCACTCTCAACCTATGAGATTCCCTATTTCCCATCGAGCTCCTCACCCCCACCTTCCAATTCCATGTCAGTGCTGTAATTGCTTGTGTTTGTACTTACCTGTGTTCTTCTCATCCTGTTTTCAAATCCAGGATTAGGGTACAGAGCGGCTGAGAAACCTGATCCTCTCCTCTCCTCTTCCTCGCTTGCTCTCTCCCTGTGTCTCTTCCTGATTACGGGATTGTGAGGAAGCAATGAGAAAATAAAGTGAAAACATAAAATGCTCATTAAAATAAAAAAGAGAAAAAAATAATAGATACAAAAGATTCACATGGAGCACCAAGAAATACAGCCTAGAACGTTGAACTGTGCTGCAGCATCTTTCAGCTGTAAATTGATTTGTTTTTTTTAAGGTTCAACCAGGTTATCACGGAGGTCAGCAATGCTGCTTCCACCCTATTTACTGCTGATCTCTCAGAAACAAAAACTCTCATGTACCATCATCTCAGCATTAGTGAAAGAAAGGGCTGCTGTTGTGTCAGGATGGTGTCTATATTGTGTTGGATGCAGAGTGCTCCAGGTAAAGACAATAGGACTCAACGGGATGGACAGAAGTTAATCTGAAGAGTGTGGCCACCATGTGCACTTTGTTGTGTCTGTACTTGTGTTTATCCTCAGCTCTGCTTCACTATTGTTGATATAGGTGGGCAGCAGGTGGAAAATAGCTTGTGGGTGGCAGGCAGGATTCAGCTTGCCTAAGCACAGTGTAAATTTGGACTGGATGCACTGAGCACATTGGACAATGTCTTAGCTTGACGTGGATTTTAAACCTAAGTTTGTGAGCTTGTTTATTCACAGTGTCATTACAATAGAGAAAAAAGGAATGAAAATTGTTTCTGCCTTCTGATGGTTTGGTGACTTCGCTTTGCTCCATTTTCTTGTAAGAGTACTAAATAGGCCTTAAAAGTAATTATCTCAAAGGCAATATAATCATAGTCTAAGCCCAAACTCTGATAGCATGAAGTTACTTTAGCCATCCTCCCTTCAATATGCAATCTTTCAAAGACTGATTAAGCAAAACGCAACAAGACTGACCACTGGAAAAATGAAAGTCTTGGTGACAAATAGCTATGCAAATGAAAATGGACTTTGACAAATCTCATTCTAGAAGTTTCAGATTTGAAACAGAAAACAAGTCTACAAAATTACTAAGACAACTGAATGTAATGGTGTGTGACAACAGAAAAAAAAAGTCTCACCAGCAACAATATTATTCTCAAAATACTTTTCATAGTCTTTCATTCCTGCCAACAACTCCCACTCAGGCAGAAGACCATCTTCCCAGCTGGTGAAAGCAGGACTATTTTCACACAGAGAGACTCAACCACCTCTGTTTTAAAGCAATCTCTGTGTTAGTGTGAAAAACAAGTCTCCAACAATTCAGACCGCCCTGATAAAAATCAGTCCAATAAGTCTTAGTAACTGCTAAATAGTAAATAATGCTCAATAATAATGAATGGAAATGTAGAAATAGAAGTTATTTTATGTTTGACTTGTGAGCTGTGCCTAACCTGCTCAGCATCTGTGTGGGTAGATGGTAAATGCAGTCATACAATCATAAGATGAGACAGTGAAGGTTTATATGTTTAAAATAATACCTTTGATTTCTAGATTTAAGTTATTGATCAGACATGGTGTAGGCAAGGTGTTTGCCTTTGATATGCATATGGTACATTGTGACTGTAAATGGCAATTGACATTTGATAAGCACGTGAAAGAACGCATTGTTGAAAATTACAAATATACCCCAACTCTTGGCATATTGGAAATATCGTAAATGCCATAATTGAATGGATTTGCATGTTTTAAAATAAAGGTAAATGCCAGCTTCAAAGGGCTTTGATCAAACCTGGGCAGTCTGAATGTGGTTTTAGACAAATACAAAAAAAATCAAAGGATGAGGGAGCGAAAAAAGGAAAGCTTTCCCACACATACACACACCCACAGACACGCAAGCACACATACATATGCACATAAAGAACCTAAACTTAATTAGTGAAAAGACCCTGAGTCAAATGGGTACTCTTAAAGCACCTGTTCAAGATCCCCCTCCTCGTCCCCCTTCATGCACACACACACACACACACACACACACACACACACACACACACACACACACACACACACACACACACACCACAAAAATTTAATTTTAAATGTTCACAGGCAGACTATCACCCTAACCTCTTAACAGATGACAAAAAATGTAAGCAATAACATTTAAATACAATTAATCTTCCACCACACACATGAAAACACACACAGACATGCACACATACACACAGACACACACACACACACACACACAGCAAAGATCACTGATCCACCCGTGGATGCAGTGGGAACAGTGCAAGGTGACACATTCTCACAGGTATCACATCCATATACACGCCGTGTACCAGGTGTGTTTGCCAGTGTCTGTGTGCACGGGAACAACAGAGCGTGCAAATGAGCTGGCACATTTCGGGTGGTTTATTCTGATGTGTAATAAACTTGCCTTTGTGCGTGTGCGGATGTGCATGTGCAAGCTTCGGCAAAATGACACGACCCTTCTCACCACATAAACAAAGTACAGCATTGCATTTTGTATAAAACTTAATTGCATGCTCATTAGCAGCTTTTTGTGTTTGAGTCTGTGCATCTCCGTGTAGTAAATTACACTGAATAATGTTAGCAAGACATGAGAATAATATGCTACGAGGCAAGTACTCGTGGTGACCACAAATACATCATGTGCAGAAGAATAGAAAATGAAGCACAGTACATACAGTACTAACTATTTATAATGTCCTTCCTCTGAAAAGTGAACACAGAGGACATTGCTGAGAAAGTCACTCAGCAACACTAATATAAAAAAATACATTTGGTTTTCAAATGTATAATATTTTAATTCTCCATCCATTTTCTTCCACTTCCACTTTCTTTCCTTCCCTCAACCCCAACTGTGGTGGATGGCTGCCCCTCCTTCAGCCTGATTCTGCTGGAGGTTTTTTCCTGCTAACAGGGAGTTTTTCCTTCCCACTGTCACCAAGTGCTTGCTCAAAGAGGGTCGTTTGATTGTTTGAACCTAATCAGGTCAGGGCCCAGGGGCGTAATTTCCAGGGGGGGTTATGACCCCCCCCCCTCAATAATCAGACCCAACCAATGTAAGCCCCCCAATATAATTATGAATTATCTTGCATAAATAGGCTGTTCATTTTCTTTACTCGTTTCAGGTATTACCAGCAAAATAGTTGCATGTTTAATTATCTGGAAATTTACCCAGATTTATTTATTTATTTAGACAGAGATCTTGACTCCCCCAATGTTCAGCACAACGTTACGCCCCAACTGGGACAGGTTGCCAGCGTTTCTCGTCAACACAGAAAGACATTCACTGTGGCTAATTTAGAATTGCCACTTAACCTAACATCCATGTCTCTGGACTATGGAAATAACCTATGGAACCCTTCTTGGTGTAAGGTGACAATTCTAACCACATTATCATTGTAACACCCCCATTTCAATAATCTCAAAATGTAATTAACTGCAATTTAACAATTCAATTATTCATTTTTAATTATTACTGCAATTCTGTGCTATGGTCTAACTTTCTAAGGTTTATAGTTCACAAAAAATGTGAGTGTCGGTGCATACATTTTTTTAAAATAATACATTCTGAACTTTGCACACCGACCCTGCCCCTCATTGTTCAAACAATCATCAGCACCAGTGTTCTCATTTTCCAGAACCACATAAATATTAAACTGCATTTTGTCAGAACATGCCCATCGTTCTCCAGTCAACCATGAGAGAGATGAGGAGGGTGAGGTGAGGAGCTTGGATAGAAAAAAACAACAACTTTCTTCTTGTTTTTTAATTTCTGTATTCATTAATTATGCAGGGATGAACACTGAGTGAGGTTTGTCGGTTGCTTGAATACATCATGGCGGAGGTCAGGTCCGCTGATGAATATCAAGCAAACCTTATGCACCACTCCGACCACCATCTGCCCAGAGCTGGGCCTGACTCACAAACCGCTGCACAAACACCGGTCAAACGCATTCAGGAAGGCTAATTTCATCAACATATTCAAAAAACCCTCTATTCAAACAGCAAAGGTTAACTGTGTATTTGAGGAAACTAGAGCGGGTCCTGAATCTGCTCTCCTAGTCTCTCCCAGATTACTATCTCTCTTCATTAAGTAAATGTCAGCTTCAAAAATGTGCTAGTTCAACGACAGTACTCCCAACTTCTTTTTACAGCTCTCTGCTTTAGTAAAAAAAAAAGGATCACTTCACTGTGGTTTCTCTCATCATCTTCAGACTGTTTTTCTCTGCATGTGTCTGATTTTGTTTCCTATTTAAAACCAGGTGGATGAATACAAAGTGAAATGACAGCTCTGTTAAAAAGAAAATTGAGTAGAGCAGAGGACGTTTTTAAAGCCTTCTGCAAATGAGTTTATTTGTTAATGCAATCCAGGAAGAAGTATGAAGAGCTTTCAGCCGTACCGCATCCTCATTAACCTAAACTTTAGCCTGATTAAAATAAGCAAAATGGCAAGCATTTTAAATTGGCAGTTAACCTTTAAGTCACATTAAGTTCTTCAAGTCTTATCTCCTCAGTAAATGAAAGGCTCCATATGCTGTAACAGAATTAATCAGAAGTTTAAAAATTGTCCTTGAAAACAGCACCATACGAGTGCTTACTGGCATTTGGTAACAATAATGCTCTGCAAAGACTCGGTAGGCACTGCAATACTGTAAAGAAAGAAGCAAGATTATGGCACAAACCTCCTGTGAAACTCCAGCTGTCCACATCCCTTGAACCCAAAAGCCACATTTCAGCTGCTGAGCCTCTGCTGTGAGCACACACTGTCCCTGTATTCCTTCTGAAAAATACACAAACATTATTGGACTTGCTAAATATATTTATTGCACAGCATGCTGAATGTTTAAAGAGACTTTTATTTTACAATCCATATACAATTGTGGCACCGGACGAGTTTCGCCCTCAGTCTTTACATAGTAAACACGACTAACAGTGCTGCTGCTGCTGCACACTGCTCTTTGTGGCTCTGTTCTTGTCATTCTTCTCCTCTGCTCTTTGCAGTGCTCACAGTTTGAAGGACAAATCAACTGAATGCCGCAGAGGGATAAGTAAAACTAACAGAGCGATAACTCTGTTGAAAACCACAGACAGGAATAAAGAAGAGAGAACAGAAGCAGAGTTTGACAGAGCAGATTGTAGAATAATAATAAAACTGACAGCTGTATGTGGGGTTGACACTGCTTTACATTCAAGAAATATGTGAAAGTAACACTCATCTAGTGGTGAGGCGTCATTTTAATGCCTATGAAATCTGTTGTATCAGGCTGCAGTGTGCTCGCCTTGTTTTACAGCGTGAAAAATAAAAACTGTCTCATCACATAAAGGTCAACATTTGCCTTTATGTGCTCTGCATCAGCAGTACTTTAAAACTTAGCCTGTCTCTGATGCCTCGTGTTATCTTGTCTTGAGGCCGTGATCTAAAAACCTTCTTATAGATCTGTAGTAAATGGGAGCATTAAGAGGGGAACAAAAGAGGAAGAAGGAAAAATAACATAAGGAGATGTGCAGTACCTGAGGCGTACGTGTACACTTGCTTGCAGCGCAATCAGCCTTATTCAAGCCAAGGCTCTGCACGTGGAAGGAAAAATGAGAAAAAGAAACAAACTAGAAATTTCTTTTTACACAGGATGGATAGGCAGTAGCTAGGCAACAGGCACCGAGGCAGGGCAGTTTACTCTTCTGCCCCGTAAGTCTACAGGCTTTATGAGTTTCCATTTATTTCTTCATTTGCTGAAAAAGGCTGTGCCCCAAATGAAAGCTGCTAGGGAGAGAAACCCATTTTTTCTGCATGTCATGCTCAGTTACTGTTATTAGTAAACCTATGAGGTGGAATAAATGTCTCCACTGCCATAAGTTGTACCACTTTGACACTAATTTCTATAGATTGACAAACTGAGAGGATAACTTCAATACGACGATCTATGGACTCTAAGGGTTGCCACATCTGCTGTACTGTTACCTGTCTGTCTTCTTAATGTATGGATCACTGCTTGTAGGCCAAATTAAATCTTGCAGACATTGAAGTTTATTTGACTTTATGTATATCTTTTTTTAGACATATTATCTACTTAAACCTAAGGTCTACTTACAACCCATCAGATGAAGCATCTGCAGCAAGACTTAAAATTGCATATCACCGTCTGCTTCCTTGTGATTTTGCTTTACCTGACCACCAGGAGGCCACAACAAGCACAGGGGCAATCACAACACTGAGAGAGATGCTCTGACCCCACCCCACATGCAGGTCTAGCCCCAGAGTCCTTTACGCCATGTTCTGTTCAATATGTTCACAGCCCCAGCTGCAAATTTAGCAGAGACACTCTTCCCCTCTTGAGTGCAGCCTCATCTGCATTACACAGATAAATTAAAGCTGGTGTTGGGGGGGAAATCGTTACATGGGATCAAGGCATTCATTGTTGCCAGGCTGAAGCTGAATTCATTTCAGCTGATGACAGGCTCCTGACAGTCTGGCAGATAAGCTGGTTAGCGTCATATTGGGTTATTTATTTATGTGGATTCACTCAGGCTTGTAACTTACCTGGCAGCTGTTCACATGCAATAAAAGACAATGCAATAGGTACAGGTAGGAGCATTAAAGTTAAGCATAAAACAAGGCTTAACAGTTTCCCAGCCATGCCTATCCATCCCTGTTAGACTCCCACAACACAGTCTGACAAAGCTGTAAGAGCTGATTACCTGTCTTACCTGCTGTCATTCTGCTGAGCTACAAAGAAACAAGTGCATGTGTGGAAAAAAACAGTTCAGCAGTGCTAAAAGTGCTACCCTGCATTTTCAGCACCTTTAAAAAAACAACCCCCCCCCCTCCAACATCTCAATTATTATGAGCTGTTTGAACATTTTTGGCTTTGGAGTGAATAGACCGCAGGCAGAAAATGGGAAGGCTCCTTTTCTTTATACACCAGCTGAGCCGTCAACTTATTTTCTAACTTTTTTTGAAAACTAACCACTAAATTATCCCACTACAAACTTTGTATTAATGGAAAACTATTAATGCACTTATAAAAAGTGCTTCAAAATAAATGTACCACAAGCAATTTGTGAGGGAAGGCAATGGGAAAAAGCAGATCATGGCGACTGCATGTCAAATGCTAACCATAATAATTTCATAAAAGAGTATTGGTTACTGTGTCCATAGTGTAAATTAGCATGGGCGTGTCCTCTAGTGGGATATGCTAGAAAAGACTGTGTCAGTACTTTAGATTGAGATTAGATAGATTGTTAATGAAGCTGTACCTTTACACATGCTAAGAAGAAGTACAGCTTGTAGGTAAAAAGTATTTTGAACCATATTTTGTGGTAATAATACAAATGTTTTTAAGTTGCATTTTATGAGTATTTCATGGTGATTAGGTGGGTGTTATTTTTGTCCCAGTGACTGCTAAAAGGAAAGCTATGGCTCTCTCCTTATGCTTTTAAATAGGCAGATGCATTTATTTGCACGTATATTTCTCCCCCAGTGACTGGATCTGCATATTTGATTTGGCACAGATTTTTACACATTTGTCTTGGGATCAACACTGAGAGTACACTAGCTTGTGACACCTGATGCTGGATTTGTGTCTCCCTCTGGAATTTAACAAGAGTCCTTATTCATTAGGATAGGGACTCCTTAAATAAGTACCCAGAGGCATTACCAAGATGGTAATAAACCCGATTCTTTGATCCCCGTGATAGCACAGAGAAACCCCGACTCAGGAGTGGTCAAAACATTTATAAATCTTTATTCAATCATCTTCCTACCAAGTGGGGATGATTTTAGTACATCAAGGGGAGCTGGCATTTTGAACCTAATTCTTTTCCAGTTTATTTATAAATTAAATGATATTATTAAGGTCTCTAAAACACCTTAATAATGTCTAGGCCCTTACAGAAACCTTTTTAATCTTTTTAAATCCCTTCAGATTCTCCAATTCAGAAGTTAATCCTCACTAAGCAGAACAACCCAAGAAAATTTGTTAAAACCTGAAGAGCTGACCTTTCTAAAAATAAAGTATTTTTTTTCTTTTAACTGACAGCATCAATAAAAGAACCAGCAGAGGATTTAAGGGAAACCAACATTAATTAAGCCAGTGGGCCTATAGGCCATTTATGCTCCTGGCTGTCTTTGATGGTGCCAAGGGAGCAGATCAAATACGAAAGGACGACACTGACAAGCACTGGGTCTGTCACTGGTACGCTGATAAGCACCAGACAAGACAGAGTAGTAGGACATTTCTGGGTTTGCTATCCAGGCCTGCTCTTGCCTGTAGTGACAAAGGGAACAGGAATGAATAACAAAGTATTATGCTTTGTTTGTACTCTCACCACAATTCAAAGAGCTGATATGATTAAAGCAGCACAACAAGTAAATTGAAAGGTGTGATAATTGTGCCCATGACAACACAAATATCTGTAGATAAATGGGCAGCATAGTAAAAAAAGACTATGCTCTTTCTCATCCTCCCCCCCCCCTCTCTTTCTGTATTGTAAAGACCAGATCTCAGCAGCGCAGATCAAACAGTCGTAGTGATGAAAAGAGCAGGTCTCTGAGGGCTGACACGGAGAGGAAAGGACGAGCCACCAAGATCAGAGAGAAGGAACAAATAAAGGCTAATTTGCGCTGATGATCTAGACCGTACCTAAAAAGCTTCAAAGAGTGGCAACGTGAACTCGAGATCATTGGTCAGATTGTGTGATTGTACACAGATAATCGGGGTGCTCCACAGAAGGGCCTGGACAATAAACTGCATCTTTGCCTTTGAAGATATTTTCATATTAGTCACAGACTTACATATTCCAGTTCAGTTACTTTTCATTGCTGCTGTCAGCTTGAAGGCCGCCTCTGCAAAACTGTGTTTCAAAGTAACTGATTTGAATGGCTGGAATGCACTAAAGCTGTTGACTGCAAAGTGTTGGATAACCCGAGAACTTTAGAATACGACTGCAATGTTACTGCACAGGCACTGATAGATTTGGTCAAGCATCATGTGCTTGGAAGAATATTTCCAGACGTCCAGTATTTGGTTGTGATTTGTGAAGAAGACAGACAGAGAATCACTCTGAGCTCTTGCATCAGTGTGAGTTCAGAGAATGAATGCAGCACAGACTACACCCATCTGCTGTAGTATGTTTTAACCAGCATGTGAAAGAAATATATAAAATGATGAATTTAGAACCTACTAACTGCTTTTTTTTTCTTTTTGTCACAGCAGCTAACAGCAAACACGGCTCCTCCTACGCACATTTGTGCACTGCATACCAGTAAATACAGAATTGTTCAGGATTTTTTTCTTTTTCTTTGTTTTTGCAGGCACAAAAGAAATATGGAAATAATTTGCATATTTATTTTCAAACAAATCCCATTGTATTTTCCAGTTGTGGTATTTTACAAACATAAGAAGTTTTTTGGTTGTTTTCACAGTTGAATTGCTTTGTACTGACGGCGAAAGGGGCAGTTTGTTTATTGTTTTAAAAAAACGTTTTCAATGAAGTTGTTTTCACAAGAATGTTAGTGATGGTTTTGTCTTTTTTCGTTAATACAAAATAGGAAATAAATGCAGCAATTTATTGAAACATTTACAAACATACATGGAACAGTATATAAAGAAGAAAGAGGGTTGTACAATTCCAATGAGCTTGAAAGTCAATTGTTAGTAAGGCCAACACAACCTGAACTCTCTAGGGGAAGCTTTCTTCTTTCAGTAGTCTTCAGCAGGAATAGTTCTCCAGGCTTCCTGGAAGAATTTCAAAGCTCTTCTTTGGATGTTGGCTGCCTTTCATTGCTTTCTCTTTCGAGATGATCCCACCTTGCTTCAATAATAATGCTTTATAACATGGTCCAGGCTGTGGAGTGGCCAATCCATGATTGATACTGTTCTATTGTGTGTTTTTCTATTCAGGTATGCGTTCACTGTATTGACAGTGTGTCTAGGATCACTGTCATGCTGAAAAATGAAGCCTGTCAGACACATTCCAGATGGTACTGCATTGTAGATTTTCTACATTCATACTTCCGTCAGTTTTGACAAGATCTCCACACCACTGGTTGGAATGCAGCCCAAAACCATGACAGAGCCGTCACCGTGTTTTGCAGACGGTTTCAAACACTCACTGTAGTACCTTTCTCCTGATATTTCTGTACATGTCGGTGTTGATCTGAACCATAAATTTTACATTTGTATTTATCACTCCATGAGACCTGTGGCCAATGATTTTCAGTCCATTTTTTATGTAATTTGGCATACCTCTTGCTCTTCTCCCTGTTTCCCTTCCACTGAGACCATTTCTGATGCTTAAATTGATCGACTGTGGGGGGAGATGCATCTTTCAGGTCCTGTTTCTGAGATATGTTAGGTTTTTGGTTAATGGCTCTTGGGAAACTTCTTACAGTGCAAAAATAATATTTTAAGCTTTTAACCTGTGTTATCTTTGGCCTTTTTTTTCATTGATTCAGCTAAATCAACTGGAACGAATTATGTGTTTCTGTGACAAGGCTGCTAGCATTAAAGCCCTTAAAAAGTACAATTTATGTTCTTGGTAAAGAAAAAGTAGCCAAAGAAAAACTTAAAAAAAAATCATCCAAAGCCTGAAGAACTATTTCTCAAGATCACTTAAAAAATATAATAACTTTCTTGGAGACAAAATATAAATACATGAGATGAGGCTAAATATTTTTTTGCACAGGACTATATAAAAACATTTTTTTATATAAAATAAACATTATTTATTTTATTCTTCTTTATGTTATTATTTATTCTAAATATACTATTAATTAAATGCAGTTTGACTATGTTAAATGCTTGTTTTGCAGTTGTTTGCTCTTTGGAGGCTGGAAGTGGAAATCCATTTTCGAATACATAGCATCATTTTTTTTAAGTTGATATTATGCCACTATTATGAATACAGTTATGTTCTGATCTGCAATAAGTGCTCAAATGTGAGATGTTAGAAAACTGAAACCATCGATTTAGAGGTCGTGATCATGTTTAAAAGAAACCAATGAGAAAATGTGTGTAGGAGGAGAGAAGCAAGCAGTGCCACATGACATGGTCACACTCTCAACACTCATTCATCTAGACCCCTTCTTTAAAAGGTTTTCCAGTGAAAGGTCAGTAGTCAGGGAAACATAACCATAAGCTGTTTTAAGCCTTTGAGCAATAACACTTTTATAGATTTTCTGGTCAGGGCAATCTTTAGCTTTGTTTATGAATAGCAGTCACCTGCACTGTGTGTGAAACACTGCGTGGTATTCGTGGCTAAACCATGTTTAAAATGTGAGTTTGACCAGTTGCTATGGGGTTGCAGCTGCTGTTGTGCTATCACCTCTGTGCACGCGCCCATGAAGTTTCATAACATCTCCTGATTTACAAATGAAATAATTTAAGAGGGTGAAATACGACTTGCTGGCCTTGAGAAATAAGGAAGCAACCAAAACCACAGATTCGATGGACTATGCTAGCGTCACCATGGCAACAGCAGATAGCGCAGTAGCAGAACGCTTGTCAATCAAACCATCTCATGAAGAAAGAGCTTATCGATCTAGGAGAAAGCTGTAAGAGTGTGTATGATAAAAATTGCAAAAAGGGACAAGATGAATGAGAAACATGGTTAGGACCTTACTATCAGTTCACAGTGCTTTTAATGCTCCCACACCTTTGACCAAGGCCTGTTGAATATTGAAGCAATGGGCTTAGGAAGTGTGTCATGTTACAGTGCAGTCAAGACCTGACCCAGGACTGCAAAGATCAGTGTGTGGTGTGAGCTGCACTCTGCTGGCGTGGGGACAGAGAACAGTCTAGCATAATACAGCAGGTCCTCTGGAAACAAGAACTGTAAGCAACAGGCAATTTTTAAAAACAAACAAACAAACAAACATAATAAAACATTTGTTTTCAAAGTAGATTAATATTGCTTCTTAGTA
This sequence comes from Diplotaxodon limnothrissa, assembly GCF_057381915.1. Taxonomy (NCBI): domain Eukaryota; kingdom Metazoa; phylum Chordata; class Actinopteri; order Cichliformes; family Cichlidae; genus Diplotaxodon; species Diplotaxodon limnothrissa. Next base: position 28,260,826 of record NC_140611.1, read on the forward strand.
TTTGGATGGGTTACGAGTTAATATTCCACAGATAACCCATTTTTTAGCTATCTATTGATGTAATCAATAAGTAGGTAAATTGTATTAAACTATTCCATCAAAGAGCTGGAAAACATTGTGGGAAATAAATTCAATAAATAGATGGAATTGTTGACATTGCAAAATGTTGCCAATAGTAATTCTTCTCTTTAAGAAATGCAGAAATCCTAATGGTCCTGGTAGCTTGATAAGACTGCCGACTGAATTACTGTTTCACTTTACATATGCAGAAGTCATATTTTCTTGTTTTTTCATGTGAGAATGTAAGTTACTGCATATCGGCTAAATCCGCCCCAAAATGGGAACCACTAATCCACTATTTGAGCCATTTTTGTGGGAAATTTCAACATTTTTCTTTTTTTCCAGAGAACAAAAGTAAAATGGCCTGCATTTGTATAGCGCTTTTCTAGTCCCTAAGGACCCCAAAGCGCTTCACACTACATTCAGTCATTCACCCATTCACACACACATTCACACACTGGCGATGGCAAGCTACATTGTAGCTACAGCTGCCCTGGGGCGCACTGACAGAGGCGAGTTCTGTTAGTTCTGCCACTTCACAGTAAAGGCTTAAAAATGGCTGTGTGTTGGTCCCACACAGAGACTGCCACACCTATGCAGACTCACATGTACATGTAGCCATTTACTGTCACCAGGGGGCAGTGTCACAAGCAACCAGCTAGTGCTCTAATTAATTACAAAGAGCTGAAGTGAAATCTAATGTTAAACCAGTTAAAGCTGTGCACTGCGGCCACACTGTCTGTACTTTTTGTGCACTTTTTTTGCTCTTTGATGGTTTTTTTTAAATGTTTTTTCGTCAACAGTTTTCAACCAGCCAGCATTAGACAGTTCACAGTTCAGTTGGTCTTTTAAAGGACTGTGTGCGAGCCCATCTGTGTAGGTTGCATGCCCATAATCCTTTGAGCTGCGTAGGCAAATACCTGAGCAAACAGACACAAATGTGGTACCATAAATCCCTCATAAGAAGGTTTCAGGTCAAATCTGCCTTTGAGTGTTGACCTCTCTCTTTGTTGTTTGCATACTTTATGTGGCTGGCTGGCTTTTCTAGAGTGCCTTTGCCTTAGTGGTTGTAGTGATAATTTGAGGTCCTAAATTGAGTGTAGGTGTGATTATGGATGTAAATGGTTGTGTATCTCTCTCTGTTAACCCTGTAATTGACTCTTGCATGGCTTATCCTTCTCCTCATCCAATGTCAGCTATGAGTTGCCTCCATTCCATTGAGAATCTGGTTTGATAAGAGATCAAGATGATATATGGATGGGTGGATGTCATGATAAAAATGATCAAAAAGCTCTGAAAACAACTGGCCTGATTTAAATGTTGACCGTCTCTTTGGTCCCTGGACTGTGTTCAGAATGGCTGCTGCGTTTAGATCTCAGTGAAAGTCCTCTTATGTCAGTTGTGCTTTAGCAATATCTCTTCCAGCTATCAATCTCTCAGCAGCAATCGCTCTACTTTTCTTTAACTTTCAGGAAGTGGATGAAATTGCAGGGAGACATATTTTGTGAATGAAGAAGTAAGGGAATACTGTTTGTCTGGCCACAAACCTCCTGCATTCTCAATGCTCTCTGAGCTGGCGCGCGCCACAGTTCTGATTGTATCCTTTCAATGTTCTCCCTCAGACACCCCACAATGTTACAGCAGAGCTCCACGTTGACAGTCTCACCCTGGGGGACCATTTCACAGCACAGAACCCCATCTGCTTCCTTCAGGCTTGCAAAATATGGGCTTTTCCACTGGAAACTGCTGAGAACTGTTCAGTTGTAGCCAGAAATGCAGCTCTCATCAATGATCCTCCACATGCAACTTTGCTCTCTTAGCAAGCTGCATCTTTGTGGTGAAAGAGCCTACAAGTTGTCAAAATAGGGCTGTCCAATCTATAAATGTAATTTTGATTGTTTTCCACTCACGAACATAATTTTTACATGTTAGAAAAAATATTAAAAGATTAAAAAAAAACAGTTTTGTGTAAAAGTATCTGTATCTGCTTCTACTGAGTACTTAAATTATATGGGTGATTCAGCTCAGGAAGATAATGGAATAAATTAGAAGAGAATCTTTGAGGAAAAAGAACAGAGAGGGAGTAAGATCGCCAAACATCTAAGGAAGTGCAACAAGGAAAACAATTTGCATTAAAATAAAACTCTTAAGAGAAAACCAAGAAAGGCCCTGCAGTTTTGTTCTCTCTGCATTTGATCAATAGAATCACATATCCTGATGATATTCTTGCAACTACAAGTTTTTGTTAAATCGTTTCCATTACGAACCTGCGCCTGTGTTTAAACACCATATATTGTGTATAATTTCAAAATCTTCGCATTTTTCTTGCAACAGTTTTCACACCCGCAGTTCTTCTGAGATCGGTGTCAGCAGAATTAGAATTGCCCGCTAACAAAAGAATGGTCTTGCTGTAATTTGCATAAAATGATTTTGCATCCTAAGCATATAAACACGTTGAGCGCAAGTCAAAGAAAATGTCTCTTTGATTAGCCTGTCCATTCATGTGAAGTGACACGGGTCCCTGTCAAGGCATCATTGTTTCTCGCAAATCTGCAGCTATGACAACGAAGGAAATTGTTAGAGCACTTGATTTACAAAATGAGAATAGTTAAGAGCACAGGAGACTTTGAAGTGTAAAAGAGGACTGTGAGAGGAATAGGAGAGGAGCGGAAGACATATTCTGAAGTTGGAAGGAAAATTGGAAATGTAACGGCGAGAGGAAGTGAGCCAGAAAACAAATCTAGGAGCAGATAATGAGAACAATGCACTGATGAAAGTGGAAGAAGAAATGTCACAGGAAGACTGCAACTGATGTTGATATATTTTGGATGAAAGAAAAAGGAACTTTCTTATACTTCAGAATATTTTAGTGGCAGGAAAAAGAACTGTAATGAAGCACCCAGTGAAACACAGAATGACAAATAAAAGAACTCTGGAGTTTTTATCCAGTCGCCCCTTTCGTTCCCATACACTGCTTCATCTACAGACAGACTGTCACTGGATTTCAGGACATCCTCAAAGTATTCCTTTTGGTGTACAACTTTTTTTCTGCATTTGAGGTCAGCAAGTCTCTTATTTTCCTCAATGTATAGAGTCTGGGCAGAACGAAGTTTCCCTCGATCATTTGACAGCATTCAAGAATCTTTTCAAGGCCACCTGCTTCAGAGGCTCAATGTTTTTTGTGCGCGCGTGTGTGCTTCAGCAACTGCCTAAGTCCCACTTCACTTGGTTCATCATTATTTGTCAGCTGCCTGTCAGAGACCCACAATCTAACAAGCCTGAGAGAACTCTGAATGTCTGGTGACTGCGACTAATGCGACTAAGCAGTTGCCACTGCAGTTGCAGCCTAATGGAGGTGGTGAACATGGCACATTCAGACTCAGTGTAGACCAAACAGCTGTATTTAATAAATCTGGATTGTTCCCTCTCCATGTTTACAATAATATAACTTAATTGTGTTTCTGTGCCAGCTGCAAAGCTTCCCTTTCATTCAGCTGCATTTCTATCTTTCACGGTAATATGCAATTATAAAAAAGGCATTTTCCCCCTAAATAATCTCTCTCTCTCTCTCCTTCTCTGTGTTTCTCTCTCTAAGCTGCTGTACATCGGAGAGTTTCTCTATTACAAGTCAAGGTCAAATAGACCGAAATGTCTGGCAATTAATGTTTTTATAGCATGCATTTACTTTCTTTTACTTACACAATCGATAACAGATATTTTTCCCACAGAGTGAGCAGAACAAATGTTTGCATTCGCAGTGTAATCAGTTAAAAAGCACCAAAAGATAAAAATGCTTCACACAGTGTAAACATCATGATTGGAACAGACCTGAACTGATCGATACTAAAACCTTTTATAAACCAATCGGAAGGAAAATATAGCAATGTAAAGTATTTAACAAGATTACTTTCTGCCTGTGTCCTTCCAGCAAATGGCCTGCATCATTACATGAACATATAAGCATGTATGCTTCTAATTATTCTATACGTGGCAACTTCCAAGCTGAACTGTTCTTTTGTGACGATTGTATTTTTAATAAAAACTGGAAGAAACTAGAGAAAGAAAATAACAGCAAACACTGTGTTGAACAGATGATAGACATCCCTCGTCAGAGAGCTGATCAAAAATGCACCAAAGAGATAGCTTCTGACAAAGATGAATGCACAACATTTTCATCAATATTTTGCATGTCACACCCTCTAAGTGCCTCGGTGCATATAAATTCGGGCCTTGTTAAATCAATTCCTATATAAACAATTCCCCCAAGATATTTAATTGTAATGAATCCATTTGCAAATAAATAAAGAAATAAAGGAAATGCCTGCATATTACCATAGCTGTAGACATATGATGTTATCCCCTTAATGCTAATTGTAATTTGGTTTCTAGACACGCTATTGCCAAAAGTATTTGCTCGTCTGTCTTCAAACCCATATTTTATTTTTATTTAACCTTTATTTATACAGCCAGTCCCATTGAGACTCAATGTCTCATTTACAACTTTTTGAACTTTTGAACATTTAAACTTGAGTGACATCCCATTCTTAATCCACAGGGTTTGATATGGGGGAAGGCTTTCCACACAGTTTAGGAGTGTGCTCATGGGAATTTTTGATCATTCTTCCAAAAGCACATTTCTGAGATAAGACTGATCTTGGGCAAGAAAGCCTGGCTTGCAGTCTTCACACTAATTCATCCCGAAGGTGTTTTATCAGGTTGACATTAGGACTCTGTGCAGGCCAGTCTAGTGCTTCTACCCCAAATTTACTCATCCTTGTCACTATGGACCTTGCTTTGGGAACTGATGTGCCCTGGAAGGGGCCATCATCAAAGTGTTCCACAAAAATGGGAGCCAATCACTTCCATTTTGTTATAATCCCAATAACTGTGAAATAATGCCTTTGTTAGCATCCCAGAAAAGGTAGAGGAGTTGGCTGAGAAGAGGGAGGTCTGGGCTCCTCTGCTTAGGCTGCTGCCCCCGTGAAAGAATCGATGGATGGACTGATGGATATTTAGCGGAGAGGACATTTCACAGCTGGAGTTGTTGCACAGGTACCGCGCTGGAATTCACAGAGCTCCTGAGAACAACACATTCTTTCGCGAATGTTTGAAGCAGTCTTCATGCCTAGGGTGCTTGATTATATACACCTGTAGCCATGGAAGTAATTGGAACACCTGAATGCAGTGATTTGGAGTGGACTGAATACTTCTGGTAATATAGTGGTGGTGTGGTGAATGTAAGTCTAATTTTCACCTTATTATCAGTGTCCTTGGTCTCCACCAGCTGCTCCCAAGTTTCTTGTACCAAGTCTGTATGATGCCCAGTTGCTGGCATGTAAGGATAGAGGCGGTAATTGTCAAGGTGATCTGTAGTCAGAGAGTATGCTCGACCCAGGAGACACCATCAACTAAACCAAAAGAGAATCCTAGTAAAACTAAATGTTTCTGGATTGGAAGCATACATGTGTGAAAGGACAACTTGCATTCATGTTGAGGTAATGGGAATCATTTAATGTATTACCTGTAACTTTAATATACTTACTGAAATATTGTAATGCATGGTACTGTAGGTAACATGCTGGAAGTAGCTTTGTAAAACAAACAGAAAAAAACACACAAAAAAAAGCCATTATAACTGCCTCAAGAAAGTAAATTTAACAGCTCGAAGAAAACATTTAAATAAAGCAAAGCTTGAGAATCATCAAGTACTTTAGGACTCACACCACAGCAGCCTCTGCAGTAATGTGCATGACAACTGTTATATTTCCTGGGGTGTTCCTGGTACAATGGTGAAAAAGAAGTAAAAAGGACGCATGGGGGTGGACTGACAGGGATTGAGATGAATCAACACTTTCCTTTATCTGGTGGTGGAGCAAAATGCCTTCAGTTAAAAACAGAAATATACTGAAAGATGTTCTTCTTTCCTTTTCCTGTGGCAATACCAAACACTCCTCCCTGAGAATTTCTTACGCATTATTTCATCCGGCTTGATTTCATACCTTGCGCTTTGTGAACAGACTCAGACCGATGCACAATGCATTTCCTTTGTCCTTTTCTGTTCAAATTTCCAGAGTTCTCACTGGGTTTGTGGGACTTGAGAGGAAATCACAAACTGATGAATCCATTTAACTGATAAACTGATCTTGTTTATTTTGTTGAAACAAGTTATTTCCCCCTGTTTAACTGACACCACTGGCAGATAAACATTTACTTCAAATAGTTCACTGTTAAGAAATAGGGTGCTTACACATTAAATATATGCTGGCCATAGCTGGTACCTGCTAAAGATTATTATGCTGATGTCAGACTTTAGCAGTAAGCTCAAAGAAACCCTTGTCTACAGCCTAATAGTGACATTAAAACAAACTCTCAGACAGAAAATGATCTGAAAAAGAGATAACATTCAGCCAGTGGTAGTTCTCTGAGTGAAAATGCTGTGTTGATGATTGTTGACTACTTTTAGCCAATAGGAATGCAACAGTTATTCAAATAACCCCTTATTACAGCCAAGGTGTGCAGAAGAACATATCTGAATGCACAACACATCAAACACTGAAGCAGATGTGCTATAGCAACAGAAGAGCATACTTAGGGCCAATTACTGGTTCTTGATAATTTACCCACAAGTATTTATAAAGTTTGTTCCTCTTTTCCTGTGCTTTTTAGCTTGAAGTCTTCTTCTTTAACACTGTTGTCACATCAGACAACTGTCAATTTGAAAAAAGCAGTGAAATAGCAGCAGGAGTTTCCGTTTATATCTTTAATTCAAACAAAATTAGAAAGTTTTGCTCATTTGTGCTACTAGTGGTCAAAAAAACTCAGCAGGGAACTTTTAATTCCACAAATTAGGTAATTGGGATGAAACTGAAAAAAAGAAAGAAGCAAAATCTCTTTTCCTGGTTGTTCAACCTCCTGCAAGTGGCACACACAGAAAATGATCACAGTCAGTGTTAGAAATAAAGTCAATTGGGGCTGAGCTCCAACAGTGCAGGTACACTGTTAGGCAAATCGCCTCCATTCCCAGCTCAGCTGGATGATGCACAGTCACTCACACATGCACAAACACACAGTTACTGTGGTGTTTGCTGCTTTGTCAGAAAACACAATGTGAAAATGAGCATGGGAACGCTCCAGTACGTCTATACTCTCCTCCACCATGACTGACAAATTTCAAATGCAGCTCCTTGTGGGATCGTTTCGTGCAACCGTTTCTCATTATTTCACATGACTGAAAGCTTCCACCATCAGCATGAATCTGTCTATGTAAGAAAGGCAATATATCTCAATCACACAGGGGTAACAAAGCACATACTCTGCCCCACAGAGTTCAATCTAATATGTCTCAACTTTATTTTAACTTGGAAAAAAACCTAATCTTTTCAAACTACGTGACAGCATCTCAGACATAAGCTTAATCTTCTTGTTGTAACACTAACAATATTTCTTTTTAATACTTGCTTTATGAACCTTTTAAAAAGACCCCTTTTATGTGACAGTGAGGGCTTTCGTTTTTTTTAGAAAATGAACATCACACACACACTTTTAAAGCTAATTACATAACCATCTGCCTGGTGACTGTCCTATTGTGGTGCCTTATTTAACCAGTGTTAGAGCAAGGGGTTTTTTTGGTCCACCTAAACAGAAACCTCCCACAACAGCTATGGGAAAAAAAATGAATCATGTTTTTAAAATGATTACCTGCTTTTGCCGTATCAAGTTAATGTTGCTAATAAAGTGTGATTAGTGATTTAAGTCGGATAATGTCTGATATTTTGTTCCTATTGGGGTTGTATTGTAAATATTATACAGCCAATTTTTCACTTGAGTTAAATATTATTTATATATAAAATGCAATAACTGGCATCTGGTCTGTCTTTAACACATACTCTTATAACATATGGACCATCAAATGTATTTATTGCATTGGGATTTGTGTTTGTCATATGCGATGCATATATTTATATATTCTTACTCAGAGTCAGGGCCCACATGGTATCTGTTCTATCACAGACATTTAATAGATTTATGTTTATTATAAAATGAATAAATCAGATGAAATGTATCCATGCAATCTGCTCTTGATCTATTTTGGTCATACTTTTAGTTCACATGACAGCTTGGAAACTCTCATTGCTGGGGCAAAGAGAATTTGGGGAACACAAAATAGGTCATGAGCCTGGAAAGGTTGGGAAACTACCCAAGTATTAAAATAGAGTCTTCACTCATCTACTGGGAGACTCTGTTTATTTGACACTTTCACAGAGTCTGCAACAGATGGCAGGTGGTAACTTGAGTTGTGAAAAGCACAGTTGTGTATACACAGTAAATAGGATAACTTCCCCCTTGTGTTTCACAATGTCTGACTTTAGGATTTTTTTTACCATTAGGTGTATTTGCAAGTTTTCCAACCTGTGTGTCTTTTCTTTAAATCCAGAGTTTTACTGGGTGCTTTAGAAGTTGCAATCCTAAAACTCACAGAGTAAACTGATGGTGCGTGAGGCTACAAATCCATGGCAACAAGCTTCCACGGGGTTCACAACTGCTTGCTTAGTGCTTCTTTTGTCCAGATGTCATCTACTGCATCTTCCCTTGGTGCAGTTAGAAATAGTAATCAGTTCACTGAGTATTGGATCAGAACGCCACATCAGGTCAGAGTGCTAGCGAGAGTGCCGGTGACGCTCTCTGCTGAACACTTCTCCAACAGTTGTGAAAAAATAAGAAACTAAAGCAAAAGTAATGGCAGATTTTTGTTTTGTTGTTGGATTTGAGCAACATTCAATGTTTAATTGGATTTAGTGTTAACACCAGGTTGTATTTATGGTGGGACTTCTCACTGCAGAGAATTGATTATTTTACTAACAGAAGTCTGGAAAACATTTGGCAAGAGGACACACAACTATGAGGGATGAAGGATGACATGACCAAGGACAAGGGGAGACTCAGATAATATGGAGTCTGGAGTCTCTGGCTTGAAGGCAAGAGTGGAAGACTGAGATGAGTTTGGTGAGGTGTCTCACCTTAAAGGCTATTTCACCTTGAGGTTAATGGGTGGAGGAAGTAGGCAGCTGAAGGTGATTGACGCTGACATTCCCTCTAGCTGTTATTCCTCAATGATTCCAGTGTACTGGGCTGTGAATGAAGCAGGCATTTGAGATATACTGCATTTACATTTTTACACCTGCTAGTACAGTTTGTTTCAGTCAGTTGTTTTTCTTGTATGCAGAGGGGAATCCTAGTGGTGACCTGGGTGAAGGTAATTCAGAGTATAGACTGAGTGGGATGTAAAAAGGATGCACAAGAGTGTTGTTCTACTGCAAGGGGTAAGTATTTTTTCCCATGCTTTATATTTCTTTTTTTAAGCATCCATTCTTAAGTTTTAATTTTGTAATTTTATATTTTTTTGTTTATTTTGACAAATTTCAGCAGTTTCATTAGGCTTGTTTGCTCCAGAGTTCAGAGGTGATTATGACCAGACCACCCCCTTAAAAAAAATCATGTAAGTGTTACAATAGTAAACAGAAACTTATTAACCCAGGTAACAGGATGACCTAAGTGACCTGGCAGCTAAAGCATGGGAACATTTTTAAGTCAGTTCTGCCTTTGAATTATGACTAAGTAAGACTGAGTGGTGCTCTTTTTTGTACACTTTAAGACCTTTTAAAAGGTCTAAAAAAATTTAACTCACTTCGGTGTTGGCTAAGTTCTAAACTGCACCAGGTTTGATGCAGCAGAAATGATGCTTAATAATGCCACATCTGTTTTTGTCATAGTAGTGTAATGATTCTTTAGTCAATGTGCTATGATTATAAAACTTGCTGGGAACATGCTGTTTCTATAGCAAATAACACCTTGACTCAGATCAGCAGGCTCTAAAGCATGGAGTGATTAAAAATCTGATGGCTACATTGTGAACCAGGCTCTAGAAAGTGTAGAATCGAGTAACCTTTCAGTGAGGAAACTGTGGGAGTCCAGCTGAGAGGTGATAAACATATGGGAAACTGTCTCTGAGTACTTATTAGATGAAAATATCTATAATTTGTCTCCTTTTTACAGGTTGGTGAAAAGCTGCTCTTTAAAAACATAGCTTTTTCTCATTGAATGTCAGGCAAACTCCAAGATTTTTAATGACTGTATTTGTGGATATGTGGACAGGGGACCGAGGACCAGTTTTTTAGCTTAATGACAGAATGGAGGCGGAGTAATTTGGTTAAGTTTTGTTTTCATTTTGTTGAAATACAGTACTTAACATCTACATCTGACTAGCACCTAATCTCAGGTTTATGCCACAGCTGCACTAAATTAACAGTACTGGATATTACCAAAATCCATTTTTATATTTCTGTAAAGGTTAATACACCAGCATGTGCTAACCCTTTGATCAAATATTTAATGCTAAAAACTAATTATTGTGGTTATTCATGAAGTTTTACAGAAAACAGACAAAATAAAGCACATTTTACATTTAGAAACTGGCATTTCCAACAGAAAATCTTATATTTGCATTAAATCTATATTTGTCAGATTTCTAAATATTTCTGTTTTCTTGTTTTTATGACGAGTTGTCTAATGAATTTGTTAAGCACTGTAAGTCCAGACTTTAGGTGAATTGAGTAGATTAAGTTAAGCATCTTCTGCAACAGTGAACATTGTTTCTGAAAGAATCAAAGAGGAAAAATGTATAAAGGAAATAAGAGGGGCTAAAATTAAAGCGTGAGGGATGCCACCTTTAATGAAAGCAGGGGATGGAGAACAGTTTTGTATTCTGACAGAGATGCTTCTATCTCTGACAGGAAGGAAACCAGTGTGAAATTGGTCTCTGCCAACCAACAAAGCAGAGTCACAAAATATTGTCAACACTATCAAACTTTGTGCTAACATGGGGCATGACTAAAACGCCACCAGACCATGAATCAACACGGAGGAGATTGTTGTATACCTTCAATGATTGTAAACCAGACTGAAATGTTTCAAATATTTCTGTGGATGAACATATTTATTAAATGATCAAGACACAAGGTTTAATATTGAGATCAATCAATTAAGCATCAGTGAGGAAAGGGCTACTTTTAAAGTTAAATAAGATGGCTAAGCCTCGTTTGATTCTGTGAAGACGACAGTGACTTCCAAGAGATGTTGTCATCCACTGGAAGTCAGGACTCACTTACAAAGACTTTGTGTCCATCACAAACTTCTTTTTAAGTAAATTCAAACAGAAGGAGATGCGATGAATTTATTCTGCTCCTTAAAGCACCTGTCTGTGTTCACTCTAGCTATTAAGCTGTTAAATGTTCCGCTATGTTCACAAGATTGTCCCCTGGAGACCGCCTGCCCATTGCATGGTGCTGAGCAGGCAGTGCACAACAGGAATTTAGACTTTTTAACTACAAGCAGGAATCTGCTACAGGCAGTTTGTCAGTTCATGCATTGAAGTTTGCTTTATTTAAATTTTACCAATTAAAAATCAAATACTTTTAGTTGCAGTTCATGAAGTTGCTTTTGTTGCCAGGTTTAGATTAAAGAAGCCGGTTTTGGGTGACTGAATCTGGACATGTTCAGCCGTGAGGCATATTCTTCACTGTGGGCTTTCTAATGAGCACAGCAGACCAGTGCAACTAACAACGAGTTACCACAGCTCTAGCTCATGCTCACTGTTATGTTACAACACACAGCATGTTCGGCCAATTAGAGTGTTTTCTGTGTAGAAATGAAATGCGTTCTGCTTTTTGTTTCTTGTTGCTGCTCTGAGACAAAACAGGGAGCGAGAGACAAATATTTTCAGTTTGCCCTATTATTGAACATTAAAGATACTTAAAGATAATGCAATTTTCATAGCCATAATGCAATAAACCGTTTGGTGGGGGTTTATTTTTCCGTACTGTGCATGGAAAAGTAGCTTGACTAATCCAGCAATGGACATTTGTATGTGCACCTCATTTCCTTCCAGCCTCTTCCTGACATCATGAAATACCATTCTACGTCTGCGCCCTTAGTTGACATTTAGACCAACTGAAGGTGGGAAAGTGTACATGTGAGTCTGCTTTTGTTGTTGGAGAGCTGATAGCATCTGATTGTAAAAAGGATGGCCTGACTCTAATAACTCCCTCTGGCCCACAGACTCACATACAAACAAGCAAACAAAAACACACACACTTTTTCTCAGCTCTTTCTCAACATCTAGCTTTCTGCGAAAAGCAGTGCCTTGTAACAACTACTACTATCAGTACTGAGGTAATAGGGCAATATTTTGGGCAGAACGTTGCACTGTAAAAACTAAAAATGCACAGGGAAAGGCTGTAACCACTTGTGATGAAAAACAGTAATGATCCAGGGCTGGATTGCCATGGATAAATTAAATTTAAAAGAAATGTTCAGTTTCAGAAAGTTACTCCTCTGGGCTTTGAAGATTTTTTTCTGTAATTGCTAGGTTGTGTCATTCCCTTTCTCTGGGTAATAGGCACTGTGGAAATTAATACAGGTTCTTTTGGAATGAGACTGGAGCAGAAAGTCACCCAAGCAGACATAATCCTGCACTGGTGGAAATGACAAAATACACACTCTGTGTGCTGATAATCAGGGCTCGCTATATCCCCAGACATCTTATAGTATAGGATGATCATTGTTTTCATCACCTGCCCATTTTGGTTGCCTAACCCTCCAACAATAAAAGAGTGTTATGTCAATATCCAAGGCAGCAAGTTTTCTTTTATCCTAGCGTTTCACCTGTGTGTATTTGTTGCTTTTCCACTGTAAGCTCCTCTACAAAAGCATTTGTCTGCTCTTCCATAAAGAGGCTGTCTTTTCTGTTTCTTTTGAGGAGGTTAATCTGGCAGTATGTTTTTGGCTCACAGTCATAGTCCTCTGAGGAAGGACAGACACTGTCCAACGTGGCCATAAATTCTGACAGATCCACACAACCCTGCATGGACAACAACCCGAGTGCTTGATGAATTAATCATGGATGAGAAAAGAATAAATCAAATACAAGGAAAATTGCTACAATTCACACAGAGTGAGAGATCAGTTAAGTGAATTACAGTAGAAATAACAAAGAATATTTAAGATCCTCACCACCGAACTAGTGTCAGACAGAGACCTCGGCGAACAACTTTAATTGGACCTAAATCTGGAAGAATATATGTTTTTCTCTTCTGTATGCCATCATTATCATCTTAATGACTAATTTATCCACAATGGATAATTTCACTTGTTCATGCTGTCACTTGGTGACATGTTTTGTGGGAGAATGTGGGACATTTTTTTTTATCACATCTTCAGGTACTCTTTCACACCCTTGGCTGATTTAACAGGATCTACAGACTCATTTTTCTGGCAAGACACCTCTTTCATGTGCAGCTGCTCACTCAAAACTCCAGTAGACACTTTCCCTTTAAAGATAATGAAAAATGGAACCTTCGAATTACAGATGCCCGTACACTAATGCTCTAGAGTATTTGGAGATGCCTTGACTTTCCATCATGTGCAACCGCATTTTTGACATTTGGCGTTCAAATTGAAATATTTCAACTTGGATGGATTTTTGTGAGTTTTTTTTTTAATCAGTACACTGGAAGCAACATCTTATTCTGACAGTACTTGCTTTGATTTTTATTTAAGCATTTCAACACCAGCAGAGTTGACAAAAGTACAGGCATTCTATACGTAAGTAGAAGTACAAATACTATTGTTAAAAAATACTCGAGGAAAAGTTGAAGTTCTAAATCAACTTCTTTACTCAAGTAAAAGTAAAAAAGTACAGGCTCTGAAATGTACTCAAGGTGAAAAAGTAAAAGTGAACCTTGTGCTAATAGCAGGTCTTCAATTCAGCAGGTAGGGGACCCCTAAAATCAGCTGTAATGGCTCAGTGTGACTCACAGTCACCACTGAGTGCTTCAGTAGATGTTCTTCGTGTACAGGCTGTGATCAGCTGACGTGCTACTCTCTGTGGATTTACACAACCGAATTCAAGCAGATGTCAGCAGATGTTTCACGAGTTGTCCTGGCTGATTTCCATCCTCCACACTGACAGTACTCTGTTTAGCTATCTTTTTTCTAGATGGCATAAAGCTGAGTTCAGTCAATGGAGCTAAGCATCATCGGTTAAAATGCACATGAATCTCTGCTATGAGGCTCTGTGACCAAACTCTGACCATGAAACCACAGCCACACACTGTTATTTACTTTATATCTGTCACAGTACAGCAAACTATGCTCATGCAACCTTTAAATAACACAGTAAGTCTACCTCAGTTTGTTTAGCAGCATGTTTCACTTGTTTCACATCACCTTAACCCCTGACTATAGTACACAGTTTTTCTGAAGTATTTGTACTTTGTTACTTCCCACCTCTGAAAACCAGTAAAGTGATTTATCTGTTTGATAGGTCTAAATTAAATTTTATTCAAAACTATTCAATCTGACTTGCAGAATTACTCTTCTTCTGTCTTAGCAATGAACATATGCTTGCAAGGAGATTATAATACTGGTTAAGCTAGCATGACTGCCTATTTCTGAAAAGTTGGGATACCATGTAAGTCGTTCACAGAGCTGACAGTGATTTGCTATAAGAATGGAGTCTTTTAGAAGTAATAAGGTTCTCAGTACTTTGCTTGGTCAAAGTTTAAGGATTAAGGGTTCGTCTTTCTCTAATGCTAGTGTTAGATGGCGGTACATGGTGGCTGAATCTGGCACCATGGAAAATTTTCACTGACGAGGCATGTAACTAGGATGCCTTCTGGGCATCTCATAGGAGCTCACTCACATATATATATCTATATGTTCCTCATGGATGAATTGATGGATGGATGAGTGGATGGGTTGCTTTCAGGTCTGTCACATCGAATTGGGACAGGTTCAAGAACATCATTGTTTAATGGCTCATTGTTACAAAGGTATTATTTGCTCTCAAAAGTACAGCTCTAGGCAGCAAAGTAAGAAACTAAAACTGTGAATACTTGCTGGAGTTCTTTTTCATGTCGCTGAGAAGAATAATGGGGACTTATTTTAAATTTTTCATTCTCAATTAACCGTAAAACAAGTATTACATTTCAGTCTGACATGTTTGCATCTGTTGGTAATTAAAGTTAGGGTTTTGTGGGGGGGGTTTTGACAACAGGACATGTTATACAATAGCATTCGTTTAAGGGATGAACAGCCCAAACGCATACACCTACATGTATACTGAAGCCTCAATCAGACTTACTTGTGCTCGAACAAAATGAGTTACAATATTCCTGCAATTTTCTGAACTGCAGTGGGTTTGTAATGAATAATACAGGAAGCCTTGACCACGCACTCAGCAGCTGTACAATGCACATCCTTGAATAAGTGTTACAGGACTCAGTAAAGCGTCTCAATCTTGTTTCTGCGGAACATAAATTGGGCGATAGATTTGAAAACCATGAGAAGCCGCAGTTATTCTGTCTGGTCATGTTTGCCCTTAGTGGTCACATAAACATTTGCATTAAGAAATAATGCTAATAGTACCATATCTGTTAGTGTATTTACATGTCTGTCTCATGCAACATCTTAGTCTTTGTGTTGTCAGTTTCCTTATACAAATTTAAAAGTAACACAAAACTGCAAAATTGGATTGGTAAAATTTCTCCAGTTTCAATATTCTGCAAATCATACCTGAATCCTGCCTTTGTTACTTCTCTGTCTCGTAACAGTAACTGAGGCATTACCATTACTGACACTCACCTAACATTCATTCAATGTTGCTGAGACAAAAAAAAGTGGTTGATGGTAAAAAACACATTGGCAGCTCACCAGGTTTCAAAAAGGTTTTCACACTTTCACATTCCAAACTTGAGTCACTCTCTCCCTTGGCCTTAGGTTGTTGTGTTCTTCAAAAACCAATTATTTCACAAACCTAGCAGCAATCCCTCAATAATTATGCCTGTGATAAAAGCCTACTGCAGCTGCTACTCCTGATTTGGCCTGATCAGGGGAATTAGAGCCATGCTATTCAGTGTCCACATGGTAGAAACCAAAAGAGAACACTTGAATGGGTGGCAAAGCGTTTCTCCGGGGTATCGAGTAGGTTAAATCTTACACGGGGTCAGTGACGTGAAAAACGTGCCATATACAGTAGTCTTTGTATTTTTCATACAGATTTCTGCTACAGTTGAAAATGATTATTTACCCTGCATCAGACAAAAGGAAGGCAGTGTCAGATGAACAAAGCAAACAAATTACCTGCCAGAATCCTGTCTGCTCTTCACCAGGCATTATCTGTGCCTCCATTATTTCATAGCATATGAGCTAAATGAAACTGGACAGAGAAAATTATTTTGGTGCAGTTTTTTTTCTTCTTGCATGACCCAATATTTGTTTACAGATCTGTGCAGGCAGAAGGTAGGCAAGGGTACAAGATAAGCAGAGGCCTGTTTAGAGAATTAAAACCATGGTGGGACAATGGCATTTGATCCCATCTGTAAACTGAGCATTTAATGAGTGACACGACTGTGAAAAAGCAAACAAAATGTTGTTTTTCCTTCTTTATTCAGCTGAACCTTAAAGCATTAGCTCACCCTCATATGTTAGTTTGATAGAATAGCCTGGCAACCTCTCGGGGACAAGCAGTACATTTACAACAGGTAGGTGACAGATAGATTTAAAACTACACATTGTTATGTTATACTGAGGGGTTTTCTTTTAATATAGAATCTAACAATCAGTTCAATTCAATTCAATCAGATTGCCTCAAGGCACTTTATATTGTAAGGTAAAGACCCTACAATAATACAGAGAAAACAGAAATTCCCAGCAATTATATGACTCCCTGTGAGCAAGTGCATTGGCGACTGTGGGAAGGAAAAACTCCCTTTTAACAGGAGGAAACCTCCAGCAGAACCAGGCTCAGAGAGGGGCAGCCATCTGCAGCAACAAGTTAAGGATGAGCAGAGGAAGGATGCACAAAGACATTGTGTAGAAGAGAACCAGAGATTGATAATAACTAATAATACAGGGAGTGCAGAATTATTAGGCAAGTTGTATTTTTGAGGAATAATTTTATTATTGAACAACAACCATGTTCTCAATGAACCCAAAAAACTCATTAATATCAAAGCTGAATGTTTTTGGAAGTAGTTTTTAGTTTGTTTTTAGTTTTAGCTATTTTAGGGGGATATCTGTGTGTGCAGGTGACTATTACTGTGCATAATTATTAGGCAACTTAACAAAAAACAAATATATACCCATTTCAATTATTTATTTTCACCAGTGAAACCAATATAACATCTCCACATTCACAAATATACATTTCTGACATTCAAAAACAAAACAAAAACAAATCAGCGACCAATATAGCCACCTTTCTTTGCAAGGACACTCAAAAGCCTGCCATCCATGGATTCTGTCAGTGTTTTGATCTGTTCACCATCAACATTGCGTGCAGCAGCAACCACAGCCTCCCAGACACTGTTCAGAGAGGTGTACTGTTTTCCCTCCTTGTAAATCTCACATTTGATGATTGACCACAGGTTCTCAATGGGGTTCAGTTCTTGAAGGATGCAGACTTCTTCAAGCAGTGGTACAGGAAGAAGGTGTCTTCCAGAAACTGGCAGTAGGACTGGGAGTTGAGCTTGACTCCATCCTCAACCCGAAAAGGCCCCACAAGCTCATCTTTGATGATACCAGCCCAAACCAGTACTCCACCTTGCTGGCGTCTGAGTCGGACTGGAGCTCTCTGCCCTTTACCAATCCAGCCACGGGCCCATCCATCTGGCCCATCAAGACTCACTCTCATTTCATCAGTCCATAAAACCTTAGAAAAACCAGTCTTGAGATATTTCTTGGCCCAGTCTTGACGTTTCAGCTTGTGTGTCTTGTTCAGTGGTGGTCGTCTTTCAGCCTTTCTTACCTTGGCCATGTCTCTGAGTATTGCACACCTTGTGCTTTTGGGCACTCCAGTGATGTTGCAGCTCTGAAATATGGCCAAACTGGTGGCAAGTGGCATCTTGGCAGCTGCACGCTTGACTTTTCTCAGTTCATGGGCAGTTATTTTGCGCCTTGGTTTTTCCACACGCTTCTTGCGACCCTGTTGACTATTTTGAATGAAACGCTTGATTGTTCGATGATCACGCTTCAGAAGCTTTGCAATTTTGAGACTGCTGCATCCCTCTGCAAGATATCTCACTATTTTTGACTTTTCTGAGCCTGCCAAGTCCTTCTTTTGACCCATTTTGCCAAAGGAAAGGAAGTTGCCTAATAATTATGCACACCTGATATAGGGTGTTGATGTCATTAGACCACACCCCTTCTCAATACAGAGATGCACATCACCTAATATGCTTAATTGGTAGTAGGCTTTCGAGCCTATACAGCTTGGAGTAAGACAACATGCATGAAGAGGATGATGTGGACAAAATACTTATTTGCCTAATAATTCTGCACTCCCTGTATGTCTTTTTTAAATATCCCCAAATCTCTTTTACACCCGCAATCACTTTTTTTTTTTTTTAAACCTTTTGGGCAATCATTCAGCATCTAAGGACATGACTGGCTTAGTCCAGCGTGGCTCTTATTATTTGTTGATCTCCACCAACTCTGAGAAAAATATCTGGCTATTAATTGGACCCTTATGGTCACCACAGCTGGCTGCTATCTTTGTCTGATTTTTGTCTATGAGCAGGCAGCATACAGCTGATTTTTAAAGCTTTTTTTTTCATGAATAAGACCTAAATGCTGCTGTTGAAACCAAGCCTAGGGAGCAATTCATCTAAACCCACCAATAAATCTGAAAAGCTCTGAAAAAGAGACATTAACAACACCGTGAACATCCAAAATATTTCAATTTCCACTAGAGCTCTGCTGTTGTAAGACTCTATGAATGAACAGAGATTAGGCTGGGAAAGTGAATTTCTGGAGGAAAATAAGAGAACACAGAGTTGCTGGCAAGTTTGGGGATTAATCTGCCCAAGCTGCCACAAACAGAACTGATGCTTGTTGGCACAACAAATCCCAATCAGGGAACTTACTGACCAGTTTTGGCTGCGAGACACAGACTGGAAAAACAATCCAGAAACTGCAAGTTCACCACACTTTTTTGTTCTTTTATATTATTCCACCTTGAAATAACACATTGTTTTAAAAGAAATCACTGCTGTACACTTAGTGCGATGTGCTATTTTAAATGCAAACAATCATGCCACAATGCTGTGACCCTCTTTCTTTAAGAGCATTAATTCAAGATAACATTGCATAGAGGTTGCATAGACAAGCAGTGAACTAAAAGCCAAACAGGCTCTAAATTATGTAGGCACTGTAAAAACAAAATTAAAAAAAAAATAATAAAAGAAACCTCACTTCTATTAATTCAATGACAAGATGGACAGTTTGGCTAAGACCTCAAGGACATCAAGCTTGAGAGGTAGAAGTCACTTGAGCCAATGACCAGATTTAGAAACAAAGAGTGCCAGGTTTTGACTTGGGCTTATACAATAATTATTTCTCCTGCAGAGCAGAAAAAAACCCCAACCATCTCTCTCAGGATCTATTGTCTCATATCAGTACTGTGTGTTCCTCTGCCCATTATAACGTATCAGCAAAGATGCCCTCATTTTCCCATTCAGTGAGTTAGCCTATGCGAGTGTGTTTAATAGCAGCGTGCATTGTCATTGCTGTTTATCAGATAGGACTGGTATTATCTGTATCTGCTTGTCTTTTTTAGCGCCGCCTCAGTTGTCGCTAAGATGTGAGAGTGACTGCTTTTCTGAGAGTGACACATCTTCCCTTGGCTATATTAGTTGAACCAGACACATATTTTTGCTTGTGTTCAAGTGGGCTTGTGCGCACGTGTTTACATGTGTATGATCTTTTTAGCGTGTGCCAGGATCCTCCATTATCCTGTTTGTGAGCTCGCCCTCAGATGGCACTTTCCATCACTTACGCTGTTCAGCTGGACCAAGGGAACACTGGGCGGAGGCCAAACCCACTTCAATCTGCGGTAATGTGTAGACTGGCACAGACCTTTACAGGGTTTGACTGATAAGTGCTTTCAGATGTCTGATACCCATGTCAATTTTTAGATTGCGACTGCCAGAATTTTTGCACTGACAGACAATAAACTTGGATTTTACTTTTTATACTCCAAAAATACAAGGATTCATGGCCAAGATGTGAAACAGCTTTTGGAGCATCACAGGACACTTAGACATGCCAGTAAAAGACAGATTTTGTTTACTATTTGGGGATTCGGTATTTGTCCATATTACACAATGTGAAAAATTTCACATTGTGAAAAACTTTTGTTTGCAGTGGTTAAGTTGCATTCAAAGACCAGTGTGACCCAGAGGCTGCACACACAGTTCCATACATCCAGAGTGAGCTTTGGTACTATTGTGGGATAAAATGTTCAGAACAACCTTTCTCACAACTGGCAATGAGAAACTGGCTTAGCTTGGAGAATTTCCACTATTTATGTTTATTACTATGTTTACTATGTTAATGTTTATTCAGCTAAAGCAGCATGCCTCTAGGGATGACGGATGGCAGTGACAGTTGGTCGACTACTTTAGTCCAGACTGAAATATCTCGACCACGTTAGTGTTGGCAGTGCATGTTGTGTGAACATGATGTAAGAAATAATGACATTAAAATGTCTCAGAAAGCTGAAAGATGTAGCAGATGCTACCTTGTTACTGGTGACATACTGAAGGACTAAAGTTTTCCTCCTCAGCCAACCACTCCGACCTGCAGACCCTCTTTGATGGATCCCAGATGTCTGCCAGGTTTGCCCGAGTACGTAGTTTATTAATTCAGTGCCAGCTGATGTTATTTATTTACCAGCTCGTGTTCCATATATGGAGTAGCTGGAATATTTTCCACTAATTTCATTAAAATAAGATGGCATTTAAGTCAAATTGATTGCTAAGACTAGCCTCTGACATATTCCTCTTCAGATTTAGAATATAATAGTTTGAGATGTCCTGTTTCATTGATCATAATGGTAGGTGTATGTTAGGTTGGTAGCATTAAGGCATACTTGTAAAAACTTATATAATCCACCAGCCATAAATCTAATCTTTTAAAGCATCAATTAATACCGTCAACAATAAAAGGAATGTACGTTTTCCTAAATGTACAATTTAGCACTTACAATTGTTATTTTGGTGGTGTAATGGGAGGGTTTTAGCATGCTTCAAAGCACAACAGCTGATAGCGTTGACAACCCTGCTGTTACAGTGTTTGAACAACTTCCACTTCTTGTTTAAACTGGGGTATTTATGGATTAGTTTACTGCCTGGTGACTTAAAAAAAATGCTTAGTCCATGGATATGATTTAAAACGCTCACCAAACAATGGTTACAAGTCTGAGCAAAAGAATGCAAATAATGGTCATTTCACCAAACACATTAAAAACAATTAAAATACTCTCATCAGCCAAATACTGTACCAAATATCTAAACACAAACACGTGATATCACCAAAATCAAATGCTGTCAAACCAATTTTTTTCTGCTTCTTGAATCTTTTATTGTCACTTGAGATTGTGCCAGAGTGATGGTGATTCAGCTTGCTGGTCATTTTCAAAGCTTGTGGTGGTGGTGTTGATGTGTAAGGTGTTCCTGAGAATGAAGGCTGCTAGAGAAAAGAAATCTCCTGAACATTACACATTATATTCATAGCTAAAATCCTTGAGACACACACATATTTGTGATAATGACTAAAAGCTCTTTCAGCGGCGGCACTTTTGGCTAGAACCTGCCTCCACTTCTTCTTTACAAATTCTGTTGGATCTTGAGGCAAAAGTGTCAGTATATTTGGGAAGATTGTTGTCATTAAAAATTTAAAAAAGAATATGCTTGTATCAGATTCTCTCTATGTGTGTGTATGTTTATGTCAATATTCCCACAGCTTAAGTATCGCTAATAAAAAAGAAGGTTAATAAACTTGTATCTGAAAGCACTAACACAATGCAGGAACCAACCAAGGTGACTAAGCAGTGAAAACCTCCATTTTCCAACAAAGAGTGCAATTTAACAAACATAACTGAACTGCAGTTTTATATTTTTTTATGCTTATAATTTAAGGTCTTTTTAAGCAGCTGTAGCAACAGAAAGCAGAAACTTATGAAACAGAAAAGGTTGCTAGCTTGTAACTTATGTTCACCACAAATGTTTGTATAAAACATGTACCAGGGAAATGCTTGTAGATACATCTCTTAAATTTCAATCCCTTTAATTCAGTTTTACAATTACTTCAAAGCAGCATCTGCCATTTGAGAAAAAATAATCTTAAACGTCTTCAGCATTACTGTGCTAAATAGGACAACATGTTTAAGGGTCAACTGATACAGGAACATTTCCATCTGTTTCTACATCAACTTGTCGTGACACTTGTCTACTTCCTGTTGAGGCAAGGCACCAGCGATACTGCCACAGAGACCCCTGGTAACCAGTGGTCACTAGAGAAAATTTTGTATTCCCCATTGGCAAACACTTGGCTGTAGCTGGGCTTATTTTGTGTAAACATACCCAGCTGTCAAAAACAGCTTGTTTGGCTCCAAGGTAGAAATGCCCTGTGAAGGCACAGTAGACGTTTATTGACATGGGTACTCTGACTGATCTGTGGCTACGCAGCCTCATGCACAGCAGGGTACAATATACTTTGTGTTGTGACAGTTTACTCCCACAACTAGTTTACATTTCCTTTGAATTGTGCTACAATGCTGTTCTGTCAGAGCATGCAGGATGCCAGATGTAAGACTGAAACAACTTTGTTAGGCTATTTGTTGCATCCTCTCCACAGTGATTAGAGGGCTTGGTGATTCGGAAGGAAGATGGAAAATATGAGAACATTTGTTGTGAATGGAAAATTAAAAGGTGGTTTAGAATAACACCGTGCTTGTTATTGTTTAAGAATCTTGAAACATGAGTGTCAAAATCATTCCCATAATATTCTCAGGCAATAATATAATACGACTGTTCCAGGTTGCTCTCACTTATCGCTGCCCCTGCCAGCCCTAATTGTGCCTGTTTACTGTAAACTCGAGGGCAGGAAATCATTAGGTAATGCTTGTGTCGTGATGACATTAAAGAAGCCGTGCCATCCATCTGTCTCTCTTAAATGACTAATAGCCGATGGTGGAGAATAGAGTATTGGCATGTTATACAAGTGTGACCCGGGGTTGTTTCGCACTGTCTACCTTCACTACAGTTCCCACGCTGTGCACAGAACATTTGGTTCAAATTATTTGTGTTGCTCTTGATATTCAATTGTGTGGGTGGTGAAATAGCTGATTTGTTTTGGAAATAATGGACTGCAGTTCAGTAAAGCAGGAAAAATTATATTTGAACGCTCTTTTACCAAGTGCTCCTTCATCCTTAAACCTCCAATTTATTGCTCTTGTAGTGGAAGAGCACTGCATCTCGTCGAAAGCAGGCAGTGGGAGTATTCAAGTGTGCACAAAGAAAAAGAAAAAAATAACTTTAAGTTCAGAGAACAGATGTTCCTCTGTCTGTTTTTTTTTCTCTCTTTTTTAAATTAAAAGATATGTTAGATAGAATACGCGACACACTCTGATGATTCCAATGAGCTGCAATCACCAGTGGATCTATGTTGTGACACAGCAAAGGTTTATATCTCTGCAGGGGTGCCATCAAATCTGGAGTATCTTCTACTGATCTTTGCCTGAAGTATCTCTGAAACCCAAGGAGCGAGTGTGATATCAACACTAAACTGAAAGAGACAGCAAACAACAATAATGTAAGCTTTTGCAAAGCCACTAAAAATTTGACTCGGTTACGCTCAAAACACAAAAAGTAACCTCACGACTGGTGATTTTAAAGAATCATCTTTAGTTGGATTCCATGAATAAAGTATTTATTTTTTGAATTATTTTAAAAAGTTATGTCAAGAGGTTTCAGGCGACTGTGTTACATAACTCTTAATAAACTGGTTATGTTTTATTCAAATATGTTGAACTGACTCAATAAAAAAGCCATTGAGATACTGCCAAAACACTGTATTATATTGAAATAATGAAAATTACTAAAATAAATGTTTTTTGGGAGCTACTTAACACAGCTGTATGAAACCGCTTGGCATAACTTTTTTAAGTAAACCAAAAAAAGAGAAAACAACAACAAAAAAAAAAATTTGGGGGAGTGTATATCTGTTAGAACAGTGCAAATTTCAAACCTTTGTCCCTACTCTGCAAACATTATGTTCTTACTGTAAGCCTTTTTTCCTTAATTTGAAGACATGGAAGTCAGTTGGAGTGATTATAATTCAGAAAATTGGAACAGGTGTTAAGCAAAGCCAGAGATGAGTCGTGCATTTGAAGAACAGGTTGCGTCTTTTTCTAAAAAAGAGAGAATAAACACACTATCCAACACATGTGCTCTAATTTGGCTCCCCCCCCCCCCCCCCCCCCCCCCCTTCAAACAAGGCTGAATTTTAAATGCAAACTTTTTTCCCCATTTTAGTAATTTTACTACAAATGTGAGCAGATAAGATTGCAGGAGTACAAGAATACAGTAAATGTGGCCATTTGGATTTAAAAAAAAATCTTACGCACAACTTATTTTTTGTGATACCCAATTACCAAAAATGTGCTACATGTGCCATTTGAGACAGTTTTTCAGTTTTTCCTACCTTCTTGCTTTAAATATGTGTAACAATATACAAATACATTGTATGGCCACAAAAACAACACTGAATAAAACACAAGTTTTCCCAGTGAGAAGGCCATACTGATGTAACCTCCGCTTATTCTGAGCTTTCTAGATATCCCATCGTGACTAAATAAATGGCAGACAACATACCAGTTCTATAGTCCTTCAGAATACCTGCCGAATTTGTGTGTCAAATCTGTTGACCTTGTTACATAACATTCATGACGACATAAAAGAATGAGTAAAATAGGTTGTACAGTAGTAGGCGTAGACAAGCAAGCACACTGGGATGTTGTGGTGTTTTTAAAGTGTGGCAAGCTTGTAATAATTGCCAGTGTTATTTTTTTTTAAATGGATATCTGCTTTTTATAAAAGAAAGATAAAAGATTAGACAATGCAGCAGATACTATATTAAATTCAGTGAAGACTTAAAATATTAATTGTTCAGAAACGTTATTCTGTTTAACTTGCTGTGTATGATTGTTAACAAGCAAGACAACATTAAAAGTGGCAGATTTTGCAGTCGAAGACAGCAATAAGCAGACACACATGACTAAAGCATGATGAAGGTTCATTAAATTTTCAGTTTAATCTTCACACTGATAAGATGGCAAAAAAGTCACTGCTAATTAAAAACAACAACTGTGATTGTAATTTCTCTACTGAGAGCTCCTTATAAAGTCTCTCTATAATGCGGAATAAAAATAGGAGCCTGAGCTGGTTTAAATATGAAGCTTTAGTTATTTAAAGCAGATAAAAAAAGATGATGGAAGATTAGGTTTCGATAGATAGACAACAGCAATAGACGTAAAATATAGACTTCCCGAGCCTCCGCTTGCAGGTACCTGAAACTGGACTCCTACATTTTTCCCTAGAAATTGATTTAATTAGAAAGCAGTTTATTGGTGTTTACCCTTAAGAGCAGCCTGCTCAAATGTAAATCGTTCATGCACTCTGCTTGCATATGAAAGCACAGAATTACCAGCTTATATCATTAAACCCTAATGAAATGGACACATATGTGCATGTAGATGTAATGGTAAAGAAAATGTTGCCCATATCTTTTTTTTTTTTTTTTTTTTTTACAAACCTGTGTACGCACAAATCTGTGGTTTACTATCCGGGATTACTCAATATTTTCTTGTGTGAAATTTTTCACATTGTGTAATATGGACAAATACCGAATCCCCAAATAGTAAAACATATATTTTAAATGAATGTATATAAAGCATATTAAAACAATGACTGAAAGGGATTTGACTGAAAACAACATTTAATACCATTAGTTCCCTTACTGCTTGTATCAGCTTTCAAATGTGTTAAATAACCATAAAATTTATTCAGTTTCCATCCTTGGA
This sequence comes from Diplotaxodon limnothrissa, assembly GCF_057381915.1. Taxonomy (NCBI): domain Eukaryota; kingdom Metazoa; phylum Chordata; class Actinopteri; order Cichliformes; family Cichlidae; genus Diplotaxodon; species Diplotaxodon limnothrissa. The sequence continues at coordinate 28,286,864 of NC_140611.1, forward strand.
TTTCATCACTTTCACTCTCATTTCTTTGTAAGACCTAGGTTATGGAGGTTTGTCAAATTATTGCACTGAGTCTCTGATCTTGGTTTGACAGATCAGGCGGTTCTTGTCCTCCACCTGCTTCCTTCCTCGGCGACAGTTCTTGCCTTAGGGGACACAACATTCAACACCTTAATTATTGCAGCCCGAGCCTTTGATTGCAAAGAGTGAGCATGTTGCTCTTGATTTAGAATCATTCTAATTCACTACACTGAATAACTGAAATTGATTTGGCTCATAAACACGTTTCGCCGATTGATAATTTTGTGTACGCACTTGTTTTAAGAATATTTGAGTGCACAAATTAGGGAATTGACCCTGCATTTTGAACATCTAAGCTGAACACTTTGAAATGGATCGCTAAGTTAAGGTTTTGTTTTTGTTTTTAGTTCACTACCTGGGATGAGATCCTCATTTTAGGTTTGACACCATTTCTAGTAGATAATGGCAGATGTCTTGAGCATGAATTGAGGCTGCGGTTTGTAGAATGTCTCAAAGGGGAATGGCAGCAGCTCCCAGGCCAATAAATTCCAATAAATTATATCCACTTAAGGTTGCATTCTCATAGATCCATTAATTGTTTTAGCATTAAAACAGCATAATATACACTCAATTGTATTTTAGTGGTACACCTTACCAGTATGAGTGTTGGACCCTCTTTTGGCCTCTGAATTGCCTTAATTCACTGCAGATTCATTGCAGGTTGTACTACCTAAACATAACAACATAGATGGCTTCCCCCAAAGGTTCAACACTTTGATCAAATTGGTTTACTTTCCGGAGGGTTTATTAAAAGAAGGGACATTTCCACTTTAATAGGCTTGTGGTTTCCCAGAATTACTTAATTGTATTTCTCCTTTCCCACAGAACAAGGCCACTTGTTATGCATAGACTAGATGGCCTGTATTTGTATAGCGCTTTACTTAGTCCCTATGGACCCCAAAGCGCTTCACACTACATTCAGTCATCCACCCATTCACACACCGTTGATGGCAAGCTACATTGTAGCCACAGCTGCCCTGGGGCGCACTGACAGAGGCGAGGCTGCCAGACACTGGTGCCACTAGTCCCTCTGACCACCACCAGCAGGCAATGGGTGAAGTATCTTGCCCAAGCACACAACGACTGAGACTGCTGGAGTCGGGGCTCGAACAGGCAACCTTCCGATTACAAGACGAAGTGCAAACTCTTGAGCCACGATCGCCCCACTGGAGAAACCCAAGAGCCAGCATATCAAATAAAATGTCAGTTTCACAAATGAGCTTTTTTAAATAGATAAAGGAGGTTTGTTACATGTGGCCAGTGTTTGTTTTGAGGAGCATAGAATCACCTGATGTAGATATTGTAGAGATTAAGGCTGTCCACAGATTTATCTCTAAGGAAATGGAACATTTATCCAAAAGTCAACACTTACAAGAACCAAATTTTTCACTCTGTCTATATGTGATTCAGTAAAGGTTTTGTATCATTTGGCAACCAATACTTTATTCTCAGTGACTAACAGGAGCTTCAGCTTCTCACAGGTGTTGTTGTAGGCAGCAGCAATGATAATTCTTTATCACTGTGGCCAAGCCGAGTAGACTGCAGTGCAGAAAATTTAAGACCAATTTATTTTCATTTTCCAGTCTTATGTTTTCTTATTAAATCAAATGAAGCAAATGCAAGTCCACAGTGCATGATCAGCCTACGCAACACATCACAAAGTGGCCATATTTTATTTCCACACCCTGCCATAACAGCTATAAAGCCAATCTACATCCACCAGTCAATCATAAGAGACTAAACATCAACCAATGGTTTCTTACAGGAAACATAGTGACTACACACCTCCAGCTCTAGATCACAAGCCAGCTCATTTTATAATCAGTGTTTTCCAATTCCCTAGTAATGACCAACATCTCAACCACCAACACAACCAAAATGACATCTACTTTTTCCATTATTTTTTTCTAGTGGCTTCATACTTGTTTGCATTCTTTAATGAAGGCTTTCATCGCCTCCTCATGAAACCTGCACAGATTTCACACTTTCTCTGTAAAATAAGTGTGTTTCTGCAATACAGCGAGTTTTCTTGCTAATGTGACCAATGATGCATATTCTAGGCACTGTGTACTGCTGCTACAAATTCCCCATGTTAATGTTAACTATTTATGTTCAGCACAAATGTTGGTGCAAAACTCAAGTTACAGAAGTTATAACCATTCTGTACTCCACCTGATGCATGCATGTTCACAACTTGCGTGTGGCTCCAACACATTTAAGCAGTCAAACATCCTTGTTTTGTATCCACTACCCCGTTTCCATCGTATAAGATACCCAATTACGCTGCATTACACTAAGGTCATAGCGAACCAGTAGCAGGCTAGGCGACGTTCTTGCGCATCTGGCAAAGTTATATACAAAATGCCACAATAATACTCGTTTTCTTCATTACTGGAGGGCTGTTATTACTCTTATCTTGTCTTCACACCTCCTCCTTACTGACGCATCTCTCAGAGCTCTGTCTATGCTGGCCAAGAGGCGCGCTCTCGCTTGCGCGTCCCCTTCCGTCGGCACACGGACGGGTGTCGGCGTGAGCGTCGTTGAGCTGTGAATGGACATTAATGGGGAATGTAATACACTTCTCTCAGTGACTGGTTTCGTCTGTTATTTAATCGCTGCAGCGGAAGAGTGGGTAAGTTTATTTTCTGCAGGTTGTGCATTTATTGAGAGACAGACTGTGTTCAGCTTTTGAATTCATGGACCGAAATTAGGAAGGACTTTCTAGACAGAGACAGATCTCTATGTGCCAAGTGCATATTAAGCTTAATTAATGTGGCATCAATATAGTCTTGGTACCCTAATTGTTTTTTGAAATGTCACTCAGATATTGCAACGTTGTCTTTGTACATGTATAAATCAAAGCAGAGCTCCCACTTTGCCTCCACCTTTGTGCAAAGCACAACTATTTCCACGCTTATAATTCGATAAAGTCTGAACTGGATGTTCAAAAAGACTCAGGAACGATGCACCATCTTTACACTTGTACCTTTCTATTTTTTGATAAAGTTACAGTCCTTCGTTTTCTTTTCTTTTATTCAGTTTACCCTCCTCTCAGATCTAACACAGTGACTTCATAATGAGCGTGCGGTTTTAATTATATAAGAGACAGCAACAAATTAATGTACCTGCTCCTGGTACAGGCTGTTTTTGCATTGACTGAGTATTGTTTGGATCTTCATGGCTTATCAAGAGTGAAAAAGGATGAGGAAAAAAAACCATCTTGTCTTGAAATGTTCTTCTGAAAGCAAAGGCTTTCGAGTTGCTACATGTGTGTTTGTGAATATATAATACAGCCATATTCTCTGGCTGCTCATAATGTGCTTCACATCAGAAGGACATTTTATAGCAGGCAATCAGGTTTCCAAATACCTGGTGGAATTCAGCTACAAGGCTTTTTTGCTGCAATGAAATAGTTCTTTGACCAGCAGCATCAGCAGGTTCACTGGTGTTCCTGGACCAACCCATGGAAGATCAAACCTACAGCATTACATCAAGTGTGCTCAAGGAGGAGGATGATGTGTGGTAGAGACAGGCAGAGCCTTGTATGTGAAGGGAGTGTGGATGTGTTTGTGTGCGTATTACAGCATATGTGTAGGATTATGTGCTGGTATGATAAAGAGAGAGTGAGAAACAGTGATGGCATCAAAGGAGAGGCTTTGCTTTTTCATATAGTTGTGAGAACCAAGCATGGTCACATATCTGACTGCATGCATGTTCATGCACATCTGCAGATGTGAATGTCAATACCCTAATGGGCCAATTTGGAAAAATGCATCATTAACTTAAATGGCAACATTTATATCTACTAACAACATTTGAAAAAAAGAGTATTTCTTCCCTGATGTGTGCACATGGCTGAGTCTTTTTATGGAAAATATGGCAAGGTTAGTTTATAGTAAGGTTATACAATGACTTGGCTAATGGTGAAAGTCTGTGTTTTCAGGATATGGAAATATCAATGCTAATCGCAGGGCTTGTCCTGGCTACATGTCAGTTGGACACAGTAAATGTTCATCCACCCCTGACTTCCTGCCTCGTTATAAAGGATATACATCTTGCTCCACTGACATTAATATTGAGATAAGATGTACATATGGATATAACTCCCAGGATACTAGAGTGGTCCATGTGCACGCACAGCAAAGTGCCACACCATCCTTCAGAAGCTTGAGGACAGTATTAAGGACTCTTTCATTTAAATGACATGAAATATTTGAGAAGGTCTCCACGCTGGGCTCTTTTTCTGGTCAAGGTGACACATTTACTTATGGAACTTAATTACAGCTGCGAAGTTATCTTGGAAAGAAAAAGAGTGGACCTCAGTGATGAGTAGCAGAGTCAGACCAAGGACACGTCGTGGCTCGTGATGGTCTGAGGGCCCCGGAGTAGCAAGTATTTAGTGTAGCTCATGCTAACTGATTCCCATAGATACAATATCACATACCAGAGTGATGCTTTATCCATTTCATGCTTAACAAAAAGATCCAAGTCATTGCAAAATCCATTCTAAAATTTATGTTGCAACATATACTGCAAGACAGAGTAGGATTTTATTTTTTAAATATCAATAAGAGCAGTAGTACAGCAATAGAATCAATTTTGCCTGAGGCTAGTTTTTATTGACAGTTTGTCCTACCTCATCCTTACTTGTGATCATGCTTGATTCTGCAAGAACATATTTACCTCATTAAATTATTAAAGCTTCATACATCTTTAGCTGACACATTTGATTTTGGTCAAAGGTCAAATTTACAGATAGGAAATTTATGAGATCCCATTTTAATAGTCACAGTTTTAATAGCAATGGTACTACACTACTTCTGTGTTTCTTAACGAGGGTTTAGGGACCTTCGGGGAAGGAGGTGGGTGGGGTTGGAGAGACTTACAAAGACTTCAATAAAAAGAGAAACATTAAAAGCAAACAAAACATGGAAAATGAGCAGAATATATATATATAAACATTTAGCAACAGAAAAAGCAAACAAAACACAAAATGACAAGGGTTCAACAATAAAACAGACACCCATGTCACACATTCTGCTAATTCACCCAGAGTGCATCACGGTATTCTGTGTAAGAAATGATAAAAGCATCCCTGCAACTTTATGTAAATGTGAATGTAACATTAATATTTCCCTTACGCTGAAAGGTAGCTGAAAAATATGCCTCTGAGAAGTTCTGAGAGGCAATGTTGGTAAACTTTAGGCTGTAAGCTTGGGCTGCAGGATTATTATTATAATTACTCCATAAGGGATGAGCAGTAAAGAGCAAAGCTCTATGGCAATACTGAATAACCTGTGCGTTGATGCATTGTGCTCTGAATATTTTACAGTTTGAGTTTTTGCAGCCCCTCAAAGGAAACTAGCAAACAGCACTGAGTAGATGAACTAAACCAAAAGGTGTAGCGGATGTGTTTGCTCACTACAAAAATGATATTTACCTTGTGTTCCCCTTCTGTTTATGTCATGCTCCGATAAACTTGTTTTCTTTGCATCACAGTGGATTTCAGTGCTTAGCTGAGAGTTCTTCATCTAACATAAGACTCTTTAAATATTTAAAAGTATGTAATATCTGTAGTTTTGTGATTGGTATGCAGACAAGACCTGCTGTTTCTGTTTACACTTTGAATTATTTGATAGTATCAGCAGTGCAAAAGACAGTATATCAGCAAAATAGAACATCTTATATTGTTTGTCCTGAAGGGGTATTTGTTTGCTGTCTTTACTCTTAAATACACATGTTATCCTTTACCTGTGGCCAGTCTTTTACCTCAAAACATAATTTTATTAGAGAAATGAAGCTTTTAAGATTTCTCTTTCAGCTGATCCAAGTAAATCAGATGAGGGCTGGCACATTTTTCATAAATGTAATGGCTTAAATCGTTTTAAAGAAAGACTTCTGGGACAAGCATTATCTTGTCTTCTTTCCATTTCCCTCTGGCTCTTAACAAAGCCCAGCCACATAGCTGATGTACATCTTTTCACTGACACATGTCACAGAATCAAGAGCCTCAATCAAAACCTGTCTAGACACATCTGACCAATTGCTACCAGACAATGAAAATATATCTTGTTGAATTCTCTGTCTCATAGCTCTGCCTGTCCTAAAAAGATGTGCATTACTGCTTTCCAGCTACCTTAAAAAGTCCAAGGCCTCCCCGAATCAATGTTTAATTAATTGTCACCAGTACATGGCAGATGAAAATTCAAATTAAGGGTTCTTATGCCTACATTAACCGCCAAAAGAAACCGAAATCTTGACAGCTCTTATTGTTTTTTTCATGGATTTTTGAAGGCGATGCTCAAAACCATGACAGCAGAGAACAAACATAGCAATATTGCACACTCTCATTTTTGTGTGTGAGAGAGAGATAGATAAGTGTGCAGAAACAATAAAATAGCCACCTATTTACTTGTTTTATTCTTAAAAATTAATTGAAGCCATTAGACATTAAATGACTTTGCAAGGGTGATGAATGCACACTCTAAAAGAAAAATACAAAATGAAAAGAAAAACAGGGGTTTGTTATTAGCCCTGAAGAGTCCATCATCTGGTCATATCTAACTGAGTGGACTCTGCCCTGGACCTTGAAAGATGGTCTCCCCTATGGCATCTTATATGAAATTGACTCCTAATGGAACAGGGGGGGAGGACCCATAAAGACCCATTAGCGGCACCTAGAGGCTGTAATGTCCATTACGCAGAGTGTTTTAAGGAATAAACAACTCATCATACTTATATGCTCATCTTGAAAGCTTATGTAACAATATCACTTGGTTAGGTTTGTTTTCTGAGAGCAATGCAGTAAAGACCACAGGATCTCATATGTCCATCCATGTATTCAATTCTATTCTATGTCTCTTTCTATGCCTGCATATCTTCTGGGGGCTGCATCAAAGAGACAGCCCAAAAAGTCTTTTGGAGACCTGAAAGTCTCACAGAATCCTTGCATTCATCCCAAAGGGAATAGTGTAGCACAGTTCCCCCTTTTTCTGCCAGTTCTTCCCTTTGAAAACTCAAAGCGTCACTAACTTATCCTTCCAAAAGGTGCAGTTATTTTTGTATCATTTATATAAATTATATAACATTCCTGTCAATAATATTATTGATAATGTTAAAAAAACAGATTTATGATGTGGACATGCTATGAAAAAGGTGAAGGCAAGCAAACAGCACTATTTGGTTCATTTTCTTAAACACATTTGATGATACACTATGAAACAGTGATGGTGGTAGACATGTTTTTATTGAAGTGGGGGTGATTGTTTGTTGGAAGTACCATATAATAAAGAAATTCACGCTGCATTTGCATTCTGCTGTTCCCTTTTCATCTGCTCTAATAGGTTTATTAAAAGTGGATCACCATTAGAAACAAAGGGCAAAGTGGCCTGTAGATAACTGCTGATGCCTTTCAAAGCCTAAAATTGCTTAAATTTGACTCTGACAGCTATCTGTGAAAACATTCCCTATCTATAAGCCTCCCGCAGGCTTTACACCTTAGTATACGTTTGCAAAGGTGTTTGTCTATGTAAATACAGATGTTCTTGCATGTAGTCTTCCAACTCAAATACAACATGTAAGCCCACAGCGTTGATGCTTTATGTAGGTAGAATGCTGTACTGTTGAAAAGTTGTCATGTACGGGTAAGGTAATGACAGCAAAATTAAAAGTGAAGAGGAAGAAACTCTGAAAAAATATTACTTTGAATCTGGGTCAGGGACAAGTTTCTGCCCAAGTGGAGGAGTTTAAATACATCAGGATCTTACTCAGTAGTGAGGGGAGAGTGAAGTGGGAGATTGATAGATGGATTGGTGCCGTCTGTAGTGATGTGGATGCTGTAGTAGTCTGTTAAGGTGAAGAGGAGCTGAGTGTTAAGGTTTATGGTCAGTCTATGGTCCCACCTTCATCTATGGCCATGAACTCTAGGTACTGATGGAAAGAATTCGATCACAGATTTGAGTGGCAGAAATGAGTTTCCTCCTAAGAGTGGATGAGCTGTCCCTTATCAATAGGATAAGGAGTTTGGTCATTTGGGAAGCTGGGGGAGGTTTTCTAAGAGAGAATTTAATAATTCTTAGCAGGCTTGCGTCAGTATCCTCTGAGATGGGATGAGGACATGGCCTGGCAGAAGGAGGTTTGGGGTTCTCTGCTTAGACTACTGCCTTTGTGAGCTAGACATGGATGGATGGACGGACGGACAGACGGACGGACGGACGGATGGATGACAGACGGATGGATGGACGGATGGATGGATGGACGGATGGATGGATGGATGGACGGATGGACGGATGGACGGACGGACGGATGGATGGATGGACAGACGGATGGATGGACGGATGGACGGATGGATGACAGACGGATGGATGACAGACGGATGGATGGATTGACGGATGGATGGATGGATGGATGGACGGATGGATGGATGGATGGACGGATGGATGGATGGATGGATGGATGGACGGATGGATGGATGGATGGATGACAGATGGATGGATGGATGGATGGATGGATGGATGGATGGATGGATGGATGGACGGATGGATGGACGGACAGTACACAGCTACAGCATGTAGACAATGCTGTGCTAAGCTCTGCATAGTACCAACACACAACCATGTTGAGCACTTCACTAACAGGATGAAAAGACACAATGCTTGGCCAAGTATCTTTCTTTGGAAATCGGGAGTTCCGGTACACAGTGAGGGTGTTGTTCTAGTGGGTCAAGTGAGAAAAGAAATCATGGGAAGCGTCAAAGCACCGACAGTGCCACAGGTTTTTTGGATAACACCTAGATATAGTAGGGATGAGTGCGACTAATTAACTCTACATTAAAATGTTGCTGTTTGACACCAGAAATTCAAGTTGCCAACTGGCATGCTTCTGTAGTACTTTTATGTGGCTGCATATAGTCTGTGTAAGAATATAACTAAGAAACCATTGTTTAACTCGAGTGATTAGACTGGGCTCAGTTTTAAATGTTTTCTGTCGTTTTTTCTGTCTTTTAGGCTAGTCGACTAGTCTATTTATTTTCTTGTTTAACTTCAATAAATTAGTCTCCAGGAACATCCCTAGATGGTAGCTGTTGAACCTAAACAGAACTGTCATAACCAGCTTAACAAATACTGAAAGCCTTTATTGCTTTTACTCAAATGTAAAGAGTCAGATTCAGCAGCGTTATCTTTACTTTACCTGTCTCTCAAGGCATCCATTCCATGTGTCTACTCCGCTCTTGTGTTTGTGCCACACTGACACACACAGGGAGGGAGAAGATGCAACACCAACACACAAGCATGTTATTTTGAAAAGCATATAATGCAAACATGTTTAAGGACCCAAAATACAGAGACTTTTATGACTCTTTATAGCTAAGGTCAAATAATTGTGATGATTTCACGGTCCATGAGCTTACAATTTTTACATAGTTAAAATTACACAATAATGTAAAAATCTAGGAAGACAGATAAAAGTCAGAGAGATCCAATAAGAGCCATTACACAATACTGAAATTAAAAAACAGTAGAGAAATTAAAAAAAAATCTAACCCAAGATTAAAAGCTATTCAAAGAATGAATAAAACTAGTGATGAAAGTAAATCAAAAGCTAAAACGTAAACATCCTTCCTAAATACATGTCTGCTCAAACAGGCATTTGGGTAATGTTTGTGTACCAGTTCTGGTTTTATGTATTTATGAACTGTAAACCTTGGAGATGCAGGCAGCGCATTCCACTGTTCAGATCCCACAGCCTCAAAAGCTTGATTACCCAGGGTCCTTAGGCAAACTGTGTGACCACATACACAGGAGCTGATGCAGTATTTGCACATAAGGATGAGAATTTTAAACTGGCAAACCTCTGTATTATCTGTTGCGAGCTCTAAGAAATTGTGTGGCACCTGTTTATTGACAGCATTAAAGAACTTGAGCCTTTATGAACTCTAAGCTTTATAAGGTTTTCCCCTTAAGGAAAAGGTAAATATAATCAAAGTGGTATCATATTGTAAAACTCTCTACAACATGTCTCAAGGCCAGCAAACATAAAGACAATAACTGAGCTCTGCTAGACATTATGTGCAAATACTGCACTTAATAAACTAATCCGTAAGGCCAGCAATGTTGTGGGGATGGAGCTGGACTCCCTCAAGGTGGTGTCGGAGAGGCGGATGCTGTCCAAGATAAAGACAATGTTGGATAACACCTCCCACCCACTCCATGACATGCTGGTCAGTCACAGGAGCACGTTCAGTGAGAGACTGAGATTACTGAAAAGCACCACTGAACGACACAGGAAATCATTCCTGCCTGTGGCCATCTCCCTGTACAACGCATCCACTTAACACACTGTTTGCTGCTACAGCTACACATGTTTCTTTTCCAACTATTTATTTATGAGTGACTTATGTATGTATGTATGTATATATATGTATATATTGTACTATTCTTAGTTAGTGTATTGTCTGTCTTGTCTTAATGTTGGTTTAAAATGGAGCACTGTAACAAAAAATAATTTCCCCCAGGGATCAATAAAGTATTCTGATTCTGATTCTGATTCTGATTATGAGATAATTAGGAGGTGTGAAGTTTAAAAAATGCATAGCAAACCCCAGATTTTTAAGATAAGAAATAAACCAGTATATACCTTTGCCTGACATGCTAACCAGTTGCAAACTTCATAATCAGGAGTGAAATGCAGAGGTCAGGTAGCATTAACACAGAACAATCACGCGGATAAGAGGATATTAAATGATCATTTAAATTCTCAGAAGAGCAGCTACAGATCTCTCATGAGGAAAAGTACCTTTTTTCCAAAAGCCAGGCTGAATATCATCATAAATATTGTGCCTGTCTGTAGCTGGCTATAGTTCAAGGACACAGCAGGGTCTAAGCAAGGCTACTACTTAAGTAAAATAGGGGTAGGTAAATCCTGACAATGAGGGCTTAATTACTGCTACTCTAGCAGGGCCAACACTGACAAAACTTTTAACAGAGGACAGTATTAGTAGAAGATGACTTCATTTTGCTAATCAATGGCATCAGAGCTTGAAAGCTGATAAGTTGAAATAAGTTCTGAACAGTCAGAGATGAAGCTGATACGTCACACGACGAATACTGCTCCTCATAACCATAACCTTATCAAGAAAAGAGTAAAAAACTTATTATCGCCATGGACAGAGAAGCATTGTAGAGAAGAGTGGGGTGATGAAACAATGTTATTGATAGCATCAAATTCAATCTTTAGATTTCTTTTATGATGCATTCAATAACTGTAAGTGCTCGGGTCAGAAACGCTTCTGTCTAAGACAGCCGACAGCATCCGTCCTCGGAAGAAAAACATTGCAAAGACATTTAGTCCTGGTTTTTAGTGGTTTTAGCCACACTGTCCTGCAGAATTGAACAATCTTCATTAAAAGTTTATTGCTTTGTGAATTGGGGACCCAGACAGGAGTAAAGGGGTACAGCATTTTAGTAGAGCCTTGAATGGTATGTACTGCAAGTTATGCAGCTTAAAGGGATTTTCAGTGCTGTTCATCCAGGCACCAGCAGTCTGAATACAAATTTCTAATTGGCTTTTCCCTAGCGGTTTTCTTCAGTTCAGGTTGAAACATCCTCCACTTAAAAGGTCAAATAATTCCCTCTGCTTGTAGTTCAATTTCAGCTCATTTTCACCACTGGGAACACAAGTTGTGTGTCAGTTCAGGATTTCTTCATTGAGGACAAACCTGTTAAATAAATCACGAAGTTTTGATTTATTAAAAAAGAAAAACAGGAGTGTTTTCTGTGATGTTACCAAAACAATGTGGCTTAAATTAGTATCCAGCTGAGTCACATTGGTGAGATTGTTTTCAAACTAAATTCATCCATCCAATCCCTTAACTGCTCGTTCAGTTTACATGGTTACAGAGCCTCTGGAGCATATCCCAGTTGTTATGTGGCGAGGAGGGGTACACCCTGGACAGATCACTGATGCAAGGGTGTTTGAAATGATTTTGATTGTGATCCGATTGTGCAGCTTTTGTCCTTTACTCTTCCAGTGAGAATTGGCAGTGACCTCATCGATTCGTTCTAGCAACTTCCAGAGCTGTTAACTTTGTATGTGTGGGAGGGTTGTAGATGCAGGAAAGTAAAATAATGTTGCATTATTATTTGTGTGTTTAGGTGTTTGTGAGTTACACTGTAACTGTGAGTATTGTTGCTTGTGAAATGTGCATACTTCAGAGTAAGGATCAAAAAGCACAATGGATTTGTGTGCTGTCGGTGCGTCTCAGGCTCAAAACATGCATACCAAGATTTGCTAAGCTTTTATTTTGATTGCTCTGTACCGATGTACTCGAGCATCCTGATGTCAAAATTGGTCAGAGAATTTATCTCGGCAATTCATTTGTTATGACATGAAAGCTTAAACATAATGTATTGGTAGGACTGTAATGGCAAGACACTTTTTTAAAATACATGATATTTCTGTTTTTGCAACTCTCTACTGCAAATTCTGCAGCCCACAGTGACCGATGTGGCAATCTCAAAAAGTTTAATTTACATAAATGTCTGTTAAGTCACTTTTTCCAAATAAGGTAACAAAATTGTAACTGCATCTAAAATTACCATATTTGTCTGTAGGGATGTTTCCATCAAAGGTTTCAGTCCACACACACATTAAAAGGTTTTACCACAGAGGTGTTGTAGATGAGATGGCTCTGCATGGGTTCTCTCTGGGTATTCTGACTTCCTCCTGCAGTTTAAAGAGAAGCATTTTAGGTAATTGGCTATTCTCATTTGGCTGCATGAATGGTTGTCTGCGTCTCTGTGTTAGCCCTATGACAAATTTGTGACTTGCCCAATGTACCCTTCGTCTTGCCCCATGAAAACTGGAAAAGGGCTCCAGCTCGCCCTGAAAGAAAATGTTTGAACTAGATCTTCAGGTTCTGGTGTATACAAGTTGGTGTAACTCTTCTCTGCATGTCCACTGATGCAAGTGTTCGCTTGGTTGCAATGCCTCTAAAGGGCTGGTCAGAGCAGGGAAATTTGTGGAAATGTACGGATGGAAAAACAAACTGATTTTCAATATGGCATAATCATGTGACATCTGAGGTGCAGAACAGGAGTGTAGTCCTTTTTTCATTTTTGATTGGAAGATCAGAGATAATTAGAAACAAAAAAGAAGCAGTGACACTGAGCCATTAATGTTGAACTGCAGGTCACAGTTATTCAAAACTGATATTACTGAAAACTGATATAATAAAATGACTTTCTGACCTTATTAAAGCTTCCTTTTTTTCCTGACCCCAAACATTTTGTTTTTACTAACAGCAACTATCAAATTAGTCATTTTCACTGAGAACAGAAATCTTTAAATTCAGTTTGCATTGCACTGGATAAAATACTGTAGATGTAAAACTTGTGTTGACTTTTGGCGTTAGTATGAGTTTAAAATAGAAACGTAGCCAATATCTTATGTTTGTTCCTGGTGTCTACTAGAGTATAGCTGTTCAAGAAGTCCTGATTTATCTCATTCTGGGCCTCTGTACGGCCCCCTCAGTTCACCCACTGTATTAAAGAAGCTATTTTAGCTGCTATGTGTTTAAGGCCACCCTCCCTTCAAGCCAGTGTTCTTCTAACTGGTTGTTTTGTTAGAAAATTGTTTGAATAACAGGTGGGTGTGATCACAGATCAAAATAAAGTAAAATAAAAAGGGCATTTAGATCACTCTGGGATGTAGGCTTTAGGCTTTACAAGGGACTGACTAATCTCTGTATTTGAATCTTCATCTTTTTTAATATCCGTATCCATCATTACACTGGTGAAAATCATTAAAGGCAAAAGTAATCTAATCTTGTGTCACAAAAGTTTAAGTTGCATCCAGAATTGTTTTTTATATTACGTCTGAGTGTGGCGTGAAGCACAGTGTACTGTAGTACTGGTGTAAACTTCTTATTTCTGTGTAGCTTTGAATGTAGAAGCCCAGAAACAATTACCAGTGATGTGCTCTCTGGTAAATCCAAAGTAGACTTTAATAAGCAGTAAAAGAAGTAATAAAAGACAGGGATATAAAATGTATTCTGATAAGCTTTGTTTTCTGTAACTTCAAAGTTTGCCTACGCATCATGAACTGATTAAATACAGCAGGAAGTGCATGTGTGTCTATAAACCAATTGCTTGCTGCTGTGAGTAGACGTGAGATTCATCACATTCTTTTAAATATTTTAGCATTTAGTTGAAAACAAGACAAATAAAAAGATTCTATTGCACTCTTAGAAATATTGTTACTTAATCTTATTACGTTCCTACATTTGATATGACACCCTTCAGTCTGCAGGAAAGCCTCCTCCCACTAAAGCAGTTTAGAGCACAGTGATAGTCTCGCAATAGAACTTTGTCAGTATTTGGGGGGGAAAGTAAATCTCTGCCCTTGTTAATTCATGAATCAGCTATGATGAGACACATTCTTTGGAAAGCTGGGTTCAGTTTCACTAGCTACACCCAGGCCTGATTACTGCTAGACATGTGGATAACGAAATCACTTAAAAACAAGTTGTTCTGACAAAGTGAAATAGACTAAAAGATCTCAAATAGGAACAATCAACACTCTAAAGAAACAACTGAGAAAACAAGGTTATTGGCTATCAGTCTGAAAAGGGTTACAAAGGGTTTCTAACTGTGAGAGCCATTTTCCACAAGTGGAGAAAACTTGAAACAGTGATTAACCTTCCCAAGATTGGCTAGACCAAGATTACTCCAAGAGCAAATCAACAACTTATCAAGGTCACAAAAGAACTACAGAAATTAAGGACTCACTTCTCTAAGTTACGGTCTGTTTATTTCACCAATAAAAAAGAGACTTGGCAAAAACCCATAGGAGAGCTCAAAGGGAAAAGGCACTGTTTAACCAAAAAGAGCAGAAAGGCTTATCTCACACTTGCCAAAAAACATCTTGATTATTCCCAAAACTTTTGTGAAAATATTCCATGGGACAAAACTTTGTGAGTCCCATTACATCTGACATTAAACTAACACATCATTTTATAAAAACAGCATCATACCAATGGTCAAACATGGAGGTAGTGTGATGGTATGGGGAAATTCTGAAATTCCAAAAAGAAAATCCCCCAGTTATGCAGCAAGACAATGATCCAGAGTACACCAGTCCACCAAACAAAATAGAGGTTTTGGAGTGGCCTAGTCAAAAGTGGCATAAATGCCTTTGAGATTCTTTGGCATAACTTAAACAGGCCATTCATGTTTGAAAACCCTGAAGTATGGCTGAATTAAAACAATTCTGCAAAAGGAGAGTGGGCAAAAATTCCTCCACAGAGATATAAAACACTCATTGCCAACTACTGCAAACGCCTGATTTTACGTTTTTGCTGCCAAGGTGGGAAGAACCAGTTGTTAGGTTTAGGGGGCAAACCCTTTTTCCCCCCCACATAGGGCGATTTAAGTTTGGATAGATTTAATTAAATCAACATTTAGAAACTGCATTTTGTATTTGCCTGTGTTATCTCTGTATAATATTGAAACTTGTTTGATCATCAGAAACATAAGTGTGTCATGTGTAAAAATATTTTTCAAAAACTGCAAAAAGAAAGAGAGTGATAAGAAAAGGGTCAAATACATTTACACAGAGCCATATATGGAGTATTTTCACAGATTCACTTTGCAGCATGACAAAAATACAGCCAGAGCCACGGAGAACAAGCAGAGGAAGAGTGAGGAGTCCTGTACCAGATGGTGTGACTCCCACAGGGCCCTGATCTCCACATTACCTAGTCAGTATGGCATTAAATTAAAAGAAACTGAGGCAGGATAAATCCACAGAAGAACTGTGTTAATTGTGTTGTCAAGTATTGAGAGAAACTATTGCGATTTTAAAGGCAAAGCGGGGTCACAATAAATATTCATTTGTTGAGGTTTTTACTAATGTATGTAAATAGAAGAGCCATTATACAATACATTTAAATTTCATTGTATATTTTACACAAGTACATATCCACAATTGATTTCCCATATTACAAATTTAACACTGTTTTTTATACAAGTGCCATTTCCAGCAAAAGCAATACTTAAAACTCCAAAAGTAATCAAATTAAAAATGAGCAAAAGTCTCCTCAAATTACACCCAATTTACTTAGTACTCAGCAGAAATTAACCCTAGTAATTCACCACTCAAAACTCTGGAGACGGCAAGAATATGTGATTAAATATTGTAGTTTTTTTCCCTGACTTGCTTGAAAATTTGTTTTGAAAGCTTAACACCTTAGAGTTATATTATTAATCATAGTAATTTTTGAACCCCCTACAGTTATGTCAGCCTTTTGATACTGTATTCAGATTTTAAAGCTGCATACAAAAGAATTCAAAGCTTTTTTTCACCTTGCAGTCTCAAATCACTTGTCTGTTTTCAACAGTGAAGAACATGCAGTTTGAGTCAGCAGGATGGAAGTTTCAGTAATTTCATGTGTTTCTGACAGTATATTACTAATACACACATCAATCTCTCAAGAAATGTGTCTATAATAGTCATGTATAAAGTGTACAAATAATTTTACATTGATTTATCCACTTCTGGTACTTCAGTAATAGATTGTAATAGATCTCTTTAATTAGGAGTTAATTCATGATCTATAGGAAAAACAATAATCTTATTGAAATGATTGGTCAGTTTTCAAACCAATTCTCATGTTGTCAAAAATGTGGTTTCCATATTTTTAGTTGTGCTGTTGTATTAATGTACATTTGAAATTAAAAAGTCAATGCCTTAAATTTAAAAAAAAAATTAAATAATCAGTATGAAACAAGTCAAGACTGCCATTGTTAGAAAAAGGACAACATATCTTTAAATAACTTACTTCCACATGAACACTTTTTTCTCAAAGACTTCCCATCACTTTAGCCATTTGCTTCCAATCTCCCACCCGGTCCATTTAAACTGTGTCGTGTTAGAAGGTAACTCTTGCAGAATTAATGAACACCGGCGGAGGATATTAGCTCCTGCTGGTTTGAGGAACTATGAATGCACTTGGATTCATTTCATTTGGCTGATTATGCAGTATTACAGCTACTTATTAATTATCTAAATATAGTTATAGATTCAGTATGCATATGTGGCAAAGTGTTCACAAATTCATAAGCACTCTTTAAAAGCTCTATGCTGAATTTCTCACCAAATTAGCTGTGCAGTGCAGAAAATGGCATGAGAGATCTTAGAAAAGGCTCACCCCCACCAGGATTCAAAATAAAAGCCTTACATGGTGTTTTACTCAAGGGTATAGGCAGGAACTGAGGTGGTGAAATTGTAGACTGATTAACTGTGGCTGTAAACTTAAACACAAACAAAATGTGTTTAACCTCTTTAACCATTAGGACTGCGCAACATTGATCGTCCCGACAACGATATATAATGACAAAAAAAACCCACATTTTCTGTAAATTCGGTGAATCTTGGGCAACTTGACTTGCGTGAAGTGTTTTCAGCTGGGCGTCTTGTACCTGGAGTTTAGTGTTACATACATTGAAACAGCAAAAATTTTCTTTGTGAGTATTTATTTCACGGCGTGCTGCGGAAAAAAGCCTGTTCTACGGGGGTTAGCACCTGATGGCTCTTTTTAGCTTCTCATCCGTAAACACTCTGCATACTATTTCACGTGATTAAGTTTATTTTGAAAAATCTCAACAGAATCTATTGTGAAAGGTTTATGTGGAAAATAAAGATGCGGACGGCGGAGCCACGCAATGGATTTACTGTCATTGTTGCTAACGACAACGCATAAAAACAGTCGCTTGTCCGTCCGTAGTGTGGTTATATTAAATATAAGAAAAAGAGAGAACTTCAAGAAATTCTACAGTGACCATCAAAACGATGAAAAAATATTCCCGTAAACAGTTTATTTTGCAACACCACGAAACAAACGGTAGCGTAATATGAAATGATAGATGTTTTTATATCGTCATCCGATATATATCGTTATATCAAACAGCCCTATTAACCATGCTGACTAACTTTAAATTTATCTGGCCTTTCATTTAAAATATTTTTTTCAAGGCTTAAATAACTAAAAAAAAAAGTCATTTAAGTCACATAAATTTTAAAATTGTGTACTGCAATAAAATATCATAATAATATGTATTTTTTAAATGTACAAAGAAGCCAAGTAGTACTAAGTCTTCTGCAGTTTGTAAATATAATCAGCACATATCATGTTTAGGATCAAGAGCTGGTGAGACGAAAGTTATCACACAGTTATCAGTTAAACATTAACAATCACAGTGCTGTACTTTCCACTCTAAATGCAATTAAACCAGAAAAAAAAATGTTTAACTGCTTGCATATTCTTTGAGAGTTTTCTAATCTTGCTTTTCTCCACAGCGTGATAAGTGAAATAAGAATAACTTTTTTCCTTTTTTGTCGTAACTACTCACCAGTAATGTTTACTTTTTCAATCAATGCTCTCATCAGCTCAAATAGCATTTGGCTCTTCAGCTGTAAATTGATGAGAGATAAGCACTCTTGTTTCCTGGCAGTAGCTGTAGGCAAATCCACTCACTGGCCACTTCATTAGAACCTCACCAGCACTGTGCTGGATGCCTGTTTGTCTTCAGAAATGCATTAATCCTTTGGGGCACATATTCAACAAGGTGCTGGAAACTTTCCTCAAAGATTTTGGTCCATATTGACATCATAGCATCACACGGTTGCTGCAGATTTATTGGCTCCACATCCACGATGCAAATCTGTTCTGCCACATCCCAAAGTTGCTCTTTTCTGATCTGTTGATGGTGGGCCAAAAAAAACTTTTGAGTTTATTCAAGTTTTGTGAAATTGCACAAGTTTTCCTGCTGAGAGCAGCCATTGGAAGATGGGTATGATGTGGAGAATAAGGCATGCATATCGTCAGTCAGCAACAAAACTGTAGACTGTAGCATTTAACTGATACTCAGCTGGTATGAAGGAAGTGTGGCAAGAAAATGTTCCCCACATCGTTCCACCACCACAAACCTAAACCACTGATTCAAGGAAGGATGGATCCATGCTTGTGTCTTAAATTCTGACTCTAAGATTCAAATTTCACATGATACATTAGAACAGACAACATTTTTTCTGTCTTACATTGTAAATTTTTAGTAAATCTATGTAAATTTTAGCCTCAGGCTTTGTGTTCTCAATAGTAATGCGTGCCACCCAGTGTCGTCTGAATTAAATCTGCTTTGAGGGTGGATGTGTTGTATGTTCTGCATATTTTGGTTTTAACAATGAGCTACAGTTGCCTTCCTGTCATCTTGGAGCAGACTGGCCATTCTTCTCCGACCTCTGGTGTCAATAAGGCATTTTGGCCTGCAGCTCACAGGACATTATCTCTTTTTTTTGCACCATTCTCTGCGAACTGTAGAGATGGTTGTGTGGAAAAAATCCTAGTGGATTAGCACTTTCTGAAATGCTCAGAGCAGCGCTACTGGCACTAACACCAACAACCATGCCATGTTCAAAATCCCCATTCTTCCTCATTTTGATTCTCAATTTGACCTTCTGCAGGTCGTCTTGAGCATATCTACATACCAAAATGTTGATGCCATATGATTAGTTGATCAATGAGCAGTTGAACAGGCGTACCTAACAAAGCCGCCATTAAGTTTAGATTTCTCTGAAGTAAATACTAGTGTCAGTCTTCAGTTTCTGACATTAAATCTAGGAAAAGAAGTATTATCCCCCACTTGCTCTCCTGTTTACTTCCTGTCATTGTATTAATGAAGTGCTCAATTTAGGTATGTCATACACTGTATTTGCTTTACCTCATAAACTAATAACAGTGACAGACTCACCTAATTGTCTCCTTCAGTAGCGTTCTAATTCGGATAAGGACACCAAAGAGGAGGGTTGGGCAGACAAGGTTGTGTTGCCAGGATGTTCAGTGATGCTGACAGGAAAATGCTGTAAATTGTCATGAGGCCTTGTGTCGCTCCCCCACACTCAGATGTTTGTGTAGTTGTTTTGTAGTATCTTTGTGAGCGGAAGATACTAGAAACATTTTAAACATTTGTTGTGCACTTTCGTCACCCCCAATAAAACGTGCTACTAGCCATGTGTTCTTCAAAGGGACTGAATCTCCTGAAATGGATTACCTTCATTCACAATAAACTGTAACTGACAGATACAGGTAGAAATGACCCATTCATTTTTAACTAAGTGCAGACAATGTTGGCATTTATTGCTACAAATACTTCTTCAGGTTCCTATGATTAGGTAGCAATCTTGCCCTTTAGGGCAGAGAGTGTATATGGCTTAAGTAGGGGCTAGTCTACAACTAGTTTTGCCTGTTTGGGTTCCTATAAGGAAAGTCTGTAGGTAACAAATTGTGAAATTTGGAGCATGCCTGTGCCCCCCATTGTAGGGCTAGAATGTGCAGTACATTTAACCATCTGTGTGCAGACCGAGTGGCCCCACATGGGCCCCAAGCTGCCATGTTTACTTGATATGGATGCTCAACAAAGTATTTCAGGGTTATTCTAAAATGTATATATAAAAGGAAGTCCATAATATACACTTTAACTTCCAAGCCAACACTTCAGAAGTTGAACCTGATCACATAATATATTTCACATATCACATATATATTCACACATACACTTAGACGTGAGTGTGTGAATTATATTTGCAAGGTCATATGTTCATGAATTGTCCAATGAAGGAGAAGGAGTAGATATATGAGGTACTTTAAGATGGTAATATCACAAATTATTGTACCTATCGGTGTATTTTGTTTGTGTTTCTAAAAAAAAATGTGTGGAGGTGATCTGTAACAGTGAACACCAAATAACCAATACTGCATTACCTGCCAAATGAAATGAAAACAACAGCAACAAATGCACTACAGCAGCTATATTTGCCTCTGGTGAGTGCTGAACCAGTTCCATCAAATTAAGTCCTCAGTGGGCATCTTGCCAGGTAATACATCTATCTCCATGAAGCAGGTAGGGAGAGCTGCCGGTGACATGGTGTGTATCCGCTTGTGTACAGAAACCCACGAGACACGTGGAGGACACAGGTCAGTGAGCGAGAACACTGCTGTAAAATAGAGATGACAGTAATTTAGTGTACTCAAAAAAATAAATAAAATAAAATCAATGAATTAGATCACATTAGTAGCTGGCACAAAATGTGCTTTAGTCTTTGTCACTGTTATCCTGAATGTTACACTTTTTTTACTGGTATTCTTTATCTAAATAAAAAAGTCTCGTCACTTGATTAAAAATAAGGCTAGAGCTGTTTAGTTTAGTTCAATGCCCTAAGCTATACAGGCTGTGCCCAGCAATGCTGTCCAAAGTCTGCCGGGATAGCCCCGTCCCACACCTTAGTAAGTTACTTTATCATTATAATATTGTAGTGGAAAGTATTTTTCTGTCCCAGAATGCAGAATTAATCTTTTAATTGTACTTTTATTCAACTTAGAAACAAATAAACAAACAGCAATAAAAGCAGTAATTAACCTCCTTAAACAGTTTCCTTTGCAGCGTTACTTCTGGCTAACTCTGTCATTTACCTCAACCCCAAAATTAAACAGATACAGAACAAGAAAATAAATAAACAGACAGATACTGCTCTGCCCTCATAGTGATTTATTTAGCATCTTTCCTGAGCTGTCAGTCACACAATCTGGTTTTTCACAACTCTCATCCTTCACAACAACACTTGGCAGCTTGATGTCCAGCCTGGGCCAAACTGTGTTTTAGAGATTGTAATCCACATGGTAAATGCAGCTTCCATAAAGCTGTAAGAAGAAAACACAGAGAGAGTGAGAAGAGAAGGATTGAATGTCAGGGGAATGACACCTTTTTCACTGATTGCCATCCTTAAAAGTTGATGTTTGTGTGTATACATATAGTATACTGCACTGACTGTTTTGGTTTGTAAATGCTTTTACCGTATGTCTTTAAGTATTACTGAAAGACTCTGGTTAAGATTGGATTATACTGATCTCTATGACATCATCTGTGAAAGTTGGAGAACGATTTTAGCGCGTTTCTGCTTTGTCAGCCTCGAGGTGACAAAGCAATCTACATCCTGAATGTAGTAGACTGCAAGAGTACAATAATCTTGGAGCACAGTTTTATATAATAATTGGGTGCTGTGTAAATCGTCCAATATTAGCAAATGTAAAGATCATTAAAAGTAACTTTGCAGTGTTTGGGTCTCTTATATCTTATCGCAACTTATTCATAATATATAGACTGAAAGTAAATAACGAAAATAATGGAGCAACAGGGCAAACAATGGATTAAAAAGTTACTATGTAATTTTGAAACAATGTGGCTGTGATACAGTAAGTTCTTTCTGCAGTTTGCTATTTCTACAGTTTGCCAAATTCAAGCAAAGGGACTGGTATTTTTTTTTTTTTAACAAAGCAGATCAGACTAGATTCATGCTGGCTCACTGGAGCTTATCTTCAGATGACCTCGGACTGAAAGCCTGTCTTATAGAACATTTCAAGGCAAAAGCAGATGTTTTCTTTGTTGCATATAATAACTGGCTGACACTGTTTTTGCATACGTCAACCATTGTGCATGCACACAGAAATGCCCATACTCTATGTCTAAATATACATTTTTGCAAAGACACTGAAAAAAATAAACTATTTTCAGATGCACAGCTGAAAATATGGCAGTGCTGTAACACAGAGTGCGACAGAAGTGCAGCGGTAATTATCATTTATCTAACTGAGTAATCTGCATATTAAGTACTGTTAGGGTTTCTTGCAAACTCATCCGTGGGTAAATGGGAAGGAGTGTACAATTGCATCATTAAGCAGAGGAAGGAAATTTCATTGCCATTAAAGACTGATATCAAAGGTGTGAAGGAAGTAGAGACCATCTTGTAATGGGATTATACCAGCTGCGATGCAAGTGAGTTTTTAGACCACCATTAAAAAAAATATACAGTCATGTGAATAAGAATGTTTCCACAAGACCCTACGCAGTCCTGTGAAAAATTAAGAATACTCTTAATGCTTCCATAGGAATTAAGAAGAGAAGTAGCAGCCAGACTGACAATCAAATGATTAATTAATTAATTAGCAAAGGGGAGTGAGCCAAAATTCTTCCACAATGATTGATTAAAAGACTACTTCACGTTATGGTATGGTATAACCTCTTGACTGCATAGATTCCTGCGAAAATGTTGTTTTTCTCATCACTGTATGTTGATTTACTAGACAAATCTAGTTTATAGGAAAAGTATCAAGAGGACAGAGGATGAATTAAGGTTCGTACTAGTGCCTGGGGGTATTAGCTACTCTATATTAAGGAGTCAAATCGCCCACCCATCATTTTTGATATCAGCTACACACCTGTAAAGTTTCATGACTGTGTCTTACACAGTTGTGACAGTTTCGTTGGACAAAATCTGTCCATAGTTAATCAGGATTTACTTTCAGTCAGTGTGGCAAAATTTGTTTTCTCAAACTCTGTTCCACCAAAAATGAGGTGTACACAATTTGTCATAAAATAACTATAGTTCACAAGGGGTTTGTGTCAGTGTGCTTTATCAATAGAAATCTGTACTTATCTTATGCAGTAAAACAATAACACTAAGCAGCAGTGGCACAGTCTGACTAAGGGATGGCCAGTGCCCACACCTTGGAGGATGCTGCAGTTGAAGAATACTCATCGCACAAGCCTGCCTCTGCACTGTTCTTAGTGAATTTCACCTACATATTATATCTTTATGGGGATTTCACCTAGATTACATTACAGTATGGCACCAGTAAGAGCTAACTATGGACAAGGTAAAGACACATTTGAAAATATTTTGTGCTAAGTCAGTAAGACTGAGGTATTGTGAACTGAAATCTCTTATCTCATTTACTCATTATATAGTCTTGCCACCCCACTCACCCACCCACAGAGCCCCGGACATACCGCCTGGGAATCGAACAGTCTCAATAGAGACCTGACAGTCAGAGTTTGGCTGCCTCTGCTGATTACCACATTAAGTGAAAGTACTGTACTTCTTGTGTTTCTATAGCAACAGTTTCCACTCTCGTCTTTGGGATACTGAGCAATTGGTGGAGGAGAGCTGCAATGGCAGCCAAATCTATGCTTTTTAATTTAATCACAGTGGCTGTTGCTAAATTAATGGCAGACCATTACACATTGGGTGTAATGGTCATACCTGCAAATAGGCCTCCATTTGGACTGAAGTTGCTGATCGTGGTTACAACTCTCTGATCATGCTGCTGGTGCTTTTTTATGTTTTATAAAACTTTTTAATCACATTAATTTTAAAAAGCCTTGATAACAACATATACACTAACAAATCATAACATGAAACATAAATTAATCATATTAACAACCAATGAACTGAACCATATTACTGTAGTAATCATTGGTGGTACTGTTGTTGCATGTTTGTACATGATTATGAGTGCTTGATAAGAAGGCAACTTAATTTTTTTAGGTTTGTGAAGGTTCGCTTATTATCCATGAGGCTTGTTCAGTTTTAAAACAAATAGCCTAGAGTCGCAGGTATTTAAACCCTAGTCGGGGGTGTTCCCCTAGAGGGGGTCCTGAGAGTTTCTGACCTAGTATTAATCGCGTGAATTGCCACATGAGCTAAGGTGTGAAAAAAAATTTGGGTCATTCCCATCATCATTATTGTTCCAGTCCACCATCATGTGAGCTATTAAGATAGGAAAGATGTAAATGGGGGGTTGAAATGCTTAGGAATTGATTGTTAGGTACTGAGAACTACTGTATCCTGGGTGACTGAGAACCTACAGATATTTTGTACATGATTATATTAAAGTGTAATTCACTGTACTTTTAAAAAGTGCAAAAAAGTGCAGTGTCTTGAAATGCATCTCTACTGTTTTGGGGTCTTTTTCTCTCTCTCTCTCTCAATATTCACCTTTTTCACATTTCCATCTCCCTCTCTTTGTGTCCCAGGTGTTGATGAGTTGATGACTGACAGAAGTGATGTGATAGCAGGTCTGCCAGGTTAGACAGATCAGAGCAGACTGTCTGCTGCACAGTGAACCACCTGGATGCAACACGTTACAGCATAGACAGGTAGGACTGGAGTAATATATATGTAATGAAAGATTTGGCCAGACTTTTGTGGGCAAGGCAGCTGTTTCTCCAAGCTTTCTCAGCCAAGTAATGTTTCAAGACCCTAGCAGACTTTAAAAGCATATTTTTAATTAAAAGAAAACTGACTTAATTCATTTTGACATCTTTAATTTATGAAGTCCAAAAAGCGAGAAAATTGACTGATAGTTCAAAAGAAAAATAATAGTGCAAGTCTTTAAACTCCGTCAGAGATTGTAGCCCTATCGCTTAATAACAATTAATACATGCAGGCAAAAAATAAATTTAGACTTGCGCAGCCTTTCTTGAAAAGGAATTTAGTAAAATACAATTTCCCCTAAGCCCCTTTGATGTCTCACTCTCTTCATTTTCTCTTTGCTTGCAGAATGGATTTCCCCAATTACACTGAAGGGGTGTTTGCCACAAGCAACGTTAGCAGGAATGACTCACTGGAGACCACTGAACTTCCCCCTAGTGAAATCCTGCTTACTATAACTCTGTCTGTGCTGGCCATCCTCACCACATTTTTCAACTGCCTGGTGATAACAGCTATTGCAGTCACTCGCAAGTTGCACCACCCAGCCAACTACCTCATCTGCTCATTAGCAGTGACCGACTTACTGGTGGCTGTGCTGGTCATGCCCTTCAGTATCATCTACATCCAAAAGAAGAGCTGGGTCATGGGTCAGGTGGTGTGTACCTTCTGGTTAAGTGTGGATGTCACCTGCTGCACATGCTCCATTCTGCATCTTGCTGCAATCGCCATTGACCGTTACCGGGCTATCACAGACGCAGTGGAGTACTCTCGCAAACGTACAGGAGCCAGAGCTGGTGCAATGGTGGCAGTGGTGTGGCTCCTGTCCATCCTCATCTCACTCCCTCCTCTACTGTGGCAACACTACAGTGGCAATAATGACCATGAAAATGAGTGCATCATCATCCATCCTCACATGGCCTTCACCCTTTATTCAACACTCGGAGCATTTTATATTCCACTGCTGCTCATCCTCATCCTCTACTATAAAATCTACCTGGCCGCTCAGACCCTATATATGCGGAGGGAGGCTAGCCGGGCTAGCCGTCACTCATGCATGACCAATGGCAGCATGATCCCCTCTACCTATCCTGCTGGAGATGGTGATGCCGATGGCGGGCCTCGAAGTCCTGAGCCTGTAAGCCCACCGGAAAAGTCTTTCTCTGAACCCTCAACAGAGGAAACTCCACGTGAACGGGTCCGTGTGTCTGTAAAGGCCTTTAAGTGCAAGTCACGACGGCACGAGTCACGCAGTGAATCACGTCGTAGTCAGTTATACCAAGGACCTCGAATCTCGGGCTCACGAGAGCGCAAAGCGGCATCCACGCTGGGGTTGATAATAGGGGCCTTTGTCGTCTGTTGGTTGCCGTTTTTTGTCAAGGAATTGATTGTCAACACCTGCGGTTCTTGCAGTACTTCAGGGGAAATGGCTGACTTCCTGACATGGTTGGGCTACCTTAATTCTCTGATCAACCCTCTGATCTACACCATCTTCAATGAAGACTTCAAAAAAGCCTTCCAAAAACTTGTGAGGTGCAGTCATTACCTCTGATGATTATTTATGCATGATCAAACCTGTACACCATCTATATATGAGAGGAAACAAAATTAATGGCTTCAGGTCAAAAATACTGACTGAATAACTGAGTTATTATGTCTGAAAAAGAATAATTTAAAAGAGCAAAAGGATTGATACTGGAAAAGAAACTTCATCAGCCACTTCAGCAGCCTAAATGGCACCGACTCAGCAATGAGATGGTGCGAGTTCCCAATTGAAAATCAAGTCCTGCTATTTATAGAAGAGCCTGAGACCTCATTGATGTTAATTGGAGTATGTAAAGGGACACTGAGAAAATGTGCCATCACTGACCTTTTTTGAGGCCTGAGTTCTGAGCATTAGTGATCAGCCCCATTTATACGTCTTGAAATAGCTGACCATTATGTCTGTTTCATCTAATGACCTCCCTTCTGCCGAGTCCACGCTGCTGGCTTAAATATTGGACATGTGTAAAATACCACAGTATACCAAGTTGTTGCTTTTTGTGGCTGTGATGTTATGAAAGGTGACTTGTTTTCTGACTGTTGCAATGATTGTTAGCAGAACTAGTATATATTTAGCCCTGCAAAACATTCCAAAAATATTAAACCTCCATTGATTGATGGTTTGACCTTCTTGTAAGTTAATGGTACAGGTACTGGCTTCATTTACTTGACAGTCTAAAAAGACATGGGAAGATATGGTCTAACTTTCATAAGATGTCAATGCCTGAACTTAACAAATAATATTTTAAATGTTTACAATTAACAGCGTAAAATGTAATTAATATAAAGAAAAAAATTTTAACATCTAGGGCTAAGTCATACCATAAATAACAACAAAATACTGGGGTACCAACATAAACTTGACCCTAAGACTTTTGAAAAGGTCTACTGTTACAAGTTATACAAAGCACTGCCACTTTTATTGATTTTTTTTCAACATCATTTGATTATTTCCTATGGTATTTATATATTATTTATCTAGTGGAACCAACACCCCATCTAGCTTCACTCCCACACCATAGCTAGCATTAGATTAATTGAAGGTGAGAGTCACTGGTGGAGAAATCCTCATTACACTACTCCCACTCAAGTACTTGGAATAGAACTACTATTTCTTTATTGGTTTCAAGAGGGCACATGATATGTTGATGGATGTGGATGAGTCAAGTGTGAGGGTGTACTGTATACCAATGAGATAATATAAGGCATTCCATAAACGTATATAGATCTCTGACAGTATGACCAGTCTGCTGTTTCTTCCTTTGTTTTTCACTGCCTAAATAATCAATAATAAATGGTCCACAGCTGAAATATTTGTTCCTGTTCTTCTCCGAGTTAAGTAATTGTTTAAGGAGAGAGTATCACCATATTCCCTGTATGTATGGAGAAAATGGTAGCAGGAATACCAATGATAAGCTGTATGTGTAAATTAATGTTATTATGCTATATTACATCAGTCTGCTTACTGTTTAATGTGAATAGAGTGGATATTTTCCATATTTTGATTTGATGGTGCCCCCTTGTGGCAAGAAGAAAGACACTCTGATTGGTTAGTACTGTCTTTCAATGCTACAGCAACAAGATTCATGAATCTGAAAATACTGCTCACTTACTCTCATCGGTCAAACAAATAAAAGTAATTAGAAATAAGCATTGCTGTGCAAGTTCTCTCTGTGTCAAATGTTTGTGGATAATGTTTTTACTTACATCATAAACACTGTTCATGTCATGATGAAGACCATGTTTAAATGTTGCCTAAGCATAGGAAAGAACATGTTTAAATGGCATCTTTTCGCACTTGTTTCTTCAAAATTACATGCATTTATGTTCCGGTGTGTGTGTGTGTGTGTGTGTGTGTGTGTGTGTGTGTGTGTGTGTGTGTGTGTGTCAGTCAGTGAGGAGTTGCACTGTCTCACTGGGAGAGCTGATAAAGCTAGAATTCCTGCCAGATGGACTACGTTACACTGCAAGTGGGTGTCCCAGTAGAACATCAGGGCATTCCAATTGTCAGTCCCGCCAGTTGTATTCACTTACAAGCACTATAGCATTTTCCTCAAACAGAACCTGTCGCAGGTTTGCCCAATTTATTTCAACAGTTTCCACATTAAACTTGTAGACTTGTAGGCTGCAATAACATACCCCATGTCCATACAGACAAAGGCATTTGAAGTGCTTTTCACAAAAAGACAAAGGCCACATCTGTTGGTTATGAACAGAGCTTCTTCTAACTATAGCTGCAGCATAACAGCTGCTTCATTAAATAGGGAATACCAGTGCAGGAATAAGGCAGAGACAAGGTATAATATACTCTACTTTCATATCCTATACCTAAGCAAAAAAAGAACTATTATCAGGGGCTTTGGATTAGTGAATTTGCCCACTAATAAGGATATCAACATACTGCGCCTGACCCTCTATGGGCTTTTCTGATGTTAATGTTATTAGCAGTATTTTATTGAACAGCAATACAAGAAACATTGCCCGCCTGTCTGTGTGTGTGAGAGCAACATTGATAGGGCTTTATGGAACACTAAGTTGTTAAAAGGTGTTAAGTAGGGACCATTTATCTTATACTACATAAAATATCTTTTTTGAGAGTTCTTTTAATTTCAAAAGTACAAGTAAATTTGGCATGTTGTAGTACAAAAAGCACGAGTATACACCATAAAGGCTGAATTAAGTTTAGTTACTTTACTTCTAGTATTTTGGTACTGTGCATATTTTATGCCAGATGCCCTTTCTCATGCAATCTCCATCTGGATAATTCATCTGGGCTTGGGACAGGAGCAAGGAGTACACTGACTTGTGCTTCCCAAGCAGCTGCACCATGTGAGGTATAGTTTGAAGACTGTTACACTGACAAAAAGACAGGAGGACAAGCTGGAGGTGGCACAGCTAAATATGTTAAGATTTTCAATGGGGTTGATTGTGATGGACAGAATTTGAAATGAGTATATCAGAGGGGCAGCTCAGGTGAAGTGGTTTGGAGGAAAAGTTTGAGAGGCAAGGCTGCAATGATTTGGACATGTGCAGAAGAGGGATACTGGATATACTGGACGGAGAAAGGTGGTATGGAAAAGGGTGAAGTGAAGGCAGATGATGCCCTGTGGCGACCCCTAAAGGGAACAGCCGCAAAAAGAAGAAGTAATATTTACCTATATGTGAATAACACCTGTGCAGTAGGACTAAGTCCCATTCTGCATTCTTCCTATTGAAATAACAGGTATTATTTTAATTAATGACATTTCTCACTTCTCTTTTAATTATGAATTTCTAACCGAATTCCTCTTTGTGATTAAAGATTCACTTAATAAGCTGTAAAAATGTATTGTCTGATGATGCAGCATGCTAAGGATTAGATTAGGAATTCTAAAAAAAGAAAGAAAGATTATTGTCATAAATGTGGGTAATTGTTATTATTTAAGCCACGTTTTACAATTTTTTTTTTTGGATGAGTCTGACATGTAATATATATTATATAAGAAATACTGATTTATGCAAAGTCCCCTATTACAAGTGAATAGCTATTTAATACTATTTTAAGTCATAGTGGGTACCATCTTTCATACCGGATTTCCTATTGGCAACAGCCGTACAAGGAACGTACAAGGGTTAGTGACAAGGATAATTGCGCGGTTGCCAAGTAGTTAGTATCCTGTCGTGAGGAATCGGAGGACGCTTTCTTACCAACCTGGCAACTTTGAGTATGCGCTGGATACGGCAGACAGTATGGCGGACAACGAAAGTGATTTGGAAACAGACGGGCTTGAATTAGCTCTGGACACGTTGTGTGCTAAACACTGCAGCGGCGAATCGTCACTGAAGAGCAAAGAGTATTGCTCTGAGTTTTGTGAGGTATGTCGGGTGAATTTATATCCTGTGATTTACGGAGTCGGCGTTTGTTTATCGCTAACGATGCTAGCTTTGAGAGCTAATGCTAGCCCCTGAGCAGCTCTTTTAATGCAGTTATGTGTTTAAGGCGGAGGCATAGCACATCAGAGACAGAGCAGAATTAGTTAGTCAGAGTTTACAGGTACGAACTGGACTTTTGGGTGTCTTATTTTTGTATTAGTGTTTGTTTTTTTTGTTTGACGTTAGCTTTATAGCTAGATAGTAAAGCTAAGCTAATTAACGTTGTGGGCTTAACAAGGTTTGATGAACGAGGGAAATGGAGCAGTTTCTACCCTTGCTGCCTAGAGTTGACATCAGTTGATAAAAATGCAAAAAGACGTACGTACTGACAAATGGTAAGTTATTTTTAGGGAAAAGCAGGAGCGTGGTTTCCTTTCACAATGCAAGGTGCCCTCGAAGTGAAAAAAATACCATAGCTGACTGCCAAATCGCAACTGAATTGTTTCACTATCCAGAATAACAGTACTCTGTTTTACATATACACACTTGGAATGCGTTTATCTGGGAGCCAAACGTTTGGATAGCTAGTCGGATGAATTGGCTTTTAACTATCCTAGAGCATGGAGCTTTAATTGCGTAAATTAATCCATAAGTTCCACCAGTAGCTGTACTTAAAGTTTACAATTTAATAAAGTTGATTAACTTTACTATTATAGCACTTATACTTACAAACACGCAGTTGCGAAAATGCTTCACATTTAGGATAAAAGAAACATCCCTCAATAAAATGGCACACTGTAACTACCACATGGTGCCTATACTCAAAGGTGTATGATGTATAACTGAAATTAATACACATGGTTAAAACAAAGAAAAAAAATACGGAATACAAGTTTATAGTGTCTGCGAAATGAGTAATCTAAAACTTTGTTTTAAAGTGGACATGAAACACTAAACGTATTAAGGCTAATTTACACCATGGAATCTCACTCTACAAATGGTCATAGATTTAACACTATTTTGAAAGCGGATTTAGGAAATAAGTGTTTAAAGTTTCAGTTTTTAGATCATCTGTAGAACCACTTGTGCCTATATGTTAGCTAACTAGAGACAGAATTAATAACCTTGTACAAACTATAAAGCAGTGTATGAGGGTCACTGTTGCCTATGACTGTAGCAATGACTTTTATTTTAAAAACAAAACATGGATATACTGTTCATTTTCACTCTCCATTTCCCACTTAGTGGTTCTTTGTTGTTGGCTAGCTGCACTGAACCAGGAAAATCCACCTGTTTGGGCTTGTGCTTTATAAATGAGCACTGTGTGGAGGAGAGCCTGTTTGATTCAGGTGCACTAGTGGTTCACTGGACCAACAAGCTAAATTTGAAAATTCAAGGATAACAGTAGTTATATTTTATCATTACAAAATATCATTTCAATTAAAGAGTTTGGCCATACTTGTGGATTAACCATTACAGAAACATTAATTTTTTTTGATAATTATGAATACTGTTAAGTTATGAGAGCTGTGGCACAAACCTTAGATTGGGTGATGGTCTAACAAATGTGTTAGACATCCATACAATAAATGTCTAATGGAGATGTCAAATAGAAATGTGCATTCTAATGAACATTTCTATTTGATTGTGTTACAGTGTGTCTTATTTACGTTCTTATACTTTGGTTCTAAGATCCAATTTGTGTTCATATTCACACAGCACATCCACCAGCTGTCTTTATTATCCAAACAATTTCAGTTAGAATTCTTCTTGGTTTTGATCGTAGTGTATTGTTAAAACATTAGTACTCTGATGTGCAGTGTGGACGGATAATGAGTTCCACCATTTCATATCAAATCACTATTTTCTATATATTACTTGTTTTTAACTTTTGGCAGCGTAAACCTTTCTGTTGTAAACTGTGTTAGATGTGGGATGAAAAACATACAGCTTTTAGCTGTCATGCATAGGATTCATTTAAGTCTTTCACATTTCTGTTTCATTCCTGGACAGCTTGTTGAGGAGTACACAGGGCAATGGCAAGTTCCTCTCCCGCAACTGAAGGTGCTGCGGACCGCACTCTACAATTTTACCAAAGCCACCACTGCCTTTACAGATGACTGTCAGCACATCCAGTATGTTCTCAGCAGTTTGGCCTTGTAAGTGCAATGTTCACTGGAAGCTGTTTTAATGTGCTGTATTGATTGTAAATAAATTTATTTGAATAGCTGAACCCACGTATTTGGTTCGAAAATTCTTAATTGCCTAGCAGAGACACGACATAAAATGTTATTTCTAAAACAAAACTGTGAGACAGTTACTGTGAAAAATCAGTGTTGAAAATAGTACAGAACATTTTCTGTAAATCAGTGTTTGTTGATGCTTTCAGATAAAATTTAAAGGCTGTAGCTTAAATAGAGGTGAACCATAAATTCATGGAACCCTTTTTTATCTGTTGGGAAGAGCTGGAGCTCCGTGTCCAAAAGGAATAGCAGAGTTGTATTTGCTGCCTGTCTTTGAAATAGAAAAAGACACATATTGTTTTAACTTGAATCATTTGGTAATGAGCAGCACAATTTTGAGTTGATCACCTCTCCTTTAAAACTAGCACTTGTAAGGCATTCATGTTCTGGTGGTTGTCACCTTGGTGTGAGATATTTTTCTAATGTCTCTGTCATTGTCTTGCAGGAGCTTCTTTGAACTCATGCTGTTTTTCAGCAAGGAAGAATTTGTGGAAGAGCCTTTAAAAGACATCCTTGACTCTTTTCAGGTGATTAAAAACTGACCTACTGTCAATTCACAGTACAATTTTGTAAAAGCCAGGTGTTTTTACAGGTGCTGAGTTTTAAACTAAAGGTAACAATACTTGTCTCAAAACTGCTGCCAGTTTCTTCTTGCACCAATGTTTTATGATTGAAAATAGTGACTAACTCAGCTTCCTTCTATAACATTAAGATTTTGAATGAACGTCTTCTCTGCAGATTTGCCACACTCGCCTCATGAGGCACAGGAACATCTACCTTCAGCATGTAAAGCAGATTATTAAAGTAGGAGGCCCATGGGAAAATCCTGTGTTACAGGGAATCCTGAAGGAGGATGATTTGCCACCAAACGACGGTAGGCATATGTGACATATAGGAAATAATACAATGCCTGTCCAAAATAAGAAGTCATACATGCTTATATTTCATTGCATTGCCTTTAGATTTGATGAGGCACACATAAGTTGTGATAAAGTTTCAAATAAGCTTGGGCAATGTCACCACATTTACAGAGTTGCATTAAGTTTTTTGCCCAGATCTTGTATTGATGGTAAAGGACCACTGCATAAAATCTTCCAAAGATTACATCAGGGTTATTCTCTGGCTCTGTGATGACCACTCCATGTATAAAAATCATTTTTCATGCATGGAGTCATTTTTCATGCAATCACTTCTTAAGAAATTAAGTGGGATGAATCTTGGTATGTCATCTTGGAATACGATAAGAAAATGGCATGTAATATCACTGAAACTTGACCTGGCCTCTTGAAGAAACCCCATTTCAACCCCTTCTTACCCTGATACACTCATTATTAAACAAATTTTGTTACTAATCTACCAAATGTTTCAGTCATCTTCTGTCATGATCATCCCCCCCCCCCCCCCCCCCCCCACCCCCAAGCAACCACATTTCGTTCTCAATACACCATTATATCTATCATCACGTTTTTAATAATACATTGCACTGTCATTGCTTATATATAAATATAGGCAATGACTTTATTTTCAGCAGGTAGTTCATATTAATACCCATCCCATGAGATTTACATTAACACATGTAATTACCTTCTATGCAGTTGAGGACTACGTGAGCTCAGAATTGCCAGTGTTCTTGGAGCTGCGAGTGCGATATCTGCAGGCCTGTGAACGAATGCAGGAGGCAATGGCTCTTGCTAAAAGCTGCCTGGAAAATCGTGAGGCTGGAAAGCATCTATACTTCCATCAGGCCTACTTGACCTGCCTCTACAAAGCCTCGCTGCATGAAAACCTTTACAAGGAGGTGAGAATTGAAGAGCAGAACAAGTAACCTTGAAAGAATTAGTGATAGGCGTTTCTAAAAATGGACATGGATGAATAAGAAAGGGGGGAAAAATGCATTATTTAGTCTTATTTATTTGTTGATCTACTATGTATTTAAAGTCTATGTTCAAATCAACCCAAAACAGGAAAATAGTTAAGGCTATCCGGTTGTTCAGTGATGACGCGACGGATCCTACTTCCGGGTCTAAAGTAGTCTGCGTTTAATATGGCTTTTGTGTTGTTAACATGTTTAATGTTATGTATTTTCTTCTATTTGATCTCAAAAAGCTCCTAAAACAGTCAGTGATCACTGTTGACCTCTCTCGGCTTTTATTACCGCTAATCATTTATTTAAGCTCAGTTTTTAAAACCTTAGGATGTAACTACAGCCCAGCCCATGCAGCAGTATATGAATGACTAACCTCGTATTGTGGATGGATTATCTCAGTTGTTCTCCTGGCTGAAGGTTGGTCCTTTTACAGCATCCTGCCATGCAATTACATTTGTTCCTGACCACCGAGAACACTCACGTTAACTTTTATCGAGTGGAAAAAAAAGTTAGCTTGTTTATATTATGCTAACATAGCTGTGTCGCTAGCGGTCACGTAGCACATCATTATATACCAGCTAGCCCAACTTCAGTAACCCTACAAACGTCACTGCTGTTTAGTTTTCTGTCTTCATTGATGTTGGAAGTGATAACAGAGCTGTACGTTTTAATTTGTTTCCAAAACCCCGCAGTCAGGACATGCTATATTGTATTTAGATAGAAGCTAGCGAGCTAACTCCCTGCTAACTTCTAACTCCGTTAAATGTCATAAATTCCGTTTTCATGGATGCCTGGATGTTAAACTCAATTGTTACACCTGGTAGAGCAGAACGCTGATCATTTTATTAAAGATGAAAGACTTTAGACAGTTTTTCTACTCTCAGTAATGCCATAGTGATCGTTTGATATATGGACCTGCAGCGGAGTTTAGGTCCAGACACGGCTAGTGACGTCAGACTGAACAACCGGATAGTATATTAGTAAATATGATGTAACTGTATCACATATAATAGGTGACCATTTTGCAAATGAAAAGCTTTGTGAATGCCATACATTAACTATAATACATGTTTTATAATAAATAAATGTATATGTGTATTTTCTTAACTTCTTCCTTAGATGGCAGAGATAGATGGTCGTGATGCAGTGGAGATAATCTGCAATACAGAGAGTGTTGAAAAAGATGAGCTGTTGTTATCACTGTGTAAAGCTTTTCTTACACAGCAGCTACACAATGGAGACATGTATTACATCTGGTAAGTGTGACCTCATATAAAGGATTCAGCAAATATTCAGACCCTCTATAGGCTTATCAGGCCAGATTTCAGTAGTTTATCCCATTCCTTTTTGCAGATCCTTCCATGATCTGTCAGATTGGATGGGTACCATCTGTAAACTGCCATCTTTGGGTCTTTTAACATATGTTCTATGGGACCATGTCTCAGGTTTCTGTTACACTCAAGGACAATCAAACTTGTACTGAAAGTAAAGCTTGCACTGTTGTCTTGACTGCATGCTTAAGGTCTCTTGTGCAGGTCTTTTTTTCCAGCCCCCTTTCTGAATTTAGCTTTGTTTATTCTTTCCTTATTTTTGACCAGTCTCCTTGTATCTGGCACTAAAAAGCTCTGGAGCGCTTGTGAGGGGGAAAATCTTAAAGCTTTACATTTATTAAAAACGTTTTATTGACTGTCCCTCTCAACATCTCCGTTATAGAAGTCTTAGAGTTCTTAAGAGAGTTCCTTTGACAGAACTTTTTTTTTTTTTAGTAAATGTAAGGGATTTGATTATACATTTTGGTGTGCCACAGCAAAAAGTAGAAATATTTTAAACATATTTTTACTTTTTGGGCAGGAGGTTATTGACTATAGAGTGAAAGAAATAGCAATTTTACTACAATGGTGTGTCTCTCTCCTGTCAGTTTCTTCAGCCAGATTATGCAGGGTTGGGTATAGGGCATATCTTTGAATATGGCAGTAATGTGAGTTGTTGAAGTGATAACCCCATTACAGTGCATGACTTTATTTAATTATTTTAAATGCTTTAGCATCTCTCTGTTTGTTGACTTAATATCATAGTTGTTGCCTGATTAAAATCATACCTGAACTAGATGTATATGTCTTTATGCAGGGACCTGGTGTTTATCTGGAGCAGACTGTATCTTAGGGCCCATCCCTCCAGACAAGGCTTCTTAGCTGAGTGCTTGCAGCTGGCCTCCTCTGCTACCAATGTCAGAACCATCTTCCCCTTCATAAAATTGGTCACTACAGAGGTGAGATGTCATTGCAGCATCATCTTTTGTCGCCCTGTTAAATCGTAACAGTTTCTGTACACTGTCTATAGTGTACAGAAACAGTTTAAAGTTGTGTTTTTAATACTGTTAAATATTAGTTAAATGCTTTGGTTAAACTGTTAAAAATGTAAGTACTGCAGACATTTACAATTGGCAATTGAATATTTTTTTCCTTTTGATTTGATTCTTATATCTGTTTTAATCAGATTTATTCATCTGTGTTTATTTCCTTTTGAATAGCTGGGTGGTGATGGAATTCAAGTTTGCGTGGAGCTTTGCGCCAGGGCCCTGCAGCTGTGTGACATGCAGGCTGACACTGTAACCCGGTCACTCGTTTGCAAGACAATTGCCTTCCTGCTGCCCCATGACCTGGAGGTCTGTCGAGCGTGTGCCCTTCTTGTGTTTTGCCAGGAACGAAGCTTGGAGGCATACCGAACTGTCTCCCTGCTTTACATGCATCCTGATCAGGAGCCGCATCCCCACAACAACCCTGTCCGGACCTGTGTTCGCTTTCATATTCTTCAGGTTAGAGGGGGTGATGCGATATATGTTGAACTTTATCTGATATGGGCTATATTTCGATATTATAACTGTGTGATTTGTTTACAACTGTGTTTTGCATGATTGTTTTTTTTTTTTTTTTTTTTTTTTCTTTTTTCTTTTCCCAGATGCTAAAGGAGCGCCTATGTTTTGACCCTGAATTTTGGAACTTCCTGACCCTTAGGACACATTGTTTAGAGTTAATGAATGATAAGGTTGTGACTGCTGCTGTTCTCGACGAGATGGAAGAGGAGAAGGCATATAGTGAAGAACTACTAAAAAGTAACTGTGTAAATGAGTCATGCACTCAAGACTCCATCTCTTGCAACTGCACTGAAGCTGGATTTGTGAACCTTCCAGAAGAGCAAACTGTAGATGGAGAGGCTGGAAAACGTG
Organism: Diplotaxodon limnothrissa; assembly: GCF_057381915.1. Lineage (NCBI taxonomy): Eukaryota > Metazoa > Chordata > Actinopteri > Cichliformes > Cichlidae > Diplotaxodon > Diplotaxodon limnothrissa. Next base: position 28,324,770 of record NC_140611.1, read on the forward strand.
TTGCACTGTCGGATAATGATTCTCTGAAGAGGAGGAAATGGAGAAAAAGGCTACGACGGAGAAAACGGCCTCGGTCTGATGATGAGTTTGAAATAGGTGATGATCCAGAGATCAAATACAATGTCAAATCAACCTCTTTAGGTAATAACTCTGTGTACTCACTAAGGCGCAATCACACTAACAAGGAAAATTCTTCTGTAAGTCTCCCTCTGAACCGCAATAGGGAATACTTGTCTAGATGTGTTAAGAGCAAAATTTTGAAAAGAAAAGGTCAAAAGAAAAGATGGTTGCAAGGTCTTCCAAGACTGGAGCTGGTACAGGCAGTGACAGAGAAAAAGGTCAAAGTTAGAGGGAGAAAACGGGGAAGGAAGCCATTATCAAAACTGGAACTCTCATATCCCGATAATGAAATATACCTTAACAAGGAGGAGTATGGATTTGAGAAAAAAATGGACACAGAAGACAAAGAGCAGAATATGCCTCAACTGAACTGTGAGCTTGAAATGAGTGACCAGAAAGAGAACCAACTTGGGCACTTGAACAGAGAAAATGGAGAACATAATGATTTGTTTTATGAAATTAAGAATGATAGGCAGATGAAAGACCTGAAAGACAATGAATTTGAGCAGATGACAGACTTTAAGGAGAATGGAGAACATCCTGATTTGGCCTTTGAAATCAAAAGCGAACAGAGAGCGTATCAACTCGAGAAGATGATGGGCCCTAAGAAAGAAAATGGAGAACATAATGGCCTTGATTGTCATAACACTTTAAGTGAACCATCCCAAGAGGAATCTCAAACACAGGTGGAATCCAAACTTTGTGAAGGTCCACCCATTGAGAATCAAGCTGCTATCGGTATTGCTGAAGCTGATCCTGTGGACCTTGATGGTCCACTATTGGAGTTATTGGATTGTCCAGTAGAACTCTTTCACAGTTACTCCTTTAAATCCAAATCACCTGACAGTGAAAATCCTCAACCGCCAGAATCTACAGCATCTGAGGACCTTAATGGCAGCAATGAAGAGGAACCCCATCCGTCAGTTGAAACAGAAACAACAAACATTGAGGTTAGTTATTTCTCCATATTTACATTACTGTGCAAGTGTCTCAAGCCTCCCTTATTTTGTTTTTTGCTGGGATGCGAAAGAGGAAAGGGATGCAGTGATTTATTTAAACATGCACACCCATGGAAATACAGGCAGAAACAAAGTTTGTACAATTCTAGCAAGTCAATTAAAGTCAATATTTGGTATGAACACCTCTATTCTTGAACTCTCTTAGGCAAGTTTTCCTGTGGTTTCTTTAAGTAGTCTTCAGGAATAGTTCTCCCAGGACATTCAAAGCTCCTCTTTGGATGGTGGTTGCCTTTTGTTCTATTCTTTGTCAAGATGATCTACACTTCATTCAATAATGTTGAGGTCCAGGTTCTGGAGAAGGCAATCCATGATTGATAGTGTTCCACTGAGTGTTTTTTCTAGTCAGGTACACTTTTCTGCACTGACAGAGTGTTTGGGGTCATTGTCATGCTGAAAATTAAGCCACTGCCAATCAGATACTTTCTGCATGGTATTGTATGATGACTCAAACTATGACCAGACTTTTCTGCATTTATAATAGGATCAGTTTTGACAGTTAACCCAGTATCACTGGAGACCAGTGTTGGGCAAGTTACTTTAAAAAGTAATTAATTATAGTTACTAGTTACTTCAAAAAAGTAACTGAGCTACAAGATTCTAAAAGTAATTAATTACTTGAAAAGTAACTATTGCTACTTTAGAAAAAAAAAGTTTAATCCTCTGGGGTCCAGGGTATAATTAGCCATTTTAACCACTTTTGATTTTCCCTCTACATTTCACCTTTAAAAACTATTTATTTGCCTTGTTTTGTATCATTCTTTCCAGCACAACCTCACGTGTCTGAATTTACAGTTATGCTTTCATTTTGAGATACTATATTAACACAATTGATCTAAAATCAGACATAAAACATAAAATCTGAGTAGAAAAAGTTATATTTTTTATTGTAACAACCACAAACATGTTTATTGAATCATATTTCATAACTTTAAATGCAAATATAAATTGTCAGTTTTAAAAGCCTATGCACAAGTTTTGCAAACAAGTTATTTGCAGCTTTTTACCTTTTACTCTCTTTTTTTAAAATAACCATTTCAAACTATTGACAGAACAATCAGCTGTTCTGCATTCAATACGATGCCACACAAATTATTTGTGCCACTCCAAAAAAATAATTTCTGTCCATTATAAAGGAGAACATACAGCCTGATACCTGCAGGTCTGACAGCAGCAGGTGTATCACTCCTGTTTTCTACCTGGAGATAGCAGTCACCTCGTTGTTCTGACACACAACACAAAACTATCCGCAACACTACACACTAACTACACAAGACAACACATTAACTACACACTCCAAACATGCTAAATGTCAGAAATCTCAAAACTCGCTCTCTCTCTTTTTCTGCTGTCTGTCTGTCTCTCCCTCCGTCTCTCTCGCCGTCACTTGTCGGGATGAAATATTATTTTACATTCATAATCTAGGTTACTAGTCATAATCCTTATTATTACTGTTGCATCACTTATGATTTATCATTATTATCATTTCATTGACACATTTATTATTTATTAATATAATGTAGTTATATTAAAGTCGGTATTTCAGGTGTTATTATTTATTAATATAATGTAGTTATATTAAAGTCGGTATTTCAGGTGTTATTATTTATTAATATAATGTAGTTATACTAAATGTGTCAATGAAATGATAATAATGATAAATCATAAATGATGCAACAGTAATAATAAGGATTATGACTAGTAACTAGAGCTGGGCGATATGAGATTTTTTCATATCACGATATGTTTTTTTTCATTTCAGGCGATAACGATATCTATCACGATATAAGCCAAATAACTAAATTTGTAAGATTTAAATGTGCCGTTGCTCACAAGTAAAATGTGAAATAATCAGCAGCTTGTTTTTATTTAAATATTTATTTCCCATAATAAGTTCAACAGGGTAGATGTACTTAAGGAACATGAGACTTTTTCAGATAAATAAAGGCAAATATTGCAAACTACACAAAAGGCAGCCACTAAAGCGTTTAAGTTTCAAAATAGAACAAACGAAACAGACTACTAAATTGTCAATTCCACTTAGAAACAAAATATTAATTCTAAAAATAAATCTTAGTTTGTTTTACAGAAGAACAGACAAAACTGACTAACTTTTGTCAATATCAAATAAACTGAGAACTAAAAGGAAATTCTCAATCTCTCCTTGTTGTATAGCTGAGCTTTTCAAACAGTTTTAACAGTTACTTTAGTCTGACAAAAGCCGAATGACGAATTAGCGCTTCCAGTCAGAGACTGAGGCTACGTCCACACGTACACGGGTATTTTTGAAAACGGAGATTTTCCGTTTTGGTTTTAAAAAATAATCCCGTCCACACATAAAGGCAGAAATGAAGGAAAACGCTGCTATGAACATGCCAAAGCAGCAGGTGGTGCTAGATTCCTAACCGTGCAGAAATGTTGGCCAATCAGAAGTCTAGAAGCCTCGGTGGGAAAAAGTAAACAAAGCTGGGGCATAGAAGCAGAACCGAGTCGTATGTGTGGACGGACAGTAACTGTGTGTATATGTAAGCATTTAAACACTGCAGAGAGTAGAATTAACAGTATTGTAGAAATTCATTTCACCGAAACAATAACGTGGCGCACAGTGTGACGCATGCACCAGTTTATTGTATTTCCAGACTTGCTTTCGGCACAATTTACAGTGCACGCTACTCTGTTTTTTGTCAGACTTGAAATAGCCGAAATACCTTCACACTACGGAACTTCTATGGCTCTTCCGTTCGACAATCTCTCCGGCATTGGAACCATCATCTGTTTTCTCTTCGGTCACGCTCGGTTGATTTTTCTAGTCGGCACACTCATTTCCTCCATTACGCGCTCTCTCCATTACCCGCTGGCTGCTTCCCAAACAAACACATGTGCGGCTTGGCACTTGTGCTGTAAGTAACAAGTCACGCGACGTGACGCTGCGGCTGTGATTGGTTCGGCTCTGTGCTACTTAATTTGGATTGGCTGACCTTTTTTTTTTTTTTTTTTTTTTTAAGAGGACAAGAGCGGCGAGGTCTATCGCGATAGCTTAATTTCTCTATCGAGTAAAAGTTATATCGCGATACATATCGTTATCGTTCTATCGCCCAGCTCTACTAGTAACCTAGATTATGAATGTAAAATAATATTTCATCCCAACACACTCCTAAAACTTCCATCTTCCTAAACCAAATGTCATTTTGCCATATCATTTTTGATTGGTCGACATGGTGCATTTTTCCACCAACACGAACGGGCTGTTTTGTTTGTTTGTTTTTTTTGTTTTTTTGGTCTTAAGCAGAGAGTGCTTGCTAGCGCTGTCCTTAGACGTTAACGTGACGAAACTATTGAGGAAAAAACATGCATATATATTCTTTATCATGACTCAGACTTTTGCGTGGCCTATCAACACAATTTAAAAACTGGTACATATCACCTTGTTGCTTTGTAATCTTAAGCAGCTGCGCGCGCTCCCGCGGGCACCAATCACTTTCTGGTAGACGATCTGGTAGGCTTTTCTAATGACCATTAGAAACGCCGTTGCTTGTAACGCCGTTAATCCCATCACTGCTGGGGACCACAGACTTTTGCACAGTACTGTAATTTAAGAAATGTTGTTATGAAAGTCAATTATTACAGGGAGATATTTGAAGTATGTTCTCTTTTCTTCATATTAGGTTGCATTTGATTGCACATATACACTTCAGGAGAAGTACAGTTTTGCATGCAGTGAAATGTGAATTGATGCTCTGCTGCTTCCAGCTCTGATTTGACTTTTCTCTTTTTCAGGTAAAAGTTAAGAGAACATGGAAGGACAGGGCTCTCCGTACTCAACAATATTCTCATTTGTCCCACTACTGCACATTCTGTGGCAAAGACTACAAAGGCTTGAATGTTATGAGACATGCTCTCTCGCACCTCAAAAGTAGGAAACTAAAATGCATTCTCTGCGGAAAACGCTTCAAACAGCTTCCTTTTGCCAAAAAGCACATTCTTGAGCACATTGATACAATGTGCAAACAAAAATCTTCTAATAAGGAGCCATCCATTGAAAATGCTCAAGCTGCTAATGGAGTAATAGACAATGCAGGAAATAAGTGTAAGCCTTGGGATAAAAAACAGACTATTTCTGAGGGCGAAACTTTTGGCCAGAGACCCGGAAGCAAAGCTAAAGTGTCACATCTCAAGAGGGAAGAACGAATCATCAGGAACCTCCGTACCCTCATCAAGAAGACATCTGTGCTTCACAAAAAATGCAAAAAACCTAACACAAATATATTCGAACAGATCGACTTTAAGGATGAGCAGGTAATCATTAAAGAAGGCCTGGTAATTGTAAGTAATCCATCTGTGATTGAAGAAGAGGGGCAGGAGACGCCTGTGGGAGAAAATGCTTGTGGTGCAGACATCACATACCACTTGTGCCCGTCTGACTCCTGCGATAGAGTATTCTTGAGGATGACCAACACACTAACAAAGCATGCTATCAAATGCCATATTACTGAAGACAAGGTGCTAGAGAAGACTTTTGTTTGGGCCAAACACAAGTGCACCCTCTGCCTCAGGTAAGAGAACTTTAAATAACTGCAGATATTTAAAAAAAAAAAAAAAAAAGGTCTCTTAACTGATTGTAAAACACTAAAAGACTCCATACATGTACAGTTAAAGGGTTTGAATTTGGGAAGTTGATTCAGCATGTTGCGCATGGTTTTTTTTCTCTCTCAACAGGCAGATTCAGTTTCTTCAGCATTATAAGGACCACATGAAGAGCCACAGTAGTCCTCTTCCACACTTCTGCTACCATCTAGAGTGTAAGCAGCGCTTTGTGACACAGCAGGAATTAAAGGATCACGTAAATACCCACCAGCCCTTCCGACCTCAGTGTCCTTTCAGTGGCTGTGAGAAACTTTTCTCAAGTTATCTGGGTCTATATGACCATGAATGGAGGCACTATGTCCCAGTCCCGCAGAAAGACGAGCTAGAATTGGGACCCAGCAAACTGATAAAGGAAAGCGCTGAAGCTCCATGGAAACAGAGAGTGAAGGTCGAGGAGATATGGCTACAGAGTAAAAAGGGGCAGCAGGAGAGTCCCATTCCTGATGGTGAGGCCTCTCGTGTTGAGGATCTCACACTAATAAACAAAACTGATGGTGAGACTGGTGGAATAAATGCGCAAAACAATAATCTTCTTAAGTCTGATAACTATTCAGAGAAAACTGTTGCAGATCAGCACACAGATGATACCAAACCTACCATCAATGGATATGAAGATGTGAAAAGAAATGTTTCAGAGGGGTTCATGTCCACTTCTCACACTAACGCTGCTTCAGCGACTCCCACCAAAAGATGTCGAAAAAGACCAACTACTGTCGAGGTAGACCCTTTAAACGTCAGAGATCTTGAAGATATTTCTACTTTGGCCGAGGGAGTCCAACAGAATATAGCAGAGCCACACATTCCTGAGCACAAAACCTTCAAGCCCGAAGATCCCTCCTACGCAACTTTTGTTAAGGCCCCTTTCATCCGGCCACCTCCATCCACCTACCTGGATGAATCTGTGCTTTCAATGCGCAAAAGGAGGTCCACTGATGATGCTCCCAAGAAAATCATTTATTGGAGTCATAAGAAAAAGAAGGACCCTGATCCAGAAAAGGAGCAGCAGGTGGAGGATGTGGCCCCCGAGCATAAGATCAGACATCGCTGTGATAAATGCCTTTCCTCTTACAGCAGTCTGGAGGAGTTGCAGAAACACAAAGCCCTCAACACGTGCTCTTCCCTCTTTGGCTTTGATTCAGATGATGAAAGTAAGTTTGCTTAACTCCATTTTCTGACCCTGTTTTTTTTTTTTTTTTTTTTTTTTTTTTTATTACCTTGAACAACCAGTAACTGTTTTTCCCCTTGCTGTTTTTTAGGTTAATATTTGCAGGAGTGTGAAGAGTTGCTGCAATTGGAATGGCTATTTCTGTTACTTGGCTCAGGAAGGTCCTTCATGACAACTAAACACTAAAATCCTTTCTTAATGATCAGTCATAGTGCTTAAGGCAAAGGAGATGTAAACCAGAAAATACCTAGTACCTAAAGTACCTAAAAACCAAATTTGGGTTGAAACTACACACAATATTTATTCACCCATTTTTTTTTTTTTTTAATTTATTTTTTTTTTTTAAAGCTAATTTGACCTGCTGACTTTGTCAAGTCCATGTAAATTTGGGAAATACACTAATTGTCAGGTAACGGGAATCTGAATAATGGACCCATTCCCTCTGCTGTGGTGTTCACGAGTCTTTGGAGACTGGATAAGAGAATGAATTCTACACACAGTTCATCATTGGAGGTGTGAATTGCAGTGTGCAAACAACATGTATGTTCTGTGGTCTTCCAAATGAGGCATAGACCACTTAGTTTGTATCGTAGAGCACTTGAGAACTTACTAGACATGACTGTAAAGGTGGATATCAGATGGCTGCATCATCGTAACTTTTGTACACTGTAAAATCTATTTTCTAAATAAGTCCTTAAAACCCCTGTCACAAATGCACATTTTAAACTAAGAAAATCATGTGGGTAGCAGTTGGGTGGGACTGGGGTTGCCTTTATTAAATTTCTCTAGTTGCGATACAATTATGTATTAGGGCCGTGGCCAAAACATTTGAAACAATGTAAATCTGCCTTCATTTTGTCAAACTTTCTGTACAGCGTATGCATTACTCACAATTCTGTTAGTGCCAAGACTGAATCAGTGTTCACACTGTAGGATGATAAAAACCATGTAACTAATACAGTACCAGCTTGCTTTAAACAATGATTGTGCATTTCTTTATGTAGAGTATTTCACATTTATCATATATGAACCTTTCAGGTGGTTGATCTGTTTAATACCTTTTTGATGTAATGTTTATATAAGACGATGCACTTAAACCTGCTTATTTATATGTACAAATGTCAATAGATTGGATTTGTAAAGGTATTGATTCCCCATCTATTTTTCTTAAAGAAAAAAAGTGATGAAATTTGTTTGAATAAACAAACTAAACCTCTGCCCTCTAGTGTGATCTGCTTTAAAGCTTAGGTTGCGTGCTGTGAGGTAGTATAGTAAAGGAAAACACAAACTCAGTATACGCATATAGGTCAACATTGCATATTTATTTATTTAGGGATGTAAATTTTTTTGTTGTCAATCCTAGGAAAGAGGAACAGTGATATTAGAATTGTTTAAAAAAGTTTTTTGCATCACATCTTCCTGATACATGAGGTATGTTTATTATCTTTTGGGGGGGAAAAAAACAACAACAACAAAAAAAAAAAAAAAAAACGGGGAACATCTATAAACAAAAATCTTGTGTTGTTTAATTTAGTCCACAAAGTGTCTCCCACTCTTAACACTAATATAGTAAAGCCAAAGGTGCACTTTGTTGCTGAAGGCTGCATTCAAAGAAAAACTACAGTCTGTTAAATAGACTGGTGTCCTCAAGTCTATACGCAGTAATCAGTGTATGCCTGACTTTTATCAGATGTGGTTTTTTACTTTGTGTACTTCGATATCTGACATTTTAGGTCCAAGCAGTTCTTATAGCCAAGCACACAGGCTGGGGGAAGAAAGAAAAAAAAAAAACCACTAGCCAGCAGAGGCAGTCCTGTTAAAGTTACTATTCAAGACTGAAGGGTATTCCTCTAACTCATGCAGCAAATGTGTTCCAGCTCTGAGACTAATTTAACCATTTGCTTTGGTGCTGCTTGTAGCCTTAACAAAAACACAGCAGTGTGCAGGAATCAAATGCTGAAAATGATTTTGCAAACAAATACAAACTATACAGAAATGCTAAGACTAGAAAACAACATGCAGCATACGATGCACTGATGACATCAAACAACCTGGTGTCAGATTTTGCTTTGACCTGAGATAAGAAAATCTTAATTAAGACGATGTGACACATTATAGAAACTTAATGGAACGTTATTGCACTGCTATGCAATGTACAATGAAGCACCATACTAAAAATTAATAAAAAAAAAAAACCCCATGAAAGGCTAAGTTTAAAGAAAAGCTCAACTCCTAAATAAGAATAGTTTCTGTAAACTTGTTCAAGGTGAAACTAAATACACTAATATCCTATTGAATTAATGACCAAGTGTACATTTGGTACATTTTGGTAATGTACACTTCTAAAGACTTTTTTGTCCAGTTTCTGTAGACATGCTGAAATAAAAAGCTGGATCAACAGCACATTATTCACATACAGACAAACAGAACAGCGACCTTGTGAAAAAGTACAAATATGTCTCAGTAGCATAAGTAGGCAAAAAAAACATGCAAAGTGTCAGAGTGCATCCCGAACGGGTTTGGTTTTGATAAATGTTTCATAATTTTCTTTTTAAAACAAATAACTGTGCTAAAAAACCCAAAACACAGTAATAGCACTTCTGCAATTTACAGTGGAATACCTGGATTAAAAAGAGGGTTGAAAAGCCACATAGGCTAACATGCATAGAGGAAGAATAAGTTTACCTATGGTTGATAGGAAGACAAACTGATCCATACATTTAAATAAAGTCTAAGCAGCAGACACTGGATATGTCTGTGTGTTCTACACAGTGCACACAGAAGCTGCTCCCTTTGCTGACGTAAATCAACTACTCATTGAGTGCATCCTATGCTGACCAACTAGGACAATAAGAGCAGCACAACCAGATTTCATTTGTCCCCTTTAAAAAAAAAAGCTCAGAGGTTGTTAACCGCAAACAAACTCAAAAAGGATCATTATTTACAAAATCTTCACCTTGCATTTCAGATTCTACAGCCACAAGCTGAGTTGTGACTATATAATATCCACACCTATATTCGATTTCATTTAAAAGATAAAAGGAGCAGCAGCTAATCCTTCCTTTCCCCACAGAATGGAAAACCAAACCATTTAAATATGTAGGTTGCAAAATGCTTAAATGAAGGACCAGAGAGAAGAAGGTGCAGTCTGCTGCACATGAATGAGTGTTTTTCTTTAAAGTTCAAAAGGTTTTCTTATGGCTTATAAAAGCAGTATGTTTGATAAGCCAAGTTATCGTTTCCATCTGCTATAAATATACGCACCACATGAATAGCTCAACCAGTGTTGAACTGGACAGAGAGGAATGGGATCATCTATGAGTCCTGAGTGGCTGACATGGAAAGGAGAGCCACAACTATGGTTACAGATAATAAAATATGTTTAGTGTGCATTTGATGCTATCAAGCTGCTGGAGTACACCATTCATGTGTAGAAAATACTGAGATGATCTTACCAAATTCTCTAGTATTTACACAGCATCAAAAGATGGGGTGTAGGAGCTTACAATGAGAGCAGAATGTGCTCCTCATGTCACAGGGACATACATTATGTTCTGTATAAAACATACGCATGGTTAAGAATAAGTGTTTTTCCATTTTGTACAGATTCAATCAGAAGACAATGGACGTAAAACATGTAGACGTACATACAGGTAGGTGTGAATGCATTTGTGTGTGAGCTCAGTGGGTGCTGTTGGAGCTCCAGTCATAAGGGAGAAAACTGACTTTGGTCTTTCCAGCAGAAACGACGCCCTGCAGGCTGGTCTTCTTTGGTGAGTCACCCATGTGATCCAGCACCCATCCCAGCAGCTATGAGATAGAAGGGGATGCAACAAAAAAAAAAAAACATTAAAAAAAACAATTCATCTATTTTTCCTACAAGAAAAATTCAGGATCCATACATGTGCACACATACAGCTATTAAACTTAAAAATACCTTCTCATCCGTGCCTCCAAAATCAGCTTTGTACCACTTAAATATCTGACTTAGGTGCACTTCTTTTTTTACAGAATCTACCACACAGGCGTAATCATTCTCCAGGAAGGCCTCGGCTGCTGTGCGGAGCTGGCTGTCAATGTCCTGAGAGGGGCGAGCACATAAGAATTAATTTCTGACCATTCAGGGTGCCGCGATTATGGGAGACATTATAAGAGGCAAGACTTGGGAAACCTGATATGAAATCTATGGGACAATTTCACAACTGTAAAAACTGTGACAGAAGAGGGAGTTTCCAAGTGTATTTATTTTAGCTAAGCCTTCTCAGAATCAAAAAAACTAAAGCGAAATCACTTACTTGTGGTGTGTATGTTTTAATAGGTGGACAGCCCTTTGCACCACAGTTCAAGGCAAAGTGAATCAGTGGCTCAGCATCTGGAAGTGCCACCTAGTGGACAACAAGAGACATGACCTTTAGTTAACTAAAGAAAACTGTCACCACATAAATTCAGCTATCAAAATGTGAATACTTGAAGTCGTGGGTCCGTTTTGGAGAAGGGTCTTCGAAGCTGTGCGACACCTTTTCTGTTCCCTCTAAGAATGCCATTCTCAATGTCCTGCAGCGTGAATACCTCTCCTCCAATCAGGTAGCTCACATAATTGAAGAACTACAATTCAAAACATTCCTAATTTCAGCACATAAGTCTTATTGATATTACAAAGGAATTCTGGGGGAGACAGTGTAGCTGTGTAGTCCTACTCTGTATCTTTGCCACATGTTGGTGGGAGCCCCTAGGCGTAGGTACCCATGGATGACTAAGGCATTGTAGATATTGATGAAGAAGGCCAGCTTCTCCTCCCGGCTAAGCGACAGCAACTCCACCCTCTGCAGCTGAATAGCTAGCTCACAGTAACGCTCAAAAACAGGATTTGCTGACATGCCTTTATAGTCCACAGACTGTGGGAGCATGGACACAAAGTACATGCATTTAATTTAACCGTTTGTACAGGGATAAAGTAACAGAGAAGCATTATCCTGTCAAAATATCTTGACAAACAACCTTGAATGTAGGTCACAAAAAGACCTGCAGTGAAAAATACAGTAGAAATGTTTGCAGACAAGTTTTTTCTGTTTGCCAAAGTGAAACTTCATATGAACACACAGCTTGCCCAGTGCAACAGTACACACTGTGTGGCACAGATCCAAATGCACTGTTGCTTTTACAAAATAGCAACATGCACTCAGTGAGCATCAGGGACAACATTACCTTGCCATCGGCAGAGAGATGCTCCGAGAACAATTTCAGAATCATCTCCCGTAAAAGCAAAGAGAGCTCAGTGGCTGGCAGGAAGACAAAGAGAGAAAAACATGAAATAAAAATCAACATAGTTCAGAGTCAAAATATTAAACAAGAGCTGGGAAAAAACAAAACAAAGAAAAAACAAAAAACAAATTGTGCTTTTTATAAGGCGCTATAGAAAAAAAGGAAGCTGGGTAAAATCCTGCTGGTATCATGGTGTGACTCTACAGGTTCTACAAGTGTGCAGCTTTCAGGTATAAACACGCCAACACAGAGCCAGCCAATATGACTCACCACCACCATTGCAGAAGTAAAGGAATATCTGACAGGAAATTAAAACCAAGTATTAATTTGACCCAAGCCCACAGCAAAGCAGGAAACTGTTGTGAAACAGCCAGCAGCTGACATTGAAATCCAGCTAGGTTCTTTGCAGCCTGATACACTTTATGCATAATATCATCATAAAGCATTATTTATGATCAAATATAGTTTATTTATTTAGTCTAAATTTGCTAAGTTATGTTAATTCACTGATGAAGACAGTGAGTTTAAGTATTTTTTTAAAATACTGCATAGATTTTCAAGACAGAGAATGCGCTCAGTCACGCAGGCATTGCAAGCTAATGAGCGAATGATGTTTTTATTGGATACACCATATTTCAGCTCTTAAAGCCACAAACCCAGAAGGATCATATGCTAAGTTAGCAGCAAAGAAAGGACATGGGTTAGTAGAGTGCTGAAAGACACTGCTCAGAGTGAACCTGAAATGCGATACGTGCACACTCCAAGCCTTATCTGGTCCTGACGTACCCTGCATGGGACTGCAGGTTGAAGTCTGTCCTGCGTTGAGAGCTGAATCATCCTCCAGTAGCCTGTACAGTGCATCCATGGTGTCTTTTCCTTCGCCAAAATTGCCATCCTGCTGCTCACAGCCATGAACTCTGATCATGTACTTCTTCTTCAACAATGCCTGTCCAGTATTACAGGCTGCAGCCCTGGCTAGTGTACACATAGCCACAATCAAGTGCTGACAGAACTGAATTTGACTATGTTTTGTAAGGATAGGGGCGCTTGGAAAATTGCATGAGATTTTACCCATATCACTGACAGCCTTACTTACCCATGCCCTTCTCTTTTTGCAGCCAGTCAACCAGCTGACTTCCTGAGAAGCTCTTTTTGTATAAAGTCAGCCCCCTCCTATGACTGCCAATCATGCTGGCATGTTTGAGGTCTTCCACTAGGTCTGCCAACTCATCTCTCTCACACGTAAATTCTACACGCGTGGAATTTCCAGGTCACACATGTATAAACACACAGAAATATAATCATGTTCACACATGTATGAAAGAATTTGATAAACGATGTAGTTCTGCATCTGTGAAAAAATGTCTCGCTGGTGAGAAAAGGTATTGCCTGAGCTGGGTAAACTTCTGGCTTCTTTCATTTCAACACAGCAGCATTGCTTTGGTTTGTAAATGAGATTTTTGGAATATACACTACTGAAGAGGAATTAAGTAAATGTGTAACTGTGTATATATGGCACAAGCATTACTAAGATTTTTTTTAAGCATCAGACCTCAGTCCTGTCTATTATATAAAGTCTGACAGGGATCACAGAGACAAATCATGTTTCCAAAGAAATATTTACACGCACAAATGGCAATTTCATTCTTTCTTCTCCCCCCCCATTATATTGTACACTTACCTGCCACTTAATTAGGTACACCAGTTCAACTGCTCATTGATGCAAATATGGAATCAGTGAATCTCATGGCAGCAACACAAGTCTTTTAGGCATGCTTCTGCAACATTTGGATGGTTAGAATCTGGTATAAGGAACGTATTGTATAATATGGTTCTGACTGTATATGTAAAGGGTGTCATTGTTAAAAAGGCAAAACTGTAAGTACTCCAATAGTCTATACATCTGTGCAAACACTAAATAAAACTGCTCTATCAGAAGCAGCTCACCTATATTACACCGACTACAATCTGATGACTTGTTCTGCTCTTCAGTGCATTATCGTTAGGTGCCAGAGATGTATGTGTAGTACCACGTACTGTTGATTTTAATTAAACTTCACAAAAGCTAACATTAAATTTCAATATTTTTCTACAAACACTGTTTACACTGTACATATGAGGTGCTGTGGGGCAGCCCAGCACTACTAGGCTTATCCAGAGTTTCAGGTTTCCTGTATCAACTGTCCGTGTTGGCATTTGGAGGAGTAGAGGAGCATGGATGTAAGACACACACACACACACACACACACACACACACACACACACACACACACACACACACACACACACACACACACACACACACACACACACACACACACACACACACACACACACACACCTGATGTTGCCTAAAAATGGCTTTTTCACTACATCAGCCAATGCTATTTCATAACCACTCTTTGCTCTTGGCTCACCTTCAGCCAACAATGACTATGCATAACCGGACACGCTGACTTCAGACCATGCTTGTCTATTTCTTGAAAGATAGGCAGTTAATATACTAAAATATCAGAAGGTATTTTACAAATATATTTAAGAACCGCATTAAAATGTGCCTTAAGAGCATTTTTGACTGTAAAGGGAAGGAAAGGAAAGTAATGATCTTAAGCAGGCAAAAACTCTTAAGAATTAATTCCTTACCTCCTTCGTTCTCTGAAGCTGTATGCTCTGACTGACTCTGTTGTGGCAGAGGTGGTGCATCTGCTGGAAGGGGCTCTTCCTTCACCAGACTTACCAGCCTCTGAAGCTCTTCAGGTGACTACAGAAATTACAGTATCAATTCAAATTAGTTTTTCTCCCCCATTTTTGGACATTGCTTGACCTCTTAGTTTACTGGTCATTAGGGACCAGTAAACTAGTGGTATCGTCAGAAATGTTTTCCTTTTCCTCACCAGTTTCTGCAGGTCGTCGTTACCTCCAACATGAATATTGTTAAAGAAGATCTGAGGGACTGTGCTGCGTCCTGTCAGCTCCTTCACCTTTGCTCTCAGCTCTGAATGACTACCGAGGTCTATGTCACATACAGGCACTCCCAAGCCAGCAAGGGTGGTCTTGGCCTGCGTGCAGTGTGGGCAACCCTGGATTGAATACACAGTTATTCGCCCAGGAGCACTGCTCTCATAGTCTCCCATCGGAAATACTAATGGAAAATCAAGAGAGAAAGATTTATACAATTTGAAGAATGTATGCAAAAATAGATAATCCCTAAGCAGAAAACATACCCAACATGAAGCACACTTTTGGCCTCCTCAATTTGTACAAAATGTAATAAACTCCTTGAAATACAATTATCTAGTTTTAGGCTTTGTGTACATATATCTAGTGTATACTGTTTATATGTCCTGCCCCTGTGACCCGGCCCCAGATAACCAGAAGAAAATGTATGGATTGTCTCTAACAACACAGAAAAGTATATATATTGAAAAGTATATATACACAGGTTGAAATATATAGATACACCGCCGCTAATATTAAGTTAAGTTTCCCTTAGCAAGTTGCACCTCAACAAGACACTTTTGATATCCATTATGCTTATGGCATAACTGTGCCTAGATATTAGACCACTATTCTTGGCAGAAGTAGTCCACACATTTTCAATAAGTTTGAGGTCAGGGCTTTAGGAAAGTCAGTCCAGAAGCTTAATGTTTAATGCTTAATCCATTTCAAAACTAGTTTGAATGTAAATGGTAAATGGCCTGCATTTGTATAGCGCTTTTCTAGTCCCTAAGGACCCCAAAGCGCTTCACACTACATTCAGTCATTCACCCATTCACACACTGGCGATGGCAAGCTACAATGTAGATGTTTGTTTGGGACCATGGTGGTGTTGGGACATCCAGTTATATTCAAGTTTTAACTATCTAGCTGTTGATTTGAGGTGAAGTTGAAGAATTTGAAGGCAACCTCGTTCATTATTCCCAGCCCCAGAGCATGATACTACCACCACTAGACACTGGCAGTTTCTTCCTCCTGCTCATTTCTTAATATTTCCTTGTGTTGAAAGCTGGCCAGTGTGATGTGCATGTCCTGCGAAATGATTTTTTTTTTTTTGCAATGACACAGTTCCTCATTCCTTCTGACAGCTTTAGCTTTGAAGTCTATCAATATTTGTCTATGCGACCCAGATGCTGGATAAAAACCAGCAGGAATAGGTCAATGTCTAAGGTACGTTTCTGTGTCATTGAACGTACACATGTCAAATCCCCTGATTTGCTCTCGACAGAAACCTCCAGATCTAATCGCGTTACCACGATCATACACTGATTTCAAGAAAAGTATCAAACTGCAAGATGTAAGATAGTTCAATTCAATAAGACCAAAGATAAACAGTAAATACCAACGTGTGGTTGAATGTGAATCCCGACAGAAGGGAAAATAATATTACATACCCTAAAACATTACTGTAAGTGGACCAGCAGTTTAACTGAAAAAACTAACAAGAATGCCTAAATGTTTAAGTGACATGTAAATAAGCGGCACTGCACTAACAACATACCAGCTAAGCTAAACGAATGGATAACTAGCTGAGGGTAAATTAGCAAATGATAACAGTACATTACCTTTCGGGTTCACTAGCTTCACAGTACGATATTAAACTGGAGAACGGATCCTCTTAGCCTCGTTAAAGCATGTTAATATGATAGCGTGACGCCAGCTAAACAGGCTGACCAGCTCTCCCGTCCGAGCATCGCTACTGCGCAGGCTAGCTGCTAGCTTGGTTTATGATGCCTTCAGGAGCTCACCGTACACTTCATATTTCAACGATTGATATTTTGGTATTTATTCTAATGAGCCTCTAATAACTCA
The DNA here is from genome assembly GCF_057381915.1 of Diplotaxodon limnothrissa. Classification (NCBI taxonomy): domain Eukaryota; kingdom Metazoa; phylum Chordata; class Actinopteri; order Cichliformes; family Cichlidae; genus Diplotaxodon; species Diplotaxodon limnothrissa. Next base: position 28,341,786 of record NC_140611.1, read on the forward strand.
AAGAAAAATGGAGAAAACTTCCCCTTTTTTACGTAATAATTACCATAAAACGTGTCAGTACACAGCACCAGTTTCCCTGAATGATACAGCAGAAGACACTGCACTCTCTAGCTCCTACTTATTAGTGAGAGCAAAAAGTAATGGAAAAAATGTCTTTTGTTTGTTTTGCTTTCTGTAAGTAAATATCAAGATTCCCATATTTTTTACAAACCTAAAGGCAGCGAAAGCCCTTCTGTACTACATTCGTGTTCACTCTGTTATCGTAATTTCTAGCTCTTACGGTGACAATTGCGGTGTTGACAATACCTTAAGTTGTCTGCCCTCCGAAATATTGCGAACGCATCAACGTAACATAGCAACCAGTGTTTTGAACGGATCCCGTTCCCACTACTGCTTGTTTCCGTACGGAGAGATTTCTTGCAGGACTCGCATGGACGAAACCGCCCCAGTGTTTTCGTTTTGCCAAAAATGTCAGGACTATCAGAAACAGAGCGTGCTGGATTTACGAAGATACTGAGCCTAATGACAAAATGCGACTTACTGTCACTCAGTGATACGGTCACGAATAAGATGATAGTCGTGGAAAACATTACGGGTAAGACTTTTATTCAATTTCATATGGCAAAGAGGAAGTCAGCTTACCTTAAGTCTTTACTGGAGCCCAGTGAGTTACATAATGTCCTTAATCAAGAGATTTGTTGTATACCTACCAAGAAATAACAAATAAATTGCATGAACAATTTCAGTGTTTTCTCACCTCTGCTGGATAGATAAATAAATGATTAGCTTATCCTACTCTGTCTGATCATTTTTCCACTGCAGAAGCTAAAGAAACCATTCTCGCCTTCACTAAAAATGCCGAAGAGCTCCTGAGGAGGAAAAAGGTTCAGCGTGACCTGATATTCAAGTACCTGGCTACAGAAGGTGTGGCGATGCCCCCAAATAGCGAGAAACACATGCTTATAAAGAGGACCCTGGAGCTGTGGTCCTCTGTAAAGGTAACTTGACACACGAGAGAAACAGAAGCCACTGCCGCCAGTAAATGTTTTATTTGGGGATAAGCCAAAGGCGACCCATCTATTTTATAAAGGATGGAAAGTATTGTTTATTGAATAGTGAAGTTCAGTGAAGTGAAGACATGGCACTGATGTTGGTATGCCTGGAAAGAGAAGACATAATTAGGGTTATTCACACACAGTGTCCTCACACACCTTTATAACAGTTTATATATTGCTTTGAAAAAGTAATCACCGAACAACAGACTGTGCCACCCTTGGCAACAAGAACTGCAATCAAGCAGTTTTGATATTGAATAGGCCATTCCAAAAACTTCATTTTATTTTTTTGAGCTATTTAGAGATGGAGTTCCTGTTGTGTTTTGGATCCCTGCACTGGTGCATAACCCTAGTGCTCTTGAGCTTCAGGGTGCAAATTGATGGCTGGACATTCTCTGGATTTTCTGGTAGAGAGCAGAATTCATGGTTCAATCAGTCAGGGCAAGGCATCCAGATCCCAAAGCAGTCCCAAATGATCACACTACCACCACAGTGTTTGACTGCTGCTGGGTTTTTTTTTGTTTTTGTTTTGTTTTTTATGAACTGCTGTGTAGTAGTTCTACACCAGATGTAACAGGATGCAAACTTTCCAAAAAAGTTAATATTTTGTTTTGTCAGTCCACAGACTATTTTCCATTGTCTTGACAATCAGAAAGATGTTTCTGTTTTTTGTTTTTTACTTAGGGCCAGGTAGGGTTGGATAGCTTTTTACTCATAATAAATGCAAACATCATTTAAAGACAGCATTTTTGTATTTACTCTGGCTATCTTTGACCAATACTAAAATGTGTTTGATGATTTGAAGCATGTAACTGTGACAAATATGCAAAAAAATAAGAAATCAGGAAGAGAGTGCTGTTTTTTTTTTTTACAGCACTGTATATTGATATTAGAATTTGTACTTCCCAAAATTCAGGGTCAACACCAGCTCTAAAATCAAGCCTTACTCAGACTTTATATTTTAGAACCTGTTGCCATTCCATCAAAGAACTGACCTTCTAGCTAATATGGGTGTAGTGCTCTGACTTGTAGAGACTGAAGATCATATGTAACAACAACCTCTCATTTCTTTATGGAGGTGGTGGATGAAAACCCTCAAGGAGAGGCGGCTTCCTCAGATGTGAACTGTGGGATGGGCTTTGATCCACTGGTCCTCGGCCAGCAGTTCTGTCAGTGGTTCTTCCAGCTGTTGAACAGTCAAAACCTTTCACTTGGCCAACAGCCCCAAGACTGGGGACCACAACATTTCTGGCCTGATGTGAAGTTACGTCTCCTCTCCAAGTAAGAACCTCATTAGTAGTGAAAGCAAATGAGAATTTAAATAATACTGATGTTGTTGGTTTATAATCTTATTCAGAGTAGTCCTCTGTTTCAGGTAGATTATTCCTTCTGATTTTCTTCTTACAAAGCATAGAGATGAAGGTAAAACAACCCCAAAACACTAATAACAGAGTTATGTCTTTCTCAGAGCTGGCAGTGAGCAGATGGAGGAGTTTCTGGGTGCTGATCTGGTTAGTTGTCGATTCTTGGCACTGACCAGGGATGAGCGTCTCCTCTTTAGTCCCAATTTGGATCCCCATGGCCTCAAAGCCTTGACCTCTCGTCATGGCTTGGTGTTGGTGGCTGTGGCTGGGACTATTCACAGAGATTCAGTCTGTCTGGGAATCTTTGAACAAATATTTGGCCTTATCCGCTCTCCTCTGGACAACAACAGCTGGAAGATAAAGTTTGTCAACCTGAAAATCAGAGGGCAGGATGCTCTTAGTGGGACAGATGTGCCAGCACCTGCTTTGACCTACAATTCCAGTGAACTGCAGCTTCTCTGTAGCTGACAGTCAAGATAGATTAGTTTTAGATTTATTAGTTTTATTTCCTTTCACATTATTTATCCAAAAGTGGTGGTTTGGCCTTTTGGTTCTACTCTACACTCATCTTATTTGCATGAACACTTATTTTCTGGGCATTTGGGACCTCATATTGCATCTAATAACTCATCTGATACAACCCTATCTTCTAACTTATAGGCCGTCATGCAATAATATAAAGGTAGACTCAAACTGATGCATTTAAATTGAATATTTGCATCATAACATGCAAAGCAGAATTCTCAAAGATTATCCTAGAAGGTAAATGGATGGGCTGCTTTAAATATACTGTACCTTTTTGCAAAGCATGTAGTGCTTTGGAAGCCTGTGCCTTATGTAAAATATGTTCAATGTATACATTTGTGGTATAGTAACAGTTATACTGTCACTCAAAAGATCTCTTAGAAATGTATTTTTTAGGAAAGAAAAGCACATTAAATTTTATTTCAGCTGTAAAAATGAAAAGAGTTGTAAGTGACTATGGTTTTTAATTGACTATGTTCATGCAGAGCAGCCAGCATTTCAGTGTCACAGCAGGACATTGAGATGCCTAATGCAGGTTTATAATGCTAATAGGCTTTTTTTTTTTCTGAGATGGCACAACTGAAAGCAGTTATACTTGTTCAAAAAACAGTAAGCAAGAATAGGTATCAGCCTTTGCATGTTTTATTGTCTGAACAAAAGCAACCAAATATCTTCTGAAACTCTTCAGGTTATTCTCGTTTAAACAAATTCATGCTTTTTTCATGCTGACAGTTGTTAAAATGCATCTTCCCTCACAGAACACAGCAAACTAACACAGCAGTTTTATCCGTGCCAACATAACTGCAAAGGATTTAACATAAACTTGCATTAGGCAGCACAATGTCCCAACAGATGGTTGTAGAAAATGGGCACCTGTGTGATATGTAGGCATTTTATTCAAGTTGTTCGCAATTCCTTTAATCGGTGCCATTCACAACATTTCTCAATAATTTACTGTTGGATTAAATTTAATTTTGAATGTATGTTTTTTTTTTTTAAAGGAGTTTTATGAGTAACAAACTTTTGAGATGTAACGTAGCCATTTATTAACAAATAAATATCTGTCTTTATGTGACACTACAAAGTCAAGCAGTGTGCTTTCATGGCTTTTCATCCCACAATGTTTACAGATAAACAGTCTGTTAGAAATACCAACAGAGTAACATAGTTCAGAAAAAGTCTAATATTTAGACAAATGTGCATATAAAAATATTATAATTTCAGCTAATTTGTTCCTGTTCAGTGCCAGGTGTTAAGTAGTTTAATTAAATGGCTGGAAGTTGGAGATTGGAAAACATTGCTGTGAAACTGACTCTCCTTAATGAACTGAATTACAAGTCTAAATGGTGCTTTTTAATTTTGCTGTTTTAAGGATCTCCCAGAACAGACAGTTATACTTTTTTTTCTGCTGCTTCCTTTAGGGGCAATCAGAGTAGCTCATCTGCTTTTATCTCACCCTGTCCCTACCCTCCTCCGTGTCTGTCACATCAACCCTCTGCATGTCCTGCTTCCCTACATCTATTAATCTTCTCTGTGGTCATCTTCTTTAGCCCCATATTCAATGTCCTTTGTCCAGCTTATCCACTCTCTCCCCTCTGCACATGTCCAAACCCTCTCAATCTCGCTTCTCTAACTTTGTCTCCAATCCGCTTAACCTGAGCTCTCCCTCTGATGTACTCATTTCTAATCTTGCCCCAATGAAAATCTTCAACTCTGCCACCTCTCAGTGTAATGCATATACCGCTGAATCACTTGCAGGTTGACTGGTTTTTTGGTACCAAACTCGTCATCCTACTATTCCCAGCACTTGTTTAGAAAAACTGGCTTTGTGGCATTTTTAAATTGTGACCAAACAGTGCAGCTGTGGGCAAAATAAAAACATGCTCCCTTTTGTCTAGGAATTGTGTTTGTCAGCACAACGTTTGCCTGATGAATCTAAGACAAATTTAGCTCAGGTTAAACCACCGCAGTGACAGTCAAACAGGTGATGCCCTTGAATATTAGAGAGATAACCTCAATGATCATCTATGAGCAAGCACTTGGCAGTGGCAGAAAGGAAGACCCTGTTAAAAGGAAGAGACCTCTGGCACAGGTCTTAGGGAGGGACAGTCATCTGTTTCGGAGAGAGTAGGAGAATGTAGAGAGACCCCGACCAAACAAAGCATTTGAAAGAGTACACAAAAGTTGATGACATGCAGTAGTACTATATGAATGCATCAGGAGTAAAAAGATGAGTTGAAAATTGGTGCAATCATGTAGGCTTGCTCTGCCAGCTAGCCAGAGCCGGCTATCATAGAGTATATTATAGCCTGCCATTGCTGCTGTTCACTCGTAACTTTTAAAACTCAAATCTCCACAGGGTTAATGTCTGAGATGTTGTGTCAGCGGTTAATGTCCACATATTTAGCCACTTTCATACTCTTTGAGTAGGTTTGATTGCACACAAGCTGCCACACCACCCTAGAAGGGCTTTACTGGTTGGTCAGACATTTCATATAAAAATATACATTTACTACCTGTGGTCAGGAAAAAAAGAAAACTCAGTGCTATTGGTCTTGCCTTTTTTTTTATTGGACCAAATGGCACATGACATGAATTCATCTAGACCCGCTTCAGACAGCTGCGGATTTGAAATTTTGCTGGATGGGATGAAGAAAGCAGATCGCTTTTCCACACAACGTGCCTAAGATCATTTTACACGTTCAAACTCACCTGTGCTGATATCATGTTATCAGGTATATGTGCTATATGCTAAACATGTGACCTGTATCAATGCTTCTTTGCATTTGTCTCTGAAGCTTGTTCTAGTGTGACTTTTGAAAATAGTTTGGCAAAGCTCGTTAATACTCATGGTACAAAAACTGGGTCACATTTGAGCAACACCCGAGCAGCATCCAGTTCTTGCTTTTTTTCTCATAAATGTTTTTTTTTCAGCCATCTGTATATAAAAAATAAAGACAAACGTGACTCCTTATTAATGAAGTGGATCTGTTTTTCCATCGATTCTCCTGCGTCACTCTAGCGAGGGCATGTGGGGTCTAGTGGGGGCACAGAATATGCCAGTATGACTCTGTGGCTTTGGTGGGAAATGTTACATGTGGGAAATTATTCTTGGCAGCCTCTTTCAAAGGCCCCTGGAATACTTAATATCTGTGACTGTATGGGTCGGAGCCACACGGGTCTTTGTGCTTTATAGGGCCATAGTTGTGGCGAGGCGAAACCACTGCAGCCATTGATCTCAGCCTGTTCACCTCTCAGAAAGAATAATAACAAGCTGCTTGCCTTCTGTCTTTATGGCACTTGGCTTCTCTGCGTTTTAATAAGCGGTTTGGCCACGGGCACAGCTCTGACGCACGGGTTCAAAAATACCGCTGCAGTGGCGTCTGGTTAGAGTTTTGACTCCAGAGAGTTTCCCCCCCCACACTTTTCGCTTTACCCTCCTCTAATAGAGAAGTGTGTTTCTTATAAGGAAACATGCTAAAACTCAGACCCACAGTTATTTGAAATAGCTTATTGGTGGTGAACCATAGAAACTGCTTCTTTAATTGTAATTACATTTTTTTTCTCTTTTACAACTGTTGAGATATATGTTGTGCTCCTAGAAGAGACCTCATTAGGGGTGACTTTATTTATTGCTGAATGCTGATAGGCTGATAGATTTACAGATTTATTGATGCCCAGGTGTTTTCCCCTCCCTTCCTAAATGGCTTTAGCTGTAATGTTTAAAGTTGAACCCACGGACTCCCAGTGTCTTCTCAAACCATTTAACAAATCCTTGAATTGGTTCCAGGCATTTTATACATGTATAAAAATGATCTTGATATTTTACTTTACTGGAAGAGACTACAGTGCACTTGTAGTCTCATGACAACATGAGGCCAGAAGGGGGCACTCAAACTCCACAAAAAAAGGGCAAGGCTGAGCCACAGGTCACAAAAAGCAGAGGAAAAAAATAGGACTTTTAAGATCACGGAGGAAACCAATCAATTCATAAGAGCAATCTAAGCTGAGCTTATGTTACTGGGCAATTTCTATATGGCTGCATCCGTGAGGAAAACTGTAAATATTTCAAGCTTGAATTGTCCTCCATTAAAGTAATGGGGTTCTAAAAGAGAGAACTGTTGGCTTTCATAGGCAGTAATTTATCTGGACCGGTGAAGGTGTTAAGAGACAGCTTTGACACAATATTCTCTGCGGTCTGCATTCTCTGGACAACAAAGAGCAGGATTTATGAATTGAAAGCAAAAAGAAAAATCAACTAGTGGCCAATGACATTTCTCCTGCTGACAAAACACATTAGAGGAGAATTCAATCAAAGGTTGACAGTTATTTTATCATCTTGTTGGACTTGCCCTCCAACCCAGCAGTGTTTCATAAACCTGCACACACTAAAACTGCACAGAAACAGCTACATAACTTGAGGCTGAGGAAATGAGGTCAACATTGTTTGGTGTTAAAGTCTCACTCTGTCGTTCTGCAACGCCATATTTCATCCAGTTCTGTGGAAGGGTTCCATTTTTTTTTTTTTTTTGCGGGGCTGACACACAGCTGTGCAATTTATGCTGATTATTCAGCACGTTTTCTCCCACTGATAACTGCACTGAATCATCGAACGTCTTAAAGCAGGAATTGATGGATGCTGGGTCAATATGAATAATAGGATTTGGACACCTTCAAATCAAAATCTGTGATTGGTGGGAGGGGACTATGGTTAGCCAGCAGCTGTATATCTGGTGATATAAAATACAAAGAAGTCAATAAGATCAAATGAATAGAAATTGCATACTGGGTTTCGTGGTCAGAGCATATTGACAACATCATTTAGAAAATTGCGAAAGGTATAACAATGTTAATTGTTTTGCTCCCTTTGTTATAAGAATGCCATTAGCTCATCTGCAGTATTGCTGAGCGATATGGTCTGCCGCTCCTAAGAGAGACTCAGGCAGAATAAGGTATAACAACTGTCAGGTTTAGTTTTCTTGTCCACACAACAGCAGCATCACTGAAATCCACAGCAGACAGCATTGGTTCGGTGTGGAAGTTAAACTTATAGAGGAAAGCAGGTACACCTCGCTCATTTTCAAGCAAACTAACTGCTGTGGCTAATGCAAATCCAAATAAATGAAGCTAATGAGAATGTCATTAAATCCCATTTTATCCACTTACTTCTTGCTACAGTGTAATTGTAATCCCCTGGAAACATTTACATTTTAAGTACATTACACAAACGAGGAACAAGTTCAACAACATCGTCCCATCTGTAGAGTCATGTTTGACCTCGTGGCCTTTTAGCCTTTCTTGGGAATGTGCATGAGCGATTAATTGCTCTCTGCGTGCATTATAGAACAACGCTGCAGGATCTGACTTTATTACGGTATGTTTGAACTGACATCACTGCTCCGTTTTAACACAAATTGCTTTGGACCTGACGAGGCGGCCGTCACAGTTCATAACAAACCCCTCACTTGGCCTGGCAGTGTATCCTTACACATGCATCATTATCTCATGTAAACAGTGGAAATGAGAGACCGCTGGGGGAACGAACGTCATTCAAGGCAACAAAGCGAGGGCTCAGTGAAAAGATCCTGGGCCGTGACACTCTCGTTTAGCGTCAATTAGAGGAAACAACAAGCAGACCTGTTCCTGAAGGCATCTGGATCTGATGTGTTTATTTATACTTAAGCAAATATGCATACTTGAAAGAATGCATGCATTCAAGGATGTTTCAATCGGAAAAACATGGAGGCAGTGTGGGGGCAACAAAAATGTCCCTCAGATTGTACTTGATGTACTTGAGCTGAGCTTGCACACAATGCCCTCCCCACTTCTCTCTCACTTTATCTTTTTGTGTTCCTCTATCTCTCTCTTTCACACATAGTGGCTCCAATGTGCTGCTTTGCAATGAGTCCCTTTCGTATGCAGTGCAGGGGCCCCCATGAGTTCCTTCCCTTGGCTCTCAAACTAAACAGAGAAGATGGTGTTATCTAAATGCTGCCAGGAGGTTGTCAGCTTGTATTGGGCCAGGCTGACCAAGTGGCCTGTTGGCGGATGCGTGTTGATGCCAGGCTCCCAGCGCCTTCTCTCTGTAGACATCTGCTGTGTGTGGGAAAGCTGTGGAGTTTGTCTGTGGTTGCATCTTAATCCTCCATCTCTTCAGCTCCAGCCATGCCTGGCCGAGCAAACCAGCAGCCCTGCTCGCTTTGCTTGTATTAATTGCCCTTGCCTGGCTCGCTGTTTGCTTATGATTACACTCATTAATTTCAATTCCCCTGGACGCCCCTACTACAGTAGCTGCCTTCAGACAGACTCACACACACATACACAGTTATGCACTTATTCACACTTACATGTATTGTTGTGAAGCATGGCAAGGAAAGGGTCATCTTTCACCTGCAAATGAAGGGACGAGGAGGAGACTGGAATAGGCCATTTTCAAAGCAGACGTGTCAGTGCAGCGTAAACACAGGTGTAATTAATGACATTAATTATGGCCTTGTTCCATTTAGATGGGCGAGGGCATGGTTTGTACATGCTTTCTCATCGGAATGACTGTGACACACTAAATAGAATGAGACCGTAATTTATTTTATCAGTTACCCTTGTGTTTACCCTGGGATGACATGCCAAAATGGCTGCTTTGAAAAGCCCCGGAGGCATGGCTGATGAGCAGCATATGAAAGGGATTCACGTGTGGCCTCTTTTTCCCTGATCACCAGCAGCTTGATGCTTCAATGTCGATTGCTTCAGTGTGTAAATATGAGCTCTTTTGTTCTCTGTGTTAATGTTCCATGCTTAAATGTTTTAAACATTTGTGCAAGTGTATGTGGCTGATAATGGCTTTTCAGCACTCTGTGTAATATACTTAGAACTGTACTGCCATATGTTTTTATCCCTTTGTTTAGAGAAAACAGTGAACTAACAGTCGTCATCATCCTTACTGCTCAGCGCTGCAATAAACCTGTCAATCTGATCTCTTCATCTTCTGTGTTCTTCATTTCAAAGCTCACATAGTGTTTATCCTGCCCTTGCTATTCAAACTAGTGCAAGCCTGCCAACACTGTTTCATATTTCTGTATATATGGTTATGGACAGCCAATGTGGACAGTCAGCATATTCTGATGGACACAAATTTATGTTTTAAGTGTGAATTTGTATTTAAGACCTGCATGTTCTCATTCTGCACACATACCTAATGCTGCAATTATACTGCAATACAAGGGGAAGGTCGTCATACTGTGACTGTAGTTGAGTGGGAGGAGAAGTGTGATTATGGAGCGCTCCAAACATCCACAATTAAAAGTGATAAAAGGGTTTTTTAGATCAGATGTGCGCCGCGTGTAGGTTTAAGTCTGCCAGCGTCTATCCTTGGGGAGCACAGTGATGTTTGGGTTAGCATTGTAGCCTTACAGGACAAAGGTCCTGGGTTCAGGCTCTGTTCAGGTACTCCAGCTTCTAGCTACTGTCCTGAGACATGCACATCTAAACTGGCCATAGATTTGACTGGTTATTTGTTTTTTATATTCACCCTGCAAAAGTGCAGTGACCTGTCCAGGGTGTACCTCACCACTTACCCCATGGTAGCTATACTCCAGCCCTGTCATGACCCTGACTTGGATAAGTGGAAGAAAATGAATGGAGTGTTATCTTCATAATCCGATGATCCGATATTAGAACATGAAGAACCCGTAGATGAGGGAATATTGTTGATGCTAAAGGTTTCTGGTATTTGTAGTGCACGTAGTATTAAAAAAAAAAAGATGATCTCTTTGTCCATAAATCAGTTATCTGAATATCTAGATATTGGCTGGCTACACTAGAAGCTCCCACAGGTGAGCTCTTGAGAGCACAGTTGATCAGTTCCCACATTAGTAAAAGCTAAATATGGTTACTGCTGTTGCTTTCATCTACAAATATGCACAATGGTCATATGGACAGATGCAAGCATCACCCTTCTCATTTTTATGTCATTAGTAGCTTTGTTTTATACATCCCCTCACGAAGAAAGTTACTGTGCTGCTGTTTATATGCTGAAGTCCACATTCAAGCAGGTGGAGCACAGCCAGTAAAACCCAACATCTGGAGTCATATGGTGGCCTTGTAAGTTGCACAGACGTGGATCAGAACAGCTATGAAAATGTACCATTGGATTTTCAAGGCCATACACAATCAGGTTCCATTACATAACTATTGCATAATTAGGTTTACAGCACCTTTTAAAAATATGATCTAAATACATTCTATAAAAAAAACCAGTTTTGCTAATAACCACAGAAAATCTCCCATTCTAAAAAAAACAGAACACAGCTATTTCCTGGATGAAATGTTATCAAAATCATTGTGGCTCCATTCAGGTGCTTCCTTCTGTGTACATTATCTTCAAACTGTATTTAATCTACAGCACTCAGCTTGTTTTTTTTCCCCTGTAAAAGGAAACTAACATGCCATGCCACTCCTCAGCAGCCACTAATCTGTAAGGAGCAATAAAGCTCTCATAATACCAAGCTGTGTGGCCTTTTGCCTTCTGTCACCCTATCACCCCAGAACTTGGGATTTTCTGGGAAAGTGGGGCTTCTGGACTGACTCATCAGACAGCTGTACCTTAAAGGGCCTCGTGGGGGCATCATAACTAGAGTCGCTGCACTGGGCTGTGATTTGGTGTCCAGGCACAAATAAAAACCTCTGAAGCTTGACAACATCCTTGCTGAGCCCACGTAACCCAATTAGTGAACCAGTCCTCAGTAGGAGAAAATGAAAACATTCCGGACTCAAATTCCCAAGATGGCTGTATTGGTATATTGTGGCAGACCACCAGGTGGCTCCACTCACACACAAGTTGAAGGGAAGTGTGGGGGTGGAGATTTTGGCGCTGACTATATGTGAAGTTCTGTCAGTTAATAAAGTTGTTGGAGTGAGACACTGAGACCTCTCCTGTCGTTGTTACATACCTCCACATTGGTGACCCCTGTAGTGAACATGCTAAGGCTCGACGACGAAGCCAGCTCTGGCCTGGAAGCATCGGCGGCCGCCGGACCTTCACCTCCGCCGATGGCTGCGTTTGCTGTGGCGCTTAAATTGCCGGATTTTTGGCTTCACGATCCTCCTTCATGGTTCATGCACGTAGAAGCTCAGTTTGCTCTTCGTGGAGTTTCAGCCGACGACACTAAATACCACCATGTGGTGGCCTCACTTGACCCGCTGTCAACCCGCCGTGTGATGACTCTCCTCCGGGATCCCCCAGCCCAGGGCAAGTACGCCGCCCTCAAGGGGCTGCTGCTGCGGCGTTATTCCCTCTCTGATGCTGAGCGGGCCGAGAAACTCCTTTCCATCGCGGGCCTGGGCGACGGCACCGCCCTCGAGCTCATGGAGAGCATGCTGTCCTTGCTGGGCGCGGAGGACGGAGGATTTCTCTTCACCCACCTCTTTCTTCGACAGCTGCCGGCTCCAGTGCGCGCTGGCCTTGCCAACTCCCCGCTATTGGCCACGAAGGATTACCGCTCCCTTGCGGAAGAGGCGGATCGCATCCTCCTGGCTACCAGGACTTTCGGCGTCCAGACGGTTATTCAGGACCCACCAGCGTTTTCCCCCTCCCCCTCACCGATGCTCCACGGGCCCTCCGACTCGTCCACTGTGGCCGGAATCGCTGCACGGCGGCACCGCGGAAAGGGGCTTTGTTATTATCACCAGCGTTTTGGAGCGAAGGCACGGCGCTGCCTCCCGCCTTGCAGTTTCCAGACCCAGGGAAACGGGCATGTCAGCGCTCTGTAGCAGCCGCGACCGCTGGCAACAAGGAAAGGCTGCTTTTCTTAGAGGACTCACGCTCGGGGAGGCGTTTCCTGGTGGACTCCGGCTCACAGAAGAGCCTTCTTCCCCCGGCTGGCTCGGACAGGCTAGCTGAGGGTTGCGGGCCATTGCTAACAGCGGCTAATGGCTCTCCCATCAAAACCTTCGGTGAAAGGTTGGTGACTGTTTGCTTTCACGACCGTGACTTTCAGTGGAACTTTGTTGTTGCTGCTAGCTCTGTGCCTATAATAGGCGCTGATTTTCTTTGTGCTCACGGACTACTGGTTGATGTGGCTAACAGACGTTTAATTGATGCTGTGTCCTTTTCCTCATTACCCTGTTTGACTCGGGGTGCTCAGCCCGTGGTGCATGCTAACTCAGTAGATTCGGGTGACGTTTTTCAGTGTTTGCTTTCTGAGTTTCCCTCACTCACTGTCCCCACTTTCTCGAGCACGGTGGCGAAGCATGGGGTAGAGCATTACATAACTACAGTAGGGCCCCCGGTGTTCGCGCGCGCGCGCCGCCTCGACCCCGCCAAACTGGCTGTCGCTAGGGAAGAATTTGCCACCATGGAGCGTCTGGGCATCGTGCAGCGTTCGAACAGTGCCTGGGCTTCTCCGTTACACATGGTGCCTAAATCTGATGGTCGGTGGCGACCTTGTGGGGATTTCCGCCGTCTTAATAATGTCACGGAGAACGATCGTTATCCCATTCCCCACATCCAAGATTTTTCCGCCCATCTTGCGGGGACCTCGGTTTTTTCTAAGATCGATTTGGTACGGGGATATCACCAGGTTCCCGTGCGCGCGGAGGATGTCCCCAAAACCGCCGTAATTACACCTTTCGGCCTTTTCGAGTTTCTGCGCATGCCGTTTGGCCTGAAAGGTGCCGCCCAAACCTTCCAGCGGTTGATGGACTCGGTCTTGCGCGGGCTGCCCTTTGTTTTTGTATATCTTGATGATATACTGGTGGCCAGCAGCTCGAAGGAGCAGCACATGTTCCATCTGCGTCAGGTTTTTCAGCGTTTGGCGGAGCATGGACTGATTATTAATCCGTCTAAATGCCAGTTTGGGTTGCCCGTTCTCGATTTCCTTGGGCACCGTGTTTCCGCCGAGGGCGCGGTTCCGTTGCCTGACAAAGTCCGAGCTGTTTCGGAATTTCCGCGTCCCACGACTGTTAAGGCACTGCAGGAATTTTTGGGGATGGTGAATTTTTACAACCGTTTTCTCCCCAGAGCGGCACATCTGCTGAAGCCCCTTTATGGGAAGTGTGGGGGTGGAGATTTTGGCGCTGACTATATGTGAAGTTCTGTCAGTTAATAAAGTTGTTGGAGTGAGACACTGAGACCTCTCCTGTCGTTGTTACATACCTCCACAATATTACATTTCTTGTTTCACCTGCTTCCTGAGATTTCCTAGGACTGGCTGTAATGGTTCACCAAGGAATGACTCAACAACTCAATATCATGGCAGTGGGCTGACAAATATACTGTACTACTGACTTTTCAGAATCCTGCAGACAAGCCTGAGTACTTTACATCATTGTTAATGGGCTGCTATCTTTCTAAAGGGCACCAAGATAATGAGCACAGATTGCATCAGCTCTGTGGGTGCTGAAAAATCTACACTACCCAGTGGAAAGAGTATGCTATGGGGATGAAGATGCTGAAGGGTGAGGCAAAAGAATCAGTGCTCTAGAAGGTCATATTGATTGATAAAGCACCCTGTGGATTGAGCTGTGGCTTGCTCAACCCCCATGGTGTGTTTGTTGTGGGATACCAGACAGCTGCCTGAAGGCCCTGAACAACACAGACAGGCAGAGAAAGACAGTGAAATCAATGGCTTTCTCACCAAGGGCTCTTATAAGTTCTTCCCAATCATCTGAAGTGGCTCCCTTGGCACATCTATTTGCACCTAGCTCCAGTGAAAAAAAGTGTGATTTGTTAAAGACATTTCAAGCTAGCACCCACTGCACTGAAGTAGCTATCTGCGACAAAGAAAAATGAATTCCTCTGAAAAAATAAACATTCTGGGTATGCGGTATGTGAGACATACCACAAACTCCACCCTGAGAAATGCTTGGGAGGATGGTTACATTACCCTATTGAGACCACAAACCCTGGAGTATTCTCATTCCCTTGCGGACCCTTGACAGAGCCAGATAGGTCTCCTCAATGTACTGACAGCCAAGTGTCCTCATCCATTCTCATCCAAGAGACCTGCAGGCGTCATCAGACCCGTCGAAAATTTCCCCAGATGAAACCCTAAAGAAGAAATCTCCTGCCCCAAGCCCAGAAAGTGATAGAGCTGGGAGTATCTCTGTGGAGCCTCTGTCAATATGTCATCATCATCATAGCTGCCAGTTGGCAGCACAGTAACCCGCTGCAGATGTGTCAGCAAAACAATCTCCATTTTATTACTGTTTTTTTCCAATGAATATCCATTGCGGGATACAGTCTTTTCTGTATTCACACTTTAAGCCATAACTCAAGCACACCATGATGTGTTTCCCAATTGTTGTGAGAGAGAGGTACTTGCAATGATGTACAGACACTCGAGGAAGTGCTTGTTTTCTTTAAGAGGGAGAACTCTTAGGAGGGTGGAGCTCTGCAAGCAGACCTAAGCATTTTCTGTCCAAACCTGGCTGTGCTGACAAAATAATTATAGCCAGTTTGGAGAGCAAAGCGACTGTTTCATAGGATTATACACCTTCGATATAAATGTAGTGTATGAATTATTTAGTTTTATCTTTGTGGAGCTTCAAGGGAAAAATGTGAGGCTTTGACTATACAATAAAGAAATACTTTAAAAGTCTCCCCTTTTCTACAGAAAATATGAGGTTCATGAAAACCTTTGAGGTTTCAAGTATACAGCCCATGTGCTTACATAGGGAAGCCAGTGTGTCTTTCAAATATGTGGTGGCTGTGCTTGCTGCTCAGTAACGGTTCTGTTAAGTGATGCTATCCAAGCCACTGTGGTTTGCAATAATAGCCCACGGCGGTAACATTAATACAGAAGTGAACAATATTTATGCACTTTAGGCATTAAAGTGCAGTGTAAACACGAAACACTTTGCTAATAGCTGAAAATCACAGTAATATCATGGCCATTTGGAAAACCAAACATTTCTGGGCCTCATATCATCAAACTGGAGACATCAATTGTCTACACTGCAGTTGGGGATTAGTCAGGAAGGAAGACAGAGAGCAAAACAGACAAATGAGGAAAGTGAAGAGGCAGAATCCGAATAAGTAGCAGGTAACTTCCATGCACAGTCCCTAGCAACGTTTAACTTCCCAGCATCTTGGACAAAGGTGCATCTCTTCATTCTGCATGACAAGAAGGAGAGTAAAACAAGTTTACACATGTTGCCTTGACCTTTCCTAGAATTTAACTAATGGAGGACAAGATGAATCTGAAATTTCATTTCAAAAGCTGCAGCGGCAATAGCAGAGATGATGACCTTGACTGAATTACTCTACATGCAATTAGATTTGAAACATTTTAGATGTCTTTTGTTTACTTCCCACAAGATACAGATACAGAAAAGTTTACAGTGGCTTGGGTTAAAAGAGAAACCTCAACTGCACAAACACATGACATCATCTTTGACATTGCCTTTTTGTTTTCTACAGTCTTGTATTACTGGTTGAAACCCTTTAAATGTAACAAGGCACTACAGAGTCCACGCAGATAGAATTATATTCGTATTGCGCCTGTCAGAATGGATTGCGTCTTGGCGGTGGTGGAAACTCCTTGTTGGGTGTTCTGTGGCCTTTGACCATGAAATGTTTTTCATAGCTGACTCATCCGTCTTCATTTTCTCATGGTGGTTGTTGTGCAGTACAGCATTAATTCAAACAGATTGAGGTGTTTGGATAACAACGCTCCATTCAAGTCAAAACACAGCTCAGAGCTTGGAAATGGCATCCATCAGTCAAACTTTGTTTCAATAAGGGATCCGGTTAACCTGTGTTTATCACTTACTGTGATTGAAGCTTTAGTGATCACATTCTTTCGCATTATAAAATGTAATTATAGCTTTTCCTTCACATGCCTTTTCTTAGTATTCTTAGAGTATCTGTGTAGTAACTTCTACAACAACTGAATACTACAGAGGTTTCAAATCACTTTATCCCAGCACCAGTCGATGCCCTGCCTCTCAAGAATGCTGACACTTTATATAGTGGTATTGATGGCTTTATAGTTAACTGCATATTCTTTTATCGTGGATACTGGCAAATGGCTCATGCTTTTAAAGGGCTCTCATCTTAACAGTCGGATGCAGAGAAAGGGAAAGAGGCACAAAGAAGGTCAGAAATAAATGATGTGATATTTCTAAAACAATTTACTGTCTTTTCACTGGGGACACAGGGTTTGGACAGTGACACATTTATTATTTTTACCTTGGAAAATAAAGTCCTTCCTGCTACTTGTATTGTGAAATGGTTTTATCTAAATCCCATGGAATTTATATTGCTGACATAATTGGAAGAAATTTTTATGATGGATTCTTCACAACATCTGCAGTGAATACAGTCCCAGCTGAAGCCTACAACCAATAGACACTTTGACAGGTCTTCACATCTTTAATTTTGCTTTCAGTCTGGTGTTGAGCAGGTAAAAAAAAGTACATATTATAAAGATGTTTACTGATCAGTAAATCTTTTC
This sequence comes from Diplotaxodon limnothrissa, assembly GCF_057381915.1. Classification (NCBI taxonomy): domain Eukaryota; kingdom Metazoa; phylum Chordata; class Actinopteri; order Cichliformes; family Cichlidae; genus Diplotaxodon; species Diplotaxodon limnothrissa. The sequence continues at coordinate 28,359,180 of NC_140611.1, forward strand.
TACATTTGATGTTTTGTGGGATCAAAGCCCTTTAGCCAAAAATATTAAAAATCCTGAAAGGCAACTCTGTCCTCCTCTGACTCTCCAATCAGGTCTAGGGTGTGACATCTATTCCCAGCTATGTTTTATTAATCCATCTGCATTCCCCAAAACTAGGCCAGTTACACAAAGCTCAGACTATTCTCTTGTCCTTTGTACGGATAGTATTACATGTTTATGATTTTGTCTGCTTTTCTACTTTCGTTAAATGGCCTTATTTGAGAACTGTCTATCCGGGGAACAAGAGGGAAGTGAAGTAAGGCCTTCAGATGGGCGCTGTGATGCTGAGTGTCTGCCATATGGATGCACATTCTATCAATATGAGTTTTCAACACAGTATTGCACAAACACATTTACAGTTAGTTCCCAATACTTGTGTGAAAACAACAGTAAAAAGCTGCATTAATTCATAGGAATTTTTGCTGTCCTTGTGCAGCCATCTCCTTCATAAATGCCACAGGGCATGCACTACGTCTAGACATTCGACCACACAAGGCGACACTGGCTGCCCCCTAGTCTTAGACACTGCCATCTGTGTATGTGTGTCTGTGTGCTACTGAGTCTGTGTATATCAAGCTACTCACACAAAAGGAAAAAGAGATTCATGTGGCACACATGTGCACCACGTGGCTCTGACAGAAAACGAGTGACTGTGAGACGCCCCTCTCCCCCCATGGGTACAAGGAATCTGCGGCAGACGTGTCACCCACCCTGGCTACTGCTTTAATTAAAGCCCTAATGATAGGTTTTCAACTGAGAAGCAAGTTATCATCACACATAATCGCTCCGCGCTAGTTAGCCCTAGCAGAATTGCAACCATCTGCTCTGCTAAAAATATAGAACAGATGTAGTGCACATACAGTACTTATATTAAGAGACATCCAATATGTTAAATAACCAAAAATAGATAAATAAACAAAAGGTCCTCTTTTAGAAATAATTAATAAATTTAATTACAGCATTTCCCCATATACTGTGCATATACACTGATCAGAGATTTAAAACTCCTTAGAGGCAAAATATATAGAAAAACAGATTATACTATAGTAAAGGCACCTTTCATATGGTTGGGTAATTTCGCAGCAATTTATTAGGTTCTTGAAGTTGTGTATTTTAAGCAGGAAACAAACGCAGGATAATCAGTAAACAGAGTGATTTATGGTGCATGTGAACGGAAAAGCTTGCCCATGTGGTGCCACAGAAGAGTTACCGTAGCACAAACTGTTAAAAACTTTAATCTTGACAAAAAAAAGAGTACCGCATAATGCATCATAGCTTGTATTGAGCTGTGTAGCAGCTTACTGGTCAGGATGCCCATGCTGAGCCCTGTTTGCTGCTGAATGTGCCTACAATGGGCATGCCAGTGCCAGAACTGGAGAGGAAGCAATAGAAAAGGGCTTGTCTCACGAATCGCATTTTCTTCTCCATTATGTCGATAGCTGGGTGAGTGTGGGAACAAGCTGGCATCCAGCAGGGGTGGTGTAGAGCATCACCTTTCGTTTAGCTCATGTAGTGTGGGTAGGATGACTTAGCATTTCTTGGAATGTTCAATATAATTTTTTTAACAATCTCTCAATGTCTGAAACTGTCTACATGAAACCGTAGCGAAATGTTCTTTGCTGATGTTATCCCCGTCACGGTTCTTCATACTAACAAAGAACATCGAGAAGGCAGTGTTGCAGATATTAAGATATGGTACATTTTGAGTGCACATTAAGTTTTCCTTAATATGTACCAAATGCTATGAAAGCGTGTAATTTCGTTTAATTCCAAATCTTTTCCTTAAACCAAACAATTCTGGTGCCTAAATCAAACCCTGACTCCTAATTCACTTTTTCATTCAGCAACATGCTATTCTAGAGCTCTACCTGTGCATCAGAAATGAAGCTAAATGAGTATCCATAATGTTGCAACATGACAAGAAGGGGTACTGTTCATGTGTCATTATGTGACAAGTTGGAAGTGAAAATGCAGACTTGCACTAGTATCTTTGTTGTTTGATAAGACAAGACACTTCCCGAGGTCATGTGGAGTGCTTTTTTTCCAAAAAAGAAAAAACAGACCTGTAAAACTTGATAGTTAAACAGTTTCCTAAGTGAACGGTAAGAAAATTAAAGTGGCTTTAAATTACGGCCACATAACATGCTGTGTAAAAGGGAAATACAACTCCTAGTTTAATAACTGGGGACTGCAAACATAAATAAAAAAAATCGCAAAGCCAGTTTTATTGTTCATTGTTTCCATGTTTGATTTATATTTATGTTTCATTGATCATATGTTTTGATTTCTTGGCATAAACACACCTACTAAGCTACAACAGACTGCTTTTGTGCATTATAATGTTTCAATTCTCATGTGGACAGCAATGTGATTTATTTATTATAATCAATCTGAGGTCAAATAAGGAGCAGTTATTTACTAGCGCTGAGAAACAGTCATAGTCTAGCTGACAGAAAAGCTGCACCCTAAGAGCTGATGTAATTCTCCTCCTTGTTGGGTGCCTCAAATGCTTTGCTGATAGAAAAAGCTTTGGCAGCAAAGTGCAAAGTGATGAAAGCAGCTTGCCTCCACTGATGTAAATCCTGCCCCTGTTTACTAAGGTTTCCTGATCAAAGGAAGGAGGGAGAGTTCGAGGGTCTCATGGAGAGACGTAAAATAAAGGGGAAGTAGCAGACTAGGAAAGCTGAGTCACTGTAGGTGTCTGTTTAAGGATCCGCAGGGTTAATAGAGTAAGCGCATGTGGGGGAGTTTATTGTGGGGGTCTAATGGCTCGCATTAAGCTGAAAAGCTTATAATGGTTTGGTTTTTCATGCCATTCTGAACTCATATTAAAGGTCATTTACCAAGGCCTTTTGAGTATACCACTATAAATAAGGACTTAGTTGGTCTAAACCTCCTACTTGGCACTTGCTAGTGAGAAAAAAATATTTTATGTTGCCTCTTATTCTTTTAATTCATCTTGTTTTGCAAATTTGATTGCTATTCTTGAAGTTCACCCTGTGGCACCCTGCTTTTCTGTTTTTGTATTAGTATTTTCTGTGTATCTGATGCCCCCCAGCTGAAAGTGAAAGTGAACAGAGGATGACTCAAAAAAAAAAAAAAAAAAAAGGTTTACTGTCTGCAGTGTTTGACAACCTCTCCCTGTGGGGCTCTTTAATCATTCATGCTTCATTAACTGCCTATCTGTTATCATTTTGCATCTTTCTTTTGAAGGGGATGAGAGAGGTGGAGGGCTATGTGGCAATAATCAATTTTCTGTACCACAGCAGTGGCATTTTTATCAAGCAAAGCAGAATGAGGTTCAATAAGGCAAACTTCTGGATTTCAAAGCAGGTCAGTGGGTCCCAGTACTTTAAAGGATGCCTGTCATTCACAGACACACGATCTTTAATAATAATAATGCTTCTAGAAAGTTCACGCCATGCTTCACTTTAGAGATCTACTTTAGTTCTTTCCCATGATTCATGGATGTAGTGAAGGAGGACATGCAGAAAAATTTTGTGACAGAAGAAGATGCCAGAGATTGGGTAAGATGGAGGAAGATGTTGTGACAAACCCTATAAGGGAACTTGTCAAGCAGAGAGGGAAACTGTTTTTTCTTGGCTCTGCTGGCATGCACGTTGCAGATAATTCAGTGATATTTGATGGTGGACTAGCTATGCCTGCTCGATGGAACACAGTTCATTCTACACATGCAAGTAAAGTTGACAAAGATAGGATCGGACAACGGTCCCTATCTTTGGGTCTTTTAACTTATTTATTTTATGCTATGATGCAAATCCATAAGCAGATAATTGGTAGTGATGTCAATAATTATATGGTCATTATTTTTTTTTATTTCTATTAAGATTTTGAGGTTTGTTAGCAATAAGTTGCTCAGAAATAAGCAAGTTGAATAACATGTTTTTAGATTTTGATTACAGAATTCAAACTATAGAGTAAAAATCATTGTGATGTTTCGCTTGAACCAAGGAGGTTTTCATTAGTGACAATGCCCATATCGTGTCAGAACGTAGCAATCCTTGAGCTGTTTATGAAGCTTTTTAAACATGTATTGTGGAATTTTTAGATCTGATTAATTATTGTCATTGAAACCACCACTCTGATTTCACGCAGAGCTTCGTCCTTTGTAGGAGAAATGGCGTCACCTTTGCCATATCTGTTCATGGAGTTCGTCGTTTTGCTACATTCAGTTTAATTCTAACTGCTCACACTTCTACTTCAAGATCTCTTGAACTGATGTGAATTTGTAATATTGTCACTGCAGTAATTAGATAGCACATGCTAAGTTTTGACAAGTCATTGTGATGTAGACAGATATCCTGGATTTAATTATGACTAATCAAAGCTATCTGTTATAGAGTGTTACCGTTTAAGTGTACTCCTGCCTGGTCTAAATGTGATTACAGACATTATGATTTAGAGTTTAGATGAATTAAAATGACATAGCTGGAGCAAATGGGGAAAAGCTTTTAACAGAATGAGGTTCCCCCTCACAACAGATTCCTTAATAATAGGCTCTTTGTATTTCATGGCATTTTCTAATGATCTTTCTTTGGCCCAGCTGCTTCTGTTAATAACACCACTGTTCAAATGACTCGTTGCTTTAGATTCAATTGAAAGCTTCACAAGAAGACCACCATACACAACAAATCAGACAAGTCATAATGAAGTCCGAAATATCTGCAGATATTATTTTGAGTAGTAAAAATTAATAACGCTAGTTGGTATGATGTATATATTATGAATAGAAATTCAAAAAGTAAAAATTATGCAGGTTATATTTGTGGTCTTAATTCTTGAAAGTGACCTACTAAATATGCAGAACAGTTTGCCATGTAACTACTGTATCTCACTAATTAATTATAACATATAATTTATTACATAAGCACATTTTACTGATGTTACTTACAAAGAAATAATTTGGAAATGGCCCCACAGTCATAGTTGCAGTGAATGTAAACTAATTTCTGATTAGATGCTCAATTAGCAGCTGGAAAGCATCATACTGCAACAGAGTTTGTTTTCTCTGCAGTTGTTGCCTCTGTGTCCTCACTAGGGCTGGGAATGGAGAGTGGGTTCTTGAACCAGTTCCCAGGAGTTGGAATTGTTAGTCTCCTTGCCTGTCGATTCAGCTTTTCAGTTCCATTTGCACTTGCGTTACAATCACGTGATTTTAGTTTTCAGGAGGAAAATAGTTGCACAGTCTACAGCGTGGATATGAAGATTACGTTTATTAATGTTGCATAAAGGACAAGAGCGCAATAGTAAACTACAAACTGCGTCCAGAACAGAAACAATGTTGACTCTTTGCAGGCATGCTAACCCATGCTAACGCTAAGTTAGCCAAGAACCCAGTGTGACGTTAAAGCCGAGTGAATGTCGACCACAGCCCAGCAGCCAGACCCTGAACAACAGGTAACAAACTGATGAGCAGTCAGGCTTGCCGCCTCCTTTTGTACCTGTTTATGTTTCTAAAATAGAATCAGTGTGGCAATTACTTTGAAGTCTCTGTTTGTTAGTTTTCATCTTTGCTTTGTGCTGTTCGGTTTATGTTCATACCTAAAACTAAGGGAAAGATCATATATATGTCCTCATTAGGATAGGAATATGTATTGATGTATGGGACTGTAGCCTATAGGTTTATACTGTTAAATGGTTATTGTGAGACAAAGCGTTCAGGTCAAGCGTACAGAAAAAAGTAATGTTACCAGTAGTTTAACAGATTAATTTCTGCTTGGAGTAATTAAGTAACTTACTGCATTGCTTTTAAGAAAAGTGTTCTGTGTAATATTTATAATACATTACTTTTTTTGAGTAACAACCCCAACACTGATGACAACAAGGAGGGGTAATACCTCCAACATGCACAAATGGTTGACCACACAGCATGCAGTTAATTTGCAGAATATAATGTTTTTGAAATGCTGCTTAGCAATGATGGTAACTCTCAAAGCGGATCCAATAAAAACCCAATGAGAATCGATTATGAATCAAATCAATAATTGATATAGATAATGCAATTGGAATTGCTAAATTCTTATCATTTACCATCCCTATTCCTCATCGTGCTTTATTGTCAACTAGGGCTGCCACAAACGATTATTTTGATAGTCGACTAGTCACCGATTATTTTTGCGATTAGTCGACTAATCAGATCATGCATCCATTGGACATAAAACGTACAGCTTATTGTACCAGCATGTATCTGCTCTTATATAACTATCATTAGCTAACAGCTTGAAGTGTTTACGGTATGTGCTAACTAAAAAGAAAGACAAGATGATAATGAAATTTGCAGATTGTTTCAGTGGAGTTTAATAAACTCAGCCGTCTGCTCCTTGCTATCTAAAATATAACAGGACACCGGAGTATATTCTCGAGCATCTCACACTTCTGATAATCAGTTGTCTGCTCGACGTTTTTTCAGCGGTGTAAAAACTATAACTTTAATCTCAGCCAAACCGATTTACTCAGGAACAAATAAAATACTGAAAAAAGCCAAAAATAACATTTTCAAGTTATCTAAGTGACTTATATATCATATTTAACCTGAGTATCGAAAGACGGCGGTGGGTTTGAAAACGATGTGCCGGGAGTCCGGTGTTCTCACTGGCTCTATTGAGCCTTGAACCCCGGCTAGCTATCGAGCTGGTGGGTAACAGACGTCTCTGAAAACATCGGAGCACTTTTGAAAATATGTGGTGTTTTGATAAACTGAGCAGATATTTGAAATTTACACAGCTGAAAATATGTTAAACGTTTATTTTGTGACCCAGAAAGAATAATAAGAGTAATATTAAAACTAACTAGCTGCCGCCATTGTTGGCGACTGAGCAGGGCTGCGCTATGAATTCTGGGATAGTTTGGGCCCCGAAGTATACACCCAACCCATCCTTCAAATCGGAGTCTTCGAATTTGGTTAGTCTTTGTCGTGTTGCTGTAACGTAATCGGGCTACAGATGCGGGCACAGGAGGATGTGATTCCTGAATTTGGACACAGCTACGACACTGCTTCTTCTTCTTCGGGGTTTAATGGCAGTTGGCATCCTTGTACATGCAGTGCTGCCATCTTCTGTTTCAGTCCGTTATTACACTCTTAAATCCTGCTACTTATTCCTGCGTCTTTTGGGTTCTTTTAAAGCTTCAAATGACGCGTTGACTATTAGTCATCGATAATTTTGATAGTCGACGTAATCGTGACTAGTTGACTAATTGTGGCAGCCCTATTGTCAACAATCTTGGATGTTTTCTGGGATAGAAAATAAATTTTTTTGACAGTAAGCCAAACAAATATCAATGCCTTATTAATAGTGTTTTCAAGAAGCCTTTGTTAGTTTTAAAAGTGAAGATGATCAAAAAATGAGGGCTTAGAGCTTATTTAGGCAAATATGTATCCATCGCAGAGCATAGCTTACTCTCAATCACAAAAAGCCCTAGACAACTAGGGGGTGTCAGACAGCGTTACCTTGTGACTGTGAATTGGATTAAAAGGCAAAGCACTACTAGACAACAGAGAATGCTATATAGATTATATCTGGTTTTAATCTCAGCTCAATGAGCTTTAAAGGGAAAGCATCCATAATTGTTACTTTAAAAAAACAGTTTAAACAGTCAGTGAGTGAAATAGTAAATCCAGTAAATCCAACTTGACCTGCTCATTGCATTTATATTCCCTTAAACATCAATTCTGATGTCCTATTTGCTGACCTCCAGCATTAGCTGATTCCAACATCTGGAGGCCTGGAAGTCTTGTATGCACTAAGATTGTGTAGCTTCTCCAGCAGACAATCATGGAGGTCAGATATTAAGTTTGACACCACTCATGGTGTCAAAATAGTAGACATGAACACTAGTTGCTCTGATGTCTATGTACAATAAAAACCTAAGAAAATGAAGAGGTGCTGCCCTCTAATTCTATGTATTATATATTTACTCACTGATGAATTTTTTGATAATAATGTGCTTATTGGCTAACCTGATAACCTCAGCTCGTTTGTAAAATCTGTTTCTGTTTCTTCTTGGAGGCATATTTATGCCTTTCGTGCTCACTACTTTGATCTCCTCTGACCACTTACCACTGTGACGCTCTGATTCAGATGTGTGCTGCTTATGAGCCATGACATACATTAAACCATTGGTCTTCACAGCTGGCTCTTAACCAATGTATCATGACAGGCAATTGACTCTATGTGATCTCTCTTTTCCTCCTGCTGAACTCTGAAGATATGATCAGAGATGGGGTGCAGATGTGAGGCTGGGAAATGGTGGCAGTTCACTTGAATTGAATTGTGCCCCGGAGAGAAGGAAGTGTAGTTTTTCTATCAGATGGAAAGATCAGAGGAGACGGATAATTCAGTTATCACATCTGCGGTGATTAGGGGGACAGGACGCAGTTTACTGATAAGGATCTGCTGGCTTCTTGGAGACTGTTTTCTGTCATTAGGTAACTGCAAAGGCACTCAGAGCCATGTCCTCATTTTGGTGTCTCTCTCTTTTCATGTCACCTTGGTTAATCTTGTTTTATTTATTGTCATCTCGCTTATTAAGGGATCAGTGAGCCTGCAGGAGATTACATCCTCTTTTGCTCTTTCATCTGATCTCATTTCATCTTGTTCTGACTCTTCTTGATTTGTCGCCTCTCATCTAGTCTAATTCTGACTTCATTCCTTTTTTTGACTCCTCAATTTTGTATATGTGATTACAAGTTGTCGGTGAGCTTTAAAAAAAAAAAAAAATTTAACAGGGCTGCAGCCTCCGTGTTTAATTTTGTCCCATCTCATTTTGCCTCATTTAGTTTTATTTTGCAAATAGTAAGACACTCTAGGCACGTTATCCAACCAAGCCAAGTAAATTTCCTTTCTCATTTTAATTATCCCCATTTAATTTCTACTCCTTTGTGCTTATTATATAAACCTGTGTTTTACATTTATTTTGTCTTATTGATTCATTTCAGGACTAATGACCTGAATTGAGATTTGATTATCTGAAATCTGAGAATCACGATTTTTATACTCACTTATTTTTCTGACAACTTTTTAAAAAAAAAAATCTCTTTACACAAACACCTACACTTGCTACTCCTTTTTTTCAGAATAGGCTTGTTGTGTTATATTTAAGACATCTGATATGACTTTTATCCTGTCACTGTGTACCTTGAAATATTTGAACCTAAATAGAAGGACAATAACATAAAAGACAATCCTATTGATGTATCCAACACCAGAGCTTATCACAAACAACAAGATGAAATAGGCAAAAATATATGATTCATGCATCACGTTGCACTAAACACAAGAATTTCCAGAATGGCTTTTTTCCTACATATGTCCATAAGTTGTGGTCACAGTACTTGGGTATAGCTAGTGGTACAAAAAGGGAGCAAGCATAAAGGGAATAACGTACTTTAAGTGTCAGATAATTTCAAACGCAGCCTTTCAAACAACTCAAAAAATATCAGCAAGCAGGGGTTTTTTGTGCACTTTGTCACAGAGTGAGTCTGCAAGCTAAAGGTACTGCTGCTGAATTTCCCAGGGAGAAATAAGCAAGAGATAACTTCACTCAGTGATACAGAAAAATGTAAGAAAGTCAGTACAGGAGAAGAAGAAGAGAGATTATTGTTAAAGTTTAGGACTGCTCGGTGACATTTAATACTGGAAGTTAGATAAAGCCTACATATAATCCCCTCAATTACTTTAGAGTTATTTTGAACAGGTACTGGAACTATACATGATGTGTTATTGAACTATGTTTTCTTTTGTGTCTTGCAAAACAAACTTAAGTATATTAACTCTGTGCTATTCAAGGACTGGATGAAACCAGGAAGTTCAATGTAGGTTATGCTGGTTAGTTTACAGTACTGTTGTAAAGTTTACAATAATGTGGTATGTTGGACTGGTGCCGATCAGATATGGTGTTCGTGAAGGGTAGCAGACATCAAATTAAATTTAAGGTAATGATTCTGATTAGATTCATTCACATTTATATTAGATTTATATGGTCTAGGGGAGAGAAAGCAGCCATGATAGCTCATGTAATGCTCTTGTAATATCTGTTAAACCAGCTGACTAAATCCACAGCTTACCTGATCATAGTAGAAATTAATGTGACCCAGAGGCTGCACCACTATAGCCAAATGTAGGGTTCCCACACCTGCTGAATCCAACTGTAAACCCTGACACCTAAACAGTTACAATGCAGGCAACAAGAAATAGAGCATTTTTTAAAATTTACTTTATTTTTCTTTGCTTTTGTTCTACATAACAGATGTTTAAGTTGAGTACATTCAACAGAATTAGAATTTAAGTTTTGTGTAGTGTAGTACTCTTTGACTTTTATTTATGTAAAGAAGTCAAATAAGTACTTGAGCTTTTCTAAAACAAGGATCTGTACTTCTACTTAATGTAAGTGAAAAATGACTGTGCTTTTGCCACCTCTGCTCTCACTGGCTTTTCTTGGCATTTCAAAGTAATCTGTCAGCAATGCTATATTAGTGTGAAGTGCTTCATTTAGTTTGGGAAGTGGCAGTGATTGGGATCTGCACGGATGAGTAAGTTTCAGTGAAAAAGAACAGCTCAGAGTACCATTTTAAAAAATGTTTATTTTGCAAATGTAAACTTAGTTTGAAATTCAAAATTGCGAGCTCGGAGGATGCTCATTTTTATCTGTGTGAACTGAATTTTGTGTTATAGGTCTTCCAGAGTGTGAGAGTAGTGTTCCCAATGCAATGTTGTTGTAAAAGTCATTGTAACTTTTTTATCATAGCAATCAAAAACCTGGCCACTTTGCACATGGAAAAAGACACTAAAAGGAGTGTGTATTTCTTTCATTTCCTTATATCTTAGTTCCTTTTTTTTTATCCATCTCTGGGTTTTGTACAGCTCATACTTGTCATTATCCTGACATTTTGACCATTTGATCTCATCATAGAGCAAGTAAAATAACATACCTTGGTGCTTTTGTGTATTATTGCACTGGCATGCATGGGACTTACATGGATTGTTATGGTAGTGCATTGTGTAGCAATCTGCTGAGAGCAGATTCAATTAAATTTGAATATGTAGCATTTCATCTCAAGCTCTGTTAAATCTAATAGCTGTATTATGTAAATGCTGATTAATTCCAAAGTCTGCAGAAAGTTGGGCCCATTTGTTGCTCAAAGACAGATGTTTATAGTTTTGCCTCTGTATACCACCACAATGGATTTTAAGACCTGACAATCAATGTGTAACTGAAGTGCAGGCTTTCACCTTTAATTTTTATATTTTCAGACTCAAACTAACATAATTGTATATATAAGGATTGTTTCTAATACCTGGATGAGAATCATTGCAATCAATGATTCCTAGTTAGGCAGCCATTGATATTTATCATCAAATGCACTGCCAGACCTTTACTGTAGCCACCTTCAGTGGCTGCTTATTTGTGGGTGTTTCTGCATTCAGTTTTTCATTATTGTTTTCTCTCTCTCTCTGTAAGGTTTATTTTGTTTTAGCCTAATCACTTGCACTGCCATCTCTTTGGGTGTCTTTTTAAAAATTACAGTGGAAAAAACTATAAAATACAAATTCAAGACATCAGATATCAACTCCAGAAGTTATATCTGTAATATAGTAGTAATATATTGAGGCAACAGGCCTTCACTCAATTATACAATTAATTTTGTGGGGGACAGCAATCTGCTGTGGTGATGTACAGAAGGAAATCTACAAAACTGCAAAAGTTTGTCCAACAAATTATCGATGTAACGTATTAGCATAGAATTTTTCAGCTGTGTCTTTATCGTGTATACATCATTTTTTTTATTATGTTTGCAAAGAAAAACAAACAAACAAATAAACAGCTTTTATTTGCATATGTATTCGACTACATTGTCCTAATTTACAGCAATAACACTTCCAGTTGGGCCACTATGAAATAAGTACTCTCCGAAATTTCCGTCTCTTCAGTAACTCATGAATAGAGTTTTTGTCTTCAGTGCAATACATACTGAACACATGATTAATCTTCACAACCCAGTTTAAATGCCGTGTTTGTTTGCCAGTTTTCACCCCTTGCAAATCCCCACCCTTGAGTGCTTTGAAGCGCGTACCAGATATTGATTTTTCTATGGCACAAGAAAATGAGCGGGAGTTTGTCATTATTTTAATTATAAACATCCAAAGTATCCTTTATGATGCCACACTAAGAGTCACTGAATGTTCTTCCGACCCTCACTGTAGCTAACTTTTATTATACCACCAGATGCATACAGCCCTGCATGGGGGCACATCTTCAGATCTGGCACCAAAAACAAAAGTTTCTGTGGATTCTGGCAGTTATTACTGGCATTAAATGTACAATATACCAACAGACACACAGTCGGATATGCAGAAGAGAGATGATGAAAAACAAAATGTATAGTTTGGGACTGGCTAAGCACTGCAGCTGATGGCAGATCCACAGTTGGTACACCCACCCACCACCAGGAGAGCAAAAAGTTGGCCGTTGTTGAATACAATGGATGATAGCAGCTGTAATGGGAATGAAAAAAAAAGAAGATTCATAATAAATTCATAGACACGTTTTCTATTTCATTCTATTGTATTTCAAGTTAACACTTAAACATCACTCAGAACAATAATACAAGGTATCTACTTTTTAAATTTAATTCACTACAAGCAAGAGAAGTTTGAATGAGTCACCAGCTGAAGACCAAAGAGAGCTGCAGCATGAGGATTTTGATGAGACGTGCATTTACAGAAAAACAAAATATATTCCATAGGTTTGGGCTTAACTGCCTTGAATAAAGGACAGACTGAAATAAAAGGTCTGATTTTTATGCAAATTCTATTCACAAACTGGAAACAATTACTATACCTCTAAACTATACACTGAGCTTCACTGATGAGTTATGTCATAAATTAGACCTGTAATAACACTTAGCACTACAGCAAAGGAAAAAGTGGATCTAGTCCAGGTTAGCAAAGACTACTATTTATAGGGATTTACATAACCCATACTCATGTACATAAGACATTACTTCAGAACTATTAAGCTTAAAGATGTTATGATGCCTAACTCGTCATGTATAAAATTCCCTGAAGTAAATCAGTTCTGCAGGACAGTCCAATTATAACGTCCCTTCATGTATTCAGTTGCTTTTTTACTCTTCAATATATAACAGTCAGAGCATATGCATGTTAACTGTCCCGTAAGCAGTAAGGAGTAAAAGAGATGGGTGTAAATTGCGCCTGTAGATGACTGTACAAATTGTTTGTCTGCATTACATAGCAATCCAAATTTGTGTCTGGTTTCCTACAGTATAAACTAATCTTTAACGTACTAGAGTTGCCACAACCAATTTATACAAAAAAAAACTATTCAAAAGCTTTGGCAGTGCAGATTTAGCTGGGTTTGATATGCAGATGAACAACTTCATCCGGGCGTCTTTACATTTTTTCGGAAAATGTGTTTTGCTAATTTAAATCAGCTGCATATGAGCATAATTTAAAAAAGATAAAGGTTGGCTTGCAACTCACACAGAGCTGCCAGCTTCCCCTTGACTGTTTGTGCCTCTGTTCTTACTTGCTCTCCTCTGCCCTGTCTGCTTGTATATTTGGGCACTTCAGTGTTTATTCGAGTGCTACCAGTTCCCAGCAACCGAAACATGAATTCATCCTCAGATTCACTACTCTCACTAAAAGTAATAGAAGGTAATAAACTGTCAACACTCAAATCGTGACTGTTGGTGAGTTGGTGAGGCAGGGGAGTGATGGGACAAACTACGAAGAAGAGAGCTGTTGGGGCTGTGGTGTAATTAGAGAGCTGTAGTGCCGCTCACCTGCATGTCGGCCTTGCAGATTTGGGCCGTGTTGGCTCGCTAAGTAAGTATTTGCACGCAAACTGGTGTTATACGATCCACCCCAGTGTCAAGCGCTGCCATAACTTTAAAAATTGAAGAGGAGGCGGTTCTCTCGCGGCTCTCAGCTAGCACTTTGATTCAGATTTTATTATCTGTGCTTGGTTCTATAATAAGCAGGAACTGTCCTGTCCGATTAGGCATGCTCGGCGGCGCTCTTCGCCACCCCCTGACTTGCTCCACCTCCACCACCCACATCCAACTCCTTGCTTGGAAAAAGGAGGAGGATGCCCCCCAAAAATCTTCATTTTCTTGCTCCCTCACGCTCTTTTTGTCTGCTTGGGTAGGGAAGAGGAGGGGAGTTGCCCCTTCAAACTTAACCCGTTATTTGCTGTAATATTTCCCTATTTTTTCCTCACCCTTCCATTTTTATATGTCTCCATATTTGGCCTCTGCTGGGCTAATCAAGTCCAATCTTTACACCAGCAAGTTGGCCCCTTTCACGTTACCTTTATTACCAGCTTGTCATGAAAGTTGGGGATGGTCTCAAATAAAAAAATAAATACAAGTAACTGAAACATTTAATAAAGAAAAAAAAAAGATTACATTACCTGAACTCTGAGCTTATAAAAATCCTGAATAAATTCAAACCTGCACATCCAATTCTCTGTTTTTAAAAGATAAACATGTTGTACAATCATTCCACCACAGAAAAATAAGAGTTCAAAGAAATAATTAAAACTCCCAAAGGTCAACAGATATTGATAAACTGTTGACCACAACTGTAAATGGTCGTGTTTATTTTCCTGTCAGCGGTCACCCATTGATTACTAATACATTTCATGATACATACATGTTACTTCTTACACTTGTAAAAAAAGAAAAATGTACATTTACATGTTTTTTAACTATACAAGCCACTGAAAATCTATAAAAACGATACATCATGGGAAAAACCTTCATCTTCCAGCTGATCATTATCATCAGTTTTATTTATTATAGATTGAAAAAGTATTTCTTTTACAACTCCCACTGGAATATATATATATCATACAATCTGCTGCCCTCTGAGTTATGATCAAATCCCTAAGGTCTTTGCATTGGTGTCTGTGTGCTTGTGCACAATGTGTCACTTTGTGGATGAACATCTTTTGTTGAACCTTGTAAAATGTAAACAGCCATTCAATATTCATCAACTTATGTTGCATTCAAAAATGCCTTATAATCACAAATTTAATTCTGCAAATTTTCATTCAATTGAAAGATTTTTTCGGTGTGCGAAAGCTTATTTATAAGGTGTTATGCACAGATTTCAAATATGCTATTTCAGTATTCATTTTTATATTAATAAATCTGATTCCTGCTTTTCCCTGTAGAATAAAGTGTTGCTGCCTGGGCCTAGACTTGTGTTAGTCCTTGGCTAAAAGTGCTATATATATAAATGAATCTGATGAAATATCTGTGAGCCTCTTTCTTCAGCAGTCTGAGGCTATATTGCCTGAGGCAACCAGGCAAGCTGCTGCTGATGAGCAGGATCTACACCAGGATTCACATCTTTATATTTGTAAGCTACACCAGTTTCTGGTCAGCATTTTATGAGGCCAAAGGTAATGCTACAATAGACAAAATATGTCTCACAAAACTAAACGACAACAACGTGGCATTACCTGCTGCACATTTTGTTTATGTAATTTTTTTTCACAGAACCATAAAATTGACCCAGGACTCATTTCCAGTAAATAGGACAAGTGTTGCATATGCTGTCTGCACATTTTGAGAGGGTGGGTTATGCAAGCCTCCTTTCACTGCTAATTCCATCAAAGCTTTGGGAACAGTTCTAATTGGGCGTCTCTATTTTTGGTTTTCTTCCAGCCCTGTTTTGCTGCCTTTGAGAAAAGGCAGCGCAGCGAATGTAAAGCTGTGTGATAACAGGGCCATTCGCCACAGTACTGAGTTTGACCCTACAACCAGCCTCCATGACGGATGTGAGATGATTACTAGCCCTCGAGCTCAGCACGACACACTCAGCACAACTCAAATACACTCCCAATCTCTCATTTTCCTGTGTTCACTGTCTAATTCTCTCTCTCTCTCTTTCCCTCTCCCTCTCTCTGTCACTCTCTGTTACTTTACCAATTGACTCAGGGCTTTATGCTGTCTATTTAAAGCTGCTGCCATAACCACCTACTGCTGCTTTAAGAAGTGGTGACTCACCTAAACAGATCAACCCAGTTGTGTGTGTGTGTGTGTGTGTGTACGTGTGTATATATGTGTGATGCGTGTGTGTATATGTGGGAGGGGATGTTTTATCATCTTAGCTTTACTTTTCTTGGGCCTTTTCTGTTTGGTGACAAGTACAGCTGTTGTATAATGATAGCGCTTGTCGGCAAAGCGGTATCTGCAGGATCCCCAGATTAATGCAGATGCCCACACGCGCGCACGCACAAGTGCACACACACACTTAAATGCAATTTGTGCACTTAGTGCTACTGAGTTATGTGTTATTCCTGGTGCATTCAGGGGACATCCAGTTTATGGGAAAAGCAAATGAGCAAATTTGCATTTTTTCTACTTTGCTTAGTAATGGAGCATGTGTAAGAGACTATTTAAGTGCAAAATGAAGTGTGAGTGAAAATTGCATGTCTGCAAAGAGTAGGTATTGCTGCCAATTAGAAAGAGATAGGGCAATACATTTTGTATCTGTGGCAAGAGCTTACAGGCAGCCAGCCTGAGCAGTTTTTACTGCCATGGTTTTGAGTCTCCTCCTCACTTCTCTGCATTATTAAATAATTCCTGAATAATTCACAGCCCTACGTATCAAACAAATATTTTTGCAACTTGCACCTTCAGAAAGGTGAGTAGAGAACTTCTGCACAATGTTAAGTACCATAGGAGTGAAATCGTTATTGTTATTGTTTATAACCTTACCCCTGTGTCCAGCTCCAAGCAACACTTTACTGTAAATACCCTGTTTTTACTGTTAAATTTCCTAAATATCCTAATAAATGGTTTGCATACACATTACAATCATTTATGTTAATAATGTCTATTTAATTCAGTTATATCCCTACAATACATATAGGTTTTTTCTTCTTCTCTTGTTTCAGGTGCTCTTTATTTGTTAGGTTGTGATGGAGGATGAGACAAATACAGTTAGATTTGGGTTGACTTACTGTGTTGATGAATGTTATTTGAGATGAATCTCTTTACCACAAGTAATAATGGTAAAGTGAGTTGCTACAGTATGTTGCCATGCAAATGTATGGTGAAGATTTTCCGACCCTGCCTGAACGATGATAGGTGACATCTAAATCCCAGCGATGACGCCACAATGTCATGGCAGGCAAGGACCGACTTGTGTGCTGACTTGTTAGTCATGCTTTGATGCACAGTTTAAAGAGGACTCCAGGAAGCCTGTCCAATGCGCATGTGCACGTTACGCATACACGGACAAACCCACATTTTCTGCACGTTTGCACAAAATAACACACAGACTCTGAGAGCATAAAGGGAAAGTGGCTGCATCATTTGCTAGTCTGACATGAAGCATTGGTTATGTGCTTTCATGAGGTGATTTCAGAACAGTTTTTTGTGTACTGATTCATAAACATAGTCATTTTACAATTTTTAAAAGAAATGCCCCAAAAAACAATTTCTCCCAAAAGAAAAGAAAAATTATGGGCTCTTAATAAAAGCTAATAAAAGCGAATATAATAATAGTTATACATTTATTATACTGCAGTCCCCTTATTCATTTCTGTACAAATGAAATGGGTAAATGTAAGTCCCTGTGTAAGCTACAACATAGTGTGTGATGTAGTTAAGGGCTTCCCCTAAAATGCTTTTCAAAATTGTTCGTTTTTTAAAGATCACATTTCAGTTTTATGTACATTTAAGAATTCTTCATCTAAGGTAAAATTACTAAAATAAATTGTCCAGCGCATGTAGTAAAAAAGGTTTACAGCAATCATAATTTCTTGGATAATTAGTTGTTAAAGGAAAGACAGGAACATTGATCAGTAACAGCAAAGGACCTTTTTACCATCAGAAAACGATATTTTAGTTAGAAATATATTTTATAACAAAATGAATTTTAATTTGATTTCAACAAGCCAGTCTCTTCTCTTCTAATATGAAACTCTGCAATGTAGAAGTCGACCATCACTGCGAGAAACAGTTAAAAAGTCAAACAACTACTAACAACTACTCTAAAATACAGAAATAGATGTTATTTTCTTATAATGTCTTAAAAAGAAAATTAACATTAACAACAATTTTCTTATCGGTAGATTTTTAGTAATCCTTCTCTTCAGGTCTAACAGTGTTTTTTTTTATATTTCTTTTTTTTAAGATTAAAAAAACAGAATTTAAAAAAATAAAATACTTAAATACTTACCTAAAAAAACTGGTAAGGCAGCAAATTACCAGCAAAATACTCAAAAGCACTTTTCTTTGACACACCACAATATAATGTTATATACTATTGTTAAAAACTCCAATATTAAAAGACTAAAATAGGAACCTTTTTATTTTTTGCTTAAAAAACATCCGAGCCCCACATATATATTTATAACGTTTGCTTTGATTTTTCTAATCGGTTTATATATATTTTTAATGTACTTTTCTTTTAGTTCAAAGCTTTAAAAAATATTCCGTTTAGATTCATTTCTGTATGTAAAGTTATATTTATTAATACTATAAACAACATATTTTTATAAGTTTGCAGATAAATAGCCAAAAGTGAAACTACATTCAAAATTTCAACTTTTTCTCGCAGGCCAGTGTGTATGTGAACTGTACTGGCTAAATGCCAACAATATGCAAGAGGAGCTCTACACGGTCCATTTATTAGAAAGGTGCTGGCTCATTATTTAGCAAGACGGAGTGAAGGAACTCTAGCAAGCACTCCGCAGCTGTCGGTGCTCTGTCTTCACATGCAATAAAGTTTGTTGCCTCATGTGGGGGATCTCTCCCTCTTTTTGAAGCAGACTTTTTTGGTCCATAATTTATACATTTACCTTACTTGCTTCTGCGTGCGTTGGCCTCCTGCATTTTTTAAAGGCCGGGTATTGAGGGATTTTCTGTCATGCTCTCTTGCTTTGTTCTGATCACGCAAGCTGCAGTCATCCCACATACAGGAACACTGGCACGCCTTGCTCGTGCCAGGAAGCTGAAAAGGAAACACACAGGCGCATACATGCATACATACAGTAGCAGCCTTATGCTAACAAATAGTCAACATACGTACAGAGAGGAAGGCCCACTCTCTCCTCTGACTCTGGGACAGACTGTCTCGTTCCATTGCGTGAGGGTTTTTCACACAAACTAAGTCATCCATGTGTGTCTCAGCAAGTGAAGGGGTGTTGAATCTTCCTCTCACACCCATGCATGCGAAAGCAGTCTACCTCCCCTGCTCCCTGTGGAGAACACATGGCAGACAAAAATAGAGAAAGAGGGAGAGCCCGAGATGAACAGATTAAGAAAACACAGAGATAGTTCCTGGATAAAGTTCTTCTTCTGAATAACTCTCTTGCTTTGTACAACAGTACTTCACACAAGGTACATCACTTAAAAACACACACTAACACACAAACACAAAAAAACTTGCACTGTACATAACATATACATTTATCACACCTCATACATTTTAAGTGTTTTATTGTAAATACATTGTGGATTGACAGGACATATTTTCCAGTCTTATGGGATGGATGTTTAGGTTAACTTTCACATTTTTTCTGTCAGTAAGAATTGAATTAAATCCTGTTATTCTAGCTTACACCAATAAATACATAAATATGTATTTTCTTTTACTAAAAGCTTTACTCAAAGATATTTTCAACAGATCAACTCACATTTATGTGATTCAATCAACTGATATTTACCTGACTAATATTAAACATAATTATAGGCAGTGTTCAACTGCAACAGGTTTGGCACAGACTTAGAAAAAACAAGCAAACAATTAAATTAACTATACGAGTTAAATTTTCTCTCCACCAAAAAATATCGTATACATTTCTAAAACTGTTCAGTTGCTCTTCTGCAATTTGGATTCAAAAGTGAAGCTTAACCCGTACAGTCAAAATAAATTTTATAACAATAAAGTTATATCTTAATAGTAATAAACTGCAAACTTTTTAATGTTATGTGTTGGTCACAATGTACACTGATAACAGTTATACCACTTAATATAATAATAATTAATAATAATTAATCTAAACTACATCCCCCAGAAGAAAAAGTAAAATATTTACAGGTAAAAGATTATTAAAGTATAAAACCTAAATCGATATCTTCTGTTCTTTTAAATTCTTTATGCACAAACAATTTTGGTTGTAAAGAGGTTGCCCTCCTTCAAAATTAAACTTAAGGGTCCTCATTCTTGTTTGATGTAACATTTCTTTTAATTGCTTCTCTCTTTTTTCACCTCCATGCCACAATTTAAACGTGTCAAATCAAAAGAAAAAAAATATTCAAATGAAAGTTCTAATTTAAGTTAAAACAACTACTCTGTGCAAATAAATACGACCACTTATGTGAAAATGCAGGCTGAAAATTATTCCGTTCAATTCAATTTAATTAATTTCAATTTTTTTTAGTGTCAAATCAGAACATCGGTCGTTTTACGGGATTTATCTTGTAAGGTAAAACCCTACAACAAGTAACAATAAGTAATGATAAATATTATTGAGGGTTTTTATGGATTATTATTTTCTGATTCTTATTTACAAAAGGTAAATAAATGTAAGCTGTTTCTCACCTTTGATCCCAAACGTACTAAATACATATTTTAATAATAATAAAAAATGATTCTAACTTAGGTTACAGTATATTAATGCTTTCATTTAGTTAGACATAGTTAGACATAAAAAGTTAAAATAATACTACCCTATTTTTAAAATAATTTCTAATCATATTTCTTCTCCTACTACAATTAAAATGTGATACATTCATTAGGCTCAGTTAACGAGCTCATATTAAAATAGAACAACTGGCAGGTGTTGGACTCATTATTTTGACTCATTATTTTGACATTTTGATTGAAGGTATTCAACAGAAGTATAAAACTTTTCTTACTGTCCAGAGAAAGTCCCTGACGGACAGAGACACCCACTCCTCATCTCTTGGTCTTTCTCTCTCTCCCTCCTTCATGTGCTGTCATCTAGATTCCCTCCCTTACATGTAAATTTAGGTCAGACCACAGTCTCCTCTCCAGGCTTCAGAGGAAAATGTGGAAATGGATCGTTTCACACCAGTTAATCTGATTGGAAGAGAAAGAGAGGGAGACGCGAAAACAACAGGGTCTAATGTGAAGAACAAAGGAGGGAAGAGGAGAACTAAGTAGTGGGTGTTAGCACAAAAAAGATAAGGGAAGATGCGAGTAAATGGAAATAGAGGGGGGAAAAAACTGGGGATATGCACAAATGAATAAAGTACATATGAGATGATGAGAAGAATGATGGGAGTAGGCACGAGACGAGATAGGGACAGAAAGATGGGTAGCAAACAACAGAAGGAAAGAGGAGGAGCACAGAGAGGAGAAGAAGAAGGGAGGGGAGGGTAAAGAAGAAGAGCAGGGATGGGAAAGAGAAGAAGACAGGAGTATGCCACTCACGTCTGATCTTAGTGCTTTTTGCCAGCATCTCAGCTCTGAGTGCTGGCAGCTCGCATGCTAACAGACAGGCCATATGGCTTCATTATGAGACACCCCAACCCCCAAAAAACACGCACAAACAAGGACATACCACTCTCAGCAAACTCATAACCATACACACACTCAATAACCAGGCACACGTACACAAACACTACATACACGCAGGTGCAAACACTTGCAGGGTGAAGAGGAGGTGTGTGACGAATTGAATGAAAGGAGCGAACAGGAGGATGTAATGGAACGTTGAGTTTTTCTACCTTCGGGAGCTCCCCGGGAGAGCAGAGCCGGCCCAATTACTGAGACTAACTTGGACACACACTCGCACATATTCAAGTTACACACTCGGTCAAACACACCCGATTTCAATCTGAGGGAACTGGGAGAAAATAGTCATTATTATCAGATACAGGGAGAGCAAATATTTGGAATAAAGAAGTGCAAATCACAGTCTTTATACAGATGTAGCAACTCGTCTATCTGCGCACGCACACACACACTCATACACAGACTTCAAGGGGATGCCAAAGAAAGAGCCGTACAGCTGTAAAGACGTTTGGAAACAAGGGGTTGCCTAGATAGGTTGCACTTATGGTTGTGTAAACCAGCTGACAGACATTAGCTTTATTAGTATCATGAACTAGGGACTGGTTGTTCCTGGTCAAGTGTTCCAAGAGGTCAGGCTTTGTGCTTGGTGTAGTCCCTCACTAGGGGTCCATGTACGTGTTGTGGGAGTTTCTACTCTATCACAAGGATGTCTTATCATCCTCTCTAGGAAAGAAAACATGTATTCTTTGAAATGTTGCTAAGCAGGTTCTGGAGGTTGCTGCTAGTGACCAGTTGAAATTGGTCGCAAACAAAGTGCTGTGCCAAAAACCTCCTTGTGAGTCCTTTTGTTGTTAATTCTGGGTGCCATAATTGTCCATCGTTTGGATGGAAGTGGATGGAAGTAATTGCCCATTGGATTTGTCTGCAAATACTTGCTAACTACTAGCCAAACAATGCACTTTGGAATTGGAGACTTTCAAATTAAAAGTTGTGCCTCACAGAACAAATTTAGAGAATGCACGTCTTTGGAAAAGGTTTAGTTTTGTTAGTTTAACAGTAATAAGCTAAAAATAGTCATAGGTGTTATACTGGTTATATAGAGTTTTCCTTGAAGTCCCATATTTCTCTCCCTCTGACTTTTACAGCCTTTTGCGTGGAAAGATCACTGAAACGAATGCATTTTATCCTTCTGTTTCTCATATTGTTGTCCAGCCAGGCAGACAGTGTTAATGATCTGTAGTTAATTGCATTTTTAATAAATATTTGATTATTGCAAGATCATTTACGTCTGTTGTCTGTTAATGCTCTTTTGTATTCAGAATATTATTTTGGAATTAGCAGGAAAACCAAGGTATTTAATGGCTTTAACAGAAGCCTGCAGAGCAGCAAGCAGACATTTTTATCAGATGATGTGGTAAGTATGGATTTTTCTGTGGTTTCCTATTACAGTACACACTGGCTTATTGAATTCAACTGAGCATGTAATCCTGGAATTGCTGACTCCTCTTCATTTCAAATCACTTTGTAATTCACTTGACATTATTAGATAGCAAGACATATGTTATTCTAATATAATGACTTATTCGAGTAGCTTGAAAACAAATCAGTGGGACATTTTGATGGCACTGCATTGAGTTTACTTAGCGATTGTCTATAAGTGCACAGGCCTGTGATGCAATGTGGCTGTTTGGTTCGCTGAGATTTGAGTTACAATTTACAAAGCAGACACAAACAAAACACACATGTATGGTGGAACGATTTATTCTAGGTCAGGTTTATATTTCTTTGTGGAATAAGAAAACATGGCATCAAAGTATTCTGTACATTTTGTATAGAGTTTAGGCACAAGGCATCTGTACAACGGATTTTTTTGGAGACAGTCATTGATTAAAAAAATGAATGTCAGTTTGATTTTGTTTCATTGTTCTGCACAGTACAACTACAAAGGGAAAGCATTAAACGTGTTTTCACACAAAAACGGTACAAACTGAACATTCACTTTAATTGCGCTCTTTGACAATGTCGAACACTTTACTGACCCTCTGCCTCCATTGTTCAGGTTAATTCATCTGGGCCAAGTTATAGGAACAGATGAACTGAAGCTGATGAAAAGAGAATGGAGCCCTGCATTCTCAATCACCACGGGATGGGTACTCTCGTGGTTCGGGGTGGGGAGGAGGTGCCTGTTGCCAGGATACTGGCCCATTCCAGTCCAGAGATCCCGCTGTTATATTGGACAACACGCTTGACCCTCTGGTGACCCCAAATTGGCCCCTGACCGGAGTAGTCACACCTAATCAATGCAGCCATGCACACGGTAACTCAGTTAAAGGTTGGTGCTGCCTACCTGCTGGTAGCACAGAGCAGGACTATAGATCAGTGTCATACAAAGTGACATCTGCAACTGTTTAAAATCACATTTACTATAATTGCTCTTTGATGTGTTGTCATGAACATGACATGTGGCATTTGAAAAATTTTAAGTGGTTCCAATTCCATTAAAGATTTTGAAAGTGACAAAATAAATCACGGGGAAAGTGTGTTATATGTCTTTATTGCATACAATGCAGTGCGTGCTGTAGTTACTGTATATTTACAGCCCTGCTTATTGTGTAGCCACTTATTTTTCCGTGTCATATTCTGTAGTCTTAAGGGTTAAACTGGATGCTGGTTTTGTTACATGTCGCAGCACTATTTATGTGCCCTAAAAAATACAAGACACAAACTATAAGTATGATCCCTTGTCAAGGCCAAAATGCCAAAAAATAATAATTTTAGAAAAGAAATGGATGAAAAAGAAAAAATTTATTGATGGACAGTTGAAAAAAAACTTTTTTTTTCTTTGTTGGATGAACAACTGACTCCTCATAACAGCCTGTAGTTCCCATCTGGCCATGAATAGCTCACAGTAACTGAGAATATTTGGGGATTTCCACTCACTTTTGGCAAGAAAATATAGTATATTCATTCAATATGGAATCACTCACCCTTCAAAGACCAAATATAGTGCAGTGTTGGGTGTGGAAGAGTATAAAACCCTGCCTCTTGATCTGGCCTGTCGTTGGTCTGTCAACAAATACAAACCACGCTAATCCCACGGATTCTTCGTTCTGGGGCCTGACATAAGGAGAATGATGACGACATGTCCAGTGATCGCTGAGATTGCTTTGGTGCGGCCAGCTGTCTCAGACAGTTCAAACTGGTCAGGCTTTGTAACACAACGCACATTTTTAGAAAAGCAAATCAGAGAAAAAAAAAATCGTATTCCTATACACACATGAGTTCAGAGGAAAATTAACATGTAATTAATCTAAGACTCTTTCGGTACTGATCAGTAGAAAAACTCAAGAAAACTAAAGAACCTAAAATCAGTTGTATTTTAATGCAAAGTCTATGAATCCTGAGTGAAAACCTATATGAAATATTTCAGCATAAAATAATTTGTCTCTTTAATGGTTTACTCGTTGCTATTACATCTTTGATTGTAGATTGATCTGTCAATAAATATGCCTTAATGGAATACAGAAGAATTTTACTGTTATAGTTTTGCATATATATCTAAAATGTCAATTTTCATTTAAACTGTGCCATTACATATAACATGCAGATCACAACGATGCATGAACCATTTTTAATCTACGTCTACTGTTTGTGTAAGTTAGTGTGCCCATTTCTATTGATGTGATGCTATTTCTGAGTTTTGGGTTAACTCAGCAGCGTCAACATTATTTCACCCAATTATTGGGTTCTGCCCTGCTTGATTTACGTGAGTACAAAAACATAAATAAATTGTGTTATAGATACTCCTTTTTAACAATTAATCAATGGGTTACCGAGCCATTATGGTTCCACAGGGAATATACACAGGGTTCACCACAATAACAAATCATGGAAGGGTTTGAAAGTATAATAAATATCCAACTTCAGAAAAGTCATGAATGTTTTAATCATAAAACACACTTAATTGGGACTATGGAGAAACACTAAAAGGTTTACTATAATTATTAACAGACTGAAATATTTGTTTTAAATAAAAGGTTTTTGTTGTGGCTCTATGCTCATTATAAGACGCTTCCTGGGTCTGCATGGGATAGTTTGCTCCACAAAGAAGCTTTAACTTATTCTGACTGAAAAAACAAAGTACAGAATAAAAAGAGAGGAGCTGGCAGGGAAAATCTGGCAGAAATCAGATCTGTTTGGATAAACACAACATGCATAAGCGCTACTCCATATTGACTTCGTCCAAAATACCACAGCACTGTAAAGGCCTGGCAAGGATCCAGCTTGTTCACACTGGAAAAAAGCACAGGAAAAAAAATCTTCACCTGGAAAAAAAACACCAAAAAACAAAACCCAGGCCTGGCTTGTTTTAAAGTCCTTTTGTTTTTGATATTTTCTTTCTTTTTTTTAAAAATGGAACTTTAGCACTTTTCTATTACTTTTCTTCTTTTTTTGACATTTTCGCTTTAAACTTAATACAGTTATTGTGATACAGTTCACTTTCAGTCATTTACAGTGTAATTCTGTTATGTGAATGAGGTACTCCAACACTAGATAGTTTAACATATTGCTTATTTGTTATTGCAGGTGCTCAGATTTGGGGATAGTGGGGAAAAAGGAAAACTCGTAAGTAAATTGGTCACTGATTTTGTTTTTAGTGACATACCATTTACCTACAGGATTTGACTGGGACCAGAACTGAAGGTTTGGTTAATACAGGGTGTTACAGCTGAAGTGTACGAGTAAATCAACATTTGACTTTATAGCCTCTGTACATCATTACCAATTATCTAATTTTGTATCCAAGCATTTTCTGATACAGCCACAAAAATTCAGTGAATATACAAAAAAACATAAAACTTAAACACCACCGTTCTCATCTTTATGTCCCCAACATTAATATTTCTGTTAGCACTCACAAAGACACAGAGAGGGGAAAAACAGGAATTGCTGAATGTGGTAAAGTTTGCTGAGAGACCTTTGCTTTAATTGCATTTCTATTGGGAGAAGAGTAAACTGCTTCTTTCATTGGAACCATCGTCCTCCTGCTTTTCTTTGGACCCTTACTGTTGATCTCGCCTAGTTGTGCAGGACTCTTATTGCACATGCATTTTATTCCCAGATATAATTTATCAGCATAAATCTGCCAGTCTATTGGAATGATTAGAAGGTTTGTCTTGGCCACTGAAGCTACTGAACCCACCCACTTTGCCAGCTAACCAATTTATTCACCTGACCACAGCACCTTTAGTCACATAAATCTGCTGGACTGTTTTGCTTATGCTTTGTTCCTCTTTTTACTACACGTGTGACTCTTTGTGTAGTTTTGTGCAAATGTTTATTTGCATGCATGCAAACGTGCACTTCTTGTATGCATGACTCAGCCCACATGTCTGTTTTTAAGCATCTCTTCTTAGAGACAGATAAGAGGTTTTTTGATTCGGGGTGTGCTGTGCACATCCATCAGAGCGGCGGTCTTGTTTCCCAGTGATTTAAGACTTACCGAAGCGGCCTTGCTGGTCACTGTATTCTGACCAGGATCTTTCTATCACCTGCTGAAACTGTATTGCACAATGTCTGGTTACTCTTACGTGGTGCTCCAATGCTGCCAAATAAAAAACACAAAAACTTTGATTTTTAAGGATATTTAAAATTCTTGCAAAATTATTTTGGTCATTTTAAACCTTAATTGCAGAAACATTTTAATAGTAGTACAAAATTTTATCCAACCAAAAAACTTATTGAGTTCATGATTAAAAAAAAAATAATAATAATTTATACTCACACATAAGTTTTCAAATAGTATCTGTTTCAAGTAACGTCAGCATTACGCTATATTGAGAATATAGCCGAGTTGTCCTCAACTCCTTCGGGCTTGGATTTTTTTTTTTCTTTTTGGAGTGCCGGCTGTCCATTTGCACAAAGCGGATTTTGCATCAGCCAGCTTAGAAGTGAGCATTGCTTTGAAGTGCTCTAATCCTTCCTCTACCTTCAGACAACCTTTCCTGATCCACAGCAGAGTCACAGTGCCAGCTAACTGCACTGGCAGGATTGTCCATAGCATTTACCCTCAGATATATGTGCATTCATAAAAGTAGGCGTATTCTTTAAATGTACTTGTAATTCCTAAATACACAAGAAGAAAAATGCATGGAACAGCACATAGCCATGCAAACACAGAGATTAGTCTATTCCCCCCCCCCAATGTATGTATTTAAACTAAAAAGTACTTTGACAATATTCATGGAAAAATTCTGTTTTGGTACAAGTCATTTGCCTATATTATATTCTATTTCATTTGTATCTTAATAACAGAATACAGTATTATTTTTTAACCATGAAATGCAGTAAAAAGATTTTTCCATTTCCTTCCTGTTATTTTATTCATCTTAACATTTATCTTGTCACATTTTGATGAGTCCTAATTCAGACGTTACTATGTAGGCTTTAAGGAGTGCAGGATTTGTATGAATTGTTTTAAATTAGTTTTACCAACTTTTCCAGGAAGGCAACTACTTAATTTGGAGTTGCTCTGATTTGAATTTATTTTGCAAGTCATCAAGACACTACCCTAAACAAAGAACCACTGAAGATGATGAATTTACATAAGCACACATTTCCATATGCATATGAATGTAAACAAGCACATGGTGTACACTTCAGTCTTCTTCATAAATATCCACAACCACGTGTATACACAAAAACCATTCAGAAATCTTACATTTGATCCAGCCGAAAGCCTCAAATTCAGTCTCAGTGAAAGTCTGCTCTTAACTGAAGAGGCAGTGCTATCAGAGTGGGTGGCATAACCAAGCTGACAGCCCGATGTAGACTGCTGCTCTTTATTTGCCAGACAGAGATCAGCAGTTTCCAATTTCCTCTTTGCTCCACACTTGAGCCCACACACTACCAAGAAACCCTTCAACAACAAAGGCAAACTTGTTTGAGTGAGGAAGATAACTAACAATTGGACATAGGGGTGGATTATCCAATCGTAACTGTTGTCGTTGGTGGGTGGTCTATCTGTTTTTATACTCTGTTCTCTTTGGTTGAACGTTTGAACCAATCCTCTGCCAGATGGGGTCACTAAAGTCTCACCAACAGCACCCCTATTGGCCAGGGTTGTCTATGGAGTAACGGTGCTGAGAGGAGAACAATGACTTACATCAATAATACAGCAGGCCAATGCAGTGTGTGTATGCGTTCTAGTCGATATATTTCAATACAGCTGTTCAGTAATACTGTAGGACTTGTGAAATATCCACATTCCTTTCAGTTTGTGTGCCTGACATGTATGCGGGTTATTGTAGGTGTGCATATTGGCTGGCTCTCGCTCCGTTCTCCGTGCGCCAGTTCTTCTTCTGAAAGGAATCTCAAGCTTTCAAGGCTTTTTTTTGTGTGTGAACTGCTCATCAAAGACCCTGAAAATGATATGCTGCTGGTTTTGAAGTCAATATGCCATTTTTACCATAGATGAGACCTTGGTTTGTTGAGGTTCTGTGGTTCTCTCTCCTCATTTTGTTTTGTTATATGTAAATTTGTCCATTGTTTTTCTAAGAAATATTGATTTAAATTGTTTATACAGAATTTAGCCTGATGTTTATACTCTCCCATCATCCAGTGTTTTTAAAATCTGCACATTACCTTTCAGTTACGCTAAAAACCTTCTTGTAAAAATTGGTGTCATCTTCATGACCCATTAAAGATGGTTAGAAATTGTAACATAAAAGCTATAGCTCATAAAATCCAGAAATAGTTTCATAAAGGAAGACAAAATTCCAGTAAACATAAATGTTGGCTATATTTTTATACAGTGCATTGGTGACTGTGTAACATTCATAATCTATAAAAAAAATTAAGACGTAACCGCAGACCCTCTACTACCACCCCATCCCCCAAAATATGACTGTGTATACCCTTTATTGGATCACAATCCCTGCCAGGAGAGGGTAGTCAATATGGTTGAGTTTTTCCTCCCATGCTTTGCTCTCTGAAGATTTGGCCAGACAGCCAGAGGAAAACTGGAAAGAGAAATTTTGGAAAGGGGGTGGGGTGAAAAGGAAAACACTGGCAAGACGATAGGGATGATGGAGCTAGCTTATCCCCAGAAAACATACAGAAGGTAAGATGACACAACAATGAAGACTGCTTTGTCATTCCGCTAATTGGATGTGATTACAATATAACTGGGAGGGAATGATTCCACTCACTGGCAGGGGTGAATCTGGGTGCTTGTTCTACCACAAATTACCTCTTATTGAATTAATTTTCTTTGACTGAAAGTTGGCAGAGAATCCATGTATCATCAAAGAGCATCACATCATTGTTTGGACACAACTGTGACAGTGGGTGGGATAATTCATTGCTCACAAACAGAATATAACAAAAAAAAAAAAAGCGTAGCTGTACTTTAAAGGAAGAAGCATCCCTCCGTACACAGTATTTGCCTCTCTGAGCCTATAGGCAGACTTGCTGTTTCTTCATATTTGTAAATGTACACCGACTACAATGGATGTCATCGTGTTGTGATTCTGACCCATAAGTACTCAGTGAATACTTGGACCATGACCATCTTTGAACCTGTCATATATTCTGATGTTTACTTGCACAGTTGTGACACTACTGCTTTAACAATATGTCTTTACAGACATCTGAACATACAAACACCTGCTGTATCACTCAAAGTGACCTTTGTGGTATTTCCCACAATCGTACAAGTGTCCAGGACCACATTCTGCTATGATCAAACACGCAATGACAGGCAGACCCACAAGGTGAAAATAATACCAGTTACTGCAGCGTGTTGTCCTGTCAGGCTCCATAACAATAGAGACTGTCGAAAATGTTTTGAAAAATGTCAAACACTAAAAAGACTGATACCATTACAAATGTCCAAGATGCAACTTTTTTTTTTTTAAATCATCTAATATTTTCCAAACATTTTCATACGGGCCTGTACAGAACAATGAAAACAACAAACAACAAACATGTATTCTGAGATTAATGTAAAAATGACTGTTGTCATTAGTAATTCCTGAAAAACTGCATAACAAAGTCATTAAGAGGTAAAATAAGCTAATAAAGCTATAAGCTATTGTCAAGCCTAATATTGTCAGACCTGATTGGTTTTTTTTTAAGACTAGCTTATTTCTATAACACATATTGCATTAGTTGTTTCCAGATTTTGATTGTTCTTACCTTCACCTTAGACTTTAGCTTATGGTGATGAGTAAACTGTGACTTCTAAGGATGAAAAATGAAGCCAACACTAAGTGCTAAAAATTGCACTCATGCCAATGGCCATTTGAGGCTGGCTACAAAAAGCAAAGCCATTGCTTTGCATTGCAAAAAACGTAAACTGTACAGGAGGAAATTTTTTCTCTTCTGTTTAATGTCTGTTAACAGTGTATGAGCCATAAAGGTCATGGCTTGCTTTGCATCTTCCCATAATAGCTATAGATGGGCTGGCAAGTTTCTACTACTGGATGTTCGTAAAAACATTTTTTGTACATACTATATTTTTGACAGACTGGCGACCTGTCCAGGGAGTACCCTGCCTCTCCTGATATGGTAGCTGGAATAGGAAGAGAAGAGAATGGATGGAGTATATTTTAACATATTTGAATAATATCAACACTTGACAGTAAATCAAGTATAAAGAAAAAAAAATATATGTTAATTAAGTAGTTTACCATTTTACATTTCCCCAAGTCACCTCAAAAGCTCTGCCCAGTTTGTTGTCAAACTGCTGTTCATCTCAGCTGTCAAAAGGCCCAGTGTGAAGCACCTACATGTAAATACTCTTGAGGAGGTTGTAATCCTTTGTGTAAGGAGTCTGGTGTCTGAGGTGAGTTTTTGAGGATATCTTGACCTTTATTGTAGCTAGCTTCTGTTGTTTTTGCTGGTGTTAGCCAGTGAGACTAAAGTTTTCATTTTTCTGGAAATTAGCAAATAAACTCTCATACAATGTGAGCAGGTAATCTTTATATCAGAGGGAAAGTGTGATTTTTAGGACACTTGAACCCAACATTACCTGATTATAGCTTCGTTTATAGCTTATACCAACTCATTGCCAGCTGTCCATAGATGGGAGAGTCTTTTGAAGTTCTCAGTAACCTTCTAATAGAAATCTTTTGAGGAATTGAGGGTTCAAGCTGCATTATTAAGGGGATAGCCTATTTAAGTGACAGATGTGTGTTAAGTTATCATTTAGCACCAAGTATGATCATTCTGGCTTCTAAAAAAGATGATTGTGACAGCCAAGATGCCAGACCAACAGCTGAATTTATTTAGTCTGAGCAAGTTTAGTGCATTATCAATGTTGTGACTGAAAGGCATGAACACAGCTATTTTTGCAGCCGGCCTTGCTGCATCGCAAGTTTAACTTCTAAAGCACAAAACTTTGGGAGAAGCGTATTTGAAATAATCACACAAACGTGATTTACTCAGGTTTGAGAGAGGTAATCTGTGCTATATTTAAGCTAACTTAACATTTTGTGCCTGATGTGGCTGTGATAGTTACTACCTGGAGTTTTGATTTATTTAGAAATCCAGTGGAAGGTGTTATTAGAACAATTGCATAATTGGCAAGGCTGGATTGCTCAAAGCTAGGAGTCCTGTAGCTCCTCAGTGACTGCTCACACAAAGTGTTTAGAGCCAAGTCTCACATATTTCTAGTCCCCAGTGGTATTGTGATGAAACAAAACACAACTGAACTTAATGTTGAACGTCAAAGGGATTGGGAAACCCAACACAAGCCAGATACTGTATAAGGATGGCTTATATGCCATATAAAACTATCTGTCCAAAACAAACATATGGTGTGCTAGGTTAACCTCTGTTGCATTATGTACTTTTGACACTGTAACACTAAGCTCAATAACATGTAGCTGGGTGAATTTTTTTTTTTTACTTTTTTTTAGATAATGTTCTTTTTCAGCACATCATCCAGGGCAGCTGTAACACACAGACTTAAGATTTATAAGATAGTTTGTAATTAACAGCTTTGCTCTTGGAAAGTCTTCAGATTCACCTTTCCTGTCATATTTATCCAAAAATGGCTGTCTCAACCTTGAAGACCTTCAAGACCTCCTACAGCCCTCTTACAGCAATACATAACACCTTCAAGACATCAACCTCATATCAATAACATATCGACTCTCTTCAGTTCCCTCTCATTGATCTGGATTACCATGCTTTTTTTCAAGGGAAACACATATAATCCTACGCTTGCATGAAATTGTTTTGGTTAGTTCATTAGTACAATACTCACTTCCTCATCATGTTTCAGTGCTGTAATTTTACGCCGTTCGTGCCAAAAATGCATTGGTCATTATTAAAATGAACCGGCCAAGGCATTGTTCATAAATTAGTGCATTATCACTAAATCTTTGGCATAATGTTCCCCTTTGAATAGCGCATTTTTTAGATTGCAGCCTCACACTAACGTCTCCTGTTTTGTAAATCAAGGTTATAAAACATCACAATTTATTCGTCCATGTTTTAACAATAATAGAGAGTCTTGGTCTTTCCTTGAGCTAGAATGAAACACACACATTGAAAAGAAGATAAAATTTGACCATTCTCAAATTGTAATATAGGCTATCCTCTTTGTTAGTTGCATTTTATCTTTTCTTCTCACCTAGTGCATCTTCCTGAATATGACATTCGATAGAGGGACTATATTTGTTTGTCATTTGCCACATATGCTCCACCATATGCAAACAAAGCAACAGTGGAGTGGTCAGTTAAGAAAACCAACTAATATATGTAGTCAGAAAGTAAGTACTTGAGAAAATACTGTGAAGTTCTCCAGTTGGACTGTGAAAAGGAACTTTTTAGCTGATAAGGTCAAGTTAAAGATATTACGTTTAATATTACATTTCAACAGTCCTACTCCGTTCACAACAATTGGTTGATTGCGCCACAGTAAACAAAGTCCTTAAAAGCCTGTCAGTTTCAGTAATAGTTAAACCGTCACCATAAACTTTCAGCTCTTTTCTAACAAATAAAAGAGTGTCAGCTCCATCTGTTAGAGGCGATTTTCGAAGCTGTTGTAGTAGATGAGAAAAGGATGATAAAGAGGAAGTGAAAGTATCAGGTAAGTAATTAAACTGAAGCGCCCTCTTGTCATCCTTTTCTCATCTTCTTCACTTCCTCTTTCCCCTCCTCCTCCTCCTCCTTTGTGCTGCTCAGCATTCATTAGACCCGACTTCCCCAAACACTGTTTTATCTGCAGGAAACTTTACTGCGTTGAACTCCTGATCACCCTGATAAACCGCCAGGCTAATTAAACAGAGTCATACAATGTGTTCCTGCATGTGTATACGCATATTTATGTGTGTATTTGCGTGTGTAATCCACGGAGTGTGTCTCTTTATCTTTTTTCCAGTCCCCCTCCCTCTCCTCTCTCCTTGTCTGTCAGGCTCAGGGAAATGATGCTGAATGCTGAATGCTGAAAATATAACTCACGTTGAAAGCAACATTTAAATCTCGACAGTGGCTGGGATTAGCCAGGTAACGAGGAGGACAGCTTGAGAAAAACAAGGCAGCGAGGTGAACTCGAGGACAGGGAGGCGGAGGAGAAATACTCTGGGTTTTAGGTGCGTGGAAAAAAGGGACAAATTTGCGCTCTAAGTTTCGTAATTATCCATTAAACTAACTCAGTTTTTTAAAAGTTTCACTTTGATCTTTTTTCCCCCCACTTTTAACGATTGTCAAGCTTTTTCAACTTCCTCCCAACATAAACTTCATCTGAAATGGCCTGAAGTTTTAAACTCCTCTCATGGCCTTTTTGTCTGCCATCATTATCTGTGAAAAAGATACCAAAGTGACTTATAAAAAAAAAAACACTTGAAGGAAACTGCAGCTGTCTTTAATGTCCTACTTTCCCTCCTACGTTATTAATCAGCTCACATGTGCTGTGCTAAAATCAAACACAATCCTGATTGCGTCTTCAGCTGCCTGCCATCGCCTTCGGACTGTAGCCTGCTAAATCCTAATCCCCTCCCCTATGAGTCTTCTGCAAACCTCTGCTTGATGAACATGTGCTGAACTGACTCTGCGGGTTTTCTCTTTTGGTCTGACGAGAGGATGAGGTGAGGAGAGAAAGTGTGAGGAGGGAAAAAGACTTAGCAAAGGAATGAGAAAGAGAGAGAAACTTTACAATTAAGCAGCAGCAGCTCTCTAAGAAGTCAGACATGTACATGTCCACATAAGGGCAAGAATCCATAAACAGTACATACAAGCGGTTTCACAATTAACTCGTGCTTCCTTGGCTGGACAAAAATAAAGGGAATGGGGGTTACACCATATGCCTGCCTAGCTGTGTGTGCATTGCATATGCAAAGCTTAATGTTTTATGTATGAGGTGTTATGCAATCTCTATGTCAAGTCCTTACAGTTGGCCTGCATTTCTATTCCGACAGCACAGGCATTTTTCCTATTTCTTATTTCAGGCTTTGCACTGACATTCACATTGATATATTCCATCATGTCACTCACAGCAAAGAGGTAAGCTTAAGTGTATGAAAGAAGGGCAATCCAACCTGTACTGAGACTTAACTGACACAGGTGTTTACCATTCAGAATCTGGGAAAACTCTCTAAATATTGTAAAAACTACTTAAAGCTAAGTGGAATTTTGAAAGTCTTAGTGGGTTTAAGAAGGCAATGTGAAGTTAGCAAAATCATACCTTGCATTTGCAGTCATCCAAGAAAGTAACCAAATTTGTATTTAAAAATAAAGTAAGGCAAAGACAAAGGTGTCTGTTATATGAATGGTCCTGTACATGAAGCATCAAAATAAGAAAAAAAAGAGGGCGAGAGAAGAAAGAGAAGCTTGAAGCTCTAAACACCTGGTCATTCACTGCATGATGTACTGTAGGTGCAAATGTCAATCGAAATTGAAGAAAGTTTGAAAAAAAGTTAGATATGTTCCACCAAAAACCTGACACAGGAAAAATCTGTAAATAGGAGGTTTCAGAGGTTATACAACTTATCCATCAAGCAGCTCTGATATACCTGCACCTTCAGATAAAGTATTTGGTGGTATTAGATGTAGTTTGTGCAGCTACCGCTGATCTCTCTTCTTAAAGACTCTATGGGGATAGACGTAACCAAGGTTTGATCACCCTGTGATGTCCAGGGTTCAGCTTGCTCACTGATGTCCTGAATCCTGAGGTTTCATACAAAAAAATCCTGCCCTGAAACTGGCGATAGCTCTCTCTCTCTCTCTCCCTATCTATCTATCTATGGTGGTTGCTACATAATGCAAATAAAGCCTTAAATTTCCAAAAGACTGGTGTATCATTCACAGAGTCTATAATACAACACAGCTGATGAAACTTCATTCAATACGTGTTATAATTGGAGAATGGCAGTGACAGGTATTTCCAATTTTAAAGCACAAGGCCACTTTTGACCTCATTTATCAGTCTAACCTTAGTTGTCAGTAATGTGTCTGTGCTTCGGTGCTGTCACGTCACTGTCTTGTCAGAGAGAAGCCCACAGAGAGCACAGACAAGCCCTCTGAACTCTACCACTCGCTGGTTCAAACCCTGACACATCAAGCACACATACACACACTCACACACTTAACTAACAGAGCTGGCTGCTGGAATACCGACCAGTAGATGTCCATGAAAAAAATGATATACAAGGTCACTTACTTATTTGTTATTTTCAGAAATATTTTTGACACTGAAAGCTTTTACAACCAGAACATTTTTATTTCTTTTCAGATCTTGATTAACATAGGTGTCACAATGATCAACTGCTGCATGCTGTCATATAATTTCCATCATAACTCTATATCACTTTGGCGAGAAATAAAACATTTGGCTCATTCTCAATCGCTCACCACTCAAGTAAATACTTTTTCTTCAGTTAAGCAACAGTTCTTGCAACACAATTTGTGATTTCTTCACTTTTCATGCTTTTATGTGGCCACATGAGGCTTATGAAATTGGACATGATCTTCAAACTACCGGTTTAGAAGGAAAAATGCAAAATACGACACAGCAAGAGTCATATAATATTTCCAACTGGCAGCAACAATGGGACCGCTGTAGAGAGATGAAAAAAAGTGCAACAATTACAGAACAGACAGGGGAATAAGGATGGTGTCGGCTTGTGTAAGGTACATTAGAAGACATAGATGCAGGGAGGCATTGCTGTGTGGTAACAACAACATAATCGACTCAGAAACATTGAACGCTCCCCTGTTACCGTGTCCTCTTATCCTTGTGGCTCAGCAGCAGCCTTTGTTATTTCTACAATAGTGGTGTTGTGGTGGCATGTCATCCTTTCACGGTCATTGTTTCTCACCTTAGCTCAGCGACGAGGGAGGATGTCTCAGTGGAAAAGACTCTGACCTCTGTCATTGAATCATTCTCTCTCATTCTTTTTCTTCCAATCCTTTTTTTCTCTCCAAACTCCTCTCATATCACTGAGAATTTTAAACACTAACTGATATTATAGAATTTTATAGCAGAAGATACACACCTACTGTATAGTGCACATATATTTGTTTTCATTTAATAATCTTTTGTATTTCTTTGTATATATGTGACCCTCCATCTTCAATCTCCATTTCTTTTTCTTGGAACATCCTTTAGCATCCCTTTCTCGCTCGTTTCCTCTCACCCACATCACCCATGTGGTATTGGTGATATCTCTGAGTCAGGGGACCAGACACTTCCACTCACACACATACACGGTCACACTCATTACAGAGCAGCAGCTGGAGTCTGAGGCAGTATTAATCCTATTTCTGCTTGTTAATGGGATTATGTCTTTTAATTAAAGGCAAGTGGAGAGCAATTATGAGCAGTGAGAGGATGTGACACAGTTCACTGTCGTGTCATCCTGTCAGTTTTCAAGGTGCTCTCATGCAGGTGGACTTGAATATGAAGCTTCTGGAATATTTCACTTAATAGAAATATATCTCTACTTCTTTTCAACCAGTATGTTTATTTGTATATCAATTTTCTCAGCAATCAAGCAGCTGCAAAATGCTTCAGTCTATTCAAGCCCTGGTATTTTACGTGTGTATTCCTTTGATATCTTGACTGACTGTAGCTGCGGGTTATGAAGACATCTGTGCTGGCAGCCCTATTCATTACTGTGTCTCACATGAGGAGTGCCATTCACTGAATTGAGGAGATATATAAGGAAAGTAAATTACCTCACAAGGGAAGCTCTACCACATGCTTTTTTTTTCTTTGTCTGCTTTATGTTGGCAAACACAGAGAGAGACATTTAAAAAGAGACCTATTGGGCATTGAGGAGCAACTGTGAAAACACTAAAGTGTTGTGCTGATAAGTGGTAGACAGATGCGGGTTGTTGGGCTCATCTAGACGATCAGGGGAAGAATGTTTTTTTAAGCAGAATTTATGGTCCAGCATGTGTCTCTGCCGACGTACACTTCAAACGGTCGGACAGAAGGGGGAGAGGTGCACACCTGTGCAGTCACCCAAGATTCTAACTGTGCAACGCTGGAAGCAGAAGTAGCCAAAAGCAACTGCAGAATGCTTATTGGTTGACAAGCGTGCTTGTACAGAGAAGGGAGCAATAGCAGAGTTCACCAAGAACTGAGAATGATAAAAAAAAGGATAAAAAATAATTCCTTTGGTACCTAGTAAATTGCAGCAGTTGTGCGTTGTTTGCCTGGGCAACACTGATGTGTCTACAAACACTCACCAATCGCTCAAACTGGAGAACTGGAGTTTGCTTTTCTCCTTCAAAGTAAAACTTGGATCATACTGCTGCAACCCACACACTTCAAAAGGTGATCTGTTTTTCCGTCACACTTTCCCAGTTTCATTAATGGTCTGCGAGTACTTGGTGAGTGTTTGCTGACAAGTTGGTGTAAACTAGGGGTAATCTTTATGAACAAAGCAATTATAGAAACTTTTTTGGTGTAGCACTGTATACCTCTTTGTGACTGACGTAGACTATTAAGGCTGATCAACTTTTCTGTGAATCTTTTGCTGTTGACATCCTTCTGTTCCTGGTTAAAATCTGTATAACCAGAACACAGATGATTACCTCTTGGAGTGTTTGACCATTAGACCCTATCGTCTTTGATTTACTTGTTTATACCTTACTATTTGGTCTTCGCAGCCATTGTAGTCTCCCAGACCCCTGATGTTACACCTTTTGCATCAGTTTAACACTCACATGTAAATCATGCCCTGACCTGCTGTCCCCTCACATCCTCTTGCGTATCATTATAAATGCCATCAGTTTATCTTCCCAGACCCACTCTTTATGCTGGTAAGTTCTCCGTACCACCACAGCAAACCCTATGAAACAGGACTTGGAGTCATTTCTTTGACACAACCAATTTCACTTAACAACTGCCCGGAAACACTTGCCATCTGTTCGGGGAATAGACA
This sequence comes from Diplotaxodon limnothrissa, assembly GCF_057381915.1. Classification (NCBI taxonomy): domain Eukaryota; kingdom Metazoa; phylum Chordata; class Actinopteri; order Cichliformes; family Cichlidae; genus Diplotaxodon; species Diplotaxodon limnothrissa. The sequence continues at coordinate 28,398,160 of NC_140611.1, forward strand.
TACCTCATGATCAGTAGTTTCCAGGGGTCACCAACCAATCTCCAGGGCTGTAAACAGAAGTCTTTAGTCCCTTTTACCTACATATCATTAACTATCTCTTTCTTCAAAAACTACATTCTTGTTTTGTGGGAGAAAGCTAAATTCAAGAGTTTGTAAATTTTCCAAGGTTAAAACTTCAACCTACAGCTTCATTGCCTATTTAAATGTTTAATTCTTTCCTAATTAGCCGAAAGTGGAACATGCCCTTAATTGTGGCCAGTCTCTTAAAATTAATTAAATTTCTATGGGGACCACAGCACATGAGAAAAAAAAAGAGCAGTGGAGGGAAATACAACTGCTACACATCAATTTAAATAAACACTCACTACAGGGCAAATTCCGTGTTTCATTTTCTGTTAGGATAAAACTGAAGTGTTGCTTCCCAGAAGCCTGTGTTGTTTAGATCTTTTGCCCTTTGGTGTGTTCAGCAGCACACTGATTCCATTAGCAAGGTGAGAACTGGCCTCTGTGTTCTTTCACTGAATCAAAATCCACTTATAGACTTCTTAAAAGACCAAGTGACAAAGGAATGACATCAAGAGCTGTTGTTACTATGGGACAGATAGAATTGCACTTCTTAATCAATCACATCTGCCAGCTGAGAGTTTGATAATGTGTGACGTTGTACCGCATGCCCAAGTATGCGTACAGAAATTACAAATACACCAAAATAAGTATATGAATATATAAACCAGCTTTGGCATATATAGAGAAGCTGAAAACTTTTGTTTGTCATGTTTACAGTGATATATACACTTAAATGCATGTAAACACTCTTCACACACTGATGCACACTTAAACTCTTTTAGATCTCCTGTTACCACACGACTCTAATTACCTGCAGTTGCAGACATGATTCTGCGTTTAGCCCGCTATTTCACTCTGGTTTTTCTTTGAGAACAAGGGTTTTGTTCCAATTAGTCCCAGCAGACAAGTAGACAGCCACCCAGCCAGCCCTCAGGATCATTAAACCCAACACACCTTCCACTCCTCCTTCAACAGATTAACATACAACCATGCTGGAGGCTGAGAGATACGAGGGATGCTAGAAAGGAAAAGGATGCATAAAAAAAAAACCCTGAGATGGCAAAAGAAGAGAGCGAATGAGAACAGAGGTAAAGGTGTTGAGACAATGAAAATGAAAGGAAGGCTCATCTGTTGTTTCTTCAGCATGTTTTCATTCTAATCTGCACTTCATTTCTTGAGCATTTTGGAGTAAATTTAAGATAAAAGACCTAAAATGGGTTAAGTGGTGCTTTTGCATAAAGAGAAAAAGCTCTTTAAAAAGACTTTAGTACGTGTTACATTAATGTGAACACAGTGACATTATCTAGACTGGGATCCTGTGGTTTTAATGGTTCATGGGTGAACACTGAGGAGTCTTTGTGTTTTTTGTGTTTTTATAAGGTTGAATAAAACAGCTTTGTCATCTTTGCCAAGATGAAAAAGATCTTGATTACAGCGTGAGCCATGACCCATAATAAAAAAGGTTGAACAATACGTGGGAAGTAAGGCTTGCGTTGGAAGGCATTAACCAGTGTGAAGCTAGGATTTTTACCCAAGGAATCGCAACTTCAGGTGCAAAAGTAATGCAGGTTTGTCATAGTAAGAGGCAGGAAAAAAAGATTATATTTGTCAGTAATTAATGAATTGATTAACAGTAACAAAATAATTATTAAAACCCCATAAATCAATACACCAGATGAGGATTAAAAAGGAAGAGATTTACTATTGAGAACAGGAAGGTCAACCTTCAAGGAGCCACTTCAAAGCACACATCTACACAGATATCCACTGAAGAGTTAAACCAGGTGCAGGGAGACAAGGTGAAGACAGCACAAAGACAGCCCCTTGAAGAACCCACCCACTGCTTTTGCACAGTGACCAATTTGATTAGTGGGTTCACACACCCAGCAAACAAACAAAACAGCTGTTGAAACTATACAAAACACCAGCAAATGTATGAAATAAATTGGCAATTCCGATCCAAGCAAAACAAAAGAATGAATACACATTACCGTAATATTGGTGGCATGACATGGGCACATAGGGAATTTACTCCAAAGAAACAACATAGATCAGTTTACAAGGAAGAAAACACTGAAAAAAGTGCAAACTGTGTAACTGTGTTCTGCACTTTCATAGAAAAGTCTATAGATTAATTTGGTGATTTAGAAAATGTTTAAAATGTTCTTGCACTTGATTCTAATCTGGTGTTAAGTCTCTTTACACCACCTGATTTGAAGCTTCTAACACAGAACACACATCAAGTATTATGAGAACTTATTCCAAGAGATTAATGCATTGCCTTTTTGAAAATCAACATAACACTGCTCATATTTGTGACATTTACAGAACATAAAACAAGGTGTTTAGTAACTGTCAGCTAAGGGTTCCTACAGTATGCTTAGGTGGGTGATCGCCAGTTAATTAAAAAAGAACAAAAGCATGGTGATACAGACCTGAAATATGTAGGAATCCGCTACATATCAACTCTGCTACACATAGTTAGTTCACAAGAATTCAATAACACTTTGTCCATTGTTATTTTCATCCTTCAGCTTGACAAGGTGTTGATTAATTTGACATATAATTCATTTAAACTTGGCATAACACTATACAGCTATTAATATATTGCACTTTTACAGGCAAAGCTGTTTGTGTTGATCACACTTCACTGTAAATGTTTTAATATACTACTCTATTAACTTTTTATTACCACCACAGGGAGAGTGTGCTGTAGAGGAGAAACTGAATTATATAGATGGACGGGCTGCCACAGTTTCACAGCCTCAATACCAAATAAAGGGACAGTACACTGTGGGCAATTAGAGAACCATAGTCCTTGAGGCAGCTTCTGTTTAGCAGATTTCAATTCTTGTATTTTCTCTTACAGCAATTATTTTATTGGTCTTCCTGTAAAGGTTAAATAGACTACTAGAGTATTCTGTCTTTTTTTGGGTGGCTGGGTGGGGGGATTAGCCAAGGCAAGGCAAGTTTATTTATATAGCACAATTCAACAGCAAGGTGATTCAAAGTGCTTTACAGAGACATAAAAAAAACCCAAAAACAAATAAAAAGCATGATTTAAAATGGAAAAAAGAAAGAAAGAAAGGAACAGTAGATAAAATCAGTAGTTAAAATGTAAGTTTTGAAATTTAAGCTTAAAAGTAAAACATTGCGGATTTGGCGCTTTATTCAAATGCAGCTGAGAACAGGTGAGTCTTCAACCTGGATTATTCCTTAAACTGACATTATTTAATTAAAATGACATGATGCCAGCTGGCTTGAAACGGCGCAATATAGTAATGTTCATTAATGTCCTGCTCATGCTTTGCTGACAAAATCAAGATGACTGCAGAATACATTTTGAAATTGAATGAGCTTTCTGGTGAGCAGTAAGAATCATCTTATATTATTTGCCTTTGCATTCCAAGATTAACCTTCATGTTGATGCAAACTCATCCGCTTCTTCCAACTTGCTTTATCTATTTCACCCGTTCCTCCTCAGCTGCTTTAATCTCATTACAGAACTCAATGGCCAACCTGCTTGGTCTACCCCGATAAACAGCACTATTACCCCACAGTGACCCCCAGCACTGTTTACCTTGTTAACAACACACAGGACCCCAAGCACACTTTAATTTCCTTAGCTGCAGGCCACATGCATATATATATATATATGTGTGTGTGTGTGTGTGTGTGTGTGTGTGTGTTTGGGGGTTGGGGGGGGGGGGGGGGGGGGGGTATTGGCACTGACAGTGCTTATCCAGTTTATCCAGACATATGTTTGAAGCTAACTTAGATATGAAAATTGTTCCGTTGATAGAGTGGGTGTGGGAACAGTGGGGAAATATTTTTGTTGGGCCTTCTCCCTTAAAGAGGGTGATATGGCTAGGTTAAACACAATGAAATATTTAAGAGACTATAATGCGTAACATCATTACCCACGGGAAATATTTGGCTCTTTAGCTGCTAAATAGTTCACAACGTTCACCAGCAAATTGTTACATTTGTCCATCTGCTGTCTTACATAAGTTTACTGTGACTTTTTAGAGCTTTTTAAAAAAATCAAAAGTAAGACTGAAAAATTGGATTTGATTGCTCAAAGCCTATTATTAGTGTCCATAAACAAAAACTGAACAGATGCAATTATGTGGATATTCTAGTTCGTAACGGCAAGTGAACCATTTACATTTTTGTATTCTGATACATTGTTTTTATAAGGATATCATACTTCTCATTCATCATAGTCAAACGTAATTTTCAGTTCTTGCCCCTGTAAATGTTGTCACAATAGCAATCCATTAAGCAGGATTTAGTTTAATTCTGTCAAATTCCATGTGAACGCGACTTGTTTTCTCAAATATAAATAGATGTGACAGAGGTAATTAATTTCACGAATGAATGAAGTGCCACATCTACAATCTAAACTGCAAAGGAGTCTGCGAGGCTCCGTTTGGCCCGATGAAAAATGCTTGACTTTCACACCAGAGACTGAGGTTTGCAAGTAGATTCATGTCTGTGGTTGGGTCTATGCTATAAAGGACTATGAGTAAGGACAGGGAAGGATTTTGTTTTTCTTCAAGGATACACTGCAATGCAAAACATGATAAATCTTTTCTGTAATATAGTAGATAATGTACTGCAAGATCAGATTTTTGGATTGTCGGGAAACATTTTACTGATATCAACATATCTGCAGCTTGTCAAAAGAATGGGATTTCCACATATATGGTGCTGCAATAAACACATACAAAATATCAGGGAAAGATTGTTTCAAGCAGAAATTCAGTTACAAATAAAATAAATTTAGTACATTTAAAATATTTCTTCTGTTAATTATTAATACTCTTTCAGTTGCTTTTGTTTGCCTTTCCAGTCCCAGTGACTTTCTGGTAACACTGAAACGTCTTACCCCGAAATGTAACATTATCCTGATGTTGGAGTTTTTCAGCATGACGTCATGAAGTCTCACATTTTTTGAGGTCAGCTATGCCAGTTATAATGTAAGAATGTAAGATGATCTCGCCTCACAGACATGATCCATAATGTTTTTTTAATTAATAGAGACTACCAGTGATGTGTATGATTAGCGTTGAAAGAATACTGATGTTTCTAAGCAATGGCAAAACCAATCAACACAAATGTTTTAAGTTTTTTGATGAAGCTACCATCTGTGCAGTCCTGTCATTATTTTCACAATGCCCACACAAGTAGCAAGGATTTGGGAGAAGGGGTTATGAAATGCATTAGAAAGTCCTCAGCAGAGTTTGCCTGTGTATATGTGTGTACTCACGTGTATGTATGATGACTCACTTTTCAGCTGTGAGGATTACATGTGCTACCCAGAGCTCTATAGGGATCTATATGGATAAGAGCACCACATGTCATTACAGAGGTATGAGCTAATTAACTCACAACTCCTCTTGTAACCCATTCACACACTGCATGACCTTTTAGAAATCCTACTGAGCTGCACCAACGCTGCCACCGGTCAAGAAAGCATGTGAGTGATATAAAAAGTGGGACTCTAGTAATTTCCCTAACTACCACTTAATCACCTGGAGGTATCGCTAAAAGCAGCAGCCTCTGTGTAGGAGCATAGCTGTATCATATAGTTAGTTGAGGCTCAGTCCACTGTCTTAACACCATACTTGTTTCCCTCGAACCTCACTTTGGTTTTTCCTTTCACCTTACAACTGCAGCTCTGTTAAAACCCTAACCTACATTCAGCCTCACCTGTCACTATTTTTGTTAAAGTCATTGCACTTTTAATAGGAGCTACTTGTTAAGCACATTTGAATAAAACATGACAAGCAGGATTTTCATACTCTTTACAAATTCCCCCCAGTACATAGATTCGGTGTTCTGCTAAAATATTCTGTTCACCACTGATATACATGGTTTCTCATTCTGCCACAAGATGCGCTGAGCAGTGTTACAACTTGCGAGTCTCAATGACTGCAATAGTTATATGACTGTTACGTTACGTCAGTCTTCTCTATGATCAAATGTCGAAACTAGTAATTTTCTAAAGAACACTTTGAATTTGAGAATTTGAGTCTGCCCAGAGCTCATCAATGATGTGAATCTCGCATTGCACATCCCAAACGTGCTCTATTGATTGATTGAGATCTGGTGACTGTGAAGGCCATTTGAGTACAATGAACTCATTGCCATGCCAAGACACCAGTTTGAGAAGGTTTGAGCTTCATGACGTGTTGCGTTGTCCCGGTGGAAGCAGCCATCAGAAAATGAGTACACTGTGGTCATAAGGGGAAAGCTGTGGCATTTAAATGATGCTCTGTTAGTACTAAAGAGCCACAAAATTACACTACTGCCTGAACCTTTTATATGAGTTAGGATGAGTCCATGCTTCCATGTTGTTTATGCTAGATTCAGTCAGCAGAAATCAAATTTATCATACAGCATTTTTCCAGTTGTTTTTTTTTAGCCCAAGTTTACTGTTCTTAGCTGGCAGTAGTGGCACCCAGTCCACTGTAGCCCATCTGCTTTAAGGTTTAACATGTTGTGCATACAGAAATGCTCTTCTGCATACCTTGATTGCGAGAAGTGGTTATTTGTGTGGAGAAGTGGCCTTTCTCCTCTGATCTCTGGCATCAACAATGCATTCTGGCCTGGAGAATTGCTGTTTACTGGATATTTTCTCTTTTTTGGACTATTCTCTGTAAACCCTAGAGATGGTTTTGTTGGAAAATCCCAGTAGATCAGCAGTTTCTGAAATACTCAGGCCAGCCCATCTGGCACCAACAACCATGCCACGTTCAAAGCCAGCTAAATCCCTTTTCTTTCCCTTTCTGATGCTTGGTTTGAACTTCAGCAGGTTGTCTTGACCATGTCTACATGCCTAAATGCATCGAGTTATACCTAGTGAAGTGGTGTGTATGAAGTGTATGTGAGTGTGTGAAATTATTTTATTCCCAGCTTCAAACCTTTGCCAGACATCAAACACAATTCCCATCTTGTATTCAGTTGTGCAATTAAATTTTCGGCACTTTGCTTTACAGTTCTGTCAACTGTCAGAAGATTCTCCATAACAAACATAACTTAGCACCATTGTGCTCAAAACACACATGTACCTCTTCCACGCTTAAACTTTTTCTTCGAAACAGGCTGGACTAAACTTAGGTCTTTGTTGCACAAGTCGTCCTTCTCTGTCTTGTTTGATTAACTGTCACATTAAGCTTCTTTTTAAAATAATGAGATTATGCAAATGAATAAAGAGTATACAAATGACTGGCAGAAAACAAATACACATTAAACATTGTATTGAGTTGAGTTGTAGCATGAACAAAGTTCATTAGTGTGCTGCTTGAAGTTTTATTAAGATTATTGTGGGATTTAGGATGTTGCAAGTGCTCTGTGACATTACTGAATGTGCAAAGGCATTGGGATTTGATGCTACAATATATTATTCCAGTATCAAAGACAGAAGCATATTAGGACTCAAACTGCATAGTGGATCATTGTCTGCTCAGTATGTTTTTTATGAAGACTTTAAGTTTTTAGGACTCTCTTCATGATATTTATCCAGGCAGTGAGACCTTTAAAATATTTGTACTCCTTTACACATACACAAATGCACACATGGTCACACTGTAGAACACATGCTGTGGAAGGACCCTTTTCTCAGCATCTATGAGAAGTCTGGTCCCTTGTTTTGCTTGCTGCCCAATCTGGCAACACAGTCACCATCAGCCCCGCCATCTGCTGGGTTCTCAGCAGCTTGTTTGGAGGTTAATAGCTTCATGATCCCTCTATCTGTCCTGCCCATCTTCAAATGGCTAATTCTTCCTCTCTGGCAGCGATAGCAAGGCCTGTGCCGCAGCCTTCCCTGTCCCTTTTCAGCATCATCAGGGCCACCATCAGGACAGCAATCCCAGCTTGTTACCGGATATACGATATCAGACCAGAATAGATTTTACAAAGTGTGCAGACACAACAAAATGACACATCTGGAGCCGTCGGAAATAGATCGATATCCCATTCTCAGAGGTATCAGGGTTCGTAACAGACCGCTCCCTCTTAACAGCCAACAGATCACACTCAGAAAGCTACTTTATTTCTCTTTATTGACAGCTTGATAGTAAGACGAAATTGTATACAAGTGCAAATGAACCCATTTGAATTTTGGATTTATGTTGCCACTGACCAGAATGGTGTGGACCATCATTTGTTTGCTCTTATGTGGAGCTCTATGTAAATGCTTATACAAGTAAAAACCAGAGAGGAGAGATTTAGTGTCCTCAGATGAGTTGACATATGTGGATACTGCAGTCTGTCCTTGTGCACACTGCACATGTGTTTTCCTTCTGCAGGCCTCACAGGTTCCACAATCTCATTTGTAGGACAAGCTATACACTACTGCACTAGATTCCTATGAGGAAATTGATGGAGATGCTCAGTGTTAATGTGGTAGACATGAGGTTTAAAAAGTGCAGGCACAGTAAATCTGAAGAGATCAACTTGTGTCAGGACTGCAGGGACCTCTCTGCTCCCTGGAGCAGTTTGTCAGTTTGACTTCTACTGAACCCTATCCATAACTGACTGGTTTTCTTAGAAAAATCTCCAACTGCCTCTCATATTAAGTTTAAGGGATTTTTTTTTTCAATTTGACTTCTCCATGACCCCAATGAATTTGCATATTACATAGCTGAGAACTGAATATTAAGAGCTTGAGCGAATTACTGTCTCACAGTTGATATTCCCCTTGCAGCTTGAGGTAGTGAAAAAAACAGGCAGGCAGGCATTTAAAACCCCTTTTGAAGATAATGTGATTTTTTCATTTGGCTGATAAGAACGTGTCATGGAATGTTTCATTATTTTGGACACTAAGCATTTTTTTCTTCTCCTTCAGAGCTTACTGAGAGGAACAAAAATTAATCCAGCATCATATTATTGCTGGTTCAGATGAGGTAAGAGGGTAGGGGAGTTATTCGCTGTGATGGTTGTCGGATCGTCTTCGGGGATCTGCTCTGATTCTGACGATGCTGGCAGACGTCAAAGCTCTTAGACTTGGGGCCGTGAGATGACATGCTTTCACACCAGTGGTACAGTATTTGCTCGTCTTTCAGAAGATGAAGCACAGTTGTGTGAATTACCCTTATCCCATAATGCATCCTGCCATGACTCGATTTCCTATGATCTGGATGTCGGTGTTTTCTGGGAAGACGCATTGTTCATATTTTATAGATATTGCATGTCTCCTAAAATGCTGACCACATGTTTGTTTCAAATCCCAGCCTTTACCTTTCAGTGCGAGGTCTTGTGTCCAAAAATGTATTGCTCAGTAAAGCCCCTTTTTCTGTTTCACTTCATGGAATTGGGTATCTGGTTTCAGATGATTGCTCCAGCACATGCATATGCATTATATAAACATGAAAAGCCCCGATAGCTCTAAGGGAAACTATGATCTCTCAACACATTCTAATTAAAAATTCCTCTATCCACTCTGGCCAAAAAGGACTGCATTTCACTTCCTGACAATCTTATTCTCAATTTGCTGCCTAGCTGTCTGTTTTGGTGTTATTCCATCTTCCTCGCTAAACACTGATGTCACAGTGTCTGCTGCAAGAGAGGATATTCCATTTTTTTCATCTGCTCCTTCACATGGGGATTTTCTTTTTGGTGATAATCAGCGAGCATGCATCATCTTTCTTCAGGCTGAGGGTAGTGGGTGCTGCTGGGCACCAGTGAATGGCTGAATAAGGACACTCAGAGGGTTCCCAATCCCCCTGCCCACCCCCACCTTTTTGTCTGTGGATGGAACACTGAAATAGATTCTTGAGCTTTCTCTTCCAAAGGCTTGGCTGACATTGTGCCAGCACCTGGCACCATTCGAGGACTGTGATTGGCCGAGAACAGACAGAAACCGATGAGAAATGTGAAAAGAGGGGGTGCAGACTAATACTGAGGACAAGTGCTATAGTAAACAGTGATGGGGAAAATCTGGTATTAGAACCAGTGTTTGTATACAGTTTGACTGACTAACCATAGCCATAAGCTGATGATATCAAAAAACTTTCACATAATGTGCTTTCAGTGAACATTAATAAAGACTTTAACAATGAGTTCAGTTCAATTCAGTTATTATTCATAGAGCGCCAAATTACAACAGTTCCCTCAAAGCGCTTGATACTTGAAGGTAAAGATCCTAGCGAAAAAATCCAACAATCAACCATTACCTATGAGGAAGCACTAGGCAGTGACTGGAAGGGAAAAACTACCTCTAGCAGAGGTTGGGGGTGAGGGGAAGAAGAGAAGGAACGGGATAAAATGCAAACTATGGGAAAAAGAAGAAAAGAAATTATGACATGCCAGCATTTAAATACCTAGGGAATGAAAAGACGTCTGACGCTGCTATGGGGTCAGCATTCTGAGACTATAGACTATAGTTAAGGGATGCTCCAGGGTCAGCTGATCCAGCCGTAACTGTAAGCGTTATCAAAAGTTGAGTTTTTAAATCTAATCTTAAAAGTAGAGTGGGTGCTTGTCTCCCAAATCCAAACTGGGAGGGGGCTGATAGCTGAAGGCTTTGTCTCCCATTCTACTTTTGGAAATTTTATGAACCACAGGCAAGCCTGCAGTTTGAGACTAAAACCATCTATTGGGATATTATGGTCCTGCAAGGTCTTTGAGATATGATATGTTATGTGTTTTATCTTTTTCTACTTCACAAAAACTTTTCAAAAATGGTTACAGTGCATTCAGTTCACAGTAAGACTGTACTCATAAACTACTGCGTGGTTTTAATACAATAGATATGTAATGAGATCAAGTGTATCTTCTAAATAGTTACCATGAAAATTTGATTTTCAGAATATTCTCCATTATTATATGCAATATTATATCAAAAAACTTTCTTACTTGGACAAAATAACACATTGGTTTCCATCATGTGTTAATTCTAAAAATAATGAAAACCAGTCTCTTTCCTATTAATTTTCCTCTTACCTTGGATAAGAAGATGAAGCGATCAGAATGTAATAACTGGTGTCTGTCATAGCCCTAAAGATTTTGTCATTGTTAGCCTTTCCGTGATCTTTGGTCAATACTTTCTAAACAAAATACACACTCTCAAACTCATCCAATATGTTCCTTGAGATCACCAGTTGTCTTAAAGCTCTCCTAAATATTTAGATAGCATGGGGTTGGGGATCGCTGCATGGCAAGTTAATACCTAACAAATGTGGGTTGAAGGTTTGTCATTCAGGGCACTTGTTTAAATGTCTTGGTGAGCTGAGATCAGTGTGATTGTTAGAGTCCTGTCCAAACAGAGGGATAAGAGGAAAACAGTGACCTCTCCCAAGCTAATCATTCCTACCACATGGAGCATGTTTGCACAGACCTGCCATGGCTTCAATCCAGGAATGCATGTCTGATTCCTTTGCATCTCTACATCCTTTACGGCATCTTTACAGCACCCAGTGATGTGAAACAGATTTAAAGGGAAGAATGAGATTCTGTAGATTCCATCTGATTTGTTAGGAGACTGAAAGAAAGCAAATATGACACGCTGATGAATGATGCATTAATCATAATCAGTAAATGATGACGAATACCCTTATTAACATCAGATAATCAGCAAGATAGACTTAAAGTGTTGATATAATAAATCCAGGTTAAAGCAAATGACAGTGAATTGGCAGATGTTTTGAGTATTTTGTTGTTTTTTTTCACTTGTTTTCAAAAGTGGCTATTTCTATAAATCCCTGTGTGCACGTCCTAGATGCTAACATAACAGCGTTTAAGGTCTAGTTCCTCCTCCTTATTGAATTTGGAGACATGTGTCTGTTTTCTATTTGTTAGTTAATTGTCATTTTCATTTTCCTTTGTTCTCTGACTTGTTTTCTCTTCTCCTCCTTATGTTATTCCATAAGCTTTCAATTTAGCTTATAAGGAAACAGCTAGCTCTGAATTGGTGCATACTATTCTAACATTCCTACATTATTCCTACATTACTGATTCCTTTTCCTGCCATTTATAAATAATTTAGCCTTCAAAATAAAAATTACCTCTCTTTTGCAAAATCAAAAAATGGAAAAATGAATTTTAAAAAATAACCTGTCTCAAATAATCGCTTAATAAGCTTCCTAACTGTAAAGCCGCTAAAATTAGCAACTGGTAAATGTCATTTGAAACACACCAACCAATAACTATAGCTTGGCCTTAAATCTACCCTTTTCCATTCTTACAGACTTCACATGTGAATGTGGGACATTCGTGAATGCTAAGACCTTAAAAAGTGATCAGACCCCTTCATGGGAAAGGCGACTAAGGTCAGGGGCTCTAACTCACCTTGAAATGTCCAAATAGAGACCTCCTGTTGCTCGGGTATCTGCAGCTCCCTACTTAATACTGTCCCCATGGAATGTGTTTGTTAATAATGAATACTATGAAGCCAATGTAAATGCCAACACAGGTGTTTAACAGATTTACAAGTAAGCACCAAGTACTGTTTAGTTTCTTTTTAAGTTAATGTAGCAGGTTTTTGATCTATTATGCCGCTAACCTGCTTTCCTTTTAGTAATTATTAGGCTTTCAGATTATATTTCTCAGAAGTCTGTAATCATTCTCAATTGGTTATGGATCACAAAGGTTAGTCTGCAGGTCTCAGTGAAAGCTGACTGCAAACTGTGTGTCTGTGCCACGTTTGTGTACATGTGTGTTACATGATATGGGTGAATAGTCCTCATAACCTAAATGCCTACAGGCATGCTTTACAGGGGATACGGTTTCTTTATGTTTTCCTGTTTTAATTTTTATTTATTTTAATAAAATAACTGGTTTTCTGTTCCTATACCACACTATATTAGCCTTAAAGATGAACTTTTTCATTTTGAAAAAAGTAGCCTTTGTGATTCGTATTGGATTTAATTGGATTGCAATTAAATTCACAACTGTGAAACTGAAACTATATAACTTGTGCAGATAATCTTATTGTACTTCAGAGAAAAACATATTAATGTCTTATCCATGTTATCCAATAAAAGAAAATTTTCCATTAACATATCTTTCTTGCATGATGACCCCCACCCCCCTTTATTATTATTTTTTTCTCCTTTCCTGATTTTTTATTTTCTAACAACATGGTTCCATTCTGGGAAATCAAATATGCTGGTGTTGTGGCAAATGCTACTGGCCTCTCGCAGATATGGACTTTTTTTTCTGTTGGTTGGTACCTCGGCACACAGGACGCAATCACAGAGAGATAATGGTTCTCCCTTAAGAATGACAATGCATCTGTCCAGTGTATTTAGCAGTATGTTGTCAGTTTCAAACCAGGAGACCTGGTTTGTAATTTTGGTACTCGATCAGAAGTTTTAAATTTTAGATACATTTAATTACACTTCCGCCTCCTTTCCTCTCTGTCATGAATATGCTTTGAGTATCCTGGTCAGGTTTATGCCAAAAATGTTGGTCCCACATAAGTCAAACAGATGTATTTTAGTCTCATCTGATCAAACTGTATTCTCTCATTATTCATTAGGCTTCTTTTCATGATTTGTAGTTTCATCTTGCAGTTGTGTAAGATGAAACATTGCTAACCCTTGTGCTGAGTTTGATTTACATGGCAGTTTGCTTTCCAGAGTTAGATTGTGCAAGTACTGCATTTTCCAGGGTGTTATTGTAGGAGGACAGCTACTGTGGCTCTGCTAAATGGTACTATGACTGCTTCTAGACTTCCTGGTTCTGATGCCTAAGAAAGTTTTGGTTTTTACAGGTCATGACTGTATAGTAAAGCTAATTAGAAACCATAGGTTATATCAGTATTGTAGTCTTTTAAAAGTATTCATTTCTGATTCTCCATAAGACAAAACACTTTACTTGAAACAATATTTCAAAGGTAAAAACAATACAATTCAAATGGTCAAATCACTTGCATTTAAGTGTATAGTGTGCAGTTCAGTTACATACTGTAAATATAAATATTGTTGTGTAAACATACTTGTGTAATTAACATGTAAAATGACTTGTTATGAACACTGTCTGAAGAATGTAGTTACATTTCCTCTGAAATAGAAGGAGGTGCAGGTGTGATGTATTGAAACATGCAATCTCTCATATGATGTTGAGAAGTGCTGATGTTTTACTAAAAATGATTACATGATTTCTTTGTGAGGTGATGGTTGCATTGATTATTCCTGAGTTAAGGTCACCTATTGTTTTCCTCTTAAGAATGACTATCATCAGACAAGACCTTCAATAAAGAGACCTCTGCTGTCCTTCGAGATCTGTTCCAATGCAATCAATAATTCAATCTCAGTCTCCTTGTGCCAGAAGATCACATAAGTGCATAAAACATGTGTGTATGTATGTGTGTGTGTGTGTGTGTGTGTGTGTGTGTGTAACTGTACACCACTGATAGAGGCCACCAATAGGGGGAAATGCTCCTGTCTGACCTCTAACAGGCATCACTTTCTTACTCCTCTGTCTGCTAGCTTTGCCGGCCCAACAAACATGTCTCCATTTGGCTCTTCTGATCTTTTTCCTCTTCCCCCTACTATCCTTTCATCTTTTCAGCTGTCACCATGCATCAGTGTGTCCATCGGTCTATCACTCAGACACAGTCAGTAATAAATTGGTCCATACTCCAAAAAGTCTTTCTTCACATTCAGCGCTGATTACTGTCAGTGTATCTGTCATCTTCAGTGTATGTCATGCTGATCGATGGAGTGTGTGTTTTTCTGTGTGTGTGTGTGTGTGACAGTAGTGGAGCCACCTTGCTGATTTTCACTTGGTGGATATAAGAGGGTCAGGTCTGTTTGAGCCTAATCAATAACTGTAGAGTCTAATAGTCTATCCTTTTCTTACCCCAAGATACAAGCACATCACACATGAACACACACCCATCGCTGGCAGATAAATTGAAGTTCAGTGATGAGACACTAAAAAAGGAGAGAAGAAATGGAAATGACAGATCCCTCCTGCTATATCTGCGAACCTTAGGGACTATGGTGTGTGTACGGTGGCTGGACATTGCTAGTTTTTCACATTATGATCAAAGACCTAATAAGGATCATGTGCAGACTAGCATAAAAATATATGTGTGGCTACTGCTGCTTTCTAATACCCTCCTTCATGGGGCAATGTGAGCTGGAACACCTGTCTCTATTGTGAATGTGTGCACATAGAAAGCGAGATTTTAATTCATGCGCCTCATCTGAATCGGAGGTCACCAATCTGATGTGTAATGGAAAGAGGAGAACACCAATAGACTGATCACCTGCTTCTGACAGCCTTAGACAATAGGTTTTATGTGTGGGTGCATGTGAGTGTGTGTGTGGCTGAGTTTGCAGCTGGTTTTGAAAAAGCTTTTAATTAATAGACTCATTACGTTCCAATCTCCCAGTGCCCTTTCCTATCTGTTGTCTCAGGCTCCAGAGGGAAGCTTAGCGATCCTCATCTGTGGTGAAGAATCACATCCCTGGAAACAAGCCCCTGCAGTGACCTCGCCTTTGCAAGCTGGGTGACCGACATGCAGTGAAAAGCGGACACAGTCTAGTTAAACCTTAGAACAATTAAAGGGTTTTAAAGACCTCGTTAGAGAGAAGACAGTATATGTAGCCTTAAGTAAAAAGGTCACAGAACCATTATGTTCATCAAAGGCTAAGAAAGAACAAAAGAGAAAAGGGTTATTAACATATTTCATGAAGCAATACTAATTTAGACTCAGCATCCTCCAGGAATAATATGGTATTCTATGATTTCAAACCACACTGGACCCAAATTTAATGGGTTCTCTCTTCACCTAAAATCTGTCAAATCAAACATGCAGAGCTTCCTACTGTGGTGACCCCTTAAGAATAAGGGAGCAGCTGAAAGTAGCTGCTTCATAGTCATGCTGACACACAGATTGCTGTTATTGTATCTCAGGGTGGAAAATAAATTACTGTTAATAATTGTGTCATAGGCAGACAGAGCATTATGACTGAATCCGTGTTTAAGATTTTCTTTTGTCTCCAAGTAACTATTGAACTTTCACTGCAATATCATTGACGGTCTTCATCGCATACCTCCTTCACACCTTTCGTTGTTTACTTGGTATCCAGAAGCCATTCTGACTACTTACCATGGACCATGTGGTGACTGTTTTAAGTTCTTCACATACTTTATATACTAGACTCTTATTTCATGATCCATTTCAGGTTGGGATGAACAAGATAAGAATGGTAAATAGATCATTAAAATAAAATATAGTTCAGCCAGACAACACTTAATCTGATCATGCATAAAAAATGCAATAAAGTAAATATACAGTAAGTATAGAGTGATATAAAAATATTAAGCAACAGTATATGGCAAGAAAAATATTTCAAAAATATATATATAAAAAAAGGGAGAAAAAACAGATAAAGCTCCATCATCTACAAATTTCAAATATAAGCTCCCAAGGATTCAAAAATGGAAAATCTCAAGTCCTTGGATTTCTCAAAAGTGATGGAAAAAAGGGAGTCTGAGGTCATGCTTCACAAGGACAAGACAGCTTGGAACAAAGGTCATATCAAAATCCGAGATTCATGACCACTCCGGTGCTTTGGGGAGGATAAAACAGCTGGTTTTTAGTTCCACACCAAGGACAAATTCCACATTTATGCCCTGAATTTTAAATTAAACAAATCAAGTTTCATTCAGGATGAAGTGAAACTGTAAGCGTAGTACTCACTCAAGCTTTCATTCTTTAAAGAGTAAAATACACTTGATGATCAATAAAACAAACAAATGTTCTGTTGCACAGACAGATACTTGGCTTTTGTTTCTTTTGTTTTGTTTTCTGTTTTAAATTCTAACATGGAAATTAAGACGTGTTCAAAAATCCATGCTTAATAATCCAGGTTAGGAAATTCCCAGAAAGTCGATTCTGTTCATCTAAACGCAACGTTTTGACAGGAGCGTGGAGACGTGTTATTTGTCAGTCTTAGCACCAAACATTTTGTCTCTGTATTTTATCCTTGGAGTATTTTAGTAAGTGCGCAGACGGATGAACACATGCAAACACAGAGAAAATGAGCTGGACTACTCTCAACACTTTCCACAAACAAAGTAAATGACAACAGCCATTCTGCCGGGACGTGTGTACACATGTAGATTTGTGCAAATTCATATGACAGTTTATAAATCATAAATTATGCATTATGCATAAATCCTGCAACCCTCAAGTGTTCACCGTGGCCACAGAGAGTTTCATTAGTACTCAGTTAGTTGACCATCTTTTGCTGTTTGTTTCGCTCACTCCATCACCCAGGGTCATTTAGCTTTCATCTTGTGCTCGTGCTATTTGGCTGATTTTAATCAGACCATTGTGACCTTGAATACCAATTGTTCTTGTTTCTCCTTTGAGAGGATTGGAGCTGTAGGAATTAGTCTGGAGTGCAACATTTTGTGTATAAAATAGATAGCTGCCAGTCAATTTATTATCTTTATTGACCGTCACTAAATGTGCATTTTTAAGCTTTCCCTTGAGGCGGTTGGGGTTTATTACACATTTGAACTTATATTTGCAGATCTATGTTGCATTGTTATTTACATTACTGTGAACAATGCTTTGAGTGTCTGCAGTCCATTCTTCCTTAACAATATTTGAGTGACATTTGCTTTACAGTTTTCTTTTTCTTTTCTTTTTTTATAAATATGTGTTTAATATCTGTTATAATATTATTCTTTTCCTTATCAGTGTTCCGACTGCATCTGTTCATTTTTCTCTCTTTGTGAGCAATATTTGTTTGCAAAAGCTCTCAAAACCATCTCATATTAAAATGTCTAATAGCTAAATTAGAAGACAGCATATTAAATTGTTTTTTTTGCCTGTTCTTTTCTGTAGGATTGAATAAACATCATATGAAAATCAGTTTTCTTTCTTTTTAGAAAAAGAAAGACTAGTAAAAAATGTTCATGAGAAGGTGAGTGGTGTCAAGTGGTGTAGGACTTTCTCATAGGAGACAGGACTTTGATCTTTTTCCATGTTCTATTAAGACTTTATTTTGTTTAATTTTAATTTATTCGGTATTATCCTACTACTTTTATAAGAAAGTACTGTCAAAACTCTTGAACCACTCTTCGTTTCTTTATATTTAGTTGGGAAATTGGGAAATCAGTGCAGTCATTTACTGAAATTGGTGCAAAAATACATGAAAATGCAATGTAGTGAGCTTGAAAGTAAATATTTCCTGTGACCACCTTTACTCTAGAAACACCTGAAGTCTCTTCAGCAAGCTTTCTGTTATTTCTTTAAGTAGTTTTCAGAAATAGTTCTCCAGTATCCTTGAAGGACATTCAAAGCGCTCTTTGTGCCATCTTCAGTTGAGATAATCCCACCCCGCTATATGCTGAGGTCCAGGCTCTGAGGAGACCAATCCATGACTGATAGTGTCGGACATGGATGGAGGCCATTGTGTCTGGCAGTGTGTTTGGGATTATTGTCATGCTGAAAAATGAAGCCATTCCATATTTTGCATGGTGGATCAAACTCTAAGGGTACATTTCTCTATTCATAATTCAGTTTTTTCCATGATCTCTAACACCACTGGCTGAAATGCCGTCCAAATTGTTGACAGAGCCTCAACTGTGTTCTATAGACACTTCCCTCATGACCTCCTCTGTACTTATGTATGGCACACATGCATAACATTTGAGCCATAATATTTAAACGTCACTGCATAAAACTTGTTACCACTAATTTTCAGTCCAGTTCTTGTGTAATTTGGCATACCACAGCCTTTTCTTCCTGTTTCCCTTCTTTAAGAATGGATTCCTGACAGCCGTCCTTCCACTGAGATCATTTCTGGTGAAGCTTCAGTGAACAGTAGATGGATCAACTCAAGGGCCAGATGCATCTCTCAGGTCCTGTGTCAGGTCTTTGATGGATTTCTCCTATTTCTTTATGACATGACTTTCAGAAACAGTTTAACTGCTGTAGGGATTTTTTTTATTTGTTTGTTTTAGACATACCACTTCTTTTCTCCACCATTTGTCCAGTTTACTCATATTTTTAAGGGCACTCTTCACAACTCTTCACAGCAAGACAAATTTTCACTCTTTGGGAATCACCTTCTTGGTGCAAAAGTGCTTTTTTTTTGCCTGTCAAGCTGTGCTATCATGGCTTTTTTTTATAGATATAATTCAAGAAATGGGAAAAAAAATATGTTTTTTTTTAATGACAGGGTGTTATAGTAACAAACTATAGTGCTATAGTAATAATAATAGTAATAATAGTAACTTTGACAGCCCTTAAGAAATCCCAGAGCGCTACTGCTCAAGACCACTTTAAATAAAAATTACAAAAACGTCTGTCTCGTTAGAAGCAAGATATAAAGAAATGAGGCTGGGTCAAGAATTTTGCACAATACCCAATTTTTTAACACACTGCTAAAATTGCAGCCTTCTCACAAATGAAGTTTTTCTTTTAAAAACTATCTTAAAATTTTGTGCAGTGGACTAGCTACTTGACATGCTGTTTTCTGATAAAAATCTAATTTCTTCTTCTTCTTTAATGTGCATACATATTAAAGTATATAGTATATATTATCTAGATGTAAAAGTTGTGATAATTCTTTAAACCATGATAAATGATCAAATGGATCTAAAGTGGTATATTTTATAGATATTTTACTCACATTTATTTTCTCCTCTTACTCATTATCTACTGGCCTCTCTTTTAAAGTAATATTTTGAGTTGTTTCTTGAAAGATACTTTTACCTTTACATTTGACTATATCTGAGTGGAACTAATTGTGCCACTTTTTTTAGCCCACCCACACTTTAGCAGCGCTGTGAAATGGGCGGCTACAAATCCCACAAACTGGAGCTCTAATAGGGTGATGGATAGTTCCCACCTGTCAATGTGACATTTGTAATGGCCCCATCTTTTGTGAGAATTACGGAAGGGAGGAATAAATGGAGGGTGAGAAATGGGGAAAGAGAAATGTTTTCTTTGGTTCTTTGTGTCTCCATCTCCATATACAGTGGAGGGAGCAAGGCAAGGACACAGCAGACATGATTCACTTTGAAGCACGAACAATAAAAGCAAATTGCAATCAACAGTTGTGCTCCCGTTGTAAGTTGTCGTTTTATTTCTCTGTGCTCCCCGTCTTGTTTTGATGACACTAGAGTACCTTCTGCTACGCCTGACAGTCTCCCTCTTTTTCGATAGATAGATAGATAGATAGATAGATAGATAGATAGATAGATAGATAGATAGATAGATAGATAGATAGATAGATAGATAGATAGATAGATAGATAGATAGATTTTATGTAATCATACATTTCAAGCTAGTTATATGGTTTTTTTTGCAGTGATGTTTAAGAACTGATTAATAGGCATTTGTAAAATTTAAGTGCAGTGGTTATTCAAGAAACTTTGAAATTGAATTATCTGAAATATATATATATATATATATATATATATATATATATATATATATATATATATATATATATATATATATATATATATATATATATATTTATCCAGTGCTCTCAGTATACTTTAATAAAACCAATGAAAGTTACTGCCACTCTAGCTCAGAGAATGAAAGCTCACTACTTTAAAGCTACTTAGTATCACTGTAGAATAATGTCACACTATTAAGCATTAGTAAGGTATAAAAGCAAGTGTTTAATTCATCACTCATATATCATTACTCTTGCTCAGTTCTCTATAAACAGAGATATGTTTATCGATCTGTTACTATTACACAGCATACAGCTAATACTGCTCCTGTCACTGCTCATAATAATCAGAATCATAGTCATAATAATATATCTGTAACTGTATCTTTTCAGACATGTCAAAACTGAAGTTTTACATTTGGGTTGGAGTAATAAGTGTTCCTTCAACAGCTAATGAGAAGATTACAAGACCCAAAGTTTACGCAAAGCTCTTGAGTATTCTCGATTCCCCTGTTTAAATAAACCTGAAAGTAATAAGATGGGACAGTGCAGTGTTTGACATTGACTGTTACCACCTGTGGTTTAACAGCTTATTTTGCTGGGACAAAACCCCTGCATACTGGTGAAGTTTTATTTGCATTTGTAAATAATTATTCAGGATGGTGGTGTATGGTTGTTTGGGAGAGCACTTTTACAATTATAGCAAACTTTATACAAATATAATGATACGGTTATATGAAACACAGGAGTAAGATAAATTTTACTTGCAGACTAAATTCACTTGAATCCCACTACAATGAGCACTTCCACCCGTGTAATTGTATCCTTACTGCTAATATGTCATATGTTTAAACTTGTGAAGAAAGAAAATAATACATTTCCGGCAGTAATAGAAGCTAACACGTAGTAATCAATCAATTAGCAAATTAAATTTTTTAACTGACAGGTCATTTGACACATTGGATTTAAAGGCAGTGGAGACAGTGGAGGTGTATGGAATGTGGAATACTAGTAAGCGGATGAAAGAAAAGGTTGCATGTCAAAGCAGTCACTATAAATACACCTTTCTCCTTTCACTTGTTCCTCCAGTGCAGCTTGACGTGAGAGAAATATTTCGCTGCTGACTAGAACAGGAAAGGGTGGAAAACAACTACTTTGTCCTTGTGCAGAAGTATGTTTCTGCTTGCGTTGGCCAAAACCCTATGGCTGTGTGTGTGTGTGTGTGTGTGTGTGTGTGTGTGTGTGTGTGTGTGTGTGTGTGCGTGTGTGTGTGTGTGTGTGAGAGAGAGGGAGCGAGAGGGATCGCACACTGGAAGGCAAGACAGTGAGCTAGGAAACAGAAGACTCAAGTGGTAATTGATGTCTGTTGTTTTGAGCTGCTCTCCTATAGAAGAGGAGATGTAAAGGAGCAGCGAGGAAACGCTTGAAAATTTTAAATTCAGCCATAAAAAGAAGAAAAACAAAACTAAAAAAAAGGCTTATTAGGAACTTTCTAATTGGGTGGATATGTGCCAGTCTAGCCAACTATGACATCACTTTAACAGTAAAAATTAAAAATGCTTGGCTTCACAGTGTTACATCAGATAGATCAGAGAAACATAAGAATAACACAAAAGAAATCATCATATATCATTCATTACAATGAATGAATGAATGAACATAATTTGTTGTATATGTGGTCTTTTTGTGTGTGTATATGTGAAGGATATTATTATATGGGAATGGCAGATATAGGACTAAGGACTAAGCTTGGTGTTTTCAGGAGTTTTTAGGAGTGTAGTTGTGTGGCTCTAGGATACCATGTCCAGGCACAAAGCAAATGGGATTTTCAAGCATCTTTCTCTCAGTATTTTTTTTTTCTTTTCTCTCTCACTCTGTGTGTGTGTGTGCGTGCATAGAGAGGGAGTCCACTCAATACTGTGAGGCTCAGTTTCCCACTGTGGTCATCCAGATTGCCAGTTACCACAGCCTTTTGTACGACATGCTAGATAAATCCTGTTTGCACGCACACACGCACTCACACGTGCACACACACGCACAGATAGTCAGGGGCACGGTGTGAGCCAAGAGATGTGGGCTAGTGGGTTCAGCTTAACCATGGTGAACTCTGGTTCATCCAAAACAAATGAAGGCCAGGCAAGGATAAGGCTTTTAACAGGCTTGATCAGACTTACATATTCCATTGGTGTAAAATAAAGGATTATCGTTTACCCTTTTCTGAATGCTGAAGGGTGTTCTTTTTTCTTCTTCTACCAACTAGCAAAAGAATTTATATTATCAGACTTGCACTGGTGAGAAATGAGAATATATTTTTCTTTTTTTCCCCACACTATCCAAAATCATCTGCTTCTCACAGCTCCTTTGGCTTATTTAAGAAGTTGAATTGATTTATTTTGGAGTCGAAAGCTCCTCATATCAAAAAGGCAATTAGCAGATTCTTCTGTTGTTGCAGCAAACAAAGATCCTTGTCATTTTAATTTAATGAGCTAGGTCTGGCTCAGAATGAGGATCGCTGTTGGAATTTAATAATGGTTTCCCCCTCTGTCTCGCTCTGCAGAAAAATCTAAGGATCCAGGCTAATGTTGTCATAGTGTTAGGTAGCATCCAGTCATATTATGGGAAAACAGGCCTAGACAGACTCATTAGGAGATGTCCACACGGGCTGAGATATTAAATTCATGACAATGCTAATATGCTAGCTGTGTGGGTAAGATTTCACTTGAATAATGGATGCTCTGTATTGAAGGGAGCACTTTTCATACAGTTTCAGGACACTGAATTGTTTTGACTGATTCAGTTGTTCCAGTAAAGAGTGAAAAGCTAGCCGTGCACCGTCAAACAACTCTGAATAGACAAGCATGATTCCCATTATCAGGACGAATACTTCTATTCTCACCAGAGCAACAGAGCGATACACACAGTCAAGGAAAAATTTGTAGATGTATTTAGAATTTCAAAAAGTGATTTTCTAAACAGTCAATTCACCATCAAAGCAAAACATATTATATTATGCAAAGGTTTGGTGGCTTTATGTTATCCTTTAAAGTAGAAAATATGATAAGTACACTTATCTCTATACGACACAGTTATAACTGTCTTGAATCTCCACTCTGGGCAAGCCTTAGAGGAACAATAAGAGTGGCTCATGTTACTCCCAGTTCTTCTGTTGAATGTCTTTGAGTAAACCATTACTTCCATCACTGACATGATGGAATTCTCCTGTAGAGATTCAGGATTATTTGAGTGTCTCTATTATTATGTCTGAAGACTTCTTGTTCTTGGTAGTTCTTTCATCGGGCATTACAGGTCGTTATCATGGAGGAAAACATATATTGGACTAATCAGACACCATCTAATATGCAGGATAGGAAAGGAAAGGATAGGAAAAATAAAGTTTTTCCATCAGGATCACATTGTTTATTCACTCATTTGCATAAAACTAGAATGTGAATGGTTACCATACTATTGTTCATTCTAGTCTCACAAAAATCCTTTCAAACAAACACATGTTGAAAGCAAAAGGGTGGATTACACACAGCCGGTCTTCCCCCCCAAAAAAGCAGCCAGTTTCCATTCAAACTGAAAGGTATAGTACTGTGGGTCTAATGGAGCATTAGATTGGGGATAAATGCCTGAATGGGGAGTGGTCCACTTTCTCTGGCCTGGGGCTAGGCACACAGGGTCACTGATTAGTATTAGCATAATTGCTGGACACTGAAGCACAGCAGAAGTTACCGAGCATTTTCCATTCCAGCTCACCTAATTCACTCTGATTGAGCTGGGAGGACTGGTGGTGAACTCCATGAATTGCCCTGGGATGGGGGAAGAGGATTGGTGGATCTCTTGATAGAGGGATTATAGAAGATATAGTACTGCATGAAGTACGCAGTCTGTAATATGTAGTAGTAAAGCTGTAGTGTAGTTCCTGGAATTGTTGGTAAGTTGTGAGAGACCAAGGACACTCCTGCTACACATTTCTGCTTTACAGTAAGTCTGACTACATAAAGAAAGAGATCTTATTGTGGCTGACATCGACACTCTCACTTTTCTCTCTCATTCTCTCTCCATGTCTCAAAACACTCATGTGCACACAATCCCCCTAGTCCTAGTTTGGGTTCTATTTTGAACTCAATAACAATAATGAAAAACAGCGTTGGAGAGGCTTGATTTTTTGGATACTAAAAACAAAAAAACAAACAAATAAAAACAAAAAGCAAGATAAAAAACAGATGAGTGCATTATGAAAAGCAGACAGATCAATGAATGAAAGTCTGGGAATTGGCTTCATGAACAAAAGGAACTTAAATTGTGATATATATATATATATATATATATATATATATATATATATATATATATATATATATATATATATATATATAATTTGTTTTATTTTATTTTCTCTCTTTAAGCATGTAAAACATATTAGAAAAATGAGAAAAGGTGTTCAGATTTGATATGGAGAGTGTTCACCACTTTGCCAAGTTTGCCCTGGGGCTTTTATGATCAGGAGGCTCCTTTGATGATGAATAAATGAGAGGTTAGCTGTGAAGTAGGATTGGTTTAACACCTTGCATGGAGCCCCATTTTTGCAGAGCGCCAGCCTCAGTGGGTTCTATAATCAGGGCCAGTGCCCTCAACACAGCTCCTGTGAGGGCTCCCTGAACCCAGACAAGTGTTACCCCTCCCACCTAGCGCTACAGCTCCACTCCCTTTGCCTTGGATTCCTATTCAGCTTGTTTACCATGCCACCGGGGCTATTCAAACCCCAGTCAGCAGGTCTTCCAGAGCCTTACAGAGCCACTGAACTCTCCCTAACCTACTAATCAGACCTCTCCTCCCTTTCAGCCCTTAAACATAAAGCCCCATCTTGACCACCATTTTGTAGGTCAGCCACTGCGGGCTTTGTAAAGACCTTAGCAGCACCATAGAAAGATCCTCCTCCTATTGATGCATCTTGAGCGGCTCCCCGAACCACCTAGACGCTTCCCCCTACAGACGGAGGCATCCAAAGACATTCCGTTTATTAAGCTGTCACTGCACATCTAAATCTGTTCACTATTGCAATAGTACAGGCCTTTTTGGAGAGAGAAAGAGAAAGAGAGCAAAAAAAAAAGAAAAAAGAAAAAGCAAGCGAGTGAGAGAGAGAGAGAGAGAGAGAGAGAGAGAGAGAGAGAGAGAGAGAGAGAGAGAGAGAGAGAAAGAAGGGGGGAGCCTTTTTATGGCACCAAGGTATTCAGAGAGCTAAAAACACACACGCACACACACTAAAACTAATACACACATAGAGAAATGAGATGCAAATCCGATGATTCACTTGGCAGTTATGGTGTGCTTTTCTCTTTGTGTGTATATGTGTGCATCTTGTGTGCGCGCATTGTGGCACTTGTTGTTATGTGTTTGTGTGCACCTAATTCCTGTAGCATGGTCTCAATCTATGCTCCCATAGTAATGTGTGTACAGTTGAGCGGTCGTAACACAGTTGTTGGTAAGAGGGCATTGTGCAATGGTGGCAGAGAGAGAAATTACTTAAGGAGCCAGGACAATGTCTTTGGATAAACCGGGCTACGGTGAAGGGAGACATGCTCAAGCACATCCGCAGTGTAGGAGATGAGCAACACAGGGTGACGGAGAGGTGGAGGAAAAGACGGGTGAAGAAAGGATAAAGGGTGAACTGAATCTCGGTTAAAACTTCCGGATTCTTGCTCTCCATTAGATAATAAGCACTTGCAGATGGGATTTGGGTGGTTAATGGAGTTTTAGAGATGTTATTTATGTGAAGGGAGTTCAGATAGGGCTGACCCCTGTGTTCCTAATCTCTTGCACAAGTATGGGACTGCATTTTGTTCCATTTTGAGCAAATGTGCAGATTTTAATGATTCTCTTTAATGGTTTATTTAGTATGTTCATGCAGCGTTTCCTTTTAAGGGCTTCTTCATGGTGATGCATGCTACTGACAGTTGTAAAGATGATTGTAAATATCTTCAGTATTTATAAGAAGACTATCAATGGCATAAACATGAAGAATAATTTTAACATAGCAATTTTTACATACACTTGCAGTTTTTAAAAACTCATCATGAACATGAATATCATGCTAATTCTGGGCTTTTAATGATTTCTTTGGACTAGTCTTTCTCCAGTGTGAAATGGTTCTCCAGCATACATCTTTAATGACTCTATAAAAAGTATTGTGTGCACATGTTTGAAAGTACACACACAGGCTATAATACATAAACACACTCACTTAAACCTTTTAATAAGTGGTGCTCAGGGTGCTACAGTGTCTTTCAACTTGACAGCGCCAAAGCTTATTACCTTCTTGACCGCAAGTGGTAGTTTCTCGTTGGCAGAAAAAATGGAATTGTCTGACAGCACTCGGTGGATCGACAAATAATCTGAACAATGGGAATGTCCAAGGAACTCACTGAAGATCTAAGAAGGAGAATTGCAGATTTACACAAGTTGGGAAGGTCTCTTGGACTCATTTCTAAACAACTGCAGATTCCAAGATCATCAGTTCAAGCTTCTGGAATAGGCTTCCCAAAGAACTGACCTCAACCCCAATTTGCAAAGTATGCTTAAAAATCAGGGCCATGCCAGGAAACCAACCAATTTACATGAAACTCTACCAATTCTGTCTAGAACAGTGGTCAAATATCCAGCCAGAAGTATGTCAGAAACTTGTTAATGGCTACTAAAGACATCTGGTCAAGGTGTAACTTACTCAGGGACATTTAACCAAATATTAATGGGGGTGTATAATGATGCATGCTGTACAATCATTCCAAAATGGAAAAAGAACAGTTCTGATAAATCATTAAAAGCCGCAAATGACCGTTCATTTTCATATTGAGTGTATGTAAACTTCTGACCACAACTGTTACCAATGGGGGTAAAGAGTGGGAGACTAACTACTGCGAGGTTACAAAAATGTGTGAAAACATGCATCTAGTAATATTCATCCATGAAAGAAACAAACAAAACAAAACAAAAGAAAAAAAAAACAATGGTTATTCAAATAGTTTGTAATTTATTTTACTAACTAATTTGTAATTTGTATTACTGACTATGCGTATCTATCCATTCTCTGAATTGTGGAAATTTAGCAACACCAGTACTCCTCTCTGTCTCTCTCTCTGTCTCTCTCTCTCTCTCTCTCTCTCTCTCTCTTGCTGTACTTCTACCTAAGAACTGGAAATTAAAGGCTCAAGTGGTAAATGCTGGTATTAGGAGGGGAAATGACCACTGAGACATTCTGTAACAGCTTTTCATAGTTAATGATCGCCGCTCAGGTTTAGAGACATAGTCTGACACACATAGACACATACACCTGAGGAGTAGAAACAGGAAGAGGAAATGAGAAAAGTGATCCACTCCACCTTTTACTGTACATTCCCACAAAGATGTAAATACCTTTTCTAACTTCTCTGTGCACATGGGGCAGTCCCTACCTTTCCTAGGTATAAGAAAAACATTTCAGTTTTGTGTGTTTTAGTTTCATTAATAGACGGGCTTGTGTAAGTGTTGAAATATGACCCAATTAACAAGTGCTCCAGTTTTGTTATTATTTCTCCCTGAATTAATCTTATGGAAACTGGAGCTGAGCGTATAAGGCAGATTATTTCCCATGGTGTGGGTCTATGAAATGGCTTACACATGTATACTCTCAACCCACTGCTGCCCTCTCTTTTCGACGGCCCTTTTCTCTTTTGTGGCTGTACATGTCTGCACGTACAGTTGGCCACAGTAGGTTTCTTGCTAAACAAAGAATATTGCCTTTCTTCCTTCAATTGGTCAGTTGGGTCTGTTAATAATTTAACGTGAGAAGACTGAGACTGAACAGTAAACCTATATGAATATTACACATGGTGTTATCACCTGAAAATTGGTATAATTGCACCACACTTATAGTGCTGGTAAAGTAAACCTAGCACAGAGATCGGATTGCAGTCTGCTGGCCTCCCATGTGCATCATTGAGTGGTTAGATGCTGAAATATAGAACATTGTATAATTCGTCATAATTACTTGGGTCACAATTTGTAATGCTTCTGTTTGACATGACCAGGAAACAGTTCAAAATATAGACGCTTAGCCATAGCTATGTTGGTTTTTGCTGAATAATAACTAACTCTGTTGTTTTTAAAAGAAATATTGCTTACTCATTTAGTATACAATCCCTATAATATATTCACTTTTTAGCATTGAAGTTCATACCACAAGTAAAAAGCATTCAGGAAACCAATAACTGTAATTGCCAATCGTTTGGCCTTTTGAAAGATCTACTTCTTTTATAAATCACAACAAGATGGCTAATGTATTAGAAGTGCAAAAGAAAAAGGCAAAGAGCCATGGGCTGCAAATATCCGACACATTAAGCCTGGAAGATTTCCAGGGAAATCTTTCAATTACACAGAGTGAGTACCAGCGTGCTTCAAGGGAATGATGGATAACTTTTAGAATGAGCTGTCAATGAAGTAAACTACACTATAGATTTAATTAGAGTAACACATCTGGGAGCTTACAGCAGCTTGAAGAACGCTGCGTCGTAACAGACAGTTGGACGGCAAATCGATGTGTTGGCCAGAGGATTCATATAAAAGCTCTAAGAGATAAAGTAAGATGGAGTTACAAGGAGAAACTTAGAGTCACATTTGTCAGTTTACTCAAAGGAAAGGTACTTTAAGAGGCAGTGCACAATTACACATTTTTCTTAGTTGTGAAACTTTGTAGTCTATGTGAACCAGTGCGAATGAATGTCAGTGATCATCTGCCGCGACCAGTTGGGGTTAGAGAAGGAAGACAGGATAAAAGACATGCTGTGGAAGTTTAATAAAAACAACTTATGTCGTCAGATTTCAAAGCATCCTTTGATATCTGTCCCTGATATCCCTTTAGTTAATAGTGAGACAGGTCTGTCACTCCCAACTTGTCACATATGGCAGTCTTCAGTTACATATCTCTCAGTCATGTTACCAGGTAGGCTTGCGTACTAAATGCATGCCCTGGCCAGGATTTAGATCCCCAACCTTCTACTGAGAGAGAAGTGGCAGGAAATGCCAGTGAACACATCCACTATCTCATGGATATTGACCATATAAGCGACCAGCTCCAGTGTGTGGGACTGGGTTGTCAAAGTTGGTGATGTCCATTAAAAGACCTCCACATAGGCCTGGACTAGAGAGATAGTTATCTACTTCGAGCATGAGGACAGCTGCACAGTCCATGGCAATCCCCAGGCAGGGTCTTGATGTGCTGGACTACCTTAATGTCAAAACTGACAGAAATCTAACCAACACTGAGGCTTTATAAATAAAAATCAAATAAATAAAAAATGGTTGAGCAGTCTGGCTTTCCCAAGGAAGCTGAGATTCTTCTACATGTGCAACAAAATGTTGGAGATCAGTCATGTGTGGTGAGCGCAGTGTTTGTGGTCTGCTGGGGGACCAGAATCAGAGCTGGAGGTGCAGCACCAACAGACTGAATAAACTGATTAGGAAGTCTGGCTATGAGATTGGCTGCAAACTGCACACTTTTGAAGCTGTGGTGGAGAGGAGGTCACTGAACAATGTTATCCATTATAGATATTCATTACCACCCTTTGCACCACTTACTGGACAGGCAGCCGAGCACTTTCTCTAACAGACTGATTTAGCTCTGCTGCCAGAAGGTCAGATACAGGAAATCATTCATACCACATGCAATAAAGCTTTATAATACACTACATCTGTCTGACAGAGAGTCACCCACTCTTTAAGTCTAACATTTTATTGATATTTAAAGTTTTATTTTGCTTACACAATATACAGATACAGTGCAATAGCTGAGCACAAATAACAGCGGCAGTTTTTACTTTGCATGTTTGTTTTTAAATAAATTCTTTATTTAGTTCTTTGCTTCATAAATCTTTTTATATACCTTATTTTATTTGGCTCTATAGCTTGTTTTTTTATTTGTCATTTATTTTTTTTATTGCGTTTTTCTTGTTTTTCTCTGTGCATTGACTTTATGACAAATATAGGAATTTGAATCTTCACTGAGTCTGAGATATTTTATTTACGTATCTTATTGTTTGTCATGGTCTGGGTTGTCTGTCCCCCCCTCCCCCCCTTTTCTGACTCTTGCTCTCTTTCTCTTTTCAGGTGCAGTTGCGGGCGGCTGTTCTCCCCGGGCCCACCTGCTGGTGGAGCCTCTGTTTCCAGGTGTCAGCTGTCACACCTGTCTCTCATCTTCTCATCAGTGAGTAGTACTTAAGGACCAACTTATGTTTTCATTCTCCCCTAGGTTTTTGCACATTGATGGAAGTGTTTTTGGCTCCCTCATACTCCGAGCTGTTTTTTGCTTTGTGCCCTGTTTAACTGTGCTCTCTTGATTGGCTCCTGTGAAAGGATGGTTGATGTTTTCCTTTGCTATTCCTGTATTGTTGTGGTGATTCAAGAGTCCAAAGCTGCTACTGCTTCAACCTGTTATTACAAGTCGGCTAGCAGCTACTTCAGGAATACTTGCAGTAAAAGTTGGAATTATCTGCCTGCCCATCCTCCACTGCTCTCTCCCAGTCTACTCTGGAGTCCTCTGGCCATTTAGTATGTTCTCCGCAGTCTGTTAATAAAGATAACCAAGTAACCCACCAACTCCACTTCCTTCTAAAATTAAGATCAATTCTGGAACTCTGGCTGAGTGTAACCTCTGTTTACCTCTTACCTGCACAATTTCCTGCTGTTATTTCGTATTGTTAGGGCCAGCTCTTGTGGTTGCTGTTGTTGTTGTTGTTATTTATTGCTGTAGCAAAATAATTTACCAAATCCAAATCTTATCTTCATCTCTCACACTTTTACTTCTCCAGTTTCAGGAATTATTGGGCTGGAGTCAGTAACTTGACCTGGTAGAGCTCACTGCATTCAGCATTTTAACAGCACGGAAGTCGTCCTTCTCAAAACAGCCCTTTATGGTATAGGTGCTTACTGTCATCCTCCATTTTCTCTGGCCTGGGGATGTCACTGAGGAACCCTTGACTAAAATGTTCACGTCCTGCTCCCCTCTCAGCACTTAACCCACGTTTTGGCATTTTACAAATCAATGAAATAGGTGGATACAAGTATGACAGAAATAGCTGTGTACAAGTATGTCACAGAGAGAAACGGGTAGCAGTGCATTGAGTATTATGAAGCTATTAGTTCTAACAGATCTGCAATGGAATCTATGAAGTCAGTGTCCCTCAATCAAGATTTATCAGTGTGAGGCTTATTAAATAATTTTATCTGATCTTCTAAGATGTGGTAAGATCCTTTCAAGATTGCATGCCTCTGTCTTTCAGGCAGTCCGCTTGTGTCTCTGCCAGGTCCTACAGCATCCACCCTGTGAAAGACCAGTCTGTCATTGCTCTCTCAAGCACTTTGTGCCAGACATGTGGTTCCTATTTTGCAGCCAGCGCAGCAGATTAACATAAAAGAGGGTGTGTAACAGTTCTTACATTGAAAACCCTGCCTGAGGCAAGAGGAGGAGAGGCCACAGCTGGATTACCTCATTTAGAATCCTTTAGAACACTGTTTACCTTGCAAAGTGTGCATCTCAATGAGGTATTGCAGTGGCAGCAAGCATAACAGGGTCAGTGGTATTAACAAACAATCTTCTTGAGCGAATGATTTTACTTGGCACCATGGAGACACGGATATAAGGCTGAGAGTCATGGGTAACTCGTGAAATGACACTATGACAACATTTAGTCCTCAATATAGGCCATACTGAAACAAACTGTATTGCAAAACAATTATGGTATTGCACTGCAACTTTAAGTGGAACGATACACAGAACCCTATAAAAAAGTTGGCTTTAGCAAGAAGTGAACTGGACATTTCATTTTATTTGAGAGTAGATCATTAATTAAAACATCCATCAGTCCATTCATTTCTTATCAACTTATCCGGGATTGCACAATCCAGGATTGCTGGAGGGCTGGGGCCTGTCCCAGCTGCTGAGGGGTGAGAGGTGGGTTATACCCTGGATAGGTCACCAGTCTATTGAAGGGACAGCACACAAACATCCATTCATACATACAAGGAAAGTCAAACAAGCAAACGTTTCAATTATATCATTACACCGAAATGTTAGGGATTAAGTTAGCATGTAGTTATAAGTTTTGGTTATTATTAATATATTGGGTATTTGTAACTTTCATATTGTTTTTCACCCACAAAGCATAGACCAGGCTGGAGTTGATGGGAAAAGTAAAATTTTTTTTTTTTTTTGAGAAACAAATAACAACATCACATTAATAGAGGTATTGGTTAGTAATTATTATATTAACAGTGTAAAAGAAAATGGTAATGAAGTCTCATGTAATTAATCATCAAACTAAATTTTAGTTATCGTATAAAGCAACTAATTCTACTACCAAATGTGAACTATATTCACAGGTGAGTCCCATTTTCCTGCCATTTCCCTTTGTGTGCCCTGCTGACCTGTTCATGGAGCTACTGGGATGCTAGGTTCATGTTGTTCATGTCTATACATATCTAATGTAAGTCTGTGTGGCTGATTTAAAACAAAGTAGACATTGCTTATTCGATTTTGGCTTACAGCCAGGAGAACTTTGACCAGTACTGGATTTTGAAAGCACCAGTTGTGCCAGAAGGGTGTATTGTATTCTATTTTTATCTTATTGTATATTTATTTTATTTTATTCTACTGTATATAGTATTTTATTTTATTCTATTCTGTACAGTTGTGTACTGTATTTATTCTTATTGTATTCTAATTTTTGCCTCATAACTTTTGCACTGTCCACTTCCTGCTGTGACAAAACAAATTTCCCACGTGTGGGACTAATAAAGGTTATCTTATCTTATCTTATCTTTCTTACATGCTTGTGTAAGTCAGATCAAAAAGAAAGTGAAAGATTTAATATGCAAAACCCTATTTAATATTTTGACATTTATGTCTGTATTGTGATGGCCAGTGGGCTGGCCTTGTGTTTTGCTTTTTCTGTTACCTGTTTCTTGCAGGTAGGTGGAGCTGACCCAATTATAGATGGAGCACACCTGAGAAGCCCAGTCCCAGTGTATATAAAGACACCTTGACTGAACCAGCTGTCTTGTTCTGGCTCTGGCTCTCTCTGTCTGGCACCCATCATGTTCATTTGGAAGTTTCAGTTATGGCTGTTATGTCCTTTAAATTCTGTTTAAGTTGCCTTACCTTATTTTCATTAAATGTCTTACAGCCTTTAAAAGCCTGTGTGTGGTCTCCCTCTTACTTGTCACTTCCTATGAGCCGGGTTGTGACAAATGGGGGCTCGTCTGTGCAATTATCCTGGTTTGGTAAGCTTTCTAACATTTGATTGAGAGCTGGTCTGTTTGCAGCTGATTGCAACTAGTGCTGTTTGATGTCATCTGTTTAGGTGACTTTGTCTAGTTGTGTCTTGGCTAGGACTTGCCTTGTAGGCAATTGTTGAGTTGATTGCTGATGAGTTTGGTTATTTGTGGTGATTTGATATTCTGGGTTTGCTGTGTATTGTTTTTGGGAGGCCACATGGTTAGGAAGATTAAGTGGCGGCAGTCATGTTAATACTGTTGTTTTGCTATAGACTTAAGTTTACTGGCGCTACTATTGGTGTGCTGTCTTGTGTGAACTTTGTGTGAAATGCAGTATGAGCTGTATTGATTATTGAATATGCACAAGTTAAAATCAGTGCTTTCCCTGTTAGGTTGAAGGAGTGTTTCTCTCTTGAGAATCATTCATGAAATTTCTGTTGCGGTGAACACGGTTAGAGCAGTTGTCTCAGGAGCACGTCCCCAGAATTGAGGGGGTCGCTGTTTGTGCAGTTGCTTTTCTCTTTCTGGCAGTTTTTAGTGCATAAGTACCCACTGTAAGTAACTGCATGAAGACTAGGCTTTAGTTAAGTAGATTTTGGTTAGGCAGTTAGTGGGAAAGTGCTGTTTTCAATTGCATGTCAAGGATCAATACTTTGTTATGGCTACAGTTGATGCTTTTGTTCAGTCTCCATCGGAGGAACTCTTGAATAGTTGTACTAAAGAACAACTGTTGAAACTTGTTGAACATTATGATGCCGATGTTGGGGATAAACGGTTGAAAGATGAGGTTAAAGGAGTGTTAAAGGCTGCATTAGTAAAGAAAGGCGTGTTG